>NC_041827.1:18758900-19497233 GCF_900964775.1 Scleropages formosus | reverse complement strand
CAAACCACAGGTACATGCAGTAAGGTGTCAAACAAGACAGCCCATTTGTTTCTTATTAATAATCGGAAAAGAGACCTTGTTTGCCTGGATAAGTGCTTAGCTTCTGTGTGCTATGAGAGTCATTGGAAAGCACTTGGGCTAGCAGGTGGGGGCTTTAGAGAACATTTTTTTGTTTTTATAAAAGCCTTATTTATATTATTATGTCTCAGAACATACTGGCCTGTTCTTGAGTCTACAAGTTTTTGATCTCATGTGCTTTTGGTGTACAGCCACAATTATGTTGTTTAAAAAAAAATAAAAAATCATGTGCTTGTTTTTTCTGACCCTTTACGGTAAGTGCTTCCGAGCTGCTGGCCTTTTGTCACTCAGAGGACCTCTACAGCACATTTCCTGGATGGGGTGGTGAGGGGGGGGGTTCAGAGGCTTAAATCAAACATGTTTGACCTTTCAACGATTTACAGCATAGTCATCTTTACAGAATGGCTGCAAATCAAAGAGAACTGCATGCCGAAGAGCTACACCACTTTGTACAAGGCTCACGTTGATGTAAATGCTACTGACTTTGACTGTGCATTAATGCAAAACAAAAAATAGAGTATCGTTTTACATGCACCATATTAGAGTTATATATGTTTTGTTTATTGTCTTTTCTTTTATTACACCTTATTACACCTGTGTTTGAAACTGAACTTCATATTCAAAAAGAAGTGTTTGAAGTTCAATGCCGGTGTGTGCAATGTCACTGCTTTTTAGATTCATTTTAGTTTATGTCCCTCGCAGCACACACCATGTAGAGACTACTTTCTTAATGTTTTGCATACTAATGTCAACACTGCTGGGTCTCTAGGCAACAGCAATGAGAAGCAGAACTTCAGCACTTGGATCCACTACTTCACGCTGCTCTTTTTTGTTAGTGCAGTAGCCTCTTATGGTTACCTCAGATTTGCTCAGCTTCCTTAAAAGTAGGACTTGGAACAATATCTGAATTTTACTGAAATGACGACACTGTATAGCTTAAAACGAAGGAAGTCAAGATAAATGACAAATGAAGAGTTTTGATCTTAGTGACCGCTTATTTTTGCTCAATAACAAAATAATGAAATGATCATTCTTATGTTAATGCAGTTAACACGATGACGTAGAAAACAGAATTTCTACTATCAGCTCTTCATGTTTGCCGCTTTTGCAGCCAATCGAAAGTGGCAAGCGCATGTGACGGAATCTTTCAGATCAGCGCTCTGTGCAGCAACACTAGAACAGTGCGAACAGGCAGCGAGGCCTGCGGACGACTGACGTCTGCACTTCAGTCTCCCTGCTCTGTCCGTATATCCACAGAAATTAAAAGCAACTGTGTCTTTGGGAGCACCACCTCGTCTGAAATGCTGAGTGAACCTCCTCAGCGGCCCAAACACCCACACGGCCATACACACATACGCACACACATTCACTCTCTATACAAAAGGCTTGTGTTCCATTAGAGGTTTCAGACAGACAAAGTTGGATTAAACCTCCTAATTGATGTCAAGAAGATCAAACATGCAGGTTTTGAGTACACTAAAAGATGAGGCGGTGATAACTCAGAGCTCCGAGTTCAAGGAGCAGACCCAGAGGGAGCTGGAAGCAGACGGAAAGCAGGGGGACCTTGCCAGGCGTGCCCAGCTGCTGAGACAATCGCGTCTGTGCTCTACACACAAGCGGCAAGCAAAACCGTTCGGGGACTTGAGCAGGTTTTCGGCTCGGCATCACACACTTCCAGCAGCTGTCTGTCTATGTGGTTTGATGTTCTTCAGCGGCGCTCTTTTTCAGGCCCAGTTCTCAGTGCTCCAGATGGAGAGTTTGTATAACTTGTAATGCTTTAGCTGAGCATTTGGCACTTCCTAATTGTTATGGCATTAACATTAATATTTTCATAATCTTAACAGCTCATAGAGATAATCTGTTAGAGCTTGACAAAAGATGGACAAAGTGAAGTTTTACTGTACAGTAGTTAGTGTAAATGTCGCCGGAGAGTTTAGCCTTGCTGTGTGTATAAGGACATCATTTGAAACACGAAAAAATGAACATCATCTTCTCTATATTATGTTCTTATATTTTTTTAATTGTTTCAGCTGATCATTGGGTACAGTGTATTTGTTATAAGTATAAAAATGGGGATATAAGTATACACATCCCTACCTTGTGTTATAAACATCTGAGGTATACATTTTTGCAGATATGATCAATTCACATCTAATTTTTAATTGAAATTTTCCTTACCGTTCCATTTACTACAATTTTCCTATTGCAGTGAAAAAAAAAAAAAAAACTGTCCGCATTTCCCGTTGCCACCATTAGTTGGCAGCAAGTATTACAGCAGGTAGTGTAGGTAGTGTAGCATCACTGCTTAGACAGCTTCGTTTCAATCTGCTTTTTTTGATCACCAAATGTGGTTTAATTTTTCATTCTGATTACTTCATGTGCCAAATAAATAAGGGCTGCTGGTGGCACAGAGGTTAGAGCGGCTGCCTTGACTCCACAGGGTCCAGGCTCAAATCGCACTACTGGCTGCTGCTGCGGCTGCTGCTGCTATTGCTGCTGCTGCTGCAGTACTTTTAGTCAGGGTACTCTGGATACTGATATAGTAAAAATTACCCATTTATGTAAATGGGTGAATAGTTGAAAACAGCTTAACATTGTATGTATTGCATATACTGTATATTGATGTATATGCATAAATTCAGGTTTGTTGCCTCATGCACACTGCTCTGTCCTCGGTGCCATGCGAGAGATAGCATCCGGTTGCTCCCCAGGGTCCCTTGCTCCTGAAGGTCTCTCTAACTAAGCCTGACTGAACCTCCTAATTGAGACCTGGGAGATTGGGGTCCCCAGGGTCTGAGGAGGGCAAGGAACAGGCGGCACATCATTTACTCTTTCAAACGCAAAGGCAGAGCTGATGAAAGCAGCACAGGGCTCTGCATCTATTCACCACGACTGCACTGGAACATGACGCCACGGCGGATTAATACTGTGGTGTAATGTTGTACACAAATCTTACAATCGATAATGTGCTGATCCAAAAATGGAATCAGCCCATCAGCATCAGCGATATTTGTATAGTGGAGAGAATGTTTCTGTGGAGTATTGCAAATGGCTTTTTCTGCATTTTAATATCTGACCTTCGGAGCTTTATTAATAGCCACTGTTTTTGAAATCCTTAAGCTCTAATCGTGGCATTCTTGACCTTGGGAAATTGTAGCAAGATTCTTTTTTGATTCCGCCTTGGAATAATACAGTCACGCTCCTCTTATCCCCTGACATGCAGCCTGAGGATTCTCATTCACATTTTAGCCATTAGTGCTGAAGTGAGTTGACAGAACATATTCTGTTGAGATGGCAGAACAACAACAGGATATTCAACCAACAAAAACAAGGCTGCTTCAGCAGAGCAGGTGCTAACCTTATTTAAAGTGCTGTCATGAATGGAGGGTTCTCATCTGAAATTGAATCTCATTTCGGTAACCGTCTGTGTACATTCAGTGTCTCATATTTGGATGGTCATGCTGTGTGGGAAAACATTTAACGTGGATGCGGGTCCAAACATTAAATGTGTGAGCGTAGATATCTTCTCCAATCAGGGACCTTGTGATGAGCGTTCAATACAGTGCCAGTGAAAAAGGAAGGGAACCGGAGGTGGCTCACTGGCCAGTTGGTACAGTTTTACTGTCTGCACTGGGAGCACCGCTCAGTGATCGTAGCCAGATGGTCTGAGCTGCCTGCACATGGATCTCGAACATGTGATATCAATATGCATGGTTTTCATCTAAGTCTTTTTTTTTTTTTTGTCCTAGACAGATGCTGCTTCTTGGTTGTTCTTAGATCTATTACAGGTTCTTTTCAAACTGGAGCATCTGCATGTGCACAGGTTCAGAAGAGCAACATCTGGGGTGATTTTTTCATCATTCAAGCCTGTCTTCCCACCTGGTCCATTGAAGACATATAGAATGCATTCCTTAGACCCTTTATACACACTAATAGTGGAAGGTGTCCTTTTATTTAAATTATGCTCAAACTTGATATGTTGATTGAAAATACATAACTTAAAACACAATTTACATTTCTCCCATAACTCCAGTTACCACCATACGTTTATAGCATTGTTTGAATAGCTACCTGACCTGTAAGGTATGTGCTGTGATCAGACCTTTATCATGACACACTAATGCCACCATTCATTTCAGTAGAATTATTATTACTTCTTTAGTGGACACCTCTCACCAAGGCAGCTTACAGCATTAGGTTTGTATACTGTAACATTAACAGTTCAGGGTAAGTAACTTGAACAAGGGTACTGTAGCAGGAGGGGGGATTTGAACCCAGATCCTTTAGTTGCAAGGGAGTGACTCTAACCACATTGTCACCTATTGCCCACTCCCCAGGATCAGGAGTTTTTTCCCCAGCTGGCACAAGAAATACATGTGTGGCTGTGATTTCTGCTCATTAGTATTTTTTATTAACATTCATTCAGTTGATGTCTTTCTCCAGGTTGACTCAGAGGGTTAGATAAGTGATTTGGCACTTATTTACCCCTTTATACAGATGGGTAACTTTTACTGTATCAATTCAGCAGCACACAGAGCAAATGCACTCATATCTTGTGTTGGAATAGAATGGCAGTTATTGCCTTTAATCCGTTTTCTTTTCTTTCTTCCTACTGGCAGACCTCTGTGTGCTCTGGGTGTTGTTCTAGCGGAGCAATTAATTTGCTGTGATTGTTGTGTAAATGTTAATTGGATAAATTCTGTTTAATGGAGAATTAAAATGTAGGATTTTTTTTTTTTTTTTTTTGAAATCAAGTTTGGGAGGGTTTTGTTGCAGGCATTTCTAGTTTCCATTCGCTCTGAATATTTATTTATTTATTTTTTTCCAGAATAATTAATACATGATGAAGGTTTTCATAGTGTATTTCTTACATTTTTGTTTCTTTGACTACAGCAGAATTCTTTTACTGCCCTTTACTGTCCTTTATTGCTGACTGTCCTATAGCTGGACACCACCCTGTCCACCTGCATTTTTATATATGTTGTTAAAGGAGCCGTAGGAATTAATTGTATTAACATTGACCTGTATTTCTGAATGCAGTGCTCTGTCAAAATGCCTGTCAGCGTGAGCGGTCACTGCTCACGCCTAACCTTTTTTGCAGAAATAGTCATTATGCGACCCACCAGGGTTGATGGACCGCTTCCCTTATTCTGAAATACCAGTATAGTCCCCAGCATTACTCAAGTGAGTGACAGCAGACTTCACCGACACAGCCTGGCGACCAGAGCAGATGTTTTACAGCTTCACCGCTGCATCTGCAGCAAATGGCTTTCCTTTTCCCCCCTAAAAATTTTCCCTTCTTGCTTTACATGTCTTTTTATTACCAAATAAGTCATATTTTACACTTATTTACAAATGATTTGAAGACACAACAGTACCAGTATATAATATAGTGCCACTGCCAAACGACAAGCAAAAAACATACAAAAAAGCTGTGTGCGACCTGCATTTATCTTTGTCTTTTAACGTCATTGTTTATTGTTATACATTACAGTCTAGCCTACAGAGACTGCCATCCTGTCCGGCGGTAGTGTGGTAAGTCCGATGTTGCACTGGAATATACATTATGTATATAAATGATCAATTGGAAAGGAAAGGCCATATACAACAGAGAGGGGAAAAAAAATCCAGCATTGAAATTTGAATCCATGAATTATTCATAAGAGGTCCTGAAAAGAATGTGAAGAGAAGTTCCCTATCAGTCATAATCTCTGGGACAGCAGTAATACAACTCCGGGCTTTGGGCACTTAGCGGCCTTTCCAGAGATACCTGAGCATTTAAATAAAGGAGAAAGAGGAGACCTTTGTATTCAGCATGAGCCTTTGCACTCTGTATGCGCCGCATAAAGCGCTGATACGTTCACACTTAGATGGCAACGGTTCGGATTCGAGAATATAAAGCAGAAACCGGGTTTGATGGGATCTGAAACCTTGTAAGGATAGAGATTTACACACTGTTGGGGCGGAAGGAAATGAGACTCGCCTTTAGAGAATTTTACCTAATGTGACAGACAGCACATATTAAATGGTTATCAGTTTAAGCCGGTAATTTGAGCTAAAATTGCAAAATGATTCACAAGACGGCTGTACCCTGCAGGGCGCAGGTTCTGGTGGTCAGACGCAGTGTCCACCAAAAAAAAGCTCCTTCTCTTTCAGAGAAAGAGGAAGTAAATCATGTTCGGAAGCGCGTGTAATAACGAAAAATGGTTTATTTAATGGAGCATTTTAAGACTCGTTTGGAGAATACTGTACAGCTGTAGTGTATAAAAACATTTGACAAAAATGAGTGTTCGGTTTTCAGTATGAGGATTTCTCACATAGCTTCATTTAGCCTTGCTATCAGAGGAGAAAATAGTTTTAATGTAGTTCTTATGTATTATTTTATTCTTTTTGTATTATCTGCAGATCAGGGCCACACATCTATGCATTTTCACCTTTTGTCATTTAGTACTCATTGAAGTGTTTAATGCAGTTCAGCGTAATTAATTTTAACTTGCATGTTCATAAACAGCACTGCTGGGACCTTTATCGAACTATGAAAAAATGAAGCACAGCACCAATCTCTGTGTTAACACAGGCAAGTGTGGTGTAAATAGCCCATACGTGCCATTTAATTGCATAGCGCAGAGAAAGATATGTGCTGGGATGGTCCGTCAAAAATCTTCTTGGACTGAAATATTTTTGTAACCTGACAGCAAAATAAAGATTTTGCTCTGAATTTCACTGCGCGCATCCTACCGCGTGCCGCTTTCTTCACGCCCACTCTCCGGCTCGCGCGTGTCACTGTGATCTGTCATTTGTATTTTGCGGGCCCTATTAATATGCTGTTGTCAATATAACTTTTAATTTTAGTTTGCCAGCTTTCGGGATGTCAGGGAGCGAAGATGAAGTGATTTGTTGGAACTACTGAAACACTGCATGTTGTGGGTATATGTTGTACACAGATACATTGTGCACAGTTACCATTATTATTCCTGTAAATAAACTTGTCAAATGCATGATTATTTATTTATTTATTTAAAGGAATTCACAACATTAGAGTCGCAAACAGCTTTAGTCACTTTGAATTGTCGTGCCGGGGGGTGTGTCCCATCTAACGATTCATTAGCACGCTGATTTTTAGCTCTTACATCTCCCAGAATCCAGTACGACTCCCCTGTAGGATATTAGCGCCGGCATCGGTGAATGGAGTTCTGCACTGTTAATAAAGCACTTCTGTGTCTCCTGCAAGCCCCCATTGTTCTTTCCAGCCTCGCCCTCATTTGTTGCTTCATTTGTTGCCGTTTGCCAGGAGACATAATCAGTCGGCGTAATCTTGTCCCACAGCCAGGAGATGTTACACCTCCGGTCCGAATTGGGGATACCTTGGGTCCGCTGGATGGGAACCAGAATGGCCCCACGCTGAGCCTCCCCCCATGGCACGTCTTCTCCCTGAGCCCTGCTGACTTCAGCAGCTTTGTTCCATCGCTCGGAGTTCATTCTAGGCCTTTCCAGGAAGCGATGTGTAACCCCGAGCGTAGCCTTGGGGAATAACAGCAGCAGGTGGCATCATGGCCAGAGCTACTGCCTTGCACTCAAAGGACCCAGGCTTGAATTGCACCTCGTACCGTGAATTGATGCAGTAAAATTACTCAGCTGTACAAAAGGTAAGGATACTGAAAGGTGTTTTGGAGAAAGGCTACAATAGATGAACGGCGGAGCTGGTAATGGAATAGTTTGAACAGCTGCCTTTGGACCCAAAGGTGTCAGCTTCAAATCCTACCTCCAGCTGTAGTATCCTTGAGCAAGGTACTTACCCTGAATCGCTCCATAAAAAACAACCCGGATGTATAAATGGGTAAATACCTGTAGGTGCCTTAACACTCTAAGTTCTGAGCTAAATGTATCCATGTAAATAAAATCCACTGTACATGTGAAGAAAATAGTCTGAGCTGTATATGTAGTGTCTGTGCTTTAAAGTAGAGATTGAGATGAATTTATTGTTCCTACAAACTCATGGTTGCTATGTGTAGAGGAACAGAACACCGTGAGTGACAAACACCACTAGTTACTGCTAACCCTTTGACCTTAGCAAATATACCACCAAACTGCACTTAGCATTACTCTGCCCCCCCCCATCACCGCCCACCCAGAGCAATAAATGACACGTCGAGATCCAGGTCAGGCGTTTTACACATGTATGGCAGCGTCTTGTGTGAGTAACGCTGTCGGAGGGGCTCGTTGTAGGTTGTAAGTTTACAAACTGCCTGCTTCCTCCCACCTGCCCCCCCCCCCCCGAGCTGTGGCGGGGTCCAACGGCGCACTGGTTGTAAAGTGTATGTATGCAGAGTGCAGCAGGCCCAGCTCCCCCCCCCCCCCCCCCCCCCACCTGCACAGGCTATGAGTCTTTATGGTCCTGCGGGGCTCCGCTTGGCTGCAGAGCAAATTACCTTCACTAAATATCTGCAGTGCTGCTCTCTCAGGAGTTGAAGTTACACTACTCGGTATTTTCTTTTATTCTGTTCTTTCCCACTTTTTGTCTAAACTGTGCTTTCGGGTTCGATGAACAGAGATTTTTTTTTTCTATTATTATTTTTTTTTTTAAGTGTAGAAGTACAGTACCAACAGAGACAATCTGTAAATGTTTCAGAATGTACAGTACCACAAAAGAGAGCACAGCTGCTGAGCGCAACATTAAACGCGTCTTGCCGGTGTGCTGGTTGTGATATACTGCAATATTGCAGAATCCACATAAATGATGAGTGATGAGTTGACATGGATGAATGAAATGAGGCAAAGAAATGGCCACACCGAGGATTCCCAGATGTCTCCTTGAACGTAGGAAAGTCCGTCATTAATGACGTAGAGCTGGAACCTGGAGTGTCAAATAACAAGTTTATAAGCCAGATTTTATTTAATAAAAGTATAAAATGGGATAAATAGTTAACATTTGTTTAACTTAGACACTTTTTTCCAGAGCTGTTTACAATGTTAAGCTGCTTTCAGTGATTTATCCATTTATACAGTTTATGCAGTTTTTTATTGTCATTTACATTTATTCATTCAGCAGACACTTTTCTCCTAAGCAGAGCACTTCACAATGATTATTAACTAGAATTTAGCTGAGGTGTAACCATTAAGCTATGTGCTGCCCAATGTTGTAGTAGTAGTATGAATATTATTGTTAAAAGTATAGTTCTAGTATGTTTTTTTTGGGGGGGAGGGGATGTGGTAACCCGGTGGGTTTGGCTGATGCCCGCTGTGTGGCAGGTTTAGGGTTTAAGGCCTGCCTGGGGTGCCCTGTGATGGACTGGCACCCCGTCCCGAGTTATTCCTCTCCCCCTCCGGCCTGGTGCCCTGTGGGTAAGGCTCTGGCTTGCCATGACCCCGTTTAGAACAAGCGGTTCTTAACGATGGGTGGATATTTGTCGGACAACTTTTTCCTTAGGTGGACTTTTCTTGAAGGGAAGACCTTTCCAGACCTCCAGCCAGCAACCCTTAAGTTACGTTTATGTTCATAACATTACCTGCTGAATGACTGCTGTCCACATTTTTTAGCCTGGATTTAATGATAGTGGAAAGACTGAAATGTGGACTGTTGGACTGCTGCTCAGCAGACATGATGTGTCCTGATGGCGCACATCTTGCGGGAGGTTTCCCTGTGGTCAGGTTCTTGGTGAGAGCACCTTCTGGTGGAGCCCACGCTCTGCCGATGGTGCCGGGCTGCTCTGCGCTGCGTGTGACTGGAGTCTTCGTGACAGGAAGAGAAGAGAGATCTTTCTCCACACACCCCGTGAGCACTCAATTATTTTGATATATGTCCTGCACCTTGCCGTTGCTCCTGCTCTGTAAACACGGATGAACATGGGCTCTTCTCCAGGACGCAGTAACACAGAGGGTTACAGCCAACCTTATTCCATCTTACTTTATTAAAGACATACATGCACCATGCTCAGGAATAAATTGGCTGCACACGGTGGTATATATTCTAATAAGTGGGTGCAAAACCAGTGATTGGTCGGTCTAGCTCCTAGATCTTTCCCTTAAGTCTCTCTTACATTTTAAATTGCGGGGTCTGTATGAGCTAGAAATGTTTAACTGAACGTGCCATGCTGCTGATTGTCTTCTCTGAGCAAAAAAAATAGACGTCACTCGCTTTTGCATTGCTCCATTCTGCCTACGCACGGTATAAGAAGCAGTCCTTCTCATTTGAAATTCAGTATCCAGCATGATTTTCCTTGAAAGGCGAGCGCAGCGTGTTCTGAGAGTGCTTGCCGACACAGCATTGCTGTATAACAAACAGCAGCATCGCCTGCTTGTGTTCACCTGCTTGCTGGACTTTTTATACATAGACGTATTAGCACCTCGTTCACTGATAGTGGATATAATGCACTATATATGTGAGAGTGAAAAACAATGTGTCAGACTGTCATAAATAGACTTGATGAATGCAACAATGATAATAATAATAATAATAATAATAATAATAATAATAATAATAATAATAATAACTGCATAGTGGCACAGCATGTAGTTCCGTGGCCTCACTGCTCCTGGGCATTAGATGTGTCAAATCTATTTCAGCCTGTGTGCAGTTATTATGTTCTCCTTATATTTGTGTGGGCTTCCTGCAGGTGCTCCCGTTTCCTCCCACAGTCCAAAGGCATGCGGTTCAGGTGAATCGGTCACTGTAGATTGACTGTCGTGTGTGCAAGTGACCTGCTGTGAACTGCTGTCCGGTTTGGGGATAGATTCTGGTTGACTGCAAGTTTGCGTTAAAAATTGATGGATTCTGTTCTTGGTTCCAAAATTATATTAAACGCTGATGTTTGATGTAAATTGCCATGAAGCCATAACCTATATATCTTCCTTCATTTTATGGTGCTTAGAGAAACTGCTTTTCAATATGCCATGTAAAAAAATTATAGTACTTCATTATCGTTGTCAGTAGGGGTCGGCTCAGAGGTGCAGTGAGTAATGTTGCCGCCTCACAGCACCTAAGTGGTGTGAGAGAATGTGGGTTTGATCCCCGCTCAGTCTGTGTGGAGTTTGCATGCATGTTCTCTGGGCGCTCTGGTTTCCTCCCACAGTCCAAAGCCATGTAGTTTGTGTGGATTGGGGAGTCTAGATTTCCCTTAGTGTATAAATGGCTGGGTGACTATGTGTGGCTACCCTGCAACGGGCTCGTGTCCCATCCAGAGCGTGTCCCCCTCAGCCTTGTGCACGATGCTTCCAGAATAGGCTCCAGATCACAGCAACCCTGCTTGGGACAAAGCAGTAATGGAAATTGCATGCATGGATGGATGGGTGGATGTTATTAGGACAGTACCTGAAGAGGTCAGTTTTGTAATTACTGTAATCATTTGCAACCCGTCTCTTCTGAGCTATTGGTACAGAATCATTTGCGATGAAAGGATCAGATCTCACAATGTGATGACATTGCCTTCCAACAGATTTCTATGCATTTTATCACTTCAAATTTTAACCTTTCTTTGCTTTTTTTATTTATTTATTTATTTATTTATTTATTTATTAAATTTACACTTACTTGTATAGCTGACACTTTTCTCCAAAGCAACTTACAATATTAATCTACTTACACTTATTTACAGTACTGTGCAAAAGTTTTAGGCACTTGAGGAAAAAGCTGTAAAGTGAGAATGCTTCCAAAAATAAAGGTCGTAATTAATAAACTTCCTGCAAAGCTTAGTAACCATCCATCGTCATCAACCACTTCTCCTGAGCGGGGTCGCTGCAGGTTTAGCCAGATCACGCTCTCTGGCGGGTCTGGGGTTCGAGTCCTACTTGGAGTGCCTTGTGATGGACTGGCATCCCGTCCTAGGTGCGTCCCCTTCCCCTCTAGCCTTGCGCCCTGTGTTGTCGGGTTTGGCTCCAGCTCACCGCGACCCCGCTTGGGATAAGCGCTCTCACTGTGTGTACTTTCTTTCTGTAACAACAAACAGAACCTTTACCGTAATACTGTAACTTTTTGCAAAGGGAATGCTTGGAAAATGCTTGGAAATCTAAAATATGCTCTTTCCCATTGACACTAATGGAGAAGACGTTAAATAACCGTCTAAAACAAGTATTTTTGTGAAACATCTAAGTGCCTAAGACTTTCACACAGTGCTGTACCTGTTTATACAGCTGGGTAATTATTTACTGGAGCAATTTAGAGTAAGTACTTCGCTTGAAGGTACTACAGCCAGAGGTGGGGCTCAAACCTATGACCTTTGGATCCACAGGTCAAGGCAGCACATACACATACCGATTGTTATAGGGCAGCATGTGCAGCTACGCAAAGAGTTGGAGAGGCAGTCAGACCATCAGCACCATGGACAGCAGCCACAGCTCCTTTGGTCACGTACACTTGGGCTAAGGAGCAAACTACTCCAGGAAGCCCTCATTTGTACTGCGATGCAGGTTCTCCAGCTAAAGGTTTGTTTCTGTTAAATGGGTACGTTATGGGTGATTGACTGCTGACATGTTTAATTTTTTGGGTGAAGCTTAACTTCTAGTCGATTCCAGTCTTTTTTTGAGCTCCACAGCTGTGAATTCAGAAAGGCGGTAATAATAGTTATTCAGCAATTTCTTTTCTCCCTTTTCTCCACCGTGAGCTTCATCTCCCAACCGTGAAGCACATTTGTCACTGCCTATAGTCCTTCTCGGCTCTCGCTGCGGGAAAGCGTGGCCCATCTCAAGCCCCTCTAGGGGTTAAACACCCCAGCTCAGGTTTTCTCCTGGACAAGCAGAGCCCCAAAGTTAACAGTTGTTTACCTGGACAGGAAAGAATTTGAGGAGCGTATCAAGACATATCTTTGTGAGGCTGGAATATTATTTGTTCATGTCCTTTCATTCCATTTCCTATAAAAGTTTTATATACTGTCCATCGTGTTCATTGTCCCATTAAAAACCCTTTGGGTCACCTTGATTTTTGGTGCACCGAGTGTGAAGCTGACATAGTGCTTGTTCAGTGTTTAGCCTCTGAGTAAAAGGTTGTACGCAGTGTGTTCCTTCATGGCTCCCAGCACTACAGAGATGGATTGCGGAAGCGGTCGGCAGCAGTGAGGAGCAGTTAGCCTACTGGTCAGAGACATAGATTGTTACCGGAAGGATATTAGTTCAACTTCCAAGAGCAGTAATACTCTCGTACCCTGAAGCATTTTTTCTCAGCTTAAATTGTACCGGTCACTTGAGGTAAACGTATCAGCTAAGCAGTGTAATGATGACAGTACTGGGAGAAATCCTAATAGTATATGATCATGTCTATATCGATCAGTAAATGTGATTTGCACCAGCAAAAATTGGGATAATCTGATCTTACCCTAGATGTTGTGGCATTCCGTTTCCTGTGTAGAACAAAGTGGACAGCGTATCGGTACTCTGGTTTATGTAAGAAAGGATTTAAAAAAAAAAAAAAAAAAAAAACTAATTACTTCATACAGTTCACAGTGCTGATATTAATTTCTGTACCCATACTGTCTGCCAATTACTCAGTGACTAATGAAGTGGAACAGCACTGCCCATTTTTTTCAGTCCTGGCACTTTTCTCAATTTAGTTGTTCTGCTCCCTCATGATAATCATTAATATGAATTAAAGCCAGTGATTTATCAGTCCCTTGTATATACATATGTCAATATGTTTTCATTGTTTAATCGTTTCATCGCTGTATCTGTGGCTAACCAGTGAGCAGCGTGTTATCTATGCCACAGAATTATTAGGGATTAGCCCTGATGGATGGCTTCCTTGCAGGCACCATTAGTTTGGATTCATCCCACTTGGTACTTCCTGCACCTGCGACCAGTGTCTGCTGGGCACAAGAATTATTACCATTGTATTTTCTCTGGAATATAAATTAATCATGGGTATCATGAGCAACTAATTATAATTTCTGGACCGTGACCAAGACGCACATCTTCCCCCAGGAAGGCAGAAGGCTCATGCATCAATAAAATAGAGTTGTGAGCTCTGACACAACAATAACTCTCACACATGGCGCCAGTGAATTTGGAACTCCGCACCTGAAGTGCACCGACGGAAGGGCATCGCAGACATGGACGATGGTGCAAGGACTAACCCCTGAGTTTGGTGCATCGTGAGAGAAAGTAGGTGTGAAACATAAATGAGGGTCTGAATCAATTGCGCTAACATCATGTACCACGAAAAGCTCACAAAATTAATTCCATGCGAGATTCTGCACCAGCACATTTGCACTGCGGTAAAATTTAAATTTCATTAAAATATATTTTTCCACTGTCGATAAAGGGATTAAGGATAAATTATTCGTTTTATAATTAATGTATAAACTTCAGGAAGTAGTAACTCCTGTTTCTTAAGAAACATTTTTGATGTCTGTTTTAACAGTTAATTTCAAGATTCTTTGTGCTGTAGCTCTCGAAAGGGAAGGCAGGTGTAGTGCGATTGATGTGCACTGCTTTACTGATATAGGCTTATTCCAAGACTGTGGGGGAACTGACAGTCGTAAGACATCAGTAGTTTTATTATTTATTTATTTATTTTTTATTTTTTTATTTATTTATTTGCAATACAAACGAAATCAATAGGGATGACTGGGAAAATGAGGGATGTAAGGGCACAGTCTTGGGCAGCTCAGGATAAATAGCTGAGCATCATAATCAATCTCCTCTAATGTCTTTCCATCCTCAGTTTGATCCACTTCCTGCGGTCAGTGGTTTTGACATGACTCCTGTGGGATCTTGAACTGAATCGTATGTATGACACAATCGCAAAAAAATATTTATTTATTTTCCTCTCACTGCTTTCGGTAACAATGTTTTTCCGGTATGATTTTATGCACCCATTTACTTATCTTAATTGCTTTCTAAGCTAAATTCATAGAGTAGCCAGTAAATAATTTTTAAAATTATGGCCGATTTAATCATATAGATATCTGTAGCCTTTAATAGATCCATTAGTTCTCCAGTCAGTCCAGCTGTCTTGCATTAAAAAACAGGGCAGCATCCTGCACAATTAGGCTTCCGGTAATTTCCATGTCTGGGATAGGAAAGGACACTGAACTGTGTTCAGAACATTAATAATTAATAGCCTAAATTATCAGTGTATCAACACCATACTGTATGAAACCAGATACGATCATCTTAAAGCTTAAGTGATATCGGTTAAATTATTAATATTGTTAGTATGTTTTGAATGCATTTTTTTCCTTGAGGGGGGTGCGGTGGTGCAGTGGGTTGGACCACGGTCCTGCTTTCCAGTGGGTCTGGGGTTCGAGTCCCGCTTGGGGTGCCTTGCGATGGACTGGCGTCCCCTCCTGGGTGTGTCCCCTTCCCCTCCGGCCTTACGCCCTGTGTTGCTGGGTAGGCTCCGGTTCCCCGCGACCCTGTATGGGACAAGCGGTTCTGAAAATGTGTGTGTGTGTGTGTGTGTGTGTGTTTTCCTTGAATAGTAGAAAGGCTGGGAGAAAAATGTTTGATATGAGGTTTATGCTCGATATGCGTAGAACGTGCTCCAGGCACCATCTGAAGAAGCTCGGTGTTGTGGACATTGTCAGGTGTCTCGTGGTCACGCTTTTCCTGCATCTCATGCTTCAGCTGCAAGATAGATAGTATGGGCTTGCACAGAATTTAAGTACGGTCCCCATTTTAACATTATAGTAGTTTAAATGGATTACCGTTATGCCGCATGCCAGCTGTTTAATAAATATGCAGGTTCTTTTATGTTAGTGTCTCATATTTGCCTCACAGTTGATTTATGGCTCTTATTCTGAATTTGTGTACCTTCCTCCTTTCCGTTGCTTTAACCTGGAATTATATTGGGCGGCCGAAAGCGATGCAAGGAGGACGTGGTGCGGGGATGGAAGCACACAGTTGTGACTATGAGGATAGCTGCTTGCGTAGTGCTTAGAGCTGTTGCCTTTGGACCCAAGGGTTGCAGGTCTGAATCTCACCTCCAGCTGTAATATCCTTGAGCAAGGTACTTACCCTTAGTTGCTCCAGTAAAAGTATGTAGCTGTACAAATGTAATTTAATGTTGTAAGTCACTTCAGGGGAAATGCATCAGCTAAAGGGGGTGCGGTGGCGCAGTGGGTTGGACCGCAGTCCTGCTTTCCAGTGGGTCTGGGGTTCAAGTCCCGCTTGGGGTGCCTTGTGGCGGACTGGCGTCCTGTCCTGGGTGTGTCCCCTTCCCCCTCCGGCCTTACGCCCTGTGTTGCCGGGTAGGCTCCGGTTCCCCGTGACCCCGTGAGGGACGAGCGGTTCTGAAAATGTGTGTGTGTGTGTGTGTGTGTGTGTGTGTGTGTGTGTGTGTGTGTGTGTGTGTGCATCAGCTAAATGAATGCGTGTAAGTCAGGTGGGATAAATGTTGAGATGTATATGAAATCAGAAATATATGCATGTATATATTTAAAGGGCAGATACGGCCCCTCGGTCACATACACCCAAAGGGCAATTGAGAGTCACCAGTTCACCTGCAACATGTCTTTGTAGAGTGGGAGAAAAGCAGAGCACCTGAAGGAAGCCCACATGAATATGGGTCCAACATCCTGACTCCACATCAACTGAGTGAAATTTGATCCCATGTTTGAGTGCTGCTGTACCCCTAGAGCACCTTGGAGTGGTAACAATGCACGGTCAAAGTATTCTAAGGCATCAGTGCTGCATAGAGGGGGGTACTGGCCTGGTTCAGTCTGCTGCCTTATCCTTGAAAGACCCAGGTTCAGATCCCACCTGCTGCTGTGGTACCCTTGATCAAGGTACTTATTCTGAACCAACAGAGTAAAAATCACCCAGCTGCATCAATGCGAAAATCACTGCAAGTAGCTTAACACTGGAAGTCACTTTGGAGGGAAGCCTCAGCTAATGTGTGAGTGAGAGAGCCGCACACTGAAATTTGTGCATTTGAGGACCCTTAGAGCTGCAGCTTCTTTCGTAATTCTGAGCGTTCATCTTGTCTGACTGATCTGCTTTGAAGTGCCAGGAACAGAGTTCGGCAGGAGATGGATTGCCGTCTCCGGTCCTCTAAATAGAGGGTGGGTTAATTTAACATGTTTCACTTGACAGTCATATTCTTTGCCCTTTAAGCAGTGTATCGCTCGGTACACTTCACTTTAATCCTTTCAGGGCAATGAATATAAAGGGAAGAAAAAGTAACATTTTATAAATTTATAGCAGTTTCATTTATATATTTATATATATTTCTTTAAACCAATAATTTTAAAGAAATCCAAACAGTGCCTCTGGCAGGGAGATGTACTTGCCTTTTGCTGCTGTGCTGTAAGCCCCTGGGTGTTTTCTCTGGCCGCTCCTCGGAGACGTCGTAGCTGCGGAGCGCGTACATTCAGCGTCGGCTTCAGCAACTCCTAAGGCATGGGATCCCGGCTCCACTTATTTGGATGAATGAATTATTAATGACCTGCTCATTTCGCTTGGGCTTCTGCTCAGTATTTTTTTTTTTAAACACACACTGTATATATTACAGATTGTTGCCACACTTCCCATTCTGCTGTCTCTCCCCCCCCCCACACACACAGATAAAAGAACAGAGTTTGCACAGGAAGTGTTGTGCTCTCTGGTGATTGGATGGGAAGAAGAAAATCTTTGACCTTGGAAACTGAAGATGCTGTTGCCATGGGAACTGTTAATCCTCCTGTCACTCAAGGGCTGCCTTGCAGGTAAGGTGTCCCCCAAGTTCTCTTTGATACAACACCTGATATGCATACTTTCTTTCTGAGATAAAGATCACGTCTCTGTGCACATCTCGGTTTCATTTTTTCCCCGTTTATTGTTTCAAAGGCTTTTTTTGCAATTCTCGTGGAAGAAACGTACGGAGAAACTGGGATGACATTGTCTCTCATTTTTCAGATCAAAACCCTTATAGGTACAAAGGAACAGGCAGACAACTTTCTCGAACTTTAAAAGAGATCATAGACGATTCTGGAAACGAACATACTCAAACAAAAATAACTTTTTCCCTTGCTTCAGAAACAGAAGCTGTTTTACACTGTTTGCTTTACTACAATAACATTTAAGATTCATATTTACAAGTGTCACGTTTTCTTGTAATTGTCACAGATTTTGCCACTGGGGTCAGAAATGACTGCGAGTTTGAATCCCAAACACACACGTTGACTGAAACCACTTGTCCTAAGCGAGGTCAAAGTGAACCAGAGCCCAACCTGGCAACACAGGGTGCAAGGCTGGAGGGGGACACACCCAGAACGGGATGCCAGTCCGCTGCAAGGCACCTCAAGCAGGACTCGAACCCCAGACCCACCAAAGCACGGGAGTCGGCCAAACCCGCTGTGCCACCACACCCCCCGAATCCTGCACATATTGTCCTTTTTATTATTATCGCTGACTTACTTTCCATACTGCTCCTAAGCTACATCATGAGTGAGGGGTTGAGTCCTGCTCAGGGTGGACAGAGTTTGCATGTTTCTTCACATGTTTGCACCCCCTTCCCCCAACATGCACACAATATCACAATATTCCTCCTGCCATGAAAACCATGTTAGTGAGCATCATGAGTCAGCATTGACTCACTACCACATGCAACATCATTGTACTGTACAGGTGTGAGATGGCAATACTGTAATTGTTCCTGTGAAGTGTTACTGCTCTTTAAGTCATAAGTGAAGATGAATCAATAACTTGCAAGCAGACGAAGACGAACAGGAATCAGCTGCAAGTATTATTTCCATCCTACTTTTGAGGTTCTGGAGCTTCTTGCATTCCTGCCAATGCAGTGATGTTTGACTTGTATATTTCCAGAGTACATCATGGGTGAAGCTGCGTGATGACATTGTTCGAAGGAGCTACAAACATTGCAGGGTGGATGTGTACTTTCCTTTCCATGCTAGACAATCACAGTGAAGTTTGGTGGAGTTCGGTAAACCAGGTTGTCAATTTTTGGTTCATCTTATATTCACATCCCCTTTCATCCCCCCCAAAAAAAAAAAAAAAAAAAAAAGCAGGAAACTGTAATATATACATGGCCTTTAACTTGAAATTGGTCCTGTTGTGCTGCTCTGGGTTAATTTATTCTGGATTCTTTTTATTACATTTAGTAGAGCTCAGCTTGTATTGAAGTTTTCTCTTCCTGTTTCAATTCTTTTTCAATAATATGCAAGAAATGCTTTTTGATGTATTTCATGTAACCCTCTTTCCCAGGTGGAGTGGTCTTTCTTTCAAAGGGTCATTAATAGACTGTATTTAAAGGGCCTATCTTGCATTAAAAGGAAGAGCAGTTTACATGAAAGGCCATCACTTGAGGGAGAATGGTGGCTGCTGTGTCTCCCCGTGTCCTTTAGCATTAGCCCACACTAGCTAGCACCTCCGTTTTGTCAGGTCAACGTGAGTGACCTGTGAAAGGAAGCAGACTCCGAAACATTTTTTTTTTCCCCAAAACTCCAGCATATGAAAGAGATGAAAAAGACTGAACACTTGAGAGAATTAAGAAAGCCATCATTTTGTACTTCTGCCTGGTTTAGAATTTATGGTCATATAGCAAAATACTCAAGTAAATACTTCGAAATGTCTGCATCCTGAGCATTTTGTAACAGGAAGGTGTTTTCACCCATCACGGGAAGAAGAGATACCCAGTGCTTTACACATTTATAAAGGACACTGACCTTTAAAGTAGTTTGTTTGCCGCTTTTGATATGTTTTGTGTTGCTGATTGTTTTCTTTTGCCGTTGTTGTCAAAAACTTAATGTTATATAATGAACTTTATCCACAAATTCTGGATTGTGGTGGTGCAGCAGGTTTGTCTGGGTCTTGCTCTCTGGTGAGTCTGGGGTTCAAGTCCTGCTTGGGGTGCCTTGTGATGGACTGGTGTCCTATCCTGGGTGTGTCCCCTCCCCCTCCAGCCTTATGCCTTGTGTTGCCGGCTTAGGCCCTGGCTCGCCGCAACTCTGCTCGGGACAAACGGCTTCAGCCAGCGTGTGTGTTCATGAATTACTTCCACAAAAGGCTAATGTATTTTGTAAAATTCATACCTATTTCAGAGCAAGTGTGACTAGTCTTTACCCTCTGAGTGGAGAGGTGGCATTTTTTGCACACCCCTATCAAATAGACAGGCTGATTTCATTCAGCTCTCCTCTGCAGTATTTACAGCTCATTCCTGCTGTTTATGAGAGTTAATGTGTATCATTACTATGGAAAATAAAGTTATCTCTTAAAGAAAACTTTAAGTGTTATTATATTGATTGCAACTTCGTGCGAAGTGACTTAAAAGTGACTTTGGAGCTGTGAGCAGAACTAGTCATCCGGTCCAAGTTGTGTTCGTAGCTTGAGCAGCCATCGAAATAAAACAAAATTTTGTGATTATTTTACACATCGCAGAAATGACCTCATGGGGTCAAAATGGACAAACATTTTAATGAAAGACTTTCCCAGGGAGGCTGAGAAGTGTGATGCCCCGATAGTTGGCACACACTCTCCGGTCCCCTTTCTTAAAGCTAGGGACCACCACCCCAGTTTGCCAATCCAACGGCACTGTCCCTGAGGTCCATGCAACATTGCAGCGGCGTGTCAACCATGACAGCCCTGCAACATCCTGGGCCTTAAGCTTTTCCGGGAGGATCTCATCCACCCCCGGTGCTTTGCCACTGTGGAGCTTACCAACTTCCTCAGTGACTTCCACCAGGGAAATGGCCTCTGGCCCTGACTCCTGTAAGGGAGGCATATCACTCGGGTTTAAGAGTTCTTCAAAGTGCTCCTTCCACCTCCCGACAATGTCCTCATCAAACGTCAGAGTTTCTCTACGCCTGCTAAACACAGCCTGAGCGAAACTCCTTCGACCCCTTCTGAGCTGCCGGATGGTTCTCCAGAACCTCTTTGAAGCCGACCGATAGTCATTTTCCATGGCCTCTCCAAACTCCTCCCATCCCCGGGCTTTTGCTTCTGCAACCGCAGCCGCTGCTGCCTTTTTTCGCCTGCCGGTACCTGTCTGCTGAGTCAGGAGTCCCTAGAGCCAACCAGGCCCTAACGGCCTCCTTCTTCAGCTTGACGGCTTCCCTCACCACCGGTGTCCACCAGCGGGTTCTCGGGTTGCCGCCCTGGCTGGCACCAACAAGCTTTTGGCCATAGCTGTGCCTGGCTGCTTCCACAATGGAGGTTTTGAACAGGGTCCATTCAGACTCCATGTCCCCTACCTCCTCCGGGACATGGGAGAAGCTCTCCCGGAGGTGTGAGTTAAAATCATTCTGAACAAGATCCTCTGACAATCGTTCCCAGCACACCCTCATTAAACTTCTGGGCCTACCGGGTCTGTCCATCAGTTTTCCCCGCCATCTGATCCAACTCACCACCACATAGTGATCAGTTGACAGCTCAACACCTCTCTTCACCTGAGTGTCCAGAACATGTGGCCTCAAGTCAGAAGAAACGACTAGAAAGTCGATCATTGACCTTTGGCCCAAAGAGCTCTGGTACCAAGTACACTTATGAGCATCCTTGTGTTCGAACATGGTGTTTGTTATGGACAAACCATGACTAGCACAGAAGTCCAATAACATTTCACCATTCGGGTTCAGATCGGGCAGGCCGTTCTTCCCAATCACCCCCTGCCAGGTTTCCCAGTCATTGCCAACGTGAGCATTGAAGACCCCCAGCAGGACTATGGAGTCTGTAGGTGGGGGCCTGTCCAGAACCCCTCCCACCTTCTCCAAGAAGGCCGAATACTCTGAACTGCTGTTTGGTGCATAAGCACACACAACAGTCAAAGTTTTCATCTCTACGACCCTAAGTCGCATTGAGGCGACCCTCTCAGCCACCGGGGCAAACTCCAACTGTATGGCAGCCAGCCGGGGGCTTGTGAGTATCCCCACACCCGCCCGGCACCTCTCACCTCGTGCAAATCCTGAGTAGGAGAGGGACCACCCCCTATCGAGGAGATTGGTTCCAGAGCCAACACTGTGAGTGGAGGTGAACCCAACTATATCTAGTTGGTATTTCTCAACCTCCCACACCAGTTCCGGCTCCTTCCCCCCAAGTGAGGTGACATTCCACGTACCAAGAGCCAGTTTTCGTCGCGAGAGGCCATGACGCCATGCGCCACCCTGCCCCCTCCTGCCGCCAGGTATGCATAGCACCCGACCCCCATACTGGACCTTGCAGGTGGTGGGCCCACATGGCCCCCCCACAATGCCTTTTCGGGCTGCGCCCGGCCAGGCTACCTGGGCCGGGGTCCTGGAAAGGAGCCTCCGGCCGAGAGTTGAACCTCAGATTGAAGAGGAACAATGCGGATTCCGCCCTGGCCGTGGAACAGTGGACCAGCTTTTTACCCTCTCACAGATCACTGAAGGGGCATGGGAATTTGCTAATCCAGTCTACATGTGTTTTGTGGACTTGGAGAAGGCCTATAACCGTGTTCCCTGGGAAATTCTGTAGGAGGTGCTTCGGGAGTATGAAGTACTGGGGCCACTACTGCGGGCCATTCGGTCCTTGTACGTACGGAGCGAAAGCTGTGTCCGCATACTCGGCATTAAGTCAGGCCTGTTCAGTGTGGGTGTTGGACTCCGCCAAGGTTGTGCCTTGTCTCCACTCCTGTTTGTGGTTTTCATGGACAGGATATCAAGGCACAGTCGAGGTCAGGAGTGCATTCTGTGTGGGAGTCGGAAGGTGACGTCCCTGCTTTTTGCGGATGATGTTGTCCTTTTGGCACAATCACATAGCTGCCTCCAGCACGCACTGGAACGGTTTGCAGCCGAGTGTGAAGCGGTGGGGATGAGGATCAGCACCTCAAAGTCTGAGTCCATGGTTCTCTCACGGAAAAGGATGGTATGCCCCCTCCAGGTAAGGGGAGAGTTCAAGTATCTTGGGGTCTTGTTCACGAGTGAGGGAAGAAGGAAGCGTGAGATCGGCCACAGACTGGGAGCAGCAGCAGCAGTAATGCAGTCGCTGTACTGGACTGTAGTGGCGAAGGGGGAGCTGAGCCATAAGGCGAAGCTCTCCATTTACCAGTCAATCTACATCCCTGCCCTCACCTATGGTCATCAACTCTGGGTGATGACTGAAAGAATAAGATCGCGGATACAAGCGGCCGAAATTAGTTTTCTCCGCAGGGTGCTGGGACTCACTCTCCGTGACAGGGTGAGGAGTTCGGACATCCGGGAGGAGCTCGGAGTAGAGCCACTACTCCTTCACACTGAGAGGAGCCAGCTGAGGTGGTTCGGGCATCTGATAAGGATGCCCCCTGGACACCTCCCTCTGGAGGTATACCAGGCACGGCCAACTAGGACGAGGCCCCGAGGTCAGCCCAGGACCCGCTGGAGGGATTATATCTCACAGTTGGCCTGGGAACAGCTGGGGATCTCCCAGGTTGAGCTGGAGGAAGTTGCGGGGGACAGGGGCGGCTGGGCCTCTCTGCTCTCCCTGCTGCCACCGCGACCCTTTTAGGATAAGCGGGACAGAAGATGGATGGATGGATGTTTTTAATAATACACACAATATGAATGAAAATTTCTTTGCGCACCTTACATTTTCATTCTACTAAATGGCACTAAAATCTTTTCAGCCATGTGAGTGAAAAAAATAGAAAAAAGCGCCTTGTAATTAACAGAAGAAATGTCAAAAATGGTCTGCATGTGATGTGTTGTTGAAAAATATGGAGTCTGAACAACTGGTGTCTGCTCGGACCTTAGAGAGGAGTGTACTGCATGGCCCTGTCTTCACCCAAGAACCGAGTGACAGCGTTTTCCCTTTGAACTCCGATGACAGCAGAGTTTTCATAAACTGTAAAGCCAAGGGAAACCCACCGCCGAGTTACAGGTGAGCCGCATGTGTCCTTTCCGCAAGACAACATGAGAGAGCTTTAAAAAACAAGGCATTTTCTTAGTCCGACTCGAGAGCTGCACAGACTAACATTGAGAAGTATTTTAGACATGTCTTGTTTTACAAGGAGTAAAAAAATGAACTTATTTTTAACTTGATATTGTGTCAGCACATCAGCGGACATAACCTTCCAATTCTCTCCCCAGATGGAAATTTAATGGAGTCGACATTGACAAAGACTTTGACTACAGCTTGATGGAAGGGAACTTGCTAATCAATAGGCCTGACGCAACGCGGCACGGAGGTACCTACCAGTGTATAGCCTCCAATTCCCTGGGCACCGTCCTCAGCAGGGAGGCCAAGGTGCAGTTTGCATGTGAGTACTTTCCTTACGAAGTGCATCATGGGAGAGATTACCTGGCAAGGTTTGCCCCAGGAGAGAGACACTATTCTGTCCATGTACACATTGCCTAGTAAAAGTGATCTTTTCAACCTGTGCTGAATATATTTCTATGCTTTTATATCCATGTAAAAATGTAGCTCTGCTTTTTCATTGCCATTAGTTCACCAGAGCAAATTCTACGTTTATACATGTACTTGATGCTTTGGCACAGCAGGTTTGTCTGGGTCTTGCTCTCTGGTGGGTCTGGGGTTCAAGTGCTGCTTGGGGTGCCCTGTGACGGACTGGTATCCCATCCTGGGTGTGTCCCCTCCCCCTCCAGCCCCATGCCCTGCGATGCCAGGCTAGGCTCTGGCTTACCATAACCCTGCTCGGCATGCTCAGCCAGTGTGTGTGCGTGTTTTCTCCAAAGGAACTTATAATGTTAAGCTACTTGCAGTTATTTACACAGTGGTGTCATTTTAGCAGAGCAGTTTAGGGTAAGTACCTTTCTCAAGGGTACTACAGCTAGAGGTAGGATTCCAACCTATGACCTCAGGGTCCAACAGAAGCAGCTCTAACCACTACGCTACCAGCATTTTATTCTTGTGCTCTCTCGATTAAAAGTGCAACCGGCAGTGGTCACGTAAGAACACCAGTATGAAAAAGATGAGTGAACACCTCCTTTCTCATTGTATTTCTTCCTCTCCACCTCCTTGACGTCACTTTTCTTTGGATCTGGAAAAATAGGTACTATTACAATGAGTAATGTTCCACTGCATGCTTGTAAATATATGCATAAGCAGCTATTAAAAAAAAACTGCAGTCATTATAACCTCCATTGAAAGTAAGCATTCCTGAAGGTCTGAATTATTCATCATACACCAGTATATGTGGAGGAAATGGGGAATTAAAATCCAGTATAAAACATGAAGCAATGTAAATAAACCTTTTTTTTATTGTCATGTTTACCACTGTATTAAATGAGTTCAATGTGGCACATAAAAAACACTTGAACAGTGTATATGACAAGAATTTTACTATACTATACACACACATTTTCAGAACTGCTTGTCCCATACGGGGTCGTGGGGAACCAGAGCCAACCCGGTAACACAGGGCATGGGGACACATCCAGGATGGGACACCAGTCCATCGCAAGGCATCCCAAGCAGGATTCGAACCCCAGACCCACCGGAGAGCACGACCGTGGTCCAACCCACTGCGCCACCGCGCCACCGCACCCCCTGCTATACTATACTATAAAAATTATTTTGTTTTCAAACTGCACAGGAGCTCAGAACACTGGTCCTATGTACAAAAGTTGACTTAACTGTCATTAATTTTTTAAAACCACTTTTTAAAAGCACACTTTGTAAAGCTGTAAGTGCGAACTAGAAGCACATTCTGCGAAACCATTAGGACAAAATATTACGTATTAACATGTTAAATGTGCAAAACATTTTTTCTCTGAAAATCTCTCAATAATACATTCCAGTGAAAATTTGTCAGAAATAAAAATGTAATTGAACTTGTTTGTGAAACCCCAACTAACACAACCATAATTAATTAAAGCAAGCACAGACTGTTTATTTAAATATACATATATGAGCTACACTGTCAAAATGGACTCTCATGTCCTTATAATTGCCTGCCATAAATTGTCATGAATTTTACACAATAAAACTTGGTAAAATGCATGCTTTACCCTGCTTGACACTGGTCTGTAGTAATATAAGTCCACGGTTAGTGTGGCATACTGGTATTGACATAATTTTAATATTTATGCTGGAAACAGTCCTTTGAACAGTTCAGGAAAGGGGAATTTTGTGGACACTCATTTGATCTCTACTGACGACTTCTGAAAAACTATTTGAGCTACCGGTGCTATGGGGGTTGACTTCGGGTTTACGTTTAAAGTGTCTTTTCTTTTTTTTTGAGTAAAAGCCACGTTATCATACCAGACACCGTAAGTGCTCATGGTTCTGTCATCCATGGGCTGCTCCGCTATAAACCACTGTGGGTGCCCTCTTGAGCTCCACCTCCCTGTACAAATTGCTGAAATTGTTTCTGATGTTGTCTCCCTTCATTAAAAAACATCCATGATGTCAATAATGTCGAGCTGGCAGTGTGTAATTACACCAGAATGCAGCATCAAAGTCTACGGGAGTCTTGCAAGGCCTGTCTTTCTGATTCAGAGTATGATGTGTTGAACTGAAAAATCCTGAAAGTTTGTGGGAATTTGTATAGGCAGGAAGTAAAACACACACATATACTCACACACATACACACAACTTCCTTCCTGTATATTCATACAGTGAATAAAGAACTTAAAAGTTTGCCAGCTTTATTATTTAATATTGAAAATTAATATCTTGTTGACAGTTTTGTGTATTCCCGTGCTTCGTGTTCTTAACAGCTCAAAGTTTTTTCCCAAGTCTTCAACAATGCTGAAAGGGTTTACAAGTACGCTATGCAGTGAAAGGTAAGAAGGAGAAACCGGTGGTATGGTAGCACAGTGAGTAGCACTGCTGGCTCAGTGTATCTGGGTGGTATGGGAGGATGTGGGTTCAATCCCTGCTCGGTCTCTGTGGAGTTTGCATGTTCTCCCTGTGTCTGTGTGGTTTTCCTCTGGGTGCTCTGGTTTCCTCCCTCAGTCCAAAAACATGCTGTTTAGGTTCACCTGTAGCATGTGAGTAACAGGGAGAGAGTGTGTGTCATCCACTGATGTATGGATGAGTGACCTTGTGTAAGTAGTGTACCTAGCAGTGTAAGTTACTGCAGTGAGTAAAGTGTGTGGGCTGATAACACTACATAGAGTTCATTGGAAGTTGCTTTGGAGAAAAGTGTCTGCTAAATATGTAAATCTAAGAAATGACTCTAAAAGTGTGACTAGATTATTGTCCCATTTGATTATAATAAGGTGTATCTACAGAATTGTGTACTTTGATTATAAAATTGTGTAATATATGCTGTGTCCGTGTAAGACAAGTCACTTCTGTTTGGACTCTTTGTTATTAACATTGTTAGGGAAGAAAATAGTCAAGCAACAAAACACTATAGCAAGTGAATGTAAATGGTAAATAAGTATAGTAAAAATGCCTTTGAAATTAAAATTTGTTTCCTGTATGTAGACAGAAGTTGTATGAATTGAGAAGAATATGTCAGTTGACAATATGTGAATATTTTATCGTATTTTTAAGATTCACATGTTTAATATTCTTTCATGGTCAAAAATTCAGGAAAATATTGAGTCAACATGAAGTATTTTTATGAGAACTATTGAACCTGATGGTACAAAATGCCTAATAAACAATGAGTCCAAAGCCTGTATGGCGCTTTTTATAATGCCCATTTTATATGCATTCAGAATATTTAGTGTAGGTATAAATGTATAGGTAATGATGACAATTATGAATTCAAAGAATACCAGGTACCAGTTTAGATGACAATGATTATGTTCGCTGAAATGTGAACTATATCAATTTAAATGAGCAACTGAGAAAATAGCTGTAAGTTTGATGAGTTTTATGTCTGAAGTCTTTTCACTGTACACTGTTATTTAAAACCAGGGACAACTGCTTGCGTAGTGGCTAGAGCTGTTGCCTTTGGACCCAAAGTAGTACCCTTGAGCAAGCTACTTACCCTAAATTGCTCTAGTAGAATCACCAAGCTGTGTAAATAGATTAGAAGTTGCTTTGGAGAAAAGCTTCAGCTAAATGAATAAATGCGAAAACACCGAAAATGTGTTTCCGTGACGACAGTTTTGCGAAAACGGTTTGCTGCTTACAGTGACCCTTTGCAGTCGTATTTGGCTTGCCTGCAACATGGTCTGTGCCTCCAAATCTGCTGTTCAGCATTTTGCACAAGGAGTTCTGCAGATCGAAACTCTGAAAAAAAAAAAAGAGTCAAAGCAATTGTTAGAAGAAGGAACGGTAGGAGCCTGTTCAGCACGGGGGCACAGTTCTGTTTACAAAACCAGCGTGACAGGCATATTACAGTCCCAGCCCATGAATTAAAGATTTTCACATGAAATCTGTCCGCAGGAGAATGCATTCTGTTGAGTATCCAACTAAGGACAGAACATTTAAAAAAAAAAAAATGCCTATTTAGCCTTTTCGCCTCAGATGCTGCACTTCCTCGAAAGGGTATTCATTTGGTTCTATTAAATTGCTGCTTGCTTTAAGGATTTACAAAGGCGAAGCTGAGCATTCAGAGCTGCTGTTCTCTTTAATGGGCACTGCGCGATGCATTATGCATTGGCCGGCCGTCCTCGGGGGGGAAACGGATGCCTATAGGAAGCGTTCAGGAACACAGGACCCACGGAAACTGCCTGGCGAGGCGGAGATATGAAAAGGCGTGGGATCCAGAAAGTCCACAAAAAAGATGCTCTATTGCAGTAGTTCTAAAAGGGTTCACGCTGAAGTCAAAAGGTGTGGAGCACAGCAGGTCACATTAAAATATGTGTTACCTGCATTTACATTTATTTATTTAGCAGACACTTTTCTCCAAAGCAACTTCCAATGAACTCTACGTAGTGTTATGAGCCCACACACCTTATTCACCACGGTGACTTACACTGCTAGATACACTACTTACACTGGGTCACTCATCCATACATCAGTGGAACACACACACTCTCTCCCTGTCACTCACATGCTATGGGTGAACCTGAACATCATGTCTTTGGACTGTGGGAGGAAACCAGAGCACCTGGAGGAATCCAGACATGACGAGAACATGCAAACTCTCAAATAATTCCACCCAAACAAACCATTTTAACACATGTGCATCCATACACACTGTACACAGCCCCCCCCCCCCACACACACACACACACATACACACACGCAAGCAGTACCAGTCAGAAGTTTGAGTGCAACTCGATTATCTGACCTTCAAGCTGCATAAGCATGTCTTTAAACACCTCATATTTCATCACATGTACTTATGTAAACAGATGTGAACGTCCCTCAGAACTTTGCTGAAATTTCTCCAATATTCCATGAACGAATTGCAGGAACGCATATGACTCAGAGTTCTGTATACACATAATGTTCATTTTGATAATCAACATGTTAACAGTGTAACCGTGCGCAATAATGCCCAACAGAAGGTTAAATAAAGAAGACAGGTCCCTTTTACATTAAGAAAATAATGCAAATGTTTGTCAGTTTTGTTTAAATTATTGGCTCTGACTTTTAATTTCATCATTGATTTTTGGTCTTGTGTATATAAGTATATAAATCTCAGCGGCCTACATACACTGTGTTGAGATGTAGGCGTGTAGAGACACAGGCCTGAAACCTGAAATCCCAGGACGGGTCCTTTTTGTAGCACCTTTGAGAAAGGCCTTAACCTGAATTGCTCCAATACAATTTCCAGGCGGAAAGAAACAAGCAAAAATTGCTGGCTAGACAATAAACAGGTGATAGACAATAAATAATAATTGTTTTTGTTTCTTTCACAGATCTACAGAATTTCAGCAACAAGCCAAGGAGTGCCGTGTCTGTGAGAGAAGGTCAGGCTGTAGTGCTGCTGTGTGGCCCTCCGCCTCACTCAGGAGGTACTGTACAACACCCCCTGTCCCTTGCACCAGCTCTCTCGGGGCCCTGCTGCTGTGCTGTTGGGCCCAGACAGCGGTCATTAAAGGTTGATACGAATCGAATTTGCAGCTGGTGCTGGTAAATAGTGCTCTAGTTAGTAAAGCGAAGAGCGCATTGGAAGTGTGCTCAGTGATCCCAAAGGCTCGTTTAACCGCTTTTCCCGTAGTCATATTTTCCTCCTCGCAGTTCTCGATCTGAAGTCCCAGGCTCTTCAACAGATTCCAGAATTTTCTAGCGTGAGCAGAGTCGCGGAAGACACTCTTAGAGAAAGTGCTCTCTACTCCTCAGATTTTTCAATAGGATCAAGGTTGTTTTCTTGCAGAATAGTGGTAGGTAATAAAGGCCCGAGACCCATTCAGAGAAAACCGCGGTACGTCTGCGTGGGAGCGTTTATCCCGACGCGCAGCTGTGAAGCCTTTCGTCTGCGAGCTGCTGATTAGCAAGCCCTTCAAAGTGGCGCGTGCCTTCGTCGGCAGCTCTGCGCCACCGGCGCGATTTCATGCCGGTGCGCCGATATTGTCTGACTCAACACTTCCCAGGCGAATCGATGGCCGGGAGCTCTCCTGACTGCGCACCGCAGATTTAAAGTTTATCTGCTGCATTTTTCCTGTATGCCTTCATTTTGTTACACCACACTCTAATACATTTAAATGTCTCTTAGTCATACTATACGTTGGATGGGATCTAGTTACTGTATATCAGACAGTAATCCCAAGGTAGGCTTCCTCAGTTCAAGTGTGAATCCTTGTAAATACGCCTTCCTCGGAGTCATCTTTAACACTACAGCTGTACCTTGTGATATGTCGCATTTTTGTGAAGGGTGAGGTTAAACCGATGATGAAGATGAGCCCGAGATTCTAACAGATCTTGGCAGACAGGCGAGCATGACAGGTGGCGAGAAAAAAAAAAAATATTGGGTGCTTTTTTTCATATGCACCCATTTCTCAGTTTATAAACCTAATTCCTTCCCGTAATCTGTTCATTTGGTGACAATTTGTATATCAGAACAACAAATACCATTAATTCTTATGGAGAAATTTCTAAATTGTTTCAGGGACAGAAGTACACCCACAAATGGCCCCAACACCCAATTACAATGTGAAATATTTTCCTTGTCTCAGCACAGAGTACAGTTATCAAAATTTCCAGCAACTGCTATTAAACAATTACAAATACTGTAATAAAATAACAGAACTTCCATATTTATATTTATTCATTGAGCTGACATACAATGTTAAGCCACGCACAGCTATTTACCCTAACTACTTACTGTATATAGGCAGGTAATTTTACTGGGGCGAGTAAGGATAAGTATCTTACTCAGGGCAGTAGGTGAAATTCAAAGTGGTTAGGTCATGTAGCATGACAATGATCCCAAACACAAAAGTAAGTCCACATCAAAATGGCTGAAAAGAGACAAAATTAAAGTTCTGGAGTTGCTTAGTCAAAGTGCAGACCTAAACGGAACAGGACCCGATAAGAGCAGTTTGTGCTCGAAAATCAACCATGTTTTGTTTAAAATTCCACCACAGTGATGTTAAGGTCTGGTACTGAATTACTGCAAGTGTTTGTTGCAGTCTTTGCAGCTAAAGGTGGCCGATTACTTTTTTCTGACACTGCCAGTTGGTGTTGGATTACTTTGCTCTTTAAATAAATTAAATAGGTAAAAGTGTGATTTGTTCAATCAAGTGCTCTTTATCTAATATTAGATGTTGGTTGAAGACCTGAAGACATCCTGTGTCAAAAATTTTCTTTAATAGAGGAGATCAGGAAAGGGCCAAATACTTCTTTTATCAGAACTGTCAATGTATGTTGTGTATGCATAGCAAAAAGAAAGGGTAGACAAATATTACAAATATAAAAGATTATCCCTATTTTGTCACAAATTATCCTAAACACAATAAACAATCAAGTGTTATAAATAAATGTTGTCTTGCGCACTGTCTCGCCAGGTTCTGTGGGAAAAATACAGCCTAAGAGCATTGCACAATTTAGTCGGACTCCAAAAATCATTTGCGTCCACTGTAGGAATCTCGTCGGCAGATTTGAAACTGTCCTCCTGCAGCTGCTTTGTTGCTCTGGGACCAGGCCTCTTCGGTGTAACGTTCAGAGATTGTCTCTAATCATGAGGGCTCTGTCGCTGTGTCCTGACAACTATAATGGTTTTAATTTGCTATTTCCCATAAGGAAGCTGAGGGGACAGACTGTCCGTGCTATTTGAAAGTGGCTCCAGGATATAGTATTTCAGCACTCGGTAAAGTTTGCCCTCCTTCATTTCTCTCGCACTCTAATAAAAGTTCCTTAATTTGGCACCAATGTCCCCAGACCCGAGCGCTCTCTGTTCCTTACCATCTCATTAAGCAGAGCCCCCATGAACAAATTGCCAGGCAAAAAGGCACTCCATGCAGATCACTCTCTGCATGTTGAAGTTCAATGCTAGCCCACATTTTGTACAGGACAGCTGTATTTCAAATGCAAATTTCCTTATTAAATTAGTTAGAAAGGAATGAATAATACAATTATGTAAATAAAAAATGCATGAAACACCTTCAGATGTGTTTCTGGATTTTTTTTTAGTTTACAAGAACATGGTTGTACATCAGTGATATTCAGTGCTTAGGTCAGCAGGTGGTATAGTGATTAGATCTGCTGCCTAATGAAAGGACCCAGGTTAGAATCTTCACTGCTGCTGTTGTACCCTTGAACAAGGTATTTTCCTTCAATTGAGTAGGTAAAAATTACCCAGCTGTATAAATGGGTAATTAATTGTAGATGGCTTAAGATACAAAACCTACCATTGTAGTTAGCCTTGCACAAAAGTGGCAGTTTAGGGAATAAAAGTAAATAGTTATGTCCATGAAGTTTACATACTGCTAGAAAAGAACATTTCATGGAGTGTTTAGGCAAAGAAAATAAAACCTGTACATAACCAGGTCATGTCTCAGATGTGTTCTTTAAAAGGTTGTACGTTTTTCCCGTGAAAAAAATCAGTACCGTCATCTCAAAGCAATAATCGTATGAAAATTACTTAATTAAAAAGCCCGGCATGATTTTTCCTTTCAAAAACTTTGAAGAATTTTATTTGTTTTCATCAAGGGAATTCTCCCAAAATGTAACAGTATGAGAGGCTACAGACACGCAACCATCTGTAAGCAGAAATAGCTACACGCCTCTGTCTGATGACTTTTAATTGCACAACTGCCTGAATTTATGAAGTTACGCGGCTCTGTTTCCAGTATTTCTAAGCGAGGCAGATAATTTCTTCTTTAAAATGAAATGAAACACAACAGGAGCATCTGCTTTGATTCTGGTGAGGTTTCACAATGAAAATTGAGCTTGACCGTGGGAAATGTGAAGAGAAAAGAAAACAAACCAGAGGGCATGTGTTTTTTTTTTTTTTCCTTCTTTGTACAGTATCAGAACCAGAAACAGGCAACCTTTCTTCCGTGCGCTTAATTCAAAATGACTTTTGCTGGAACATGAGTGTCTGATGCAGGAATTTGCCATTTAGCCAACGTCAAGTCAGATGTAGACCTGAGTCTTCACACTGTCTCTTCACTGATTGTACCGCACACCAGGACAGACTTTCTCGGCAGCAACTTGGGAGAAAAGGCTCCTCTGAGCAGTGGGAGCGCCTTAACGGTATTTCAAAGCCTCCTGAAGGCTTCTCGGCTGGATGGGAGAAATCCGTATCGATTTTCATCCCTTGCTTCACCTCCGCATGCAGAGATAGCACCATCTGCCAACAAGAAAAGATGTTCCTGGGTAACAGTAAAAGCAGGGATTATTACCCTTGAGTCTTGGTTCTTTTTTGTCTCGTTCATTTTTAGAGGTTACGTACTCTTGGATTTTCAATGGACACTCGAACCCCCTGCAGCAGGACAATCGTCGCTTCGTCTCCCAGAAGACGGGCAACCTGTACATTGCCAAAGTGGAGGCCTCGGACGTGGGAAACTACACCTGTGTGGTGAGGAATCTGATGACCAACACGACTGTGGTCAGCTCGCCTACGCCTGTGGTGCTGCGTAGCGACGGTGAGTCGCACTCATCACTTTTGGTGCCGTTGGATGTGAGCAAACTCCATGTTCGGAAAACATCACGAAGATGCTACCAGCAACCACAGTGCAATCAGTACTCAGTTTAGAATAATAAATTTACCAAGGGCAGAGGTTATTTGTACACCTTTGAACCTGTCTTTAGCACTTTTACATTCAACATACACAGGACAACACGTTACACCCCATGCACATATTACACTGACTGTACACAAGGACACAGTCCAACTGACTTCACCACGAAGCCACAGAGAAAAACATCCGGCGTTACCGTCATACAGTATATCGTCATGACTGAAACCAAGCTGCTTAATCTCCTCCCCCAACCACCACATCAACCACAAGGTGCCAACATGGGTATTTCATTGAAGTTGCCAAGTGGGCACTTCCCTTCATCGGTGTTTCATTGAATTAGGCCCACAACACCTCAGGAAGGCTTAACAGTGCAGTCTGGAATCCCAGGCCCACCCCCTCCACACACATGTTTGATGCCCTCCATCCACAACAAATACAGCAACTCCACAATCTCAGCCACGCTAATGAAACAATACCACACCTCTATACATACCAACAAAGTTGTAAACACACCACTCCGCAAACTTAAACCAACCCAACTAACAAGGTCACACTTCCTTACATACCAACGGCTGTCTTCCATTCCTAGCCACCTGCTGCTAGTTAAAATCACATTTAAAATCACAAATGCATTGAATAATAAATGAAACCTGAACTGTAAATATGACTCTGAAAAATAAATCCCAGAACTTTACAGGTTTAAACTCATGAAAGTGATTCAAATCATAAGAGCTAAAATGTGCCAAACTTAAGTACAGGTGGAGTGGCTTATGTTGGTCTGGGTGGTCATAAGTGACATGATGTAATTCTAGGACTACTTTTACCCAGTTGAGGAAGAGTACTCTGATACTGCTATTACACATTACTACCACTCTGTCTGAAAACACATGAACACTCATTTTTGGATCAAAATGATTACCCTAAATGACTAGAGTAAAAATTACCCAGCTCTATAAATCGATAAATCATTATAAGTAGCTCAACACTGTAAGTTGCTTTGGAAAAAAAGCATCAGCTAAAAAAACAATGTTAATGACCACATAAGGGAAAATGACTAATGAATCCAAAGTGTCTAATTGATCTCCCTTCCACTCAAAAAACACTCCAGCCTAAAACGTGCTTAACATCTGCCCCAGAATTCATTTAAAAGATGAAATGGAAGTTGTTCTTTTGCGAAGCATAGATATGTATGGATCCACCACGCCTGATACAGGCCAACAGTCGCTCTTATTTCCTCCTTAGGCAGTAAATCAGACCTGACCCACTTTTCTCAAACTAATTCAAAGATCAATGCAGGCTACAAGTCAAGGTTTATGTAAATGCTGGGTACATTGCAGTAAAAATATTGCATTCAAATTTGCTCCCCCCCCCCCCGCTAACTTTACAGCTGTTATGGGAGAGTACGAGCCCAAGATAGAAGTCCAGTTTGGAGACAACATTCATGTTGGCAAGGGATCGTCGGTGAAGTTGGAATGTTTCGCTCTGGGAAAGTAGGTCTCAAGTTGTGTCATTAGCCTGCGGGTTGCAGGCTGCAAGTATCCAAAAGCAATGTGTTCGATTTGCCAAGATACCCTTAACCTTGTTGGAAACAGCTCAAAAAACCTCGCTGCATATAGCTTAAGCTCAAGCTGCTGAGGAGAGATGCTGAACGTTGCTTTAGACGTACTCGCAATATTCTCCATTAGGCAAAGGGTTGTTTTGTTTTTTGTTGGGAAGCATACACCAGGTGGCTCATCTAACCTTTCTGCTTGACCTCCTCCAGTCCAGTGCCTGTGATCACATGGAGAAGAGCAGATGGAAATCCCTTTCCTGGCAAGATCAAAATCAACAGCTCCAACGGTGTCCTCGAAATCCCATATTTCCGACCTGAAGATGCCGGTGTGTACGAGTGCGTGGCGGAAAATTCCCGAGGACGGAACGTGGCCAGAGGACACCTGGTTTTTCACGGTACCATCATTCGACGCTCACTACACATAAAAGTCTGGCCTTTTCACCCACCTTTACCTGCCATAAAATTATGCATTTTTCAAATTACAAAATCTCTGTAAGACAGTGACATTTTGATGTCACCAACTGTAAGGTCAGTGGAAGTTGTTTCAAAATAAATATGTGTGTGAAAGGGTTGCCTCGGGTCTTGGGGTTGAGTCAGAGTTTGTTGAAGGCAATTATTTTTGTGTATTAAACAAGTGTGTTTTCATGGCTCTTTATTGGCTCTATCTGTCATAGTGTCTCTGGTAGGAGAATCAACGTATCGCACCCTAATTAAATGTCAGATAATTAAGCATACCTCATGGCACCTTCACTGTGGAAGCAGTTATCTCTTTCTGTTGTCAAAGTTCAGCAAAGCAAGTCTAATTAAAACGCCTGTTTTGCTAATTATAAAGTTAAGTTTAATAACAGTTTTTCCTCACTTCATTAAAGAATATCATGAAGACAGGATGATATGGAATTAATTGTACCAATTAACCTTTCCGATTTGTGATTTTCTGAGGACACTAAGCTTGCCAGTGTTGCCGCTGAGTACTTTTGTGATGCACAGAGAAAGAAAACAAGCATGATACCAATTTACTCTTGAGGCTATATCCAGCTAGGACACAACAACAGCTCCGTGCTGCAACCGAGGGTGACAGATATGTTATTCAAGTAGCAACTTCAGATTTAGTCCGTAGTTTATTAGAGGATTTGTTGGAGTCGCGTTTGCGGTGCCAACGCCTTAATGTGTTGACATTCTGTGAAACCTTAAGTAAACTCCCATATTCCCTCTGCAGACGTTGATCATCTGCAATGGGTTCAGACGTTGAGAGATGCTTATATGTCCATTGAGGCAGATCTTTTCTGGGAATGCAGAGCGAGTGGTAAGCCAAAGCCGTCATACAGATGGCTGAAGAACGGCAAGCTCCTGGCTCTGGAGGTGAGAGGAGAAACTATGTGTGTCTGTGTACTTATGGTTCTGTCTGTGAATCTGTGCTGTTCAGATATCAAAACATTTTGGCATAGTAAGACATTTCAAGTTCAGTTCCATGTTTTTTTATATTTTCAGTTTTTTTTTCTTTTTTTTTTTATAAGGGCTTTATTAATTTTCTTGGATTTGTATGGATCCCTTTGCTACAGGTTGCCTTTGAGATCTTAAAATGCAAAATTTGTAGAGAGACCGTTAGCAAGATGTATTTGTAATAATAATAATAGTTATAGCGCAATTAAAAGAACTTCGGCGTGAAGACTGAAGGCAACAGCGAAAAAAATCAAAACTTAAAAGCTGATTCAAGAAAAAATACAATCTAGGCACCCAAGTGGCCTCCCACCCCTACTGGGCAAGTTAACACTGCACAATTAGGGAAAAAAAATCTGGTATTTTGTAAGCAGTTTCTGGTGCGGTCAGGTGGTCATCCAGATTCCCCTTGTCTGGTCAGCAGATGATCTCCACTAGGGCAGAAAGTACAGCTGGCGAGGGCTTTCAGATTTCAGCAGTGATGTTCACTAAAGGTGTGCTGACGTGTTGCAGAGTCACAGCGAAATAGATGTATATATTTACTACAATTAAAGATAGTGAGTAGCATGGACAGATATACAGACACCTGGAAAGGGAGAAGCATATCAGAGAATTTTTTTTTTTTTTTCCCCAGATTTGAATGCACAGCCTGAAAAGGCATCTGTAACATTTTTATAACAGTCAACTATGAGTATTGGATAATCAAGTCTGGGATTTGATTTTTAAAAAGCCATCAATTTTTTAGATTTTGCATTAAAATGTGTCAGAAATGAACATGTTGGTTCGCTCTCATGGTTCAGCGCACTTTATTATAAGATTTTAATTTATTTAAATAAAAATCCTGATTCTTTTTTTTCTCTCTATTTTTTCATCAGGACAGAATACAAATAGAAGGTGGCAAATTAGCCATTTATAACCTTGATCTGATGGATTCTGGGATGTACCAGTGCTTGGCAGAGAATGAGCGAGGAGTCATTTACGCCAGCGCTGAGCTCAAGGTTGTGGGTAGGTGTCGATTGTGTAACACAGGTGCTGCTGTTGCAACAGATATGACGTCAGTTCTCTGGCTCAATAAACACATATGAGGTGACATTATCAGACTATGTGATGTATTGTGCACCTTAGGCACAGTTAATCACAATTAATCTGGAAAGCAAGTCAGTCGGTTATTTGATTTAAACGTAATGCATTAGTGTAATTATAAAGCCATTACATGGATGGCATTTACGCTAATTTATATGGTTTCTTCTTTTGGACCTCGGTGGGGTTCTAATACAATTTGTTGCTCAGCCTCTCCACCAGATTTCTCCAAGAGTCCGGTGAAGAAGTCCACTCTGGTCCAGATAGGAGGGGAGGCAGTCATTGAGTGTCATCCCCATGCGTCCCCAAGGGCAACCATCTCATGGCGGAAGGGTGGAGACTACCTGAAGGACAGCAGGAGGTATTGAGCCTCAGCGATGGTGCAGTCACTGTAACAGGCTGCGAATTTACAAGGATCTGATTACCTTTTTTTCGGCATGACGGATGCTAAGTGGGCTCTTCGGTGCCATTATCTAATTTTGCAGGTTTTATTTTTTCCTCCTTTCCTCCTTTTTTTCTTTTTGCCTAGTAGACGCAGAATGTCTTTGTGGTATTTTTACTTAGAGGAGCATAGCAGCTGTGAGCTGAACTGAACCAGGAGGCTGGGGATGCAGTGATATTGCAGAATAAGGGATCATGTCACACGTCTTATGCAGCTCAGATCCATCGTGGTTCAGACTAAATGCAGCTTTTCTTAAGGGGGCTTTGCACACAAGCCATGCTGACTGCGGCAGGAAGAGCAGGCCCACCCAAAGTGCTGGCAGTAGCCCAGAGCTTTAATCCACATTGGTTTGCATTCCCACACTTAGCACCAAGTGGCCTGCCCAGAGGACTGCTTTACACCGACATGCAAACCACAGTTCACATTCTGCTCGGGGTAAAACTGGGTCTGCTCCAATGCCAATTCATCAAAGGGACAAAGTGTCACAGATTATGGTTCTGATCCAATCTCTCGCTCTAACATTTGCAGTATATCAGAGAGGTCAGTGCTGAAAGCTCAGGTACACGCCTGCGCTGATGGATGATGGGTATTTCTCCCTCCAGCATATGGCTTTACTAATTTGGCAGAGCTTTTGCACACTGCCTCTGTGTAACAGAATTATTTCGTGAGATTGCTACACCTCACATCCCTCTGGATGTTTTAGCTAGTTTACTGTGCTGGGCAACACATAGTTTAGTGGAACTGCATCAAGAGTTACACCATGTAACCCTGGTTGCCTGAGTGACATTTTATTTAAGTATAGTAATGTTAATGTGTCTCTCGAAAGTTTGAGTACATTTGTTGGAAGCTTTTTTTTTTTTGTTTTGTTTTAATAATGTAATTGGCAATATTTTACCTCCAGTTTATTAGTTTGAACTATTCTTCACTTCCCTTCCTCTCCAGATAGTTTTTGTACATCTTTGAGGTATGTTTTTTGCTGTTACATTGCTAAACAATGTCCAGCTAGTAATAATTCTAATTAAATGGTATACTGTGACAGCTTTACTGACTAACATTGCCATGGACTTGGTAAACATCACCAATTCTGTGACCAGCAAGGCAGCCCCACTGCATGACACTGCCACCTCCACACTGGGCAGACACAACTAATGTATTACACCCTCTATGTGTCTGACAAATATTCAAAAATTTAACTGTTAGTTTAAGTTTCTTTTATGTACTTCATCCTTGCCTGGTATATAATCCAATGTGTCTTGCTACAAAATGATGTTTAATTGTCTTCCTTAAGCATGACTACATCTGTGATATCTATTGTCAGCTAGCAGGTCTGTCTTGGGGTGTGAGACTAGCGAAGTAGGCTATTGTGCACAAACATAGTGTTATACTTTTCACGCAGCAGTGTAAACAGCATCATTTTGGCGTCAGTTTACTTGTCCTGCATGTTTGCATGTCCCCTTCTGAAGATATTCTTTAAATAGTAAAAGTTAATAAATTTGGTTTCTGAGCTGAGAGCCTCAAAACATTCAAATTTTATTCACAGAAAGACTTTTCCATGTAACTGTGTACATTTTATTTGTGACCCATAGGAGTACTGGTTGCATAAGGTAATATTTTAGATTTTATCCCAGCTGAGATGTACACTTAATCACCAAGAAGTCACGTAGCTATGAGATATTTTTTTTCCTCCGAGTATCGTCTGAATCTTACTTTTTCCTGCTGTTCACTCTGCCCAGACAACTTCCCCCAAGACAGGCTTCTCTATATTCATATCTTGTTCCATTACCTTTTGGAAATGACTTTTAGTGTGTTGATAGCATCGCACACATGTTGTATGATGATAAGGCCTCAGGTAAAGATTCATTACGGTTTGAATCATCTCATCACAATGTACCTCTCTTCTCCTTCCTCTCCCCTCTTAGCCTTAATGTCCCACTGTGCATCCTATTACAATACACACGTTTAATCTTTTGAACAGCCAGTACTGTGCCATTCCACAGAAAATTTGCTCTGCACGGAACAAAATAATTGCCCTATGAATTTTCCAAAATGCACAAATATTCTCCTATTTGCTGCAGTGCTATGGACAAGCATGTGTTTGTACAGCAATGTGTCTGAAACCCAGGGAAAACAAATAAATTAATTAATATTGAAATGCATTTCTGTTCAAGAAATTGAATGCTGGCTCAGTTATACATTTTTTTTTATTTTCCCTGTGCCCTTCAGCTAAATTTTAGTGTCCACAATTTTATTTATTTTTTTTTTAACAACTCTGCAACTTCCCACACATGTTTGTTATGTGTTCCTCATGATCGTTTGCATTCCTCCCAACCAGGCAAATGATCATGGAGGACGGTAGCCTGCGACTCACAAACGTCAGCAGATCAGATGGTGGGCGATACACCTGCGTGGCCCAGAACCCCTTTGGGACATCCAGCAGCAGCGGTTCACTTGTGGTTAAAGGTACCGTTCCAGTCACCAGCTCCACTGCTTTTTAGGCAGATGGTCTAAACCATGAGAGGAAGCAAGGGGGAAAAATAATAATCCAAGCATGAAATTGATAATGAAATATATAGTTGTTTTATGTTCCTGCTGGTTTGACAGAAGCATAACTCATCTTGGGTTTTGTCAGCTGTGAGTTATTGGTCATACAGGAAAGATTTGAAAATCTCTGGCACCTAATGCAGAATTTGCTGGTCCTTCTTCAAGCTCACTTTGCACGCTTAATTAAAAAAGCGCGACGGCGGCAGTTTTATAGTTCGGCCCTTTAATAGCGCATGGGACCTCCTTCCATCTTGCACACTGATTGTGTAGGTTTCACGCTCAAGAAGATCTTAAATAAAAGCAGCTCAGGTTTTTTTTCCATTCGAAAAGCATCCAGGGCAAAGGTATTTTCATTCCCTTTCTTTTTATCCGAGACCTGCCGTAGAGCTACCTGCACCCTGTACGATCGCACTTCATTTTAATTAGGGCACTTTTAACGAGGCATCCGTTTCCTTTTCTTTATGATTCGCACAAATGTCACAGTTTGAGAAAATAAATGAAGAGCAGAACTCCAAAGGTCACTCCAATCCATCCCCACCGCTCCTCACGCTAGTTAAAGAGACATCTGTTTCCACAGGAGGTCTGACATGGGGACCTGCAGAACACTTTTCAGGATGCCTCGTGTAAACAATTTTGTATTAATTTATTTTCTGTGAAACCTTTGATGGCTTCATGATTTAAGGACACGCTGTACATTTTCAGGAACCGATGTCAATTTACATTACATATATATATACATATACATACACACACACTTTAGATGAGTTTAAAGCTCTATACTGTACCTTTGTGTATTCATATTTGTTTGCATAATGCGTTAGCTCGCACAATAATCATGGCTCTACACCCTATATCTTGCATGAAAGATGAGCCGTTTACCATAGTCCTTTCCGTGAAATTTGATATGAGGACTTCTCGTGATTATTAATTAACACAAATTAACACTTTTTCGAACAGAATCTACAAAGATTGTTGTCCCCCCTCTGAACATGGATGCCACTGTGGGAGAGAGCATTGTGCTCCCGTGTGAGGTGTCCAGAGATCCCTCCCTGAGCCCCGTTTTCAGATGGTTCTTCAACGGGAAGCCAGTCGAAGTAAACAAGCAAGATCACTTTGAGAAGATCGGAGGGGTGCGTGTTTTCGCCCTGCGCTGCACATGCGTGTATATGGACACATGACTCGCACTTAAGGCACAGCCAACAAGAAGTACTGCCACGTATGTGATTTTCATAGGGAGTAGCATAGTAGTTGGGTGATCGGGGGGGTGCAAAAAAGACGTTATTTCCTGAATTTCACAGAGTGCAGGGCCATGACATGCTGGTAAGGACAGCTGGTAGCGTAGGGGTTGGAGCAGCTGCCTTTGAACCCAAAAGTCACAGGTGCAAATGGCACCTCTAGCTGTAGCATCCTTGAGCAAGGTACTTACCTTAAGTTGCTCCAGCTGTGGGGGCGCAGTGGCACAGTGGGTTGGACGGGGTCCTGCTCTCCAGTGGGTCTGGGGTTCGAGTCCTGCTTGGGGTGCTTTGTGACGGACTGGCGTCCCGTCCTGGGTGTGTCCCCTCCGCCCTTACGCCCTGTGTCACTGGGTAGGCTCCGGTTCCCCGCAACCCCGTATGGGACAAGCGGTTCAGAAGTGTGCGTGTGTGCGTGCGCGCTCCAGTTGTATTACCCAGTGCTCTAAATGGGTGAAATTGTAAGTTGTTTTGGAGAAAAGCATCAGCCAAGTGAATATTTGTAATGACTTAACAGCGCATATGCGAGATTTAGAAGTCCATTGCTGCCCAGCTGAGAATAAGAATGAGGGTTACTTCAGCACCCCCCTCCCACACATCCCACATCCCCTTGTCGGTGACCCAGGACTCCTTCGGACTGGGACGTATTTCACTTCCTGAGTTTGTGCAGATGAGAACACCCCTATTGTACAGTTCCGCACCTCTCTGCTTAGCTCGCCGAGAGACGCTCAAAAGATGGAAACACCGCAGAGGACTCCAGCCACACTTAACGTTTCATTTCGTGTGTTTACATCTTCATATTTAATCTAGATGTTATTCATGCCTTGTTCCTGCTGCCATCATCTGCCTTTGTGGACTCGCGCCTGTGTCCTCCAGCTAAAATGCTGCCCGTGGTGTGTTGGCAGGATTCTGCCGGAGACCTGATGATCAGGAACGTTCAGCTGAAGCACGCAGGAAAGTACGTCTGCATGGTCCACACTGTAGTGGACAGTGTGTCAGCAGCAGCTGACTTGATTGTAAGAGGTACGCTTTTGGTGAAAGGGGACGGTGCTTTTTTGGAACATGGTGGGCATGATGTATGAGCGAATGCGCTACATATTAACACACCGTATTAAGTACTTCATTGCAGTCTCACAGCTTTACGCGGTAAATATCAGCAGCTTCGCCGAGTGTGAAACAATGAGTATCTGAAATCAATGCTGTAATCTTGTACTCTTTGTTCCTGGGAATCTATCACATTTCCATTATCTGATGAAGGATTGTTCATTTGGCCTGTGAATATTAAGTGTATTCCTTTCTGGGCCAAAGATGCATTTTTGTGCAAAAGGCCTTTAGTCTATGCGCTGCCCTGTTTTGGATTCATACAAAGTTACTAACCATTCGCCTGGCGCTGCGTATCTTGTTCTTCTAGGGCCTCCAGGTCCTCCCGAGGGCCTCACAGTGGAGAAGGTCACAGACACCACGGCTCAGCTCTCCTGGGCCTCCGGGCCTGAGAACCACAGCCCCGTCACTGCATATGTCGTGCAAGCGCGCACCCCGTATTCAGTTGGCTGGCAGGCGGTCAAAACAGGTACCAGCAATTCAGCCCTAGCCAAAACCGGCAGAGACAATGACAGGACACAGCAGGCTAGCGGGGCATTGTTAGATAGCTGCGCCAACATGTTTCATCTTGTAAGGACAACACACCTGAATACTAACATGCGTTTGTAAACTTAAAATATCCCACTCAAGCCCCAGGAGAGTAATGGATACATTTTGATACTTCATTATCACTCTGATTTCCTTTCCAGTCTTTTATAGCTCGCTTTGATAAGAGATGCCATACGGAGATGAATTATAAAATGAATAATTAAGAAACTGGACAGCACATACTCATGCGGTCCAGAACGGTGTAATATGTGTGGGTGTGAACCGGTATGTATTTCATCTCTTAATTCTTTAATCCTAGTTCCTGATTCTGTGCCTGGACAGATGTTGCATGCCACTGCGGTTGATTTGAACCCCTGGGTGTATTACGAATTCAGGGTGGTTGCGATCAACAGCGTGGGTGTGGGTGAGCCTAGCGTGCCCTCCAGGGCGCTGCGCACGAGGGCAGCAGGTAACGCTCTCTTCTCCCTCCACTCCCTCCTGGACAAAGATCATTACATGAAATCCCTACAGATTTCACCCCACCCCTCGCTGCACATTTCCACTAATTAAAGAACTTCCAGAGAATAAAACCCAAATTAATTTAATTGACATTTTCCTCCAAGTTAACAAGACGTTATACAGCAAGGATTAAATAAGCCCTGAATACCAGTGCTCTATTGGAACATCTGACTTTTAAGATAGAATTGCTATATTCCCTCACATATTCCTCTTGTTGCTAATGTCTGAAAACTAAACGCGTTATACCTTTCAAGAGCACAGATGCTGTTTATATCAGAATGTTGAAAATCCAGTTACTAATTCATGCCCACATCAACTGGAACCTCCCAAATGCACGCCACGAGGCAATGGCTTTGGAAGCATCTCTTTTCAGGCTGTGTTCCCAGCGCATTTGCCTTGATTTCGGGGTCTGCGCTGTGCGCAACTCCTCTAGCTTTCTGGACCTTTGGAGAAGGCGTTGCAATCAGCCGCCGGCCTGCCCTTGTCGTGGCTCCACGGGAAGTGCAATGCACTGAAAACCAAACACCCAAGTCCTCTAATTCTCCCCAGCACCTCTAAGTGTTGGGTCTGCTGGCACTTTTTGCTGGTTGCGTGTACCCCGGGTGACTCGCGTTCCCTCATACTGTGTGCGTTGCTGCTCTTTCTCCAGTGCCCCAAGTCGCACCCACCAACGTCAGTGGGGGTGGAGGAAATCGAGGCGAGCTCGTCATTGTATGGGAGGTAAGGATTGTTAGAAATGTTCTGAAATACTCCCTTTGTGGGGCTTTTTGCTTGCATAGAAGAGATGAACACAAAACTGCTTGATTGAATCAATAATGTCTGTGGGCCAGGAAACTCTCAGATATTTCCAGAAGCTACATCTGTTGAGGATGGCTACATGTATTCCTTGCAAATTTTTGGAAATCCCATAGTAAAACAAACATAATGTGTCACGGTTCATTTAGTTTCCCTAGCAATATTTTCTTATGTTAAAATACGAAAACATTTTTAATGTTTATTTCTGACTATGGAAATTTAAGTTTCTGCTAGTTTAAGCTTTCTCTGAATGCTTGGCGGTACCACACCCCAGTGGTCAAAAACTGAAAGTCCATAGGTTTGCTGTTAGGACTCAGATGTAATGAAATGAGATCCCTCTGACCCTCAGAGCTGCTGAATCCCTCTCAACCTTAAAGAAGGATTTCAAAACCCATCTCAATCAGACCGATTTCTTCTTAATCTTGTAACTGTGCTACACATTTTCATCATACCATCTATCACAATCACCTATTTCCTATCACACTCCTGTGTAATGTGCACTAGCATAAACTGTGCTGTGGTTCAGCATTCATGTGTCTATGTCTAAAGCTCTTCATCGGTTGTGAAATGCAGTTTATTCCGATCGGCACGTCACTTTGCCAGATGAATAGATGTAACTGTAAATGTCACTGGTTCCCGGGCCTGAATTCACCCGGTGTGCACCTTTTCTCCCAGCCCGTACCAGAGGAGCAGCAGAATGGGGAGGGATTCGGGTATGTTGTGGCCTTCCGTCCCATTGGCACGACCACCTGGATACAGACAGTAGTGGCTTCACCTGATGCATCAAGATACACATATAAGAATGACAGCATCCCGCCTCTCACCCCATTTGAGGTGAAAGTTGGTGTTTACAACAACATAGGAGAAGGTCCTCAGAGTTCCGTGACCACTGTCTATTCTGCTGAAGAAGGTTTGTTTTTTCAGGTTTATTTATTTATTTTTTTTTTTGTGAATTTATTTTCCATCTGAGAGGGGGTGCGGTGGCGCAGTGGGTTGGACTGCAGTCCTACTCTCCGGTGGGTCTGGGGTTCGAGTCCCGCTTGGGGTGCCTTGTGACGGACTGGCGTCCCGTCCTGGGTGCGTCCCCTTCCCCCTCCGGCCTTACGCCCTGTGTTGCCGGGTAGGCTCCGGTTCCCCGTGACCCCGTAAGGGACAAGCGGTTCTGAAAATGTGTGTGTGTGTGTGTATTTTCCATCTTAGGCTAGTTAAGTCTTTGGTTTCACATTGAACCAGAAAGAATATGAAAAGCTGGACTTGGCAAGAATTTATGTAGAAATTCACACAATTTTCTTCAGAATCCTTGTTCCATCAGAATAAATATCTATATCCAGCTATCCGCATACTCAAAGCAAGGGCTGCATAACTCTATCTATCTATCTATCTATCTATCTATCTATCTATCTATCTATCTATCTATCTATTATTGAGCTTATTTCACATTTATAGTGTCTCACCAATAGTAACTAAGAGATGAAGATAAGATAATTTGTGAAATAGTGGCAATGAATTTGTCTGCAGAGTCGATTTTCCCAAGTGTTGAATGACTTTTTTCTTCCTGTATTATTTTCATAGAGCCCTCAATGGCACCATCCAGGGTGTGGGTGCGGACACTGTCTGCTTCTGAGATCGAGGTGTACTGGGAGCCTGTCCCTTGGAAGACCAACGGTGGAAGAATCCTTGGCTACGAGGTAATGAACGGGACACAGATACACTTTAAGTTGATTAGATCTTATAGAATTGGAAAATGTACAAGTTTAATGAAAATGACAAGATATTTCACACTAAGGGACCTTTTCAATGTACCTTATTGCAGTTTTAGTGTAAAATTTAATCCCTTGCAGGATCCCTAATTCTGTTGACACAAATCCTACAGGGGAACATGGATTGTAGTAATTAATGGGATTAATCAACATAATTGAATGTAGTATTAAATCAGAGAATGTGTTGTGGTCACTGCGAAAATGGCAGTCAGCAATCATCTCACTACCTTCCCTCTTCTTGGCCAGGTGCTCTTCTGGGAAGCGGGGGAACAGGAGAGTGAGGCAGAGAGAGTGAGAGTCGCCGATACCACAGCCACCATCTCCGCCCTGAAGGGCAGCACAACGTACATAGTGGCAGTGAAGGCTCGCAACAGTGCCGGTGCGGGTCCTCAAAGTGCCCCGGTCAACGTAACCACCAAGAAGCCACGTGAGTGTGTGCGCTCAGGTTATGGAGAAAAGCCCTTTGTACGGTCAGGACTTAAACACGTTCAGTTCTGCTTTAGTTTCCATCCAGCGGTTCTCAATCTGGGCACATCTGAGTCTTCAGACCCCTTTATAAATATGCCACTTACTAACTGTCTTACATTTACTCATTTAGCTGACACTTTTCTCCAAAGAACTTAAGATACCTACAATTATTTACCCAATGTTACAGCTAGGTAATTTTACTTGAGCAATTTAGGGTAAGTACCTTGCTCAAGGGTACTCCAGCCAGAGATAAGATTTGAACCTTTAGGGCCAAACACAGCAGCTCTGCTATGCTACCAGCTCTCTTTTTTTTTTTTTTTTTTTTTTTTCATTTATTCAAGTCTTTCCTTCAAAGCAACTACTGATAGTTATTTAACTATTTAGACAGCTGAGTGATATATACAGTTCAGGGCATGTACATTGATCAAGGGCACTACAGCAGGATGTGGGATTTGAACCTGAGTTCTTCAAGAGCCAGGCAGCACTTTTAACCACTCTGCACCTGCTCCATTACTACAAGTTTAGTGGTTGGAACCAGTGAATGTAACACCTTGACTGTTGCCGAGAGCTCATTATGTATATTTTAATCGAGAAAATCGAATTTAGAAAATGTAAGCGCTGAAACTCAGATTGCTTCCAGCACAGACAACCTCTATGTCTTCACATGGATTATTATCTGATGCGAGAGCCTGAGCGAAGTCATGTGTTGAAGCTGAGATGCAGCTCACTGATAAGATAAATCCTGACACCTCCTCATTGGGGAGTGTTTGTGAGCTAATTTCAGCTAATAAAAAGAGCAGGCAATTAAAGCTGCCAAGAAGAGAATAGTCAGCAATTAAACCCACTATTTGCTGAAGTTCCTAATGTATTTGTCTTTTTGAAATGCCCTACTGTTATGACACTGAGACTGGATTCTAAGCAGCTGCTGATTAAAAAAGCCTACTTAAATATAGGCCACATCAAGTTAGATAAGTTAATTAAGACTTTTTTTACCGTGTTCTTCATATTTAAGACTTCCAAACACATTACAAGCACGAAAATCACAATGTCAAAATAGAATATTATTGTTGTTGTTGTCGTTGTTGAATAAATGCCTTTAAAACTAGATCAACTCCCATAAAGTGTTACTCCTAAGAAAAGTAAGGTTTTATTTAAGTTTTAATCATGATATCAGGATGGATGTTACTCTTTAGTATGCTTAACGTCATGACGCAGTTACTGCAATTTGTCAACACCTCTATCATTGCTGTGTAAGGGCTTATCTGGGGATGGTCGTAAAGTTACGGTGCATGAACATTTACACCACACATGAGCGGGAGAGATCTTGGGCAAAGTGGGTCCAGAAAAGCTGAGTTTTCAGACCCTTCTTGAATGTGGACAGAGATTCAGCAGTTTTGAGTGAGAGGGGGAGGTCGTTCCACCACAACGGAGCCAGAACCGAGAACCTCCGTGCTTCACTTTTCATTCGCGGGACCACGAAGCGAGCAGAAGTAGACGAGCGAACGGGTCTGGTTGGGGTGTAGCGGCTCTTCTCTGAAGCGATGCACAGTTCAGGGTAAACAAAACATGTAAAGAGCTGAAGTTTAAACATGGGTCTGTATGACTGTTTTTAGCACCAAGTCAACCGCCCGGGAATGTGGAGTGGAACTTGACCAACTCCAAGATCTTTCTGAACTGGGAGCATGTGAAAGCGCTGGAGAACGAATCGGAGGTTACAGGGTATAAGGTGAGCCGCTCCACCTTCCTGCAGGGACACTGCATCTCTCTTTCAGTGGTAATTTTAAAAGGAACAATATGCATGGTGGCAAATGACTGATCACAAATTGTTTTATTGTGCAAGTAACACCTTTAAAATATCTAATATTATCTATTAATATGATTCATACTACATTAATAATTTATTATTAAATATTATGGGTATTTTGGAGCTTACATTTACACAATACTTGGTTGCTGATTTGTATCAGTGAAGCACATTTTTAGAGGTATTCATGAACACATTCTCAGTAGTTTTGAATAAATAAACACAGAATATCTTCAAATTGTCTTTGAAGTATTATGTTTTTGAACATTATTGTTATGCAACGCATAAAGTTATCTGCTGATGACACGTTGAGATTCAGAATTTTTCCTACTCCTACACAGTCAGTCAAAGCATGGCAGGTTTTCACCTTCTACCAGAATTAGATAATAAACCCTTTCCTTTCCACGTCAACTGTGTGTTTAATACTGGTTGTAATGTATTTAGTTGTGGTGATAATGTTGTATTGCTGTAATGTGATTGCATTAATTTCTTTAAAAATCTTGGAAATCTTTTTTTTTTTTTTTAAGTTAAACTTAAGCTTACAGTTAATGTTTTTACCCCTGGAAATGTAAAGTGACATGCTATTATTATAAATAATATATTTATTTATCTCACATCTAAATGCACTACAGCTGCTTATGATCATTCGCTTTCGTCTCTATACATCAGAACAATGTAATGGACACACACTGTCTGAAACTGCTTGTCGCAAGCTGGAGCCTAACCCAGCAACACAGGGCTCAAGGCTGGAGGGGGAGGGGACACACCCAGGGGGGGCACCACTCCGTTGCAAGCAGGACTTGAGAATCAGACCCACAAGAGAGGAGGCACAGGCCAAACCCGCTGTGCCATCACACACACACACACTACAGGTGATTGGCATTACCCAAGCCATTTCTTTGAACAATGGGAGGAAACCAGAGCACCTAGAGGAAACCCAAGTCAACACAGGGAGAAAAAAATTTAACCCCATCTGTGAAACCAGGGATCAGTGCTGCCCACTGTGTGTAACTGATGGATGCATCATGCTAGGGGCCAGTGTCGGTCCTCCAGGTTTCAGTTTTTTACAAAGGAATCATTGCGAATTGCTCTATTAAAAATGCATCAGTACTCAGTACACACACACATTTTCTGTGCCGCTTGTCCTGTACGGGGTCGCGGGGAACCGGAGCCTACCCGGCAACACAGGGCGTAAGGCCGGAGGGGGAGGGGACACACCCAGGACGGGACGCCAGTCCGCCGCAAGGCACCCCAAGCGGGACTCGAACCCCAGACCCACCGGAGAGCAGGACCCGGTCCAACCCACTGCACCACCGCACCCCCTCAGTACTCAGTAATTAAACTTTTACATTCTCCATCCAGAGCACACCACACCTCTAGATTTTGGGCCAACGGCTCATCGGTCTTCCCGCAGTACACGCTCGGGCAGGCTGTGAAGAAGCAGCAGGTTTATGAATTTAAAGAATTCTTGTGAAGAATTCATTTCCCAGAGAGTGTCTGGCTAATTGACGTGGGCTCCCCTCTGATGTGCGTCTGCGAAGGTGAGGAGGAAGCAGGCCGCTTCGGAGGCATCGCCCATGTCCGCCCATGCGCTCCACTTCCACAGGGGAGCCGCACAAGCGAAGCACCTTTGATGATCATTTGAAGTTCATGTCGTCTTTAAAATTAAAACCCCTGGCAGAATTTCGGAATTCGTATCTGAAGAAGCTTCCCTTGCATCACACGGCAAAATGAATAGATTATTCTCTCTGTACTGGATTTCACAGATTTGATCCCTTCTTTTACCCTGATTCACTGTGTTTATATCTCTCCACGTTAGTTCGTGATCATTCCAAGGGGACATTATATGACTCAAAAGGGCCTGGCCGGAGACACATTTAACACTTTGTCAGTTACAGAGTGGGATGGCACAGCGCAGGACATTTTTCATGTGAAGTTGTCTAGTGGGAAAATATGCCTTTTTTATATTAATGGATATGTTTCTCAAACTTTCCAACTTTGAGATATGGCTGGATTGTGCAGAGAATAAATCTAAAAAGGAGTAAAAATGTCTTGCAAATGTCATGTGCTTTTCGTGTTTATGTGGGTCACTGGGGGTGGATCTCACTCTCTAGGTCTTCAGTAGCTCTTGCCTTTAGTTTGTGAGGAATGCACAGCTCCTGTTTGTTCCTTAGACTTTTTTCAGTAACGGTAAAAAAAAAAAAGGGGCAGAGGAGAAACCTTGGAATTTGTGCTGAAGTGGAAAATAATGGAAATATTAAATTCTCAAAGACATCATGATGAGCCATACATACATTTACATATGATTACTGATGATTGATTACCGTGACTGTCCAACTAAGTTCTAATCAGACCATTTATCCATCCATTCATTCATTATCTATAACTGCTTGTCCAGTATAGGCTTGCAGAGCCTATCCTGGAAGCACAGGGTGCACCCTAAACATCACACCAGTTCGTCACAGGGCAATCACACACTCTTACACACACTATGGGCAATTCGGAGACCCCAGTTCACCTGAAGCATGTTTTAGACAGTGGGAAATCAGGGCACCTGGAGGAAACCCATGCAAACTCCAAGTCGGCTATGCTGGGTTTGAACCTACAGCCGAACACACAGTCCAGGAGCCTGGATGTCACACACCGTTTCAAAGCTACAGCAGAAATTCCTTTTCTGACCTTTGAACCTTGGACCTTACAGTATAGTCTCGTCAGTGCTAACCGCCTGCTCTCTCGCTGTGACCATGAGTGCCGTGACCGTGCTCCAACCACCTCTCCCTCCCAGGTGGTGTATCGGCAGGACTGGCACAGCCATACCGGCGTGGTGGAGACGAACAGGACCTCAGTGGAGCTGCTGCTCCCAGCGGGCGACGGCTACCTCATCGAGGTCAAGGCGCTGAGCGACGGGGGGGACGGCAGCAGCAGTGGCCCCATCAGGATCCCCAAAATGTCCAGTAAGGCCTCCCCCTCATCAAGGCTCGTCACTTTGGCAGCAGATACTGTCAGTCCCTCCAGGTCCCCAGGAACGCGTTGCCTGAGCTGCTTCTTCATGTCATTCCGAGAAAAGCACAATGTGCCGTGTCAAAAACACATCTGATTTTATAATCACTGTGCTGGATTAGACAAAACAAGACTGCCCTTCCACCAACAGTCAGAACTGCTTTTGTACCAGCACACATGCGTCTGCCTGACTTTAAAGTGCGGTGGAATAATAGGCAAGGTAGCTACACCTTGTGGTACATTTACTTATTTAGGTGATACATTTCCCTAAAGCAAATTACATTGATTTACCCTTTTATACAGATAGGCAATTTTTACTGTACCAGTTCAGGTATAGTACCTTAATCAAGGATACTACAACAGGAGGTGGGATTCAAACCTGGGTATTTCAAATGCAAGTCAGGAGCTGTAAACACTATGCCACCTGCTGCCCGATTTAAATATTTCCTGTCGCATGAATTTTAGGTGCCACAGAATTAAAATGATTGTTCCATGATTTAGAGTGTTTTAATGGGGTAAATTTGCTGATTTTTTTTTTTTTTTTTTTTTTTTTTTTGCTTTTATTTTCTTTTTCAGGTCTTAATTCCAAAGGACATTTTAGCTCTTCTGTCAGCAAAATAGAATATATTTTCTCAGTTTCCCTTTTTGTAACATCAGCACTGGTTTTTTAAACAGAAATAAATGGAAAAACTTCAAGAGGTCATCTATAACGTTATCACCATGCTTTAATATAGCGTATCATCACTAAATATTATAGCAGCTTTTACAGATTAGTTTTTTCAACAATATGGGCTGAATCTTCACAGAAAACCTCCATTGCCTTATGCCTACGTGGGTTTTTGACTTTTCATGAGGAGGTAGGCAGAAAGCGAAGGTCATGTTTCTCCTATGGCACTTAGGGGTTTTTAGTGCATAGGAAATGCCAGAAGTACACGAAGGTGTATTTTGCTGATCGAGGTGTTCGGACCGCTAGAGGAAATGTCAGCAGCACGGTGATCATCAGAGGGAGACTACATGCCATTCATCTCCGTAGGTCCAGCCACGTGCTTCCTCTTTGTAAGTATTGCCAAGCTGCCAGCAAGCCAAGAGTCCCGTTGAGCGCGACGAGGATCGCCTTGACAGGAAACCAGCGTCGCGCTTCATGGATGAAGCATGTGCAGCGCTCCCTGCTCTTTTCTCTGGCAGTGACAACAAAAGCCTGTTGCCTGATGTAATAAGTGAACGTTAATCAATAAAAAAAAGACTCAGATGAGACTGAATATGCCAAAATAATTACCCGCAAGACAGCTCAGACATTTATGAAGTATAATGTACATTACTGATCCCTAAGGAGGAATGAAATGCTGCTGAAATGGTACCCTTTCGCAGAAATAAACACGATAAAAGGGAAGGTTGAGTGGTACACTAATTTTTGAATTTTAGATCGCTGCACATTGGCAAACGCAAAATGCGGCACTCCACTGTAGCCAAGGCTAATGTCTTTACCAGTATTGAACAATGCCATGATTGCATTAATTGGTTTAAATCTAAATATTGTCATATTGTCTCTTTAATGTTAATTCACCTCTCTGTGTACTTCATTCTCTTTGAGTTCTCCTCTTCTCTGGAAATAGACTACACTAAAGTATTGGAATTATGAGGTTTCTGATAATTGCTTTTCTTAGTCCAAGTAATTTGAGATCTGAAAGACAATGATATAGTCTGTGCTACATGATATTAAGTAGTGAATCATAATCTAAAATGATCCAAGTTTTCTATTAGATGCCCATGACTGTCGTGTTGAGGCTAGTGGAAGATGTAAAAATTCAATTTTGAGGAAAAAAACAAAATATATATATATATGCACACACACACATTTGTACCATACACAGTGTGATTAATGCAGTTACATCAGCGTTGTGTTTTGCATGCTGCGATTGCCAAGAAATTTGAATCTTGAAGGAAAACCTGTTATCTTCTCATGATTTATCTCACTGGAAAGCGTGTTGTTTATTAACATTGATTCAGTGCTTTCTCACTTTTTCTAAAGTTTTGTAACTCCGAAATCATATTACTATTACCATTATTGTCATCATTTGACTTCATACGGATGGATTACTGTTTGCTATGGCTGTTATTCAGATTTGCGCAAGTGATTTAATACCATTGTATTAACGTCTAAGGATATCTCTGTGAGATGGTATTGGAAATGAAATAAACTTTCATATTGAAAATCTCATTCTGTTGAGGTTCAGAGTGTTTTACCTCTAAGGATAAAACACTAGTTGTGTTTGCTCGGCTGCCCTGAAGAAATTAATGACATGAATATGACCGGAGGCATAAAATGCTGCTGAAGGCAGCCGTTTTGCTGGAGGACGTGAAGCCAATTGATTTCTGTTTTATTGGTGTCTGTTTTCAGGGGCTTCCATCTAGACTAATGAATAAAAATGAGGAGAAGGTGAAACATCGGTATGGATTGTCGAGAAGCAGGCGCCTCAGAAAGGTACCCACAGTGATAATGTCTGAAGTTTATTACGTGGTCTGAAAGGTTTTGTTCTTTCTTCAACAGCAAACCAGTGCTGGAACTCCCGCCTCTAATCTATACGGTTGCCTGGCGACCACTGCTTCAAATAAGCATGTGTGTTCAAATTATCCATACTCCATACACAAGCAGAGAGAAAAACTGCTGATAATAGTTAGAATACATTTTAATTGCATTCATGTTCCACACTTACTGTATGTGTTGAACAAAAGGTGCTTCATAAGTACTGCCTTTCATTTCTACTTAAAAATCACATGTCTGGTATGGCACTGAAACTACACCTGTCACACCTGAAAGAAGAATGTAATGTTGGAACAAACTGTGAGAAAAGCAGAAATGGTATTGCTAGCTACAACTGGGAATTCATTAAATTTCTTCTTTACCGCGTTTTAACTCACAAAGGCGACTCTTTCTTGAACATGTCAGCGCTGACTTTTCAGTCATTTCTAAATACAGATATATTGCTTTTTTTAGTACTGGATTCGAAAAGAAATTTGGTTTGTCTCCTGATCGTTTTATAATAAAAATAATGGGAAAAAATGGGGTATATTTTTTAATCCATCGATTTTGGAAGTACACCTAAGCGGAAGATTCTAAAAAGGGTTTGTCCAATGACTGATTACATTTTCAAAATTTCCAAAAAATATATGAAAAACACGTTAAGATGCATTTATCAAAATATGTGCAACTGTATCCATCTCTTTTTTTTTAACTGTACAGTACTTTTAAAACTGAAACTGCAAAACAGAAATATGAAACTAGGCTACAGCTGGAGCATGAAATGGGGTTTCAGTCAAGGCTACAACACTAAGGAATGAGTAGGTTCGAGGCACACGCTGCACGAATCTCACCAGGCTTCATGACAGCTGAGTGTCTGAACATCAATATTAATCTCAGGAGAAGCACTCACATTTTCAGGTGTATCGGGGATTAAACGTTAAGTGTCGATCCATCTGAAAATGGGCAAAGTTAATTTCATGTGTGCAGCATTGAACACGCCAGCTCTGGGCGCTCAGTGTTTTTCAAGATATAGTGTAAGAAATCAGGGCATTTTGTTCTATATGCAGTTTCAACACTTACATGTATTTATTTAGCAGACTCTTTTGTCCAAAGCGACTTCCAGTGAACTCTATGTAGTGTTATCAGCCCACACACCTTATTCACCGCGGTGACTTACACTGCTAGATACACTACTTACACTGGGTCACTCATCCATACATCAGTGGAACACTCGTACACTATGGGTGAACCTGAAGAGCATGTCTTTGGACTGTGGGAGGAAACCAGAGCACCCGGAGGAAACCCACACAGATACAGGGAGAACATTCAAACTCTACAGAGACTGAGTGGGAATCGAACCCACACCGTCTCGACCACCCAGGTGCTGTGAGACAGCAGTGCTCACTATTTGTAATATTAGGCTGAGATACTTAATTGGTTAGTGTCCATATTACTTCTCCTGAACAAACCCAGAGAATTCAGCCGGAAGTCCCACTTCTGAATAGTCGCTTTTTTGAAGAAAATTAGAAACGTAGAAAATACATTAGTGCTCTGGACTCTTGAGGCTGAACCTTGTCTGGAGCAAAACACAGGAGCCAAGTTTAATAACAGTCTGTCAAGGCAGTTTATGCAATCAATTTTTGTATCTTTGGATAATGTGAACCATATTTGTCACAAGGCTTTTTTTCAGAAAGGCCTTTTTATAATAATAATGACAATTTCCAAAAACTTAGCCACTCAGGAGTGACAAGGAAACTTAGCAGCTGAAGGAGAATTTGTCTGACTCTTTTGGTGCTGCTTGCCAAGGTGTGCAAACATACCAAATTAAAATACTAAAACAGCTTTGAGTCTGAGATCATAAACATACTGTGTCACTGAAATAAAGTGCATTGCCCTAATTACTATAAAGTCATAATTCAATAACGAAATCAATTATAGATTTTAACCTTGTAGGAATTAACAGCCATGTGAAAAAAAACGATTTGTTTTGGATGTTATGCAGCCAGTTGTTCACATCAAGTTCAATCAAGTTCTGTTACTCTCAGTCCACAGGGATACAGGCATGTCTTGATTTATTAAATAAATCCATACCTAAAAACAGGACAAATATCAAAATTTGGGACCCCAAAGCCTACTTCCCATTATTTTAGATGCAGAAAAATAGATAGAATAACAATACATTCCCAGCCTATGTAAAAACCCCAAACAAATTTCCCAAAATCTCACTGAAACACTGTCAAACACCTACTGTAACTATCAACCCGTGATTTCAGGACAATATAAAATGCATTTACACATCCTCTGGGGTGGCTCCACCTTTTTTTAAGTGGTTGTTTCTCTGCCGGATGAGCAATAAACCAAGCAGGGATCCACTGAGCGCATCATGTTTATTGCGAACAACTTTCTAAAACTGTACATAACTCCAAAACTGCAGATAATACACAAATCACCTTAAGCTAGACTTTTCCTACTAATTTCTCTGTTTTCTCTGCAATCATTCAAGTGGTTAACACATCCAATATGGCTGAATGACACTTGTGTGGAATTTCATACACTTCATACACTGGAATTTCATATACTTCTCATGCCACGCTTTCTTAAAGCAACGCTTGAATTCCAAATAAAGGTTTCCGCCATTATCCGAAAGATTTGCACTCCTATGAAACCTGTCTTAAGCCAAAATGGCGTAAAGCGAAGAAGCGTTCCGAGACCCCAAAAAGAACCTACCAAATCATACCAAATAACACATAAAACCTGATAGTATGAATAGTGGATGCAGGCAAGTTCGATGCACGCACAATGTCTTTATTTCGTTCACCACGATCGGAACGCTTAATTACGTTCAGTTTTACGCTAAGCGTAACACCCTTACGGACTCTCTTGGGCTTTTCTGATACCTTAGGAGACATCTTGCTAACGGATGCACAGAAGAAATGGAGATAAAGCACAGATGCTCACAGACACAGTTCAAAGCTTCGATGGCTTGATGCTGAGATGCCGAGTGTAGTTCCCGGGGAAGGAGCTTGCCGGAAAAAAAATCTAAATTCAAAATTCCAAGTACGGCTTCTATCGCGTGTCTATTGCCAGCTCACCACCGTGAAGTCAGAAAAATCATAAGTCGAACTACGTACAGTAAATCGGGGACCACCTGTACTAATGTCGGTGTTTCATAAAAGCGAAGTGACGTAAAGCGGGCTTTCGAAAAGCAGGGCATTCCAGTACACCGACAGACACAGAGAGATGTGGATGCAGATGCACCAGTTACAGCACATCACTGCACTTCTGCTTAACTTTTGCAATGTGTGACTTTGTATTTTTTTCTCCACATGCTTCCCATCAATTTTGTTGCACTGATTTTTTTTCCTTCCATAAATCAGAAATGGGGCATCAGAAGTCAAGAGCCATTATACCGAAATTTCAGATAAAGAGAATTTGCATAACAAGGGACGCCTGTACTAGTGCTTTGGCAAGGATGTTAACATGAGGTGTAGGATCACATCTTTGTCTGTCATTTCTCGCTTCTGTGGTACCTGGACTGCTCCAGTTCTGCTCAAAGGCCCCCGGTGCTACTTGCTGGGTTCTCTCAGTGGAGTCGTTCTTCACACAATACATATCACTTTTAATTTATACGGCACCTCCATTCCAAACAATATTTAAATAGCTGTTAGGTAGAGATCGTTTAATTTGAGTATGAAAATTTTAATGGTCCATCCTTGGGCGATGTAAAGGGTCAGATGCAGGAGAATGAGACTGAATTCGGCCCAGATTCCGACAGATAGCCAGAGGAGGAGGAGACAATCGCCCTCTGATGCACAGAGGAAGGAAAGCGCTTTAAAAAGGACTGAATTGAAATTAATCATTTTGGTGATAGAATAGGGTTGTCTCTAGGTTCAACTGCTGTGTGGCAGAAATGACAGTGGAAGAGCGGGCGGTGCCATGTGGCGCTCATGGTGACGTCTCGCTAAGGGCACAGTGTGCGCTGCCAGATGTGAAGGTTATGAGTTCTCCCAATTTGTCTTTTGTATTTTAAAGACATAGCCGAGAGCAGCCACCTCGCAGGGCCATTCTGTATCAATTCTGCTGCAATATTAGAAGACTCTTAAGGATTTCACAATTTCCATTAGAACCCATCAGAATGACCATTATCTCCCCCACAGTCCAGTGTATAATAAGGTAAAATATGATAGAAATCTGCATATCACATTTCTGCTGCATGTGAGCGCATATATAAGGGTGGATGGAATAAGAAAGGACGAAAACTTTGAAGTGAGTAATTCAAAATTACAAAGGATGCTAATGAGCACAATGTGTGGACTCCTGAGGAGGGGAGAAAAGTAATATGGTCTGATGACTCATCTTTTCTTTTTTCCTATATCTGAGAAGGTTGATATTTAAAGCTGAAGGATTCCTTCAGGTCACCTTTTCTGTTACCAGCTGGTAAACGCTGTGGTAGACCTGTGCTGAACGGCCACATTATTGGACATTAAATAATTTTTCTAATAAAAAAATGCATGCATGTAAAGTTGTATAACAGCCAATGAATATGAAGCCTTTTAAGACCTTATGCACCCTATGCTGGAAACACTGTTCGCTCAACATTGTTCCCATTTTCCAAAGCCCACAAACAAACTGGTAAACATGACTTTATGAAAACCCAGATAAAATCAAAAGCCTCCCATGTCTCCCCAGTAACTGGGTATGAATATGAATATGAATATCTAATGGAAGTTCTGAAGCACAGTGAATATTTCTACATTCTTCATCCATCAAAGAACTGGAGGATTTTCCTTTTGAAGAATGGTCCAATTTCTCTGTAAACACAGTTTAGGAATTGAAGGACAATATTCTCAAAGTGACCGTAGCTGTACTGAGGGCAAATGATGGATCTACTCTTTATAATTTTGTGACATTGTTATATTGTTTGGCATTTATACTGTTTTTCCACCCACTGTAATTTTATTATTTACTGCTAAATTCATCAGAATTTCCCGTGATTTAAGATATTCATCAAATGTAATTATAAATCTTTTAAAGGGTCATTTATGCCCACTCGAATAAACAAACTAGTATACACACACACACACACACACACACACACATTTTCAGAACCGCTTGTCCCTGACGGGGTCACGGGGAACCGGAGCCTACCCGGCAACACAGGGCGTAAGGCCAGAGGGGGAGGGGACACACCCAGGACGGGACGCCAGTCCGCCGCAAGGCACCCCAAGCGGGACCCGAACCCCAGACCCACCAGAGAGCAGGACCTGGTCCAACCCACTGCGCCACCGCACCCCCCTAACTAGTATATATAAGTGAAAAAGAAGACTGACTTTTCTGAGTTATTATCATCTATTATCATTTTAAGATTACGAAAAGGATAGCCCGCAAACGGAACGATTTTTCAACAACGTAGTTTACATCAAATTCTAGGTACCTCCTACCGTGATAGGATCGCAAACGAAGAGGTGTTACAACGTAGTGGTCTGCTGCGGCTGGAAGACACTGTTGCTGAGCGACGAATGGGACTAAAGGGTCACATTTTACGACTTTCTGACCAGAGACTTCCAAAGGTAGCGATGAATGGGTGCCGCCAAAGGGAAAGCGCAAACAGGGTCAACCACAGGAAACGTGGCGTTCCACCTTTACAGAAGACCTCAAGACCATGAACATGAAATGGGCAGTTGCTGAGATCATTGCTGCCAACACAGCCCATTGGAGAACACTCGTTGCCCAATACGTGAACCGATGTGGATGGAACTAACTATCTATTATCATCTTGACCAGTCCCGGGTGATGAGAATCTAAAGTGATTGAGAATATACATGGCTCACTTGGTGGAAACTCCAAAAAGAAAGGAGCCAAACCAGGAAAAACAGCTGCAACTTAACATTGTACCTGTAGACTATGAGCTTCTTTGGAAAAAAGTGTCAGGTGAATACACACACACACACACACATCTTCAGAGCCGCTTGTCCCATACGGGGTCACGGGGAACCGGAGCCTACCCGGCAACACAGGGCGTAAGGCCGGAGGGGGAGGGGACACACCCAGGACGGGACGCCAGTCCGTCGCAAGGTACCCCAAGCGGGACTCGAACCCCAGACCCACCTGAGAGCAGGACTGTGGTCCAACCCACTGCGCCACCGCACCCCCCCATCTGTCAGGTGAATAAATAAATGAAAATGTATATCATAAAACAATGTTCACTCATGTTTTTGCATTTTGCGAATTTTGTTGATGTCATGTCACAGACGTTTAGACGGATGGAAACTCCACGATTCTCAGAGGTTGTCCTTTAAGATCCGTCAATGACAGCTTTCATTAAAATCCCACCATGCTCCTATGGCTCATATCAATCTGTGTTAACGGTGGAGTGTGTGGGAGCACTGAAGATGTTTATGCTTCTGCGCTGCTGTGAACCAAGAGGTACATCTGAACTTACAGGAACATCTTTTACTCTCCAACTGCTGCTGTTCTAAAGCAACATGGGGGATGGACTTTTTTGAAGGTGATGAAAACCATTGCTTCAAACCCATCAATAACATGCAGGGTGTATGTAGATAACTTTTTTCGCTAAGTGCTATTCACTCAATGTTGACTCTATGTGACCACATAGAAAGTTTCATCTTCCACTTGCATCCTTGACGTTGCAAGGGATGTGTCCATTACAACTGTTATCGAGTCCATCTATCTGATTGCTGGTCGTCACCTTCTTTTTCCTTCAACTTTCTTACGAATAAGACTTCCAGCCTGATTTGATCCAGTGTCCCACATCCTACCCCTCTTTGATTTCCTTAATATCCATAGTGTCTTTAAAAGTCTCCTCCAGCACCACTGTCCAGCGATCACATAAATATAGTGTTATAAAAAATACGATTTCTTGGACTATTTTAACCTTAATTCTTACACTTACATTTTTGCTAATGCATTTAGAAGATGCTTTTCTCCAAAGTGATATACAACTCAGAGTAAATCATAATGCATTTCACCAACAGATGGAGAGATACAGATGCAGACACAGAATTCACAGTTTCTACAGGTACCATTACTACAGGAGTGCATTACTAACTATATACTAACTGTATATAGAACTGATAGGGAATACATTTTCAAACAAGTAATGTACTGCAACATGGTGGTACAGTGAATAGCGCTGCTGTCTCACAGCTCCTCGGTGGTGCGAGAGGATGTGGGTTCAATCCCTGCTCAGTCTCTGTGAAGTTTGAATGTTCTCCCCATATCTGCATGGGTTTATTCTAGCTGCTCTGGTTTCCTCCCACACTCCAAAGATATGCTGTTAAGGTTCACTCACAGTGTGTGAGTGACAGTGTGTGTTCCACTGATGTATGGATGAGTGACTCAGTGTAAGTAGTGTATCTAGCAGCGTAAGTCACCGTGGTGAATAAGGTGTGTGGGCTGATAACACTACGTAGAGTTCATTGGAAGTTGCTTTGGAGAAAAGCATCTGCTAAATAAATGTAAATTTATTGATTAGACAAGAGATCTTGAGAGAAGCTGGTCTGAGACCCTTTTTGTTTGCTGACATTTATTCAACAGCGGGTCTTCCTGCCATATTGAGTGTGTTATTCACTTGAATGACAGCAGAGACAGCAAAGCAATTAGAAGCAAAATTTCACCTGATGGTTTTTTGGATGTACAGTAGATGCACGTTTTAGAAGTTGTACACAGTTTTACAAAGTTATTCACAATAAAGGCAACGTGCTCAGTGGATCCCTGCTTGGTTTATCGCTCATCCTGTGGAGAACTGATTAATTAAAAAGAAAAGTGGGAATTACACCAAAGCAGTAAGCATGTAAATGTAAATATTTTATATTATGCATTCCACTACACTGGAGCCAGAACCAAGAACCTTCAGGATTTTGATTTTAGACCTCCTTTGCATGGCTGCAGACATTGGCTACAGACCGTGGTTCATCCTGATAGAAATGAGCCTTTTCTGAAGAAACAGCAGCATGAAAGGGTGCAAGGAGCTCTTTAGAAACTGCTAAATATGTTAGAATTTTAGATTTCTGCCTTTCCATTTTGCCACATGGTGTTTGAATTTGTTCAAGTCAAGTGAAAGTGGCTTTATTGTCATTTCAACCATATACAGCTGGTACAGTATACCCTGAAATGGAACAACGTTCCTCCAGGATCATGGTGCTACATAAAAGAACAATATGCCAACCAACCAATCAACCTATTTTAACAACCGCTTGTCCCAAGCAAGGTCGTGGTGAGCCGGAGCCTCACCCGGTAACACAGGGAGCAAGGCTGAAGGGTTAGAGGAAACACCCTGGACAGGATGCCAATCCATCACAGGGCACCCCAAGCAGGGCTTGAACCCCAGACCCACTCCACAATGGGCACTGGCCTAACCTGTCGCACCACCACGCCCCCCCCAAGAACACACACACACACACACATTGTCAGAACCGCTTGTCCCATACGGGGTCACGGGGAACCGGAGCCTACCCGGCAACACAGGGCGTAAGGCCGGAAGGGGAGGGGGACACACCCAGGACGGGACGCCAGTCCGCCGCAAGGCACCCCAAGCGGGACTCGAACCCCAGACCCACCCGAGAGCAGGACTGTGGCCCAACCCACTGCGCCACCGCGCCCCCTATCCCCCAAGAACAATATATTACAATGATACATTACAATATATTATAATATATACAATGAAAAAAACTAAATATTACAATATCATAATTAATTCTGTGAAAAATGTAAACATAATTGCAAAAAAAACTGCAAAGGTAATGGTATTCAGTTGAGTACGGGTGTGTGTGTGTGTGTGTGTGTGTGTGTGTGTGTGTGTGTGTGTGTGTGGGTTGGTGTCAATCCAGTCCCTGGGTTTTGAGGAGTCTGATGGCTTGGGGGAAGAAACTGTTACGCAGTGTAGCCATGAGGGCCCGGATGCTTTGGTACCTTTTTCCAGATGGCAGGAAGGTGAAGAGTTTGTGTGAGGGGTGCGTGGGGTCATCTCCAATGCTGGTGGCTTTGCGGATGTAAAGTATGGCGTAAACTTCTGCAATGGAGGGAAGAGAGACCCCGATGATCTTCTTGTTGGTACTGTGTTTGTGTCGGATAACCATGGGCTGGAGGCAGGACATGTTGGTCTGGAACGTAGAGGACAGAGAGAGTTGAAAGAGAAAGACAGAGCTTAAAGGACCCATTAGTGATGGCATCTGTGACACTGTCTGAGAACTGTGCGATGGACGGGAGAGAGTATAGTACAGCAGAGGAGAGGGAGGAGAGCAGGAGAGATTTTAAGTTCTGACATGGTGGGTAGCAAGGTGACAAAGTTGCGAGGTGGGGTAATAGGGGTGTATGGAAGGCTAGAAGGAGAAATAGAAACATGAAGTAAAGTAACAGAAAGCACTGGAGAACCACGATGCTAGAGAAGAAAAGGTTGAGAAGATTGCTGGCCTTGTGAGAAGCGGAGCACTGTGACATAGAGATGCCGAAGGACTATAGAAGTGACAAAAGGCTTCATGCATCCTGCAATGCATGATGGAAGTTGAAGTCACCCAGGAGGACCAGTGGATTGCTTTCCACTGGAAGGGGGTTTGCAAGGAGAACATGCAAACTCCACAATATTTACAGCCATCTCATTCTTACCGTGCTTCGCTCTGAACGATCGCCAGACGCTTACAGGAAATTTTTGCTTTCTCGGTGACGGACACCATCTTTCGACAAGGGTCGCCGTGGGGATACTGGTGGAAGATATACCGTACGAATCACAGAGACATACATAGAAACGTTGCGTGCAGCTCAAAATAGCTCCAAGAAGAAAGACTGGTAGATTCTCCACTAAATATTTGTGACATACTGTATTAATCATTTCTGGGAAAGATCTTGAGGCGTGCTGACGTCGGTTCATTGTGCTTTCTGTTACAGTTATTACCACCGTATAAATCTGCATAAAGATTGCGATAATTTGTTTTCGCATGCTGAATACTATATTTTTCCTTTGTTGCTGGTCTATTGAGAAATGTGTGTCAGGAAGTGCAGACTGTGTGACTCTGGGTTTCAGAATAATTGTACTACCTCTTTGTTTCATACGTTAATCATCTAATAGTTTTGGTTCTCGGGTGATGTAAATTAGTCGGCTTCTTACTGCAGCGACTGAAGAGCAAAGACTCGAGTTGTAAAGACAAAAGAGCCTAACTGTGGGATTCCGCTGAGGGAGGCTGCCGCTAATGTGGGAGATCTGATGTTTCTATTGTTCTGCGTTGCGTCGTGTGTTGCTCCCAAAATATCTGACGTTGAAGTTTCCGTGTAACTGGACCAGACGTTTCCTGTGGGACGGTGACCTGGCGTACCCTCCCCTTCCAGCTCCTCCATCGTGCTTTAACTTCTCCATGAGCCTCTGGAAGTACCAGCCTGCTGTGTATAAACCCACTTGATCCCGGCCTGCGGCTCCTCTCCACCCACCTCTCGCTGGACTTCCTGGCTCTCACCGGAATGTTCATAACCTTGGACGATACAGCCACGCCCGTGACCCTCTCCACCAGGTACTCCTCTCATAGCCTTCGTCCCTCTGGCAGAGGTGGAGGCGCAGACCTGCTCATCTCTCCCCGTTGGGAAAAATTGGTTCTCTCCTTCTCCACCTGCCTGATCTTTCCTCCTTTGAATTCCATGTTGTCTCTATCGCTGTCCCAACCACACTTTTGACTGTCCTTCTCTATCACCCTCTCGGCCCTCCTTTCTGCTTCCTGGATGACTGTGATGCAGTATGGTGTTTAGCGGACGCTTTTCTTCGAAGCAACTTCCAATGAACTCGATGTAAGTGTTATGAGCCCACACACCTTATTCACCGTGGTGACTTACACTGCTAGAAACACTACTTACAATGAGTCACTCATCCATACATCAGTGGAACACACACACACACTATGGGAGGACCTGAACAGCATGTCTTTGGAGTGTGGGAGGAAACCAGAGCACCCAGAGGAAACCCACACAAACGTGGGGAGAACATGGAAACTCCACACAGGCTGAGCAGGGATCGAAGCCACGTCCTCTCGCACCACCCAGGCGCTGTATGTTTCCAATTCTATATGCAGCTATTTGTCTGATGTGCTCCAGTAAAAACGGGGGCACTGGAGAAACTGACTGTGCTTCAAGACCTGTTTGTCCGTTGGCGAACTGAGCTTTTTGTTTTCTCTGAGCTGTACGTCGCCATGGAGAAAAAATGTACGCTAAATGCATAAGCGTGAACGTAAGCGTAGGAGCCGCGAAACGCTTTGACGGTCAGCGAGCCGCATCTCCAGCAAAACCGCGAATGGTTATTCACTCAAACCTCACTCCCCATGACACGGTGGGAGAGAATGTGGGCATTCAAAGACGGTCCTGCTGCTTTGAATGGGCGGTTACAGTTTGAGGGCTGACGGTTTGGTGGTCTGGCTTCATCCTCGTTCCATTTCAGCCTGTCGATGATGCTGTGATCTTCCTCCTGCTTCGAGTGGAGCCCCGGAACTCTTCTTTATTTGTTGTCTCTATAGTTCTCTCGTAAGAAGATACTGCTGCCCGATAGCACAATACTCCCATCCCGAACTCAAATCTGACACCCACCAGAGTTATAGGCCAAAAACACTTAGTTCCAGTTCATATGTTCAGTTAGCACTGGATGTCTGTGTATTTACTGCTATGGGAATTCAGGCTTGACTGAGTATCACTGTGTGTGAAACTGCCATAACACATGTTTAGGAATTTTTAGTTCTCTGTCGTGCCATGAAATGTTTTCATAATGTATCAGTTCGCATGCATTTAAATTTGACAGCTATGTAATGCTCGCTAGAAACGATAGAGTCGGTAAGAACAGTAAGAAGACGTATCGATTCTTGCCGGTCTTTAAAACCGACATGTTAGAGCCGTGGAAAAAATAATCATTAAACCAGAATGTTCATTGTTAGTTAGAAGTAGACATAACCATTTCTGCACTCTAATCTGTTCTCATGGAAAAAAGAAAAAGAAAACTAGAGCTAGCTTGACATTTTCAGTAATTAAAATATGCTAAACCAAGTGTGTTACAACAGTTAAGTTGGGGAAAACGGCTACGGTTAATTTGTGCTTCTATTATAAACCCTGGCATGTAATTTCTACAGGTGTCATCTCATAACAGTTTGGATTATCCACATCCCTGCCGATAGTGGGAAGTGAAAATGAAGAAGCATTACTTTGTTCATCCAGCTCAAACGTAGACACAGACACAATGAAAGCGCTATAATTTTTCTCTATGTTCTATATTACCAAGATTGTGTGCATGTTGGAAAATTGTTTTCTGATGTATATGTGCTCTTATGGCTGTGATTTACATATATACTTGATTCATCCTTCACTTAATGTAATTCCATCTCAATGCATAGCAGTTATTCATTGTTATGCAATAAAGAATTGTTAACAATTATAATATTCACATACTAATTATTGTATTTCTACTCTACAATGAACAGCTAAATTAAACATGTTTACGCCATACTATAATATACAGTATAAGGGTCTTATACAATTGCATGTAATGTAGCATATGCTATTTATAGTCTGCTCTGGAGATATTTGGAAAGTACTGATGTCAAAACCACCTCCACATAATCTAGTGACTCACTCAAAATTCCTTTGCAGTTTTGAGTGGATTTGGAGGTGATTTTCTTTCATGAGTGACTCATGGCTAATAATGCAAGCTGGGCTTATAATTCCAAGTATATTCATCGTGCAGAAGTTTACAGCAATTTTACTCCGAGGCTGACACTTTTAACTGGGGATCCTGTTCGTGGAAACTTCCAATCCCTTTTGATTTTAAGCTGGCTCTACCGGGAGACGACGACTCAAACTTAAACCCGCACATATAGCAACTTCTTATACCACAGTTTGACACATGGATTTTAGATAATCCCCTTTTTACACTGAGCAAAATATATTTAAAATTGACAAAGCATTTTTGCATTTTCCTCAGTGTTTTGTTTTGGACGGTTCTGTCCTTTAAGCTTCATCGTAAAATATCCAAATTGTGATTTCAATTCTTATTTACGCTGTCCATTCTATTAAACAACTGTCGCTTATTATATCAGTCTATAACAGACTAAAACACATCTGAGTACCAAAGCACCTCAGATGAAATATGAGCCTTGTGTGAAGGGCAGTATGAGACGCTTCTAGAAAAATCCAGTTAAACCAGTGCTTGTGGGTAGACAGTTATAATACAAAGTAAATCGGAGATGGTCATTTTTTAATAAGGACAACTGCTTCATTAAAAGCCATGTATTTTTTTTTTTTAATATTTGTTTCCATCTCCCTAAATGAGTCAAGCACAGTGGACAACGCCAGAGGGTAACGTTGGACTTCATATGTCTTAAAGTATGTAAACTGTGCGTATTATATGTGTTTAAAGTCCAAAAACATGCTGATCAGGTTCACTCATAGTGTGTGAGTGACACAGAGTGTGTGTGTGTTCCACTGATGTTTGGATGAGCAATCCAGTGTAAGTAGTGTATCTAGCAGTGTAAGTTACCATGGTGAATAAGGTGTAGGCTGGTAACACTACATAGAGTTCGTTGGAAGTCGCTTTGGAGAAAAGTGTTTGCTAAATAAATAAATGTAAATGTAAAATACGTGTAATAAAATCAATGGAATCATAAAAACATTCCAAACGCAAATAATTGATTTGTGAACTAGAAAACAAGCCAAGTGATTTTCAGTATCTGCGTGAAGCTCAAGGATTGTTTTTTTTTTCATTAACGCACGTTCAGATGATTATTCAGTTACTGTGATTTACTTGCTTCTAATTATGTGTAAGGGTTCAGTATCATCCCCAACTTGAACTGATTATTTATTCACAGATGAAGTCACAAGACAATTGTGTAATTAGTTAATTATGTACGTATTTAGATACAAGGGTGATATAAAGGTTACTCGTCAGTGATGTATAATCCAGCCCTCAAGGGTTTGCTTATTTTATAGATGCCTTTTGACTTGCTGTGGATTAACAGATAGAACTAAGGGGCTGCAGTTTGGAAAATGAAAATAATTTCCTCGATTATACACAATTGCCAGGAAAACGCCAAACTCTGCCGAGTTTGTATCTGAATTCAAAATTACAAAAAAGTGGATATGTAATAGATGAATAAATAATCAGGTGTCAGGTATCGAGGCGCCATCATGTGTCAGCGGAAAGTGGTAATGATGCGGGGAGCTCTCAGATCAAGCTATTATTTAATCACTAGTGATGGTTAGTTGAGGGAGTTCAGTGGATCAGTTTTATTGAGGCATGTTGGTGGTAGGGCTGTTTCAGTTCTCAGCAACATTATACATATATATGTATAATAATAATAATAATAATAATAATAATAATAATAATAATATATTACAGTATAATTAGATATATACAGATGTATAGAATACCTTGCAAAAAAAATTCAAGCCTCTTGAAAGATAGCAAAACTTTCTCGACTTCAAAAGATACATAAACACATTCTTCCAATAACTATTTTTATTGCAATCCTAAAGCAAATTAGAGAATTTTTTTTATTTTTAAAGAAAAAAATTGAAGAAAAAAATACACTGCTTGCATAAGTATTCAGCCCCCACACATTAGTAGCTTGTAGAGTGTCCTTTTGCTGCCATAACAGCCTTAAGTATTTTGGGGTAAGTCTGAACCAGTTTTGCACAATGTTCTGGAGTGATTTTGTCACATTCTTCCTAGCAGACTTTCTGCAGATCATTCAGGCTGGTTGGATGGTGTTTCCGGACTGTAATTTAAAAAAAAAGTGCCACAGATTCTCCATGGAGTTGAGATCAGGACTTTGACTAAGCCATTGTTGGACATTCATTTTTTATTTTTTATTTATTTATTTATTTATTTAATTATTTATTTTATTGTTGAGCCGCTCCGGTGTTGTTGTGGCTTTCTGCTTGGGATTATTACCTTGCTGGAAGATTAACTTTCTCTTAAGCCTCAGTTTCTGAGCTGACTGGAACAGGTCTACCACTATTTCCCAGTTGTTAGTTCCGGCTATTCTTGCATCAGTCTGAACAAGATTCCAAGGACCTGCAGATGGAAAACATCCCCACAACATTATGCTGCCACCACCATACTTCACTGTTGGGATGATTTTTTGAGACATGGGCACTGTAAGGTTTGTGCCATATATTGCACTTTGAATTTTGGCCAAAAAGCTCTATTTTGGCTCCATCTGACCACGACACCGTTTCCCACATCCAAGCTGGGTCCCTATCTGCATTGTGGTGAACTCCAGATGTACCTTTTTAAGGATATTCTTGAGTAATGGCTTCTTTCTTGCTACCCTCCCAAATAGGCCTGTGTCATGGAGAGCTCTTGATATTATGGAGTCATGCACATGTACCCCCGGAGCAGCAACTGACTTCCATAGTTCCTTGAAAGACAACTTTGTTGCTTCCCTTACTAGTTTACATCTTGCTTGGGTGCTAAGTTTTGACAAATAGCATTTTTTACACAGCAACCTTCACAGTGATACACCTTTCTCTTCCTGATGAGGGATCCAACAATTCTCACTGGGACATCCAAGGGCTTTCATATAGTTTTTAACCCTTTTCCTGACTAATGCATTTGAACCACTTTATCTCTTTTTTCTGTTCTCTTTAGTCTTCATTTTCACAGTAGGTTCACAACCTGCTTTATGATCCCTACACAGAGTGATTGTTATATCCAGAAAATGTGACCTTTACTTTAGGTCACATACTTTAGCTCACTGGTAGAACTTATTATTCAGTTATGTCCAAATAAGAGGCAAATCTGCTTTGGTTGATAATAAGTTAAGCTTGATAACAATGTGCAACGTCAGATTTTTTGAGCACAGAGGCTCGAATACTTATGCGAGCATCACAATTCAGTTTGACATTATTTTGTTAATATCTGAGGATGAGTAACTTTTGGCTTTTGAAATATACTGTCAGCATTAAATAGTTTTGAGTGAAAATAGTGACTGAGAGAACATTTGTATGTATCTCTTGAAATCTAGAATACGGTACTAACTGTGAAGGGCTTTGAATACTGTGTGTGTGTGTGTGTGTGTGTGTGTGTTGTGTGTGTGTGTGTTTTCTTTTTCAATGATGGCCTTGGAAATTTGTGCAAAATGTATCATTTAGGCTATCTTGTGCTAATGGAATAGCCTAATTTTCACTATAATTCCTTATCATTATCCTATTTATAAGTAACATCATTTTTGGTGTGTGTATCTGTGTAAAAAGGGGAAAATACACACACATTTTCTGAACCGCTTGTCCCATACGGGGTCGCGGGGAACCGGAGTCCACCCGGGAACACAGGGCGTAAGGCCAGAGGGGGAGGGGACACACCCAGGACGGGACACCAGCCCGTCGCAAGGCACCCCAAGCGGTACTCGAACCCCAGACCCACCAGAGAGCAGGACCCGGTCCAACCCACTGCGCCACTGCACCAAGGGGAAAATAAAAAAAAAAAGAAATCATAAGAGAACTTACAGCACCTGAAGAGGACACGTTGAAGGCCAGAAAGTGAGCCTCCTACACTTCTAAAGACTTTCTTTAAAATATAAATGAAAGTCTGGAGAAGCTCTGGAGTTAGTGCCATTTACAGACCTTAAGTTTTTTTTTTTTTTGTTAGGAGTCTATCTATCTATCTATCTATCTATTTATCTATCTATCGAGCAAATCAGCTAACAGTTCTTAAGAAGTATAATTAAAATTTTATTGCTCAGTGTAATATTTCCATGTTTTAGCTTTTAGACTGGTTTGGTTTTGGTTTAGAGAGATAATAAAGTCAAGGAGGTTGAGGACATGTTTGCCACTCAGTGTGACCTCAGTGAAACCGTGTCTGAGTAAAGGGGGCAGATAATCTTTTCTTCTCTGTCACGGCTGTAGATATAGCTGTAGGTTGCAGGCTTAAAGGGGAAACTTTTTTTTTTTTTTTTTTTGTTATTTTCATGACAAGAATTTCAGGAACGTTTACTGGATGTTTTATCCATGTTAAAAGGTCTTCAGTAATTCTGAGCTTCAGAGCCCACCGTGATTAGCTGCAAAGTACAAACTATATTTAAAGCACAAACAGAAAGACTACGACTACCTAACTGATATAAACTTTAATTTGTACACATGAGGATTTTTTTAACCATGAAAATATACATATTTATTTAAATTTCCTGAAAATATGTATTGCATTAATTTAAGCTTGTACAATGTTATTTTAAAGTCTACAGGTTGTATAACTACTGATTTATATTCACATGAAACTTTCCTGGGAATAATGTGCAGAACATTATGATTTATCCATGATTATACAGTGTATATGATTATAAATGCAAAGGCTTATTCTTAACATATTCCAAACTACTTCTTGTGAACATTATGAATATTCTCACGCCATGTTATATTTTAATGGTGAAGAAATAATGCAATGCTGTGTACAAGATACAATAACCGTTACTTTATAAGATAGAAACGGCAATGTTCAGTTATCGATACAAAAACACTTCCTCCTTCAGATGTGGACAGTTGAAAAGAAGAATAATAGCAAGGTTGTCTTTTAGGGGACTGTCATTGATTCACACTCTGGAAAAAAAAGTCAGTTATTTCATTTATTTCAACTCTGGTGCAACTGATAATTAAGAAGGAAGAAAAAAGTTTCATTGAATGAGGACAGCAGTGATTTGTAAAGCTGAATTCAAAATATATGCAGAAATATTTAATGTTGTTTGGGTGACTTTTTCCCATTACTGTAGGTCAGGTTTCTTTATATATATCAGCTCTAAGCACCAGATCCACGGAGCCTACGGTTTACCATACCAGACAAGACTCAAGGTGCAGGCTATGCAAAGACACCCTTGAAACAGTCCGACAGGGTGTAAGATGCATGCTGGGACAGCATACACTGAAAGGCATAACCAAGTGGCTGGGAAAATGTACAGGAACATCTGTGGAGAATACAGAGTCCAAATGGGAGACACCACCAAAGGTGGTTGAAAACAGCAGAGCGAAGGTCCTGTTGGACTTCAAGTTTCAGACTGACAAGCAGTTGCTGGCTGAACAACCAGACATAGTGGTGGTCCACAAAGAGGAGAACAGAGCAATTATGACGGATGGAGCAATCCCAAGTGAGAGCAATATCAGAAAGAAGGAGCATGAGAAGATGCAGAAGTAGCAAGAGTGAAAGAAGACTTGGAACGGATGTGGAAGCTGAAGTCCAGAGCGGTCCCAGCGGTAATAGGAGCACTCGGGGATGTGACTCCCAAACCGAGAGAGGGGCTCCAGCAGATTCCGGAAACGACATCTGAAGTCTTTGTCCAGAAGAGTGTAGTCCTAAGAACAGCTAAGATACTTTGCAGAACCTTCAAACTCCAAGGCCTCTGATAGAGGACCTGAGCCTGAGGAAGACACACACAGACACACACCACCCCGTGTGGGGATGAGCAGGAGATTTATATACACACACAAACACACACCGGCTGAAACCGCTTGTCCTAAGCGGGGTCGCGGCGAACTGGACCCTAATCCGGCAACACAGGGCGTAAAGATGGAGGGGAAGGGGACACCACCCGAACGGAGATTTATATATATAAATATATATAAAGGGAGGAGACAGCCGGAGATAAAAACAAAAGGGTTGGGATATGTGTGGGGTGGGGTGTGAGTTGTTATGTGTCTCTGCAGGGGTTGTTCTTAGTGTTTATATTATATTCTCTAACTTTTTTGTCAGTATGCGAATGAGAGGCCCCGCAGAGCACCGGTGCGTGAACCGAGACTGAGCTCCGATGCGGGACGAGGTGACGGGAGGTTGGTCGTGAGGTTTCCGCACGATGGGCGAGTCGGAGTGAACGAACGCCACAGTCTCCCCAGTCCCCCTCTCGCCACTCTAAACAACCTTAAAGACACACAGTCACAGCAGTGGAACGGAAAAGCGTTTTTTTTTTTTAATGGAAATAGTTTTATTTACAATTCAGCCGACCGCCAGAGAGTCAGCCGCCGCTGGTAGCGCCGGAACGGTTTTTGCAACACAGAAAACGTGGTGAAAACATCAGAAATTTCATGGGCAGCTCGTGTTCGTTCCTCCAACCGAAGAGATGTTGGAACATAAAGGGTGTCGATCACAATGAGGATAAATACGAGGATAAATCAATTTCCGGAAACATCGGTAGTTAATAGCTTATTTACATTTACATTTAGATGTTTGAAGGGGAACGGTGTTGTGGTACAGGCAGTCCCCGAGTTACAAACGTCTGACTTACATACAACCTGTAGTTACAAACCATTCCCGTAAAGCAAATGATTTGCAATAACAAACGAGCGCATCAAAACATTGCGCGTCTACAACGGTTCGTTGGCTCACGGGCACGTGAACCCGACAGAAGTGCAGTCCTTTGAGATGTACGTCAGCTTGAAGAAAAGTGTCTGCTGAAGTGGAAATAATAAAAAGATTGGAAAAAGGTGAAACGCCAACGAACGCTAGAAAAGTGTTCGGCTACAGTCGGTCAAGGATCGGGACAATTTTAAAGGTCAAAGCGAAAATAATGGAGCATGTAAAAGGCTCTGTCCCGATGTCTCTCTCCCATTACTATAAATAGATTATTATTATTATTATTATTATTATTATTATGTTAAATATGTTTTAGTGTATCCGGAAGTGTCTCTTTAATGTTTATTATGGACAGAAAGGTACACTATATACTATATACTATTGTATATTGGATACTTTATATTTTTCTATATATTTTATCCCTTATTCACATACTCTGTCTTCTCATCTGTCTTGTCACCGTCATTCACACACTGTGCTGTGGAAGTTCCTGTCACCAAGACAAATTCCTTGTATGTGTGAACATACTCGGCAATAAAGCTCGTTATTATTCTGATTCTGATTCTGATATACTACCTACTAAGACAAACATTTGACGAACTGACGTCGGATATGAACCGTACCCAACTGTTCCGACTTACGTAAAAATCCGACTTAAAGAGAGACTTAGTAACGGAACTCGTTCGTAATCCGGGGACTGCCTGTATTGCCATCACAGGTCTGTGTGTTTCTGGATGCTCGATTGAAGAGGTGAAACAACGAGGGCCACCCAGACCCTCCGACGCCGGAATGTACCGGATGCGTCATTACATCGGATACCCCACACAAACTAAGTGTCGGCCCGAAACTCGTCGTGTTCGCCTGCTGCTGAACCCGAAAACGTGAACCCAGATTGAACTGGAGACTCAGCACTTTGCATCTTACTGCCGCCGGCGTCAGGCCGAATAATCCTCTTTATTGATGATCGATACAGACGCAAGCTGACAGCCCTGTATGTCTCATTTGTGACTTTCAAAAATGCACTCAGATGATGAAAGACACATTTTTATTTGTTTGTCTGCACTATGTGGAAAAGTTTTATTTCTTTCAGTACGTTGTTTTTTTATGATGTTTTCCACCGAAATCGTTAGTCTCCCTCGATAGCCCGTCCGAACAGAGTCTGCTTGATGAAACCTACAGACTCGGGGCAGAATGAAAGGCCCTTTGATAATAAGAAGCTCTTGCAAGGTGAACGTTTTCAATATTAGATTAAGGATGGATTATTAAAGTTTTGTTTTGTTTGGGAAAAGGATGCCAGTTCCTCCCTCTGGTTACGATGCCGTGCCAACTGGCGTGAGCCCTGAACAAAACTCTCGGGCCGGAATGATAAACGCGAAGCGCTCTGTCCAAAGCCTATAATCCCTGCATGATTTAAAGCGAGCTAAGGGTTTCGGCACATTCGACAGAGCAAACGGAGGCTAATAAACTCCCCAAAAGCCAGAAAAATAACGACAGACCGATGCGGCGCGATTGTGTCTCGGTTGCGTGGAGACAATATTTCTGCTGGACAGCACAGCACGTGACGCTTTATCTCCACAGATGGCAACATTTTTTGCAAAAGGAATACCCTCCGTGCGCTACGTGAACTGAAAGAGCTCCGAATTTGTGAATAAATGAAGAGGCTTGAAGCCCATAAATGTTGGCAGAAGCGCTGTAATTATTGCAATGAGGTTCAGTCCGTATTCTGTAAGTTACTTTTCATTTCTGGACTCCGCACAGGGCTGTAAATTGTATAACTTTGCTGTTTTGCTGCCGCTCTTCCATCACGCTCCGGGATATTTATAGGCATCAGTCCATCACTACAAAGGAATCCACCAGACCAATTAAGTCTCCTTATCTTTTCTCTCCCATCATGCATCTGTCTCTGCCTTTTAGTCCATTAGTGTGTTTTTACCATTAACCCGAGCACCTCGGTTTTAAAGCGCTATTACTGCACATCCCTCTGTACTGATTCCCATGCTGCCGGCAGACACTCTGCTTTGCCCCACTGTCACAGCCTAGGACACGTTTACATTTATCGATTTAGCAGACGCTTTTCTCCAAAGCGACTTCCAATCAACTCTATGTAGTGTTATGAGCCCACACACCTTCTTCGCCAAGGTGACTTACACTGCTAGATACACTCCTTACACTGGGTCACTCATCCATACCTCAGTAGAACACACTCTCTCTGTCACGCACACACAAGGGGTGAACCTGAACAGCAGGTCTTTGGAGTGTGGGAGGAAACCAGAGCACCCAGAGGAAACTCCACACAGACCGAGCGGAGATCGAACCCACGTCCTCTCGCACCACTCAGGCACTGTGAGACAGCAGTGCTACTCGCTGTACCGCTGCGCTCCCAACGAAGACCCCACGCCAAACACACCAAGCACACCAAAGCATCGTGTCCAGTCGACCGTCGCTCTTGTTTGTTTTGCCACGAACGCGGTCATGCTTCCGGTCATCACCGTTAAGGGTGGTCCTCCGTCCCTGTTCTGTGTCCCATACCGGTTTGCGCTTAGCTTTTAAGAGTCCCCAGGTAAAAGAAAACCACAGCTGGGACTGCAGGAAGGCAACACGCACAGCAAAGTGCCGGCCCTCCTCCGGGTGACTCTGACAAATGAACACACGCGAAGCAACAGGAAGTTTGCCCTCCCGAGACGGGATTTGAACACACACCTCGCTGGATGGGTGCGTCAGCCTGTGAAGGTGTATATTACATGATCAAAGCAGGCCTTTCTCCTGATAAAAGGCATGTTTTCAGTCAGAACTGACCCCCCTCTCCATGCCCTGGGGCAACACTTTAAATGTGGTTTCTCATAAGTGTTTCTCATAATAGCCAAATAAAAGTATTTCATGACACGCAGCAATACGATCCCCCGCTCGCCAGCTGGAAGAATAGCAGCATTTGTGTTTTATTTAACTGGCAAAAAAGTATCAATAATTTAGGAGCCGTACTTTCGTTCTGGTAGGAGTTCGAAAGGCTTGCTGCTCATCGAAATGAATCCCTTCGCATAAAGTTGAAAATATGTCTCAGAAAATACTGCTTTGGCAAATCAGCCTTTAATTTGGCAAAATGTTAATATTAATAAAATGTTAATATTTCACTTGTGAACAATACCTGAAAAGAGATGCGCAAGAATAGTGAAGGAAAACACTTAGGAAAGGTTTTCTTGGCCTTCGTTTGTTATTAGTTATGATTTACCATACTCTATAGTCTCTATAGTGATTTGCAATGTTTGATTTTTACACCAAGCTCCTTACAAGGATTTAAATGTTTATACAGCTGGGTAATTTTTACCGTATTGAAAAAACAAAACATGTGCTCATACTTAGCGTAAGACTCAAGGGTTGGGTGCTCAGAATCGCCTTGTATGTATGGAACTGAAGCAAAGACACGCACGAGCTTAACAAAATACTTTTGCAATATTTTTATAAAGGTACAAATGCTGATGAACCCATTCTTCCAAAGTGCATCTGTCCTGTTACGAAAAAACAGAATTATTTTGTTATGTTAGTGCATGCTGTCTCATCGTTGCTTTGATTTTTACTGCATAAATTCACGGTGAATACGGCGATCAAGCGTGCTCCTGTGGGAGGCGGGATTTGAACCCATGCCCTTCTGTTGCAGCTCTACCTGCTGTGCTACGTGCTGCCTGTACAGTCAAGGTTCTAAAGTACTGATGCAGAAGATAATGGCGCGGAATCTGTAGGGCAGTTCTTACAAATACTGGGTAAAGGTGTCACGGAAGCACCGTGCAGACACGTGAACAATAAATGGAAAATATGGCATCGAAACTCTGAAACTACACATTAATAATGAATGAAATAAGAGTCTAGAACCTGTGAGCAGTAGAGTTTTACTAAGGATCGCACTTCACACTAATAACCACACACACAGAGTCAGAAACCACTTGTCCCAAGCGGCGCCGCAGTGAATCGGAACCTAACCAGGCAACAAAGGGTGTAGGGCTGGAGGGGGAGGGGACACACCCAGGAGGGAACACCACTCCACAGCAAGGCACCCCAAGTGGGACGCGAACCCCAGACCCATCAGAGAGCAGGCACAGGCGAAACCCACCGCACCACTCCACCCCCATACCCTACTAATCCCTATAGGCAAATGAAAACCAGTTGCATATTTAAACTTCCCATGATGCTTTGTCCTCCTTTGTGTAAGTGAAATCAGCCTAACTTGGCCAGTGTGTGTGAGTCACGGTGTCTCCTCGTGTTATGATATGACACAGTGGCAGCAAGCGGAGTATTCATTCATCCCTGGGGGAGCAGGGGGGGACTATATTGAACTGCGGAGTTTTGAAAAAATTCTTCCTAATAGTGGAACGTGGTGACAGTGATGGTAAGAGAGTGTACAAGTGGAGTCTGACATTGTCTAGGTGGAAAAAGACCATCAACGGAAAAAGTCATTTGCTAAGCCTCAGTAAGCAGGAAGCCTTTTTGACAATGAAATCTCAGATGTCGTAGCCATGATGATGATGATGATGATGATGATGATGACAGCGACTCATAATCTTGATGATGATGAGGAGCAAAGTCAAAATCATTTTTTGCACAAGAGGTGGCCCGTTTCCGTGCGGCGTGTGCGTGGAATAGCAAGTCTGGCGCCTCTTCGACCCGGGACCTCCAGCGGTCGGTGTTTTCGGCGGGACGGAAGGAGACGCCGTGGCTTCCTGGGAGGGGAACGTTACAGTTAAGGGTGGGCACCGTGGTCGTGGGCCTCCTCCCGATCGCAATGCGGAGTGGATCGTGAGACACGTATGAGGGAAGTCAACAGCGTGTGCTGGAGACGTGTGCTGGGACTGAACGGGGGACGTGTTTTCGTATATCTGACGGTCACCGCCGGAGTTCGGCCACCCGGGACCTTCGGCTGCCGATGCTGATGTTATAGTATAGAACAGCCTCTACAGGGAACATCCGAAAAGGCTTTTCTGCTTCTTCAGGGCACCAGTGTCCAGTAATTTGGATGGCCCTTCCTTGGGTTTGGTCTGTTTTGCATCTCTGCCATATACTTATCAAAATATAAACTGACATGTATAAGCTTTTATACTTATTAAAGTACATGTATAACATAGTATGCAACTGTCAATGAATGAACAAATGACTAAGTGAATAAAAACTTCATAAATCCCAAAGGGAACCATCACTTGGGTGCAGTACCCTACAACGCACAGCATCCTGGCATATGCACATATGCACATACACACATACAAACATACACACATACGCACATACCATACACGTATATAGTTACAATAATAAGAAAATACATAAGAGAGGGCTGTGTGTGTTTACAGTTACACACTTAGCTGATACCAAGAGTTAGTTTGTTACTCTAAAAGTTTCTGAGTCAAATGTGACACGAAGTGGGAAAGTTTGGTAAACTGGTTTACGCTACATATGTAGTGCGTATTGGGTACAAATGCAAGATTTTGCATAGCTTCACATTCATCGTTTGCTCAGCTGAAATTTTTGTCGGCCTCAGCTTGGAGTTTAACTCATTTATATCGATGGATATTATACTGCTTCTGTATTTTAGTAATTCAACAAAGACGATGACGACAACAAAAGCATCACTAACAACAACAACAATAATAATAATAAAATAAGATACTTTAATTTGAGCTCAACTAGGCCAGGTAACCCTCACCCTAATTACACCTCATACCTGAAATTTACCCCATCGCCATCTCCTTTGGCTCTGCCCTTCTGAACATTAATCGTGTAAACAGCATAGAAGTCTGCAAGGTCATATCAGTCTCTTGAGCATATGTAGTTTCAAGTACTGCTTAAAAGTTGTGAAATCCAAAGAGCTGTAATAATAATAATAATAAGAAGAAGAAGAAGAACTATTATTTTTACAAATCTCTGTAAAGAGAGACAGAGAAAGACTGAAAATAGCACTTATATAATATTAACTTTAGAACCAAAACACACAGCAAAATCCAATTATATTGCTCTGTGTATTATTATTATTATTATTATTATTATTATTATTGTTTTAAAAAATGATAGTTATTACTAACAACAATAATTTTTTATTATTATTATTACGTGTATTTGTTTAGCAGATGCTTTTCTCCAAAGCAACTTCCAATGAACTCTATGTAGTGTTACGAGCCCACACATCTTTTTCACTGCGGTGACTTACACTGCTAGATACACGACTTACACTGGGTCACTCATCCATACATTACTGGAACACACACACTCTCTCTGTCACTCGCACACTATGGGGTAACGTGTACAGCATGTCTGTGGACTGTGGGAGGAAACCAGAGCACCTGGAGGAAACCCATGCAGACATGGGAAGAACATACAAACTCCACACACACTGAGCGGGGATCGAACCCGTGTCCTCTCGCACCACCCAGGTGCTGTGAGACAGCAGTACTACTCCCTGCGCCGCCATGCCGTCCAATTATTACTATTATTATGATTATTTCGTTGTCACTGTTGTTGTTCTAGCTGTCAGCAACATTCCACTGTAAGCTTTCAGACTCTAGCTGCGTGTTCACGGTACAATACCACTTCCCAGCATCTGAGACACCCGTAGTTTACACCCCCCACACGCCACTGTATTAATGTCACCGAGAGCTAACAGTTACACGTAATGCAGCAAAGGGGCCCGACCGCTGCCCCGCGTTGTCGTCGCCCACCTTGACGGGGCGGATCAGAAGGACTGCAGCGTCCGCACATGCGGTCGGGTTCACGTTCCTCTGAACCTTAATAAAACCATCGTGAGACAGCGGTGTCCCGGGTCCCCGAAGGAGCGCGTGGCAGGTGAGGCATCCGTAGCGAAATATTTTGACAGCGCTGGCTTAGAATTACTTCCTTCAGTTTCTTCTTGCCATGTCGGCCTTTGTGGAAGAGTCTTGTTGGAAACGTGATCCTGCGCACCAACGTGACTAAAAGCTATTATTGTCGCTCCTGGATGCAATATATTCCGGAGATTAAATAACATTTAATCTCAGTCATTTCTGAGCGGCTTGGTTGGGAAACCGGCGGGGCCGAAAAAGGAAAATATTTCTGCAGCTGCTGTCCAACCACGGAAGGCTGATTAAAGTAATCATGTTAATGTAAAAAAGAAAAAAACACCGAACGTCACCTTCCCGAACATCTGGTGACACAGCGGATCACGCCGGTCGGAATGGTCACGCGAAATGTTAGGGAGGAGCATCTCATTATTATTTAACACTGGCCGATGTGTATGTGTGTGTGTGTGTGTGTGTGTGTGTGCAGTAAAATGAGATTCCCTCCTTTACTCGTTGGCTCCCTTGCGATGCTCTTCGCGCTCTCTCCTCGCTCCTTTTTCAGCTTCTGCATGGAGCATCCGCAGCCCTCGTGTTTACGTGCGCTCGGGATGGCTGCAAAGAATTAATTTTTTAAATACGTATCAGAAAATTGAGCAAAAGATAGAGTGTGATTTAGAGACACGGTGGAAGAAATGACTTGGCTTATCTGAACAAACCGCTTTGTTTACTTGCCGGTGTGACAGGAGGAGCCGCTATGTGTAGTTAGGGGGAAAATCGTGTCCTCTAGACTGCGCCAAGGCACTTCCATGTAGTGCTATATATTTCGTAACATGTGCTCCTATTCAGGTGCGGCTGCCTTTGGCTCCAAAGGGTGCCGGTTCGATCCCCGCATCCGGCCCTAGTGCCCTTGAATAAGGTGCTTTCCCTGCAATTGTTCCAGTACTTTCGCCCGGCTCTGTGCCTGGGAGCCTAGTTGTGGCCCTGCGATGGACCGGCGTCCCGTCCGAGGTGTGCCCCCCCCCCCAGCCCTTCAGCCTTGTGCCCAGTGTCTCCGGGATAGGCCGCGACCCCACTCGGGACAAGCAGTTCTTGAAATTGGTTCTTTGGTTGCTCCTATTCAGGACCTCTTCGTACAGCAGGATGTAAACACATCTCAGTCACCGGAATCAAGCAATGATCTGAATGCTACAATAGCAGCCACTCCTCACTGTGACATAAAGGGGTGTGTGTGTGTGTGTGTGTGTGTGTGTGTGTGTGTGTAAGTAACTCAAAGGCTCTGAGCTGGTACTGAACCCACAGTATTCACCAACATACACACCACAAGGTGGGACAAGACATAGAGCGAGTCCCAGTAAATCAGTGCTTCCCAGTGCTTTTCCCAAGGAAACCCTATTATATATCTGATAGATTTCAGGAACCCCCCCCCCAACCCATCCCCCCACCTCAAGGTTGAAACTGAAACAAACACATGCCGTTATATTTTTCAGACATCCCCACTTAGCGAAATTGAGTTCCGGGAGGGTCGAAGGTCAAGTCAAAACAAATCACTATTACATACATAAATATTCACTGGTGACTTTCCCATTATTTTCCGGATGGATTTCGGGGAGGGACTTTTGGGGAAACATTGATTTCAGCGAGGGGGTGCGGTGGGTTGGACCGGGTCCTGCTCTCCAGTGGGTCTGGGGTTCGAGTCCTGCTTGGGGTGCCTTGCGATGGACTGGCGTCCTGTCCTGGGTGTGTCCCCTCCCCCTCCGGCCTTACGCCCTGTGTTGCCGGGTAGGCTCCGGTTCCCCGCAACCCCATTTGGGACAAGCGGTTCTGAAGATGTGTGTGTGATTTCAGAGAGAGACCCAGAACTTCCAGGAGACTTGGGATTCACATTCAAAATGCTTACAAATTAATCAATTAATGAAATCAAACTGGCTGGGTGGTCACTTTCTGTTCAGGTTCTGACCTCCAGACTGAGAGCCCTATGAATCAAAACTTTATTCATCCTAAAGAAAACTGCTCAAATTCAGTGTAATGTGTTAAAGAAAGGTGTTACCGGGTAGGCTCCGGTTCCCCGCGACCCTGTCTGGGACAAGCGGTTCTGAAAATGTGTGTGTGTGTGTGTGTGTGTGTTAAAGAAAGCAAGCATTAATCAACAAAAGAGGCAACAAATTATTATTTTTCTTATAGCTGTAAGGGTGGCACATTGAGTAGCGCTGCTGTCTCACAGCGCCTGGGTGGTGCGAGAGGACATGGGTTTGATCCCCACTCTGTGTGGAGTTTGTATGTTTTCCCTGTGTCTGTGTGGGTTTCCTCTGGGGGCTCTGGTTTCCTCCCACACTCCAAAGACATGCTGTTCAGGTTCCCCCACAGTATGTGAGTGACAGAGAGAGAGTGTGTGTGTTCCACTGATGTATGGATGAGTGACCCGGTGCAAGTAGTGTATCTAGCAGTGTAAGTGGGCTGATAACACTACATAGAGTTCATTGGCAGTTGCTGTTCTTCTTTCGCCAAAATGTCTACACGCTCAGTGAAAAACTACTGATCCTCTTTCAGGGTCACAGAGGTTTGAACGTATCCCAGAAGCACAAGGAGCTACGCCGGGTGCGCAAACCTTCGATGGGATGCCAGTCTACCGGGGACAGCCACGCACACACACATACACACACTGTCAGCTACACACTGGCAATATGCTCATCACTCGCGAAATCCTGGTTGAGAACCTGATGAGGTTACATGCGACACGAGGAATACGCGCAGCAATATAATTGGATTTAGTCGTGTGTTTTGTTTGATTCCCGTGTTAAGATCCTCCGAGTGCCATCTTCCGTTCTCTCTCTCGCTCCCTCTCTTTACAGAGATTAGTTCTGTCGAGCAGCAGGCGAAGAACACTGCTTAGAGCTCAGCGTGGAGCACTGACTGAGTGTAGCTACCGTGGACCGTGGTGATCGTCGACTAAATCGATACAAGAAGGATTAGGGAGGGGGAATATCATTTAAAAGTGATTCTTCCTAAATATTAATTAATTACTTAATGACCGCAGTTTGATGTTAAATCTCATTTACTCTTGCTTTTCATGGGTAAATTATGCGAAACAATAACCGTATTTTCAGACGTCTCGCTAACGTCCCTCTTAATAATATCGTAAAAACGTGAACGAAGACTTTTTCTGGACTCCGGCCCACGCAAATTGTGATCGTTTTGAGGGTGCGTTCTCCCGGCTTGTTATATGAATGTAACATTAATTTGATATGAAATGTATTGAGTGTGTATTCAAATCAATTTATACACAAAAGGAAAACGTGTCACTTTCAGTTACACATAAAGCATTATGCTTACAACAACATGTCAAATCATCTTTGGAGGGCGACGCCGGCTGCGTTCGGAGCCACAAAATTGCAGCGGCATCAAATAAACAATTATATGGAATAAATTGCGCTACCGGCAGCAATCTCACGGGCCGGCCGTCTCTCAAAGCGCGTGGCATTTACAAGACGTCGCGCCACACGCTTAGCGAGGCCGCTCGATCCTGTCGAGCGGAATCCGTGGGATCTCACGCAACGAGCTCTCCCGTCTAAAATAATACGTGACTCCTGATTGATTTTCCGAGTCTTCCTGAGTCTCGTGAGCATCGAATCAATCGCCAAGTGATCCCAACGAAAGGAACCAACAGGAAGGCGGAGGAGCTGCAACGATGGAATAACGGAGCGAACTTCTGGGCCTCGGGGCTTTCGGTCAAATTCGTTGCTGTTTTCGAGTCCTCTTCGCCCGCGGAGCGATGACCTCGTGCACCGGTTCGATAGAGCCCTCACCTGCTGGCCAGCCCCACCCCCCCAGCGAACACCTGGAGAATGACGGGAAGTGGCAGGTGTCGCAGCCCAATTTCCTCGGACCTGCTGTTCAGTTGTTTTACCGCGGTACAGCCTTGGACAGGGCAGCAGAGGTGTGTCTATCAGACGGTATAATTGTCTGTTTTTTATTAGTGTTTAAACACAAACATATAGTGAGTGCACAGCAAAGCAAAACGCATCCCGAACCAACACGTTACCCACAACCACACTGACACAAAACCGCGAAGAAGGAAAACAAATAACAATAATAAAAAGTGAGAGGCAAGAAAAAATCCTGAGAAGTTTATTTGGAAAAAAAAAAAAAAAAACTGTTAGAGACACTGGAATAACTGCAGAAAAAAAGAGAAAGAGAGAAGAAAAATTTGCTATATGAGGGAAAAAAAAAAGAAATACAAAAAAAGTCACACAGAGGACAAAGCAGCTAATATGAAAAAGAGACAAAAGAAAAGAAATGGTGTCGGCATTCCGGTCATCGGCCGTCCTGGGATCAAGGGAGGAGCCCTGCTTGGACCGGCTGTCTCCCGAACCAGCAGGTCCAAAACATGTCCATCTGCACCTCCCCTACCTGCCACGTGTGTTTTTGTTTACACACACACACACACACACACACACACACAAGTTGGAGTGGAATAAGGAATTGCAGGTATTGTACTCCAAAAGAGAACTCTTTTGTTCTCCGGACAGCAGGTGGCGTTGTGGTTAAGGCACTTGATTCTGAATAAATGATTCACATGACAAAATTAGAGGGGGAAAAAAAACATTCTGACCTCCCTTTCCTGTTACTTGACCACAAGAGCAAAGGCTGTTGAGAGAGTAAATAAGCTCTGTAAAGTTTAATATGTTACTTTTTTCCCTGATTTTGCCCATGAATGTACCATAGTGTCATAAATGTCCCTTGTGCTATTTCTGCCCAAATATATTTTAATACTTAACCTTTAGGGGGGTGCGGTGGCGCAGTGGGTTGGACCGCAGTCCTGCTCTCCGGTGGGTCTGGGGTTCAAGTCCCGCTTGGGGTGCCTTGAGGCGGACTGGCGTCCCGTCCTGGGTGTGTCCCCTCCCCCTCCGGCCTTACGCCCTGTGTTACCGGGTAGGCTCCGGTTCCCCGTGACCCCGTAAGGGACAAGCGGTTCTGAAAATGTGTGTGTGTGTGTGTACTTAACCTTTATTAGGCATGCAGGCTCTGACCCGTACCTCGGCATCACGTCATGTGCATCGCATCAGGTAAAACACTGGGAACGATGCTCTGCATGTTCTGCGAGGTGCTTCACCTTGATTGGCATCTTCATGCTCCTTCGTGGTTCTCCGGTGTCGGCAGCATCAATTACAGCGAACTTAGTCATAGCGCCTCGGCAAAATGTCAGGCCGCAAATTCGCATTTAACTGTGTTAACAGCGTTTTAGTTAATGCAAATCTCCTTCGGTCTGCATCCCTGTAGTTCTCTTCTTTTGTTTTGCTTTTCCAAGAGATAAAACGTGTACCCGAATTCGAAATATATTCGACCTGTAATGTGATGTTCCACCGAGCACAGCCTTTGAATCGGACAAATTTTTTTTCTGCGCTATTGCACTGGCCGTATATTGTTATTAGTCAACAGCACACTTTGAGTAACAAATCAGCACAAATGTGAATACAACATACAATGTACTAAAAATATATAGTTTAACGTAAAAGGAAACAGCGGGGGCTCAGTGGCACAGCGGGTTTAGCTGGGTCCTGCTTTCTGGTGGGTATGGGGTTCGAGTCCTGCTTGGGGTGCCTTGCGGTGGACTGGCATCCCATCCTAGGTGTGTCCCCTCCCGCTCCAACCTTGTGTCCTGTGTTGCCAGGTTGGGTTTTGTTTTGCCACGACCCCCGCTTGGCACAAGCGGTTTCAGACAGTGCGTAAATACATAAACATCATAAAAATACACACACACACACACTGACTGAAACTGCTTGTCGTGGGGAGCCTGTTTGTAAAGTCGCTGATTTTCTCAAATTTTCTTAGCTACAGTATTGTGGCAATTAGTATTTGCGAACCAATATCAATAACCCTAAAATAAATATAATTTCGATGTAGTTTTCAAACGTTTTTACTTCCAATTCTATTGTTTTCTTACCGAATTTTCACTTTTACCACATGAAACTATGTAAATGCATTTAGGCTGTGTGTATGAAATTTAATTTAAACGTGTAATTTTAATTTTGCTAGTTGTTTATGTCACTACTATTCCCGTTCCGTTCAGCGATACACGCGAATTATGATTTACGAGAACAAAAAATATACTAAGGATTCTCTATGGTCTGGTATGGAAGGATGTCTGGGGGGGGGGTGACACCATGAGCCATGAGCTACCACACTGAGTGACACCAACCCTGGTGACGCCACTGATCTTCCACAAACAGAGTTTATTACGCTCGCAGCCTCTTGGACATTGGAGTCCATCCAGGAAGCAGGACAGGGTGCATTTTGGACGGGGACCTCGTCATGAAGTGACTCAGGATGTTTATAATATGAATATGTAAAGCTCTACTGTGTCTTGCGCTGTGCAAAGCCTGCGGACTCCGTGTCATCGAGGCTCCGCGTAGTTTCCATGATTAAAGACCTTTATAACTCTCCCTCCATGCCTGCAGTTGCTTAGAGTTTTTAATATCACTGTTTAGAGTCCTACTTTTAATATTTTTCATTCCCATATGGGTGATCATACCTCACACAATTCACATGGAGTGTTTATTTTAATTTGATTACACAGCTCATTTTTTATAGGGCATAAATATGACCATTTTTATTAAGGGCTCCTTAAAGAGGCAGCGGAAGTGGCTCTGTTCGCAAGGAGCCGAGGTCTCTCTCGCACAAGCGATAAAGCCCTGATCAATTATTTATCTTGACCCTCCGTTGCTGTTGTAATTAGGGCCCTTAATTCGCAGAGCAAACCTGTTTTAATGAGCCGTTTGTCAATAAACACTAATGCCCCTTTTCATAATCCGATGCATATTCCAACTGATTGTGTGTGTGTGTGCTTTTTTTTTCTTTTTTTTTTTTTTTTTAATAGATTAAATATTACTGGCAAATCCTGAGCCAAATGACTCAGATCAGATTAATGTGGTGTTTACTCAGCTGGACACCCATGGACTTCTCCCAAGTCGCAAACCTCCCGGTCACCTTACGCCTTGCGGAAGTGTCTTTTTCTCCACTCTGCAACGAATTTGCTGGAATGGCGGGGAACCACAAATAAAAAAAAAAAAAAAATAGATTTTCTGTAAACTCACATAAAAAAAAATTGCAAAAGAAAGGGAGTGTTTCAGCTGCGGCGCTTGCAGTGTTTAGTTTGCCCTCTGTCACATGGTTGACAATGACAAAGTGGCCGCTGTCTGCAAGAAATTGTTCTGAGCTGTAAACTTTTCCATTTCTACAGTTCTTGGTGTCACTGTTTATTCTAATCTGCAGGGATGTTCATAAACCGCGCCGCCCAACGTAAACCCAGCCCTTACGTAACAGGGTCTCGCACAACGAAAAACTGCTCCGGTGGCAGACTTGATATTCAGTACCGCAGCATTTGTGCCCATCGTGCAGCCGCTTACATTTATTCATTTTGCCACTTACAATGTCAGTCAACCTACAATTACGCACCTATTTATACAGCTGGGCAACGTTACTGGAGCAACTTGGGGTAAGTACCTCACTCGAGGGTACGACAGCCAGAGGTGGAGATCCAAGCAGCGGCCTTTCAGCACAAGGGCAATAGCTCTGACCATTGCACTACCCACCTTTTTTCGTTTTTTTTTTCTTTATTGCCATAAATGAGCTTTCTGTGATCCTGAAAAGCTCACAGCAGACAGTACAGCAACACACCTACATAAAGGTGGTGCCCTATGTCCTCTAGTACATATAGGTGATTTCCTACAACACAACTCTTGTCCTTGGTTACCAGTTCAGAGCAGGTAATCAGAGAAAATTACAGAACACAATAAATTCATTTAACTAATTTATCAATTTATAGGACTGTGCAACATGGGCAGCATGGTGGTACAATGAGTAGCGCTGCTGCCTCACAGTGCCTGGTGGGTGTGAGAGGAGAGGGGTTCAGTCCCTGCTCAGTCTGTGTGGAGTTTGGGGTTACCCAGGGTGCTCTGGTTTCCATCAGTCCAAAAACATGTTCTTGAGGTTCACCCATAGTGTGTGAGTGACAGAGAGAATGTGTGTGTTCCACTGATGTATGGATGAGTGACCCAGTGTAAGTAGTGTATCTAGCAGTGTAATTCACCACGGTGAATAAGGTGTGTGGGCTCATAACACTGCATAGAGTTCACTGGGAGTCACTTTGGAGAAAAGTGTCAGCTAAATAAATAAAGGTAAACATAATAGATTTATACTGTACTTTTTTGATTTTGATTCTTTTCCCTGCCTGTAACACATGGCACAAGCTTCATATCTCAATTATTTCCCCCTTTATTTAATTGATGACTTGACTTTGTCCGGTATGACCAACAATGTAATACTGCAAGGACATGGCAACCTATGTGCGTTTTCACGATACACATGCTTTGTATGTAAAAGCATTGTTTTGAGTCAACATCATGGATGAGTAAAGAACACGGTGTGAAGCACAGAATGTAATGTACGCACTAAAGGGAACGTTTAAGAAAGTAGCTTAAAAAAGGGAAGGTGTTGTGAGTGATCAGGTCCTGTAGGTATTGGGGAGCAGATTCATTGATGGTCTTGTAGGTGGTGATCAGAATGTATGAACTTATTTCGGGCATCTGCAGCTGTGGTTTGATGGTGGAGGTGGGAAGACCAGAGAGGAGGGAGATGCACTAGTCCAGAGAGAATATCACCACGGTCTCTATCTATCACCATGGCCTCTATTTAGGACATAACAGCACTATGAAAAAAATCATTCCCATGTGAGGAAAGAGATCAGTCACTGTGCACCAACCTAGGGTCCTCTTGTGTCCAGGTGGGGTTTATGTTTACATCCAAACCCATATAATCTGACACAAGTACCTGGGATTTAGGTCCCACAAGTCCTGTGGGACATGCTATTATTATAAATATATGGCAGCAAAGAAAGTGCTTAATGCACACGCTGGTATGTGCAACACCACATGGAAAACACAGTACAGTGCCCAGACACATTTCCCTCCATTTACTCAGCTGGCTGATGCTTTCTCCAAAGCAACTTACAGTGTTGAGATATTTATTTACCCATTTATACAGCTGGGCAATTTTACTGGAGTAATTTAGGGCAAGTACATTGCTCAAGGGGACTACAGCCAGAAGTGGGGACAAAACTTGTAACCTTTAGATCCAAAGGCAGCAGCTCTGACCACGATGCTACCAGCTGTCTTGCAGAGAGCAACCATGTGAGCTCTGTTAGGGGCAGCTGGACCCTGGATTGTCCACTGTGAGGCCAGCAGGTGGAGCAGTGATTAGAGCTCCTGCATTCTGTGTGGTGCCATTGATCCTTACCCACGTGGCTAGATGAGGTTGGCCTCAGACAAGGTGTATCTCAAGGTCACACCTACCAGACTAGATCTTTCTTTGCACAATTGTTTGTTCTTCTGATACTCAATGACAAGGCACAATAAAAAGTTTAATTATTATTTCTTCCGATGCAATCATGTATGTCTGGTGATCCATCCTTATCTGCTGTTTGAATAGTTACGGTGTTTTCCTCTCGTGTGTCCACTTGGGGAATAACAGATGCTTTGTCTATAGAATTTTCTACATTGTGCATAGTCACATAGTATTTCCAAGCAGCAGTATAATAAAGCGATATGAAATGCATGCATGAGGATAAAATAACAGAAGGTGATAATTGGGTAAGTTGGGTAAAAAGAGAGTAAATGACAAAAAGTGAATACATCTCATCACTTCCCACTTGAACCTCTCCATAGTAAGACCACAGGTGCACAAATTCCCAGTTTTCACATTTTGTGTTCCCTTCATTATTCTTTTATGAAGTGGGAACATACTTCCATATCACTGGATAACTTCAACATCAGAGACTATGTCTTAAACATCAGTTTGAAATTTTAGTGTCTTGGCCTAAGTGTGCGGTACAACACAATAGGTGGGATAATCCTCATATCTGAAAGTTGGCTTCCTCTTCTGGGATCCAGGTTTATATGGGCAACATAATTATTTATCACATAGTTGTCTGAATGTAGTTAATGTGTTAAGTAGGCAATTATATGTTTTGCACTTCAATTATGTTTTTCATTTTAACTTTATCACCTGTATTAGATCTTTTATGTTCTCAGGAACTGAATTTGTTGAACACGCCAGTTATTTTATTGCTTTTGCTGCAAAACGTGGAATGTCAAAATATACTATGTTCATGAGAACAACATTCAGATCAAAAATTGAAACAAATGAGATATCTGATCTGAAAAAAAGAAAAAAACAAATTAGGCTTTCAGAAATAGTTGCACTTGCCTTTTCAAAATTCTGAACTGGTTTATGTTCCATTTCCAATAACATTACATTGAATAAACAAAACTAGTTCTTTGACGGAAATCCTTCACTGAGGAATCATAAATGATTCTTCGAGGAAGCAAAGGGTCCCACTTGCGTCATTCTAATAAAACAATTTTTTTTGTTCATATTTGTTTATTTTGGAATTAATGGGTGGCTATGAAGCTGGCGCAGTTGTCTCTTGATGTTTTCTGGATAATGTTGATAAATGGTGTTGACTGATTGCTCTTTTGTACGAGCGCCACTGTCTCCGCCCTAACAACTCTACGAACAAAATGTGAAGATCACAGTGAGTCACCTCCGGGAAGAGTCACAACTGCTTTTTGGGCCGCCGGTCCTCATGGCAGAGATAAACAAATATTTATTCATAACGATGGGTTTGTTTGTGCCAAATCTGATGGGAGTTCAGACACAGGATTAGGATGTTCCTCCTCTGAATAGCTGCTAGAGAGCTGAGGAAACAGACAAACTGTGTAATTAGTGAGCTATTTCCAGCAGTTTCATTACTTCATCATTTTTGATAATTGCTGAATGACCGAATTTCAGTGAAGATGTATAAGTACAAATAAATTATATACAGGCTACAGTAAGAATATAGCAAATATTTTGAACGTCTGATTAAATCCCGGACAAAAATGACGAGTGTATTTGCATTTGACGGTACCCAGTTAACATGTGTTGGTGCAGCATGGTTGTGGATGTGTTCTTCCTGCATTTGAAGACATTTTTTACATGACATCGAAATTTAGTTAGTTAGTTGCCTTCGAGTCATTTGCAACTCATCGCGACCCTATATGTAACCCAAAATGTTGCCCGATCTTGCACTGCATACCTGATCATTCCAACATTTGCATTCATCGCTGCAGCCATTGTACCATTTATAGGGTTTTCATCGGCCTCCCTTGTCCGTTCTTCGTCTGGAAGCTCCGCCGAAACCTGTCCACCATGGGTGACCCTTCTGGTAGTGGAACTATTGGTGGCATAGCTTCCATCATCATAGCAACTCAGAAGCCACCACAGTAGGACAAACTGACAGACGGGTGGTGGACATGGGAACGAACCATGTGAAATGTTGATGAAATATTAAAAATGCTGAGAAAACAAGGATCAAGGTAGGAGAGGGAAACCGTCGAGCCGTTAAAAGAAAGCAGGACTGGCGGAAGGGTCCGGGTCTTCCGTTCTCCACTGACAGGACCATGAGATGCTTTCCTCTAATGAACACTAACTGGATGTGTTTGGACTTTGAGTTGGCACTGAGCCATCAAATTTCACATGATAACATCATAGATGCTACATAAAGCTCAGTGGATTCCAACACAGATTGTGCTGGTAACAATCTACTTGAGGACTAAACCACAAATAAAAAAAATATCTACCTTAATCACAAAATGATCATATTAGGTTCAAGTACCCCTTACTGGTGGTGGCATGGCAGGTTTGGCCGGTGCCTGCTGTGTGGCTGGTCCAGGATTCAAGTCATGCTAGGGGTGTATTTCGTGTCTTAATTTCCTCAAACTCTCCCGTTTCTAAAGTATGGATGAAAACCACCACCTGTAGCTGTCAGAAAGTGGAGCTGCAATTTGTGAAAGACATTTGAGCGTAAGAAAAACAAAGAAAAAGGGGTATTCACTTTGCACCTGAGTTTACTGGAGCAGCGAGTGGTGTAGTTGTTGGAGTCATTAGGACAATCAGTGGACCCGGGTTTGAATCCCACCTCCTGTTTGAATGAATATTTACCCTGAATGGTACATGTTATGTAGCTTTCTTGACGAATATGTTACAATAATGATAAATATAAGATGTAAAATTAAATTTAAATTATATTAAATAATTCTAGATTAAAATTACACACATACACTGGCTGAAGCCGCTTGTCCCGAGCGGGGGTCACGGTGAGCCGGAACCTAACTTGGCAACACAGGGCGTACGGTTGGAGGGGGTGGGGACACACCCAGGACGGGACGCCAGTCCATCACGAAGCACCACATGCAGGACTCGAACCCCAGACTCACCAGAGATCGAGACCCATCCAAACCCGCTGTGCCACTGCACCCCCTCATAGACTAAAATTAATTATTATATTAATTAATTATACAAGTGGTCCCTGACTTACGATGGGGTTACATTCCGCGAAACCCCTCGTAAATCAGAACTATCGCAAGTTAAAATACATTTAATACACCTAATACACACCTCTGTGTGACAGACTGGGAGATGCGGATCACTGCTGGTGCCCAGCATTGCGAAAGAGTATTGTATCTCACATCGCTTGCCCGGGAAAAAATCAAAATTCAAAGTATGGTTTCTACTGAATGTCTATCGCCAGCTCAAAATCATAAAGTCAAAAAATCGTAAATCGAACCATCATAAGTCGGGGACCACCTGTATTATATTAATAATATATCAATATTAAATAATAAACAAAATTAAAGAAAATTAAATTTAAAAATGCAAGTTTTAAAAGGCAGCCTTTCGTTTAAAATCTTGCTTTTTAGTGTAAAATTTCAGAATGAGAAGCCATGCGCAGTAATGACTATGCTGAATATGGCAAATGCAGCAGCAGATAAATACAGGAAGTACAGGAACCTCTGAGTTATTGTGAGAAATTATCTTTGGTCCAAATGGGACCTGAAAGGTCAAGCGTACAGTGTATGGAAAGCTGGTTCTTATCTGGCCGCCACAGCGGATTCACGCTGTCATCTTAATTGCGGAGGGCGGGGCGGTTAATGACCCGTCTCTCATGCTGCATAGACGCTCCTCAAATGGAAAGGATAGAGTGGCAGCCCTGCTCATCCTCACCCATCTAGCTTACTTTCCATTCCAAGAACAGAAACGCGAGAGCTTCGCTCGCCCTTGAATACTGAAACATTTAATGGACCACATTTCATGCAACTTTAATGATTTTATTAATGATGATGAATAATAAACAAATCTGAATTATGTATGTCACGGGGAAAGATGCTGTTCGTGCTGTGGTGTGAAGGAAGTCATTTTTGAAATATTGACAAAACATGTATACTGCCACTTTTACGTCGAAGGGTCAGTTATACCAAATCATCAGCCCAATTGCCGACAAAACACTTTAAAAGGAAAACGTAATAACAATAAAAAAGAGATATGTGAATCTGCCATGTAAACAATGTTAAAGTAGCAGATCAGCACATTAAACACTGTTCATAACATGAAATGTAAAGGTAGTAAATCTGAATATATAGGTATAAATGTGTAAAACCGAGAAGCTATGTTGAGTATTTTATTCAAGAAAACGAAGCAAGACTAATAATAATAATAATATGTATTTTATTATTGTTTCTGTTAATAATATTATTATCTGTGTTGCTTCATTTCCTTTATTTGCTACTTTTCATTATTCATTTTCATTCCATTTTCATATTTTGTAGACAAGTTAAGCCATGTTTTTCTTTGACCTTTTGACACATAAATATGATAGATGCCGCAAGTTGCAAAAAAGACAGCGAAAAAAACACCATTACAAAAACAAATTGTTTTATAAATATATGTATATATTTTTTAATTTTTATTTTTTTTTTAACCAGTGCCTTGATATTGCTGTAACTCAGTCATATTAGAGTAGAAAAGGCAGGGGTTACATTTCTGGTCGTGCTCGGGCCAGTGAGCGACACTGTGACACCGTATATATAATAACAAGGCATAATAACCCAGATAACAATGCAACGCAGAAATTAAACCTGCCACTCACATGTGTGCATTTGCAAAGCAGAAATTGAATTCTGCTCTCCACACACAGCGAAATGACTCCACAACATATTTCCTTGCGAAAATTAACACTTTTTGACATTTTAGGTTTTATTCAGCTTGCTGACATTTGAAGCATCTTTAATTATTTATCGTCTTTGTCGATGTTTCCTCCAAAGCGACTCGCACGAGTTACATCCAGAAGCCGTTAACCATCCGTGTCGTACAGCTGGATGTTTGCTGAAGCGATTCGGGTTAAGCACGTTCTCAGGCGTCCTCTCCTAAGCCCCGAACCTTTTGTGGACCCTGAAGATCCTTAGAATTATTCATTTTGATTTTGCCAAGCCCATTTGTGGAGGAAACCATGCAAGAAACCGAGTGATGACCACACACCTGTACTTCCTTTGATGGGAAGAGGAATCCTCACTAAAAATCTACATAGACATAATTTAAAATTAATATTAATGAAAAGAGCAATATGAAGGAAGATGGGTGGAGCACCGGTCATATCTTTATATCTGAAGATTCTCTTCTACGACTCTGTCACTTGAGCCACTGGTGCATTTTCATCTATACGGCCATCATTTAAGTCCTCTGTTCCACATCATGTTAATAACAGTAATCTGTGATAAGAGGCTCAGATTTTGTTAAATGTATCTCATAACCATACAGCTTCTGCAAGAAAAGTCTTTAATTATTTAGCTCCTTAGTCCTGGAATCATTTTCAATATCGTCAAAAGCTGGACTCTATAATCTCTTGAGATGAATTTTAAAAGAGAATTAATAATTTTTTAGTCAATGTGTGTCCAGTTTCATTGATTTGAATATGGATACTCGGCGAAGGTGTGCATGTAATGTCTCTTTATATTTCATTATTCCATGTTCTTTGCTTAAATTCAAAAATTTTATATGCTAGTGCACTGGAAAGCTTATAAAACGAATTCTGAAATTCAAAACCATGACTGCCCGTAAAATAATTTTTAAATGTAAACACCGAAAAAGACCTGCTCATTACGAGCCTTACGATGGAAAAAAGGCCCGAGCTTAAGTGTTTTTCCGGATCTTTACCGGGGTGTAGTCTTGGCCTTAATTGATCGACTGGGTTTTATCAATTAAGAGAAAAACTCTGACGAATGGCGGAAAACTAATTGCAGGTGCTGAAAATGGCAGCGAGGTGAATGCCAATCCTACCCTACCCTCCCGAGAAAATTAACTAATTGAGCGGAACCCATCGGGAGATTAATAGCGTGGTGTTTGCAGTTTGGCAGCCCTTCTTCATTACCGTCGGCCGGCTCGGAAAGCGCACGTGTGGTCCGCGGGCTCGGCTCTCATCCGGCGCGGCAGTCCCGCCTTTCCCAAAACGCAGCACATCCCTCCAGAGCAAAATAAGCTCATTTGTTCCAATATTTCCCGGGTCTCCTCGGGGCTCCCCTCCTTCCAGACCGTTCCCACGAGGGAAATTGCGCATATTGGAACACGCGCCCTTGTACCGCGACCCCAATTAACGCCTCTGTCTGCCGCTGTCGGGTTCCCCTCCATCCGCTACAGCCGCAAAGGCTGTAAAAGGGTGTAAAAGCCCACTGCGTCGCCGCGTCCCTTTCGGTCAATGATGAATTAATAGGATCACCAGCGACGTGCGTTCGGCTCATTCGGCTGTTGGACTCGTGAAAAGTCCAAGGCCGGGATTTCTGCTGCGAACGTGGAAGAGTTCCTTCCTTCCGAAGCTGCGCGTCGTGGGAAGGCCATTTCTCCGGCCTTCTGAAACATTAATGCGCCGCTCTCCATGGCCGCTTCTCCCCCGGTGGCCTTTGTGCCGAGCGTCCGCGGAGAGATTCATCGGTCTTCATCCGACATGTCCTGTCATGACGGCTGGATGTCCGATGGATATAAAGTGCATCCGGAGAGCGGAACTCGCAGCCGCCTGCCTTCACCTTCTGCTTCTGGGACCCGCTGGTTGTCTGTGCTCCAAAAGCACTTCTTACTCTACTTCCAGATATGGACTTTTAATGTAGGTCCCCCTGGACATGAAGCAGCCGCTACATAAATAAATTCGGTGGTAAAACACTTTTATTTCGCTTTTTATTGGCAAATGTGTGTTTTCAGTGCTACTGATAGACAGAAGCTATAGAAACATCTTAGTGGCGATGATTTGAAAGATTACGGTTACAACTGCTACCTTCCACTCACGGGGTTTGGGTTCAAATCCTCCTGCTATTGTACCCTTGACTAAGGGAATTACCCTACGTGACACTGTAAACAAGAGGACACTTGTGTGTTGAGTAAACACCTTTGTTACGGGTTCTGCAGCAGGATCTGGGGTTCGAACCCGGATCCTTGTCGTACGAAGTGGCAGCGTTAACCACTACGATGATGTCTCCCCGCTTACTTAGAACGACAGAGAGAGAGTGTGTGTGTTCCACTGATGTATGGATGAGAGACCCAGTGTAAGTAGTGTATCTAGCAGTGTAAGTCACCGTGGTGAATAAGGTGTGTGGGCTCATAACACTAAATGGAGATCACTGGAAATCGCTTTGGAGAAAAGCATCTGCTAAGTTAATAAATGTAGAGACTTGAATTTTGGTTTCTGGTCAGTCTCTTCCTCTCTCCATGTCAGTCAGGACCTTCTCACTGTAAAGGGTGTAAAATAGGAAAACGGGGAGCTATGCCAACTAGGTGTTGGTTTCCTATAACAATTTGTCTGCGTTAGAGAGGCATGACATTCGGCATGATATCCAGGTTGAGGTACCGCTGTGTGTTGGTATGTGTTGCTTTCCGCCCTGACATGTGGCGCGTGATACACACAGTGAGAAGGGAGCCCAATACTTTATGCTCAAAGTCCACGTTTGCCAAGGCAAACAGGCCAGAGGCAGCGAGATGGCAATGCCCTGCCTTAGTACCCTTGATGAAGGTCCTTGATTTATGTTCCTCTGCTCTAGTAAATTTTACACCTTTACCTGGGAACACATGCAGGTCAGTAAAGTTACAAATATCAATTACAACAATGATTTATTTCAGCTACATTTATTCATCCGCCACCTTTTTCCAAAGCAACTAACTCTCTTAAGGTTTCAGTCATTTATCCAGCTGGACAATTTTACTGGAGCGATTTAGGAGAAGTACCTTGTGCAAGGGTTCTACAGCCAGAAGTGAAGATCAAACCTATGACCTTGGGATCCAAAGGCAGTAGCACGAACCGCTCCGCTACCAGCTGTCCGAGTTATTTCTGGCCAAATTATTTTCACTTGCAATGTCACAGTTGTCTTTCTAAAAAGCCTTGACTCGGATGCTGTTGTCAGCTAACTTTGTCGTCCCTGTGCATTTTATGAATAACATTTACGGTCGTACTGGGGGCACGGCGTTTTCCGGTTGTGTTTCGAGGGCTGTTTACATATAAAAATGCTGTGAGCGATGCAGCGAAGAACTTTATCCCGTCCAAGAAAGCCCAATTTGAGGCTTGGCTCCAAGCCCTAGTTCAACAGTTAAGACGCAGTAGCTGGTGCAGGGAGAACTGGCTGCCATAAAATCCTCCGAATGGGGGAGCAGATTGACAAGGACGGAGACCTCTACAAATCCTCCCTAAAAAAGAGGCTTTTGCCAGTCCGACAGAGCAGAGATTGGTCTGCAGCTGGGCTGTCAGGCGCATCAGCCCACCATGTGTGCAGAGATTGGCGTTGTTGCGTCCGTCTGATTGAGAGTCTGCAGATATGCCGAGTAAGAAGATTTTCACACCGCTGTTGTATTTTTTTTTTTTTTCTTTTTTTTTGCTGTGCCCGTACATGCATTTCGGGTCGTGGATGGGTTACAGACGCGGACTTCTGAAGGTTAAACATTCAAACCCCTTGCGGCAGCGCCCTGTCGTCCTTTAAGAGAAGCACTTAACCTGAACCGCTCGGAATATGCACAGCTGTAAGCAAAAATATTTATGTCACTGTGGATGAAGCCATCTGCTACATAATAAAAATTATTAAGAGTCAGCATGTGCGTTTCTCAGCGTCCCTGCTTATTGCCTCGAGTCTCAATCTTGAAATATTCAAGGTATCGCTGGGCTTTAAATGCACTGCCTTTTCACATGGTGCGGAAAATTGGAGGGAAGGACAAAAATGTGCCGATTGCCTGACGTGTTCCCGAAAAGTAAGAGGAGCATGAGTAGATAAACAAAAATGCCTCTCAAAATTGATGGTAAATGATAATGTCACTCATTTGCTGGAAGAATTCAATTTAAAAAAAAAAAAAAATCACACAGAAAATGTACGGCAAGACATGTCATACCACTTAATATTTTGGATTATTTTCATCATTGCACGCATGAAGAAGTCCATTATAGTTCTCGCATTACAGTGATTCCAGTTGACACGAAGAGTGGAATTATGCACACGAAGCCAATTGGGAGAAAATTCTGCATTCTCTATGTTCTGAGGATTTAAAAGGGTCCTTTTAAAAATTAAACAAAATAGAGTGTTCCGAATATACCATACAATGATGCAGCTCATACACCAAAAATATCTTTGGATTGTGGGTAAAGACAAGTGTATTATTATTATTAATTCATTTAGTTGACACATTTATCCAAAGCGAATTGCAGTGTTTGGCCCATTTGCAAAACTTGGTGTTTTTACTACGGTAATTCAGGGTTAGACCTTGCTCAAGGTGCTATAGCAATAGCAGTGAGTGGGAACTAAAGCAACAAAATTCACATTGTACAATAACTTTAAAAGTACACACTCCCCTGGACATGTTCATGTTTTACTCTCCTACGACATGAAATCAGAACTTACTTGTAGAAACATTTTCAAAGTAGACAACTCATTCATTTTGCCTACCTCCTCGGCTAAGAGTCTGGGAGTGATGATGGACTCAAGTCTATCCTTCTCTCAGCACATCGAAACCGCAACTCGGACCTGCAGATACATCCCGCATAACATCCTCACAACTGACTCTGCCTAAATACTGGTCCAGGCCATGGTGACATCCCGTCTGGATACTGCAGTTCTCTCCTGTCTGGCCTTCCTGCTACTGCCATCAAACCTCTACAGCTGATACAGAACGCTGTTGCCCGAATTGTGCTTGACTTGCCGAAGCATTCCCATGTATCTCCTGTACTCGTTACTCTGCACTGGCTTCCTATAGCGGCCCGGATCAAATGTAAGACCCTGGTTATGACCTACAAAAGCATCGGTAGAACTTCTCCCATGTATCTACAGGACTTGATCATCCGCTACACCCCAACCAGACTTCTGCGCTCTTCCAAATCTGCCTGCTTGGTGGTCCCACGTACGATAGGTAAAGCAGGAAGGTTCTCGGTTCTGGCTCCATTGTGGTGGATCGACCTCCCCCTCTCACTCAGAACCGCTGAATCCCTGTCCACATTTAAAAAGGGTCTTAAAATTCACCTCTTCCAGATTCACTTTGCCCAATATCTCTTAAGTTTATCAAACACAGACACATACACATACACAGAGTCTGAAACTGCTTGTCCCAAGCGGGGTTGCGGCGAACCGGAGCCTAACCCGGCAACACAGGGCATGAGGCTGGAGGGGGAGGGGACACAACCTTAAGCTCATGTAATGTATAAATGGTCCTGCACTATAACTTCAAGATCATGCCTGAATAAACTCTTACACAGCTACTTGTGCAATGTAACATAAATGTTTCTAGGTATCTCAAAAAGAGATATACTAGGAAGGTGATCAGGAATCGTCGGTGTTATGATAATGCTTTATGCAGCTACTCATGTGATGAACATTGGTTGTACTTCTAATGTAATGAACACATTGTATTTTCTATGAAATGTACGTCACTTTGGGGAAAAGCGTCTGCTAAATGAATAAATGTTAATGCATGTAAATGTTTTCACTCTGATGTTAAAGAAATGCTTCCCTGTTGATCAGTGTCCATAAAGTTTAAATCCATCGTGATTCAACGGTGAAAATGATTTTTGAAAAAAGACGACGTCTAAGGGGGTGAATACTTTTATAGGGGCTGTAAGTCCTTATTCTCGACTCTCGTGCTGCATTCAGACGACCACGCAAAGTCACGCAGACCAAGCAGGAGTTGGAATTGAGTCCGAATCGTGAAGCTACAGCACCCATCCGCCAGGCCTCGGCACAACGACTACATGTTGGGGCAGATCCTCAGTGCGCTTCTTATTTCGTTTCATCAGACATCCTGGAAAATGAACTTATTTCCAACACACTTCTGTCATCAATACTACAAGTCCTAACATGTTGGGCCACAATGCAGAGCAGCTCTGTGTGGCTCGGTCCTTCTCCGGGCCACGGCGCACCATTCGTCTGCTGTGGCAGTAAATGCCATCGAAGCATCACTGAGCAAATATATCCAACCAAGTCACAGCTATTTTGTTCAAGGAAATACAATCTGCAGCCTGCTGAAAAATCATACAAAGGTAGAGATAAAATTGGATTTATGATGCTCGCAATGTCTCTCTATATCAATGGAGTCCAATTTCTTTCTGAAATGGTATAGAGGGACACCAGGCAGACCACGGAAATTGCCCCGTGTCTCTTTTCCACGTGGATCCACCACGCATTGCGAGAAGTCTGGATGGTGCAGCTCCACCGACTCCACCATATGAGCTGTGCAAACAGCTTTCGTTCGTGTCCGACCAGTTCTGCTACATGCGGTTTTCTCGTAAATGTAAGCATGCATCTATGTCGAGGAATACTGTACCTCCTATGCAGGAAAGAGTCATAACTGCTTCATTACATCCTTTATGAGGGAAGTTTTTTTTTTGATTTAGTACAGTCTTAAGGGGCTTAGTAATCTATACGCTCATGAGTCCTCACAAGTCCGGTTATTTTGATTGCCATGTGATTTAGAGGGTCATAACTCTAATAAATCTCTAGATTTAGGGCAGGGATTACGGGGCAGCAGGTGGTATAACGTTTGAGCCACTGCCTTTGGCCTCGAAGGACACCAGATTGAAACCAACACCCTGGTGTAGCACCCTTAAACAAAGAATTTACTCTGAGTGGATACACTAAAAATTACCATGCTGCACAAATAGGCAAATCATTATAAGTAGCTCGACAGTGCAGGTCACCTTGGGGAAAGATGCCGGTAAAATAAACAAATCTGGAAAATTCACCCTTTCTGTAGGACTGCTGCTAGGAACCCTTGTTTTCAGCCTTTCTAATAAATAATACATTTATTTATTTATTTATTTGTCCCCTTGTCTTGCGGCAAGGTGCCTCCCTGGGTGAGGTCTCACAGCTCCTAGGCTGCATGTTTGATGTGAGTCTGAATTTGGCTCAGTCTGCGTGGAGTTTGCATCTTCTCCCCATGTTCACGTGGACGTCCTCCCCAGCCCAAAGACGTATCGAAGAAGAGAATAGAAAACCTCTCCTGTACCTTTCCTGGCCTTGAAAATCACATGAATGGGTTCCAGGAGCTAACTTTGACTCGGCTACCCAAGACTTTCTGCATGGGCATCAAAAGAAGTGTTCTCTGGTTCAACATCTCTTTGGGGTCACTCCTGGCTGGAACATGCTGACTCTTGCTTGGGAAATTTCATCCAAGAAGTTTACGCATGGCCTACAGTTTGCCCTGTTTACCATTTACTGGCCCCACTGGGTGCAGGCGTTCAACTTAAGAACATATCTCTGGGGCACAGCTGATATTTTTTCTCCTGCAACTGAGTCTGGAGTCTTCTAACCACATGTTCCTCCATCACTCCATTACTACATCCAAACGCCCCATAGCCTCTACATCTGTACATCCCTATTATTAATTAGTGTGTAGCTGACTGTTTACGCAGGGTTACTTCCTAGATACACTACACTAAACTCTTTCCGGTCTTTCCCCCATTGATACAGCAGAGCAATTTAACACAGAGTCACACATTACATTTCTTAAACACTTTCTCCAAAAACACTTCCAACGAACTCTATGTAGTGCTACCAGCCCACACACCTTATTCACCCTGGTGACTTACACTGCTAGATACACTCCTTACACTGGGTCACTCATCCATACATCAGTGGAACACACAGACTATGGGTGAGCTGGAACAGCATGTCTTTGGACTGTGGCAGGAAACCAGAGCACCCAGAAGAACCCCACATAGACATGGGGAGAACATGCAAACTCCACACAGACTGAGCAGGGATCGAACCCACAGCTTCTCGCACCACCCAGGCGCTGTGAGACAGCAGCACTACTCGCTGGGCTCCACTGTGCTCGCACGCACCGAAGACATTTATTTATTAAACTGGTTGTCTAGTCCAGGGCTATGATGATCCACAGTCTATCCCAGAAACATAGCTCATGATACTAACCACGGTGTACCTTTAACAAGGCAACATTCTGTCAGAGGGCAATCTCTCACACACACACATATACAAGTGTGTTTTCGGCCTGCTGGAGGACACACACACACACACACACACACACACACACACACACACACACACACACACACACACCGACTGAGCCGGATTCAAATCGACACCCACAGCCCAGGAGCTGAGAGGTTCCACACGGACCTGCTGCACCACCATGCATTTACTTTTACACGTATGCATGTATGTTTTCTCCAAACAGTCGTACTGCGCAGAGTATACAGTGCATCCTCAGTGTTTCGAACAGAAACCGTGAGGACGCTCGCAACATTAAAAAAACGATGGCCTGAAGTGGCAAACATTTCTGGAGTAAATCAACGACTCTCCTGCTGGCGAACGCCAAGCTGCGGTGCTTTTCAAGTTTGCTTATGTACATCTGAAGTTTGCTTATATTTCGGTGGTTATGCTCACGTAAGTAATTAAGCATGATGAACTGCACTATGTGCTATTTCGGAGCTTAATTTATGTAAGGAAACACCACCCTGGGGAGCCGACTGTCTGCTCAAACTCTGAACGCATCTTCACCGGACACGCCGCTCGGGGGGTTTTGTTTACCGCCATCCCATTCGTCCCGGATCCATATTTTTTCTACGCTCGCGCGTCTCTTTGCCTCGTCCGTTCTTGTCTAAATAGTTATCCCACTTTGCGGGGCCCTGCATAATGAGGTATTAGTATTTATACGGAAGACTGGGTCCAATCAGGACGCATCTCGTTTCACATGGTAGCAGTTACGTTTCACGTAGGTCACTTTGCTGTAGAGGCCTTGCCTGGTAAAGCTGCAAAATCGATATTTAACGGGATCCATTTGGAAGGGACACATTAGGATTCGGACACCGGTGCTTTCTGTTATCGTAGCATCTGACACTGTGTGTTGGCGTTTAATTACTTTTTAAAATGAGTTTCCCGTTTCCTGTCATTCACGGGTTTGTGGAGATGCTGAATTTTTCATTTTCGCTTGTTTTAAATTAGTTTAATTTTCATTTACTTTGAAGCTAATTATTTTAAAATAAAATGGGCAGATACTGGCAAACATTGCACGTGTTTATAGGATGAATTAGTCAACAATCGGAATTTTAAAAAAGGTTGTAGAGATAACGCATTTGTGGATTTCGGTTATTTTAAAGCAGACTATTAATTTTCTTTCAAGTTAACAAAAAAATAACAAATTAAATTGCTGGTGTGTATCTTGCCTTTCATACTGTTTCCAGAATAGACTCTAGAATTCTTCAACCCTGCACTGGACCAGGTCTTCATGGAAAATGAATGAATGAATGAATGAATGAATGAATGAATGAATGAAATCTTGGGTCTTTTTCAACTAGAGTTTGTCTATGGTATAATGTGGTATTATAACTATCTTTGGATTTTCAAACAAGTTGAGTTTACAGACCTCTGTTCACTAATGTGAACTTGATGACTGTGTATTTATTTATTTGCATGTTTGTTTGTTTGTTTTCCACTTTCAAACAAGAATAGAACTGACTGATTAAGAATCCAAAGCCACTTGGTGCCTTGAAAGAAGTTAATTAGAGCAAACCTATTTGAAATATTCATACTGATTATTCTTTTCTTTATATGGTGCAGGATAATCGTTCACATGCAGATGTTTAATAATTTTGTCCTTTGGCATTTATAGTGTATGAGGCAATTTAAAACTGTGATAGAAGTAATAGAAATTTTACATAAATAATAGTGATGGCTGCTGAAACTGGTATTTGAAATAACTGAATGATGTCCTCTCCCATAGCAGAGCAAGAAATTAAGACTGCAATGTGGCCTTTTTTAATTATAACAGCATTAATATGCACATCACACAACATATTGGACATTTAAAACAAGCAGTTACAGCAGATTTTTGTTTTTCTCCATATTTCAGTGAACATATAAAATGCAGTATTTCTTTCAAAGGGGGCCCCTTGGTGTAGAAACACATGAGGGGATTCAGGGAAGTCGCAAGACAGTGATAGTGATGACTGAATTCTGAGTTCTGTGTCAGAAATCCTAGTCAAGGATGTCATGTTCTTTAAAAATAAAAGCTGTTGTTACCAACTTGTCAAAGCAATGTCCTCTATAGTTCAATTTTCAGAGATCTGCCCGACTACATTTCTGTAAATCTTCTGCGGTCTTTCAGGGGCAAAGCAGAGCTGATTTTTTGGCGAATGTATCATTTATATAGACAGTATGTTATAAAGACAGAACTCACTTAAAAATAAGGTGCGAAGATTTTTCTTTTTTTCTAAATGATCATAACAGCAACTAGAGGTGATGAAGATTAAACTGATTGCTTTTGGCTTTTAGAAATCTATAAATCATGATGACAAGGATGATACAGCATCATACTTCTACAGCTGATACAGAACGCTGCTGCCCGAGTTGTGTTTGACTTGCCGAAGTATTGCCATGTATCTCCTCTACTCATTTCTCTGCACTGGCTTCCTATAGCAGCCTGGATCAAATTTAAGACCCTGGTTATAACCTACAAAAGCATCAGTAGAACTTCTCCCAGATATGTACAGGACTTGATCATTTGCTGCACCCCAACCAGACTGCTACACTCTTCTACATCTGCCCTCTTGGTGGTTCCACACACGAAAGGTAAAGCATGGAGGTTCTCGGTTCTGGCTCCTTTGTGGTGGAACGACCTCCCCCCCCTCACTCAGAACTGCTGAATCCCTGTCCACATTTAAAAAGGGTCTTAAAACTCACCTCTTCCAGACTCACTTTGCCCATCACCTTTTAACTTCATGTAAAGTGTAAATGTTCCTGCACCATAACTTTAAGATCATGTCCAAATAATCCTTTACGCAGCTACATCTGTAACGTAACATAAATGTTTATATATGTCTCAAAAAATATATATTACTTGGAAAGTGAGGAGGAATAGTTGATATTCTGAGTTTTATACAGCTACTCATGTGATGAACATTGGTTCATATTGTGGAAAGAAACAAAGTAACTGTATTTAAGAATCACACGTCTGCATCTAAGTGTCTCTTCCTGCTAAGGTAACGAAGACATTGTATTTTCTATGAGATGTACGTCGCTTTGGAGAAAGACGTCTGCTAAATGAAGAAATGTTAATGTGAATGTCCGTAACTGTTTATGTTAAGACTGCAATATACGAAGCTGTATGCAGTTTTCCTTCATTTGAAAGAACAGGCACAAATGCTATCGTCCAGTGTTTGGAGCACTCGGAAGAACAGGTGAGGGAAGGTGTAAGCTGTCAGATTCGCATGTAAAATGAACGATGCCACTCCTTCCAGTGTGCTTAGGTACTGCAAGTGTTGCTGCAGTATCCCTGCAGGGTGCACTAATAATGAACACATAAAACTCGAAGGGACATAAAACGCCTCATAGCCCTGTTCCCTAAAAGGGTTTTCCAATGATAGCGAGTGCCTGCCTGTATATCACATTTGTTGTAACATTAAAAAACTGAAGCAAAAGAGGGGGGAGCTGGAAACTTTTTTTACGAGGAAAAGGGAAGTTATCTGTGACGTGGAGCTAACAGATCTGGGAACAGTGCTCAGACATGGAGCACCCATTGAACGCCAACGGCGTCCCTCTTCTACATGTCCACTGGACGCGTTGCTGAACGACAGTGTGTACAGCTCTGGTTCATCCTTAGGAGAAAATATTTTACTGCATTTTACATTAATTCACACTCCCCTTAATATTCCCTATTTTTTCAACTTTTTTGACATTACATTTGAAACAAAGCTGGGTTGTGAGGAAAGTCAATGATCTGAAGCATACATACAAGTCAGTAGCAGATGGAAGAAAATGCTGGTAGAGTAGTGGTTAGAACTGCTTCCTTTGGCTCTAGAGGTTATAGGTTTGATTCCCCACCTCTGGCTGTAGTATCCTTGACCAAGGTACTTTCCCTAAATTGCTCCAGTAAAAAAAATTATCCAGCTTTAGAAATGAGTAAATTATTGTAAGCTTGTGATAACTGGAACCTTAACATTGTAAGTCGCTTTGGAGAAAAGCATCAGCTAAATGAATAAATGTAAATTAAGTATGGAATGACTTTGTGAAACTCCATGTCCGATGGTGCCACAAGAGCTGCTACTGCTTGAAAGGTTGTAGAACTGTAGGAACCTGAATTCCTCTACAGCGATGTGAGACCCCGCTCAATAACTACAAGAAGTGCTTTGATTCAGTCATTGCAGCTAAATATGACTGGGAAGGTGCAATTACTTTCTCACACATATGACTGAGCACATTTCATTATCACCCACACCAAGGAAAGAAAAACGATAAAAACGATACTGGCTTCACTTTTTCTCTCTCAGGTTTCATTCTAATACAGGTGGTCCCCGATTTACGATGGTTCAGCTTACGATTTTTTCGACTGTACGATCGTGAGCCGGTGATAGACATTCAGTAGAAACCGTACTTCGAATTTTGAATTTTGATTTTTTCCCAGGCAAGCGATATGCAGTGCGATACACTCTCGCAATGCTGGGCAGCAGCAGAGATCCCCATCTCCCTGTCTGTCACGCAGAGGTGTGTATTAGATGTATTAAATGCATTTTCGACTTATAATATTTTCAACTTACAATGGGTTTCACGGAACGTAACCTCATCGTAAATCTAGGACCATCTGTACTTCAAGAATGAATTAAAAGATCTGGTGAAAAAGCTGCGAAACTGAGGAAATTTGAAAGAGGGCAAATACTTTTTCATGCCATGATTTAATGTACATCGTAGGATCTTGACAATGCTTACTGACCAAAAGTGTTGTCCCAGGCTCTCATGCTATATCTAGGAGTAATACGATTGAGCTGAAGAGCGTTGGTTAACATTCCTTGGTTTAAAATAGAAAATGATTGGCCTTGGACAAACGTTTTTGTTAGTAGTTTCGGAATAAAGAAATAATATCACAGAGGCACAAAAATATGAACAGGTTCCCTTATGTCACAGCGCTGAGTGTTGTGCGTGGTTTGGCGGTATCTGCATGCCATTGTCCTCATTATGTCTCAGTGATATGCGAGTGTTCCGCTGACATTTTCTGTTGTTGTTTTATCCAATTTTTTTCAGGCCCATGGGTAGAGAATTGAAATTTATTAATTTTAATAAGATTTAATAAATAAGGCTTAATAAGCTCCTGGATTCATGCCCGTAGAGACGGAATCTGTGCCACAATGGTTCAGATATAGGGTAGCTTGGCTGATTAGCTGAGCTTCAGGCAATCCCCCAGACGTGCTTCTGGAAACCTGACCTTATGTAATAAACATTGTGTTTGAAGATTTCCGTCGATGCACCAAGGCTGTGTCATCATTCGAGGGCTTCCCTTACAGCTCTGGAGCATCGCCGTCATGTGTCATGCATCGCTTTTTTCTGTGTTTTCTTCCGCAGCAATTGTGTTTGGTCTTCATCTTAGGGCCTTGATTTTGCTTTACTTTGGAGGTCTTTGACGGATTGCGCCTCCACCTCTTGAAGGTACCCAGAATGGATCAAGAGGCTTCGCACCTCTTGATCCATTCCGGGTACCATGCTTGAAAAATTGAAGCTGAGGGGGATTTATAAATAAAACTGACAGTGTGTATCTCACCAAACTATGAGCGGAATGCTTAAAGGGGTGCCAGAGTAGTCAAGCTAGCATGGAGGGAGGCTGGGGAAATCTGCCAAGCTCAAAAACGGCCCAGCTCACCATAGGTCCTTCTATTCATTGGGAAAAATATGAAAGGGATGGGCACAGTGGGAACGTGGCGGTTGTGGGTTTCTACACGCATTTGGCCAGCATGCGGAGAAACCATGAGGAGCTCATCACAACCCACCCAGGGAGAGCACGAGCGGGGACGTAGCTTGGCCTCCAAGACCATTACTTGTTTCGACCGTGTGGAAACGCAGCGGGAAAAAACCCAACATTTCTTCATCGGGACGTACAATTACAAGACGCAGATGACCGATAGCGAGCTGCAAACCGATCCCTAAACATTAGCGGCACATACATAATGCTGTGCAATATAATAATAAGAATTCCCAAGATCAGTATGTGGGAGTGAAAAGGTGTTATCTTGTGTTTTTGCTGTCTTTCTGTGCAGGAGACAGAAATGAAGATGCATTGAATGACAAGTTGACACATTAAAGATGTACACTAAAGTTAAAAAAAAAAAAAAAACCCTGTTAAACTAGCAAGGTTTATAATTCCACTGACATTTAAAGGATAAGATTAGAAATGTTCTAATTGGTAGAAATAAATATAATTCCCACATTTTCTTCTTGACCACTGGGCGTTCCTGGTGTCGACTCTCACTACATATATATAACTCTCTGACTAGCAGAATAACTGCAAAACAAATGCCTTTGAAAAAATGACACAAGATGGAAAATTACTTTTGGCCAATCAATACTCATCGGATCCTGTTATCAACTCTGCAGCCTTTATGAAAGGCACTAAGTCAGCTGTAAGGGAGTTAGACATGTTGCTGTGACTATGAGAGGGTCTAAATGTTCTTTAGAGCAGTTCCTTTCCAGATGTAGCTCTGAGGTGCAGAGTGGAGGGCCATATGGGATCAATCTAAAAGGGTTCAAACCTGGAAGCATTTGGCGCTTAACCTACCTCTATTAACATTATTGTTTTGGACATATGAGGGTCGTGGGGTCAGAGGTCAAATCAGGCCTGCCACCCCATGATATTTTTTTACAGCATTTATTATTATATTCTAATATACAGTTTTTTTATTGTATATATTACTGTATAATATATGGTAATATATGGTTGTAATGTAATATATCATAATATATTGTTTTTTATGTAGCGCCATGGTCCTGGAGGAACGTTGTTTGGTTTCACTCTATACTGTACCAGCTGTATATTGTTGAAAGGACAAAAAAGCCACTTTGACTTTAACATGGTTTAAGCTGCTGGCATCTTATTGGAAGGACCGAGGTTCAAATCCTTGCCCCGTTCTAGTACCCTTGATTGTTATTACTACATTATTCTTACTAGTCCCATTTGGACTGGAATTTTGCAATTCTTCATTTATTTGTCTGTTTATGTGTGAGCTTGTTTGGCATCTTGCGGGGATAACTGGTCAAAGTACTTACTCTGAAATGCTTCAGTAATAAAATACCTAGCTATATGAAAGAGTCAATAACTGAGTAGTTTAGTATGGAAACCCAGCATAATAAGTTTTCTTGGATGAAGGCATTGATAAAATAATTGTTAATGATAATAAAATATTAATTTACATTTTTCAAGCAATTTTTTTTCCTATGAATGATGGTTTAGGTAGAGGCCAGGCTGAGGATGAAGTCTGAGTCCATTATAGACATTATAGGACCATCCACGAGGCGATTGCCATGTGCTCCTTTCGTTACCAAATCAAATCGTTCAGCTCCAGTGCACAAAGATGGGCTTTTGGGGTCCTTCTTAGCAACTGTCATTGGCTTCCATACTGTCACTGGCTCCTCGAAAAAGTGGGAAAGTGCATTGTATACCTTGAGTTGCTGGTTTAATCCACTTAAATCACTGCAACTTGTAAATTTTGATTTTGTTACTTGTTTAGTTTGTCCTTTGCTACTATTTGTTATTTATTATTTTGTCAGTATAACTGCACCATTGTCATGCTGAACTGTTATATGTGAGCTTCCCTACAGGGATAAAGTGTTGTCATATTGAACGAAATTCTATTGTCATGGATGAGGGCGGGAGACCAAGGAGTTGCTGTTGACCCAATTGCTAGTTCGATTATTGTGGAAACCAAAACAAGGAGTCAGCAAGTGTCATAGTCGGGGACAGGCGTGGGTCGTTCGAGGCACAGGCGTTGTTCTCGGGACGAGACAGTAATCCAAGTTGATCAGGCAGAGCAGGAGATCTGAAACTGGGAAGGCAGCAAACAGGGAACAAAGGGCAAAGGATGAAGAGAGACTGGAAGGACGAGGAGGTAAGCAGGGTTCTATCACTATCACAGAAAAAGTGGGTTTACTCAACGAGGTCCCGCAACCTGCTGTAATTCGGGGCAGGTGCAGTCGATTGCCACAAGGGCGTAGGCGTGACATCTGTACTGGGATCACAGAATTTTCGAGCATGGGAAAGGAAGCATTAGTAGACTAAAGTCTACACTCCAGTCCATTGTAGGCCATATACACACATAAGCACTTACTCGCTGAGGGAGATCTATAGTCACACACTGACCCAAACAACGCACAAGTGGACTGTTGGAGGGAAGCAGAGTGCTCAGGGAGGGAGGATCTGTGCAAACACAGGAGGAATGTGGACACACAACACAGGGCTGGGACAAAGCTGTGACCCTGAAGTGCTGGGACAGCATGGCTCTCAGCTGAGTCATCGACAGCTTCCCCAAACCAAACAAAGGAGACCTAACTTCATCAGTGAGTTGCTGGCACATACCCTTGTTTTCATTTAAACTGATTTACTTAGTGGCCACTTTTCTCCAAAGCAATCTGGGGAACTGAAGCAATTTTTCTCATTTTAATCCAGGGTAAGTACCTTGTTTAAGGGTACTACAGCAGCAGATGTAATTCAGATCTGGGTCCTTAAAGTAGAAGGTGGCAGTGCCAACCACTGCACCACCCATTGCTCCTTTCATAGCATCCAGGCAAATTTCACTCTTCACCACAGAATCTAGGGAAAGGGGTCCCTCAGGGGTCAGTGATGGGTCCCTCACTCTTCTCTTTCTGTGTTACATCTCAGTTCTTTCTTCTTTTCCCATGACTTTACAATGTAAACGTTATTACAGCAACACTCAGTTATACATCTGCTTCCTGCCTCTAGCACACAGCTCTCACCTGTGACAGTGTAAGTAGTTTGGCTAGGACATCCAGATTCTGCTGCTAGCTGAACCAGTTCAAGAACAAGATGGTTCTCATCCCTGCCAGTATTCCTACAAGAGTAGACTTAAGTCTTTCTTCAAAGAGAAATTCTGAATCATTGCAATCCAACAATGAAAGTTCTATGTAGGTGATCATTTACCATATGTTTGCTAAAAACATGTCTCTTGGACCTGACACAGATTCATTATGCATATACTCATAACTCATATTCAATACATCCATTGTTTGATGCGGATGACTATTTTTATTCACACAACCATGAGCATAATCTTACTTAATTTACAGACAATAACTGTTAGTTGTGTAATTATTTGGATAGAGTGAACTTCCTGAGAACTTGTTCAAAGATCTAAAATAGTTATTTCTATCACAGCTTTGTTAGTTTTTAAGAACGATTGAGTTATGACATGTAGGTTGATTTCTAGAGAGCAGTCACTAATGTAGCAGTTAGAGATGTTACCTCTACACTCAAAGGTTGCAGGTTCAAATCTCCCTTCCCGATGTAGTACTCTTGATCAAAGTACTAACCTTGTGTTGTTACTGAGCTATGTAAATGGGTAAATCAGTGTAAGAAACTTAATACTGCAACTTTGTGAAATGTATCCGGTTAATGTATCTCATAATGAGGGTTATGTCATAATTCTATTGAAAAATGAAACAGTTAATCCACTGTCTTGATTGCAAATCTTCTGCTTTTTAATTTTTGTGAAGAGGACTGTCCAACCAACTGTACGTGGCCCAACTAGTGAGGGATATTCCAGAATTTTCCCATGCTGACCCTGAAAATCCTCTCTAATGGCTAAAAACTGAAACTCACCATTAATGAAAAATAAACCAAGGAATTTAAAAAAAAAACGGTTTGTGTTACAGCAATTGAAGATAATGTTCTGGTCCTTAGCTGATGTTAAGTGTAAGTTCCAGATTTTGTAGAGAACGACAAGACTTTTAGTTTGGACGGGAGGGTCCTTTCAGTTGGGGCTCCAGTGAAAAACCGATTTCCTGAATTTCTCCAAATTCACAAAAATTTGCATTTCTGTTTTACATTTACATTTGAAATCTGGGCTAAGAGGACAAAAGTCAGAAAGTGAGTCCTCTATTCCGTAACAAGTAGGTAAGGAGTGCAAAATAAGTTTTTTAATTAATTTTAGCTCCCCCACCCTCAGAAATCAAGGTTTTTGCATCCATGTCTATGATTTAAAAAAAAAAAAACTGCAGTTACTGCTGAATGTCATCTGTGATGTGTTTCTTTCTTTTGACTGACAGGATGGAGTTTACTGCCAGCAGATGTGTGGAGCTGCTCGTACCGATCACTTCCAGAAACATCTGCACAGTTTCTTGAACTAAAACCGGCAAAAGAACGGCAACGTTCATTTGCTTAAACAAACATTACAATTCTTCATCAATCCCCTTTATGAATTTTTTTCATCTCCATACATGAAAAAAAAAACAAATGCTCTGTTATCACTTTAAATCCATTGTAGTTGTAAAATAATGTAGATCTTTACATGGCTCGATTATTTGCCTCTTTTACTACAATTTTTTGCTAAGACCATGATCTGAAAAAAAAACATTGTTACCATCGAGCTAATATTGGATATTTGTTTCTTGACTTTTATGGTAATGATGTTCATTCGAATGTGATGAGACCCCTGTTCAGATGTGCTTCTCTTAACTCTGTATTATAGGAGAGTTACACTTTATTTTCGATGCGCAAAGCAACACTCCAGGAGATCAGGAAGATGACGGAGGTTAATGGGGAAGACGGCACGAGCGTTTCGCCTCTTGTCTCCAAAGGTATAATCAGGTGGCCTTTGAAAGAAAAGGCAAATAATCTAAACCACGAGTCACCTAATAAAATCACTGTCGTTAAAGCTGAGTGACAATTTATATGAAACTGCTCATAATATTAAATTGGTTCTGGAAATAGCACCGCAAAATAAGACGTTTAGACGTAGAATCCGATGCACATTTTTCAGACCCTTTGCATATTCACCTTGGCGATCCTAGACGCTGACGTGAGACTGTAAGTGTTTTTATCATAAACGACATAAAATTATGTAATTTTACAGCTTCCATGAGTCCTCAGTTTTCTGACTGCGGAACAACCATCTTCCCCATGCAGGCGTCAGCAGATGTTGGAACCCAAACAGCGCCGACATGACAAGGTGCTTGTTGGCAGCGGGAGTGTTTCGGACCCCTCCACCGAGCGCCAGCTGTGCACCCAGACGGCCTGATGCCTCAACCGTGCTCGTCCCGTTCATCCCACGTTCCTTTTCCCTGGAGCGCCTTCTCACAGGGCCCCGTTGGCTGATGAATCCTTCGTCCTTTTTCACAAACTACTTATTATTACATGCACCAGTTCACCAATAATCTATCTGCTGGGGAGGTTTGATGTGTGTGTTTGTGTGTGTGTGCGAAAGGCAGATAGGGAGCCAGAGATTAAAAGCAAAGGAAATTTGATATTTTTATATTAATCAGAAATGTCAACAACAATAATAATAATAATAATAATAATAATAATGATACAATATGTCATCATAATCAGAAGTCTTTCATTGCCAAAAATTATTAAATTCAGCTGAGATCACAGCAGCATGAAGCCGGTCCTTAGACACACCTCCATGTCCAAGGTGAGACACACCTGTCTACCGCAGGGCATTCACTCAGAAACATCTGGACAGCTCTCCCATGTGGTTCTGGGTTCCAAAGGACTGCAGTGTGTGCATTAAACGAACTGCTGGTGTAATTTTTCTAATGATATCGGCAGCCCGTCTGTGTGTTGCACGCACCCATTATTTCTGAAATTGCTATGTGTTGAAAAGCGGGGCGTCCTGACAGCTCTTGTCTCGCCAGCTGACATTCATTTGATGGACAAACGTTAAAACAAATAGGGGAAAACAGATTTAGCCACATAAACGGGCGAATCATAGAGGCGCAGACGTGCCAGTGGGGACCGGAGGCCAAAGCAAACAGGCGACCACGGCCCGCCGTCGGGAGGCTGTAACCGCTGAGCCCCGTTGCCAGGGGCGATGCGGCTGTCACAGGGCCTCGTGGCGCCCGCGCGCTCCTTTCCAAATCATCCGCCTCATTATTTTCCACTGTGACTGAGGGCCGATACCCGCGCGGGTTTCCTCCTGATTGCGCCTCGCTGACAGGCGCCGGTTCGCTGGGCGCAGGCCAGGCTCTCCGCTGTCAGCGGGAGCGTCATAAATACCTTCCTGGATGCCTGACAGGGCTCAGTGTCCCGAGCCCCCGCCCTGCTCTCTGGAAGACATCGCACCCGTTACCGCAGGAGCCGGCTGCCTTAATTACTGCGCCGACCCCCGAGAAAGATTCATGTTCCCATTTCGGGCAGCTGGGAAGGCACCTGTGCTGCCTGCCTTTGTCATGATGATCTGCATATGATGTCAGGTTCAGTTATCCAGTTATTAATTCATTACTTCGCTGACACTCTTGTCCAAAGCAACTCACAGTATTTGACCCAGCTGAGTGTTTTCACCGGAGCAGTTCAGGGTAAGTATCTTGATCATGGGTTCGACAGCAACAGCAGCGTTTGGGTATCGATCCAACAACCTTCTGGTTACAAGAACATGCCCTTAACTGCTATGCCATCTCCTGCCAAAAACACTGCTCGTGTATCTCAGCAATTTTATTTGTTTCTTTTGACTCATTTACACTGCTGGATATATCAACGTTTATTGATTTACCTGACACTTTTATCCAGTAGAACATACAGTGTAAAGCTGCTTACACTGATTTACCCGTTTATACAGCTGTGTAATTTTTACTGGATTAATTCAGAGTAAGCACCTTGGTCTAGAGTACTACGTTAGGAGGTGTGAATCAAACCAGGACACTTTGAGTGGAAAGCAGTAAGACTCACCACGGCTGCTCTTTCTGTGCCAGAAGGTTACAGGTTTGAATCCCAACGTCGACATTTACATTTATTCACTTAGCAGACGCTTTTGTCCAAAGTGACTTACAATGGATACTATATAGTGTTGTGAGCCCACACACCTTATTCACCACGGTGACTAGACTGTCCTTCTCTATCACCCTCTCGGCCCTCCTTTCTGCTTCCTGGATGACTGTGATGCAGTATGGTGTTTAGCGGACGCTTTTCTTCGAAGCAACTTCCAATGAACTCGATGTAAGTGTTATGAGCCCACACACCTTATTCACCGTGGTGACTTACACTGCTAGATACACTACTTACACTGGGTCACTCATCCATACATCAGTGGAACACATACACACTCTCTCTGTCACTCACACACTATGGGGGAACCTGAACAGCATGTCTTTGGACTGTGGGAGGAAACCCACACAGACACAGGGAGAACATGCAAACTCCACACAGGCTGAGCGGAGATTGAGCCCACGTCCTCTCGCACCACCCAGGTGCTATGAGACAGCGGTGCTACTCGCTATCCCACTGTGCCACCCACCATGCTCTCTCTGTGCCAGAAGGTTACAGGTTTGAATCCCACATTCTGCTATATTACCCTTCATCAAGGTACTGACTCAAAACTCACACGCACACACATTGTCTGAAACTGTTTGTCTCCATGAGAGGTCACGGGGAGCCGGAGCCTAACCCGGCAACGCAGGGCGTAAGACTGGAAGGGTAGGGGGACACACCCAGGATGGGACGCCAGTCCGTCGCAAGGCACCCCAAGCGGCACTCAAACCCCAGACCCACCAGAAAGAAGGACCCAATCAAACCCACTGCGCCACCCTGACTCAAAACCAGGGGCGTAGCTACGTGGTGGCCGTGGGTGGCCAGCGCCACCCCTGACTGAAGCTCGGCCACCCCTCTGGCCACACTGACAGGTGACATTGTTTGCCCCTCAAACTTGCATGACGCACATAGTGTTCCGTGCGGCGCCATTGGGCTGAAGAGCTGCGAACCGTCCGCACGGCACAAACCTCTATGTGTAGGAGGGAGGAGTAGGAGTGGGAAAACTCAATTTCGGGAGGGTTACTCCAGCCAAGTCCAGAGCAAGTGAGCACTGCAAGAGGATACGGTGTTCGGGAGAGTAAAATCAAAAATCAGTGCTATTTACCTAGATTTCACTATCATTTTGTGAAAGTTTCTTAAAGTGAGGTACGGTGATGTTTCATCATGAGAAACAAATCGTGTTTGCTTAATTAATATCGCATAGCTTAGCGAACGTCACCTAAAGTTACTGCAGCCGCTAGCTTGCTAATTTTTAAAAATAATGTTACCGCATAAACGTTACCAGACCAAACGCTCACATTATGAGTCTGTCACTGTTTTTCGTAAGTAGCTGTTCAATTTAATAATAATAATAAAAGTGTTTCTTGATAGGTGCGTTTGTCTAAACTGTAGAGCATGGAAAGGAAGCAGGGGAAGATAGGAAGATTCTTTCCTTTTTACAAACTGAGGACCTGTACCAGTAGAACTGAAAATGACAAAGAGGCAGGGAAACGAATGCTGCAGAGAGGGAAGAAGAAGCAGGGGAAATGTGTGCTGCTAAGGGAGACGAGGAGGACGCGGAGATACAGTCGGAGAGGGAGCTTGTGGAGGAGCTCTACAGACACAACACACATCAGACCAGAATCAGAGATGAGCAGAAACATTCATGCAGTCGGTCGTTGCCCACCAGGTATGTAGGTTACATCGGTTGGATCTGCAAACATTAAAAAAAAAAAAAAAAATTCCAATACCCAATTTGGGTCATTAGCATCTATAAATAATGTAGCATAAGGATCGTATTGAATGGTATTATAATGTTTTTTCAGACATTTCTAAGTACTGCCGCTGTAATTTCCTGTGTCCATTTGTAATAAATAAATTCTGTAGAATTTACAGAATTTCTGTCCGTAGAATTTGCTTTTGGTACAGCATGTCAGAGTCAGTTGTGATTTTCTTTTTTTTTTTGGCCACCCCAGTGAAATCACTGGGTCTTACCTGGCCACCCCTGAAAAAAAGTTCTGGTTACGCCCCTGCTCAGAACTGATATAATAAAAATTCCCCAGCTTCTGTGTACTGGAGGTTAACCACCTGCTCAACGGTACACCTGCAGGGGATCATCCAAAGACCTGAATCTCGAAATTTCCAGTGAGGAGCAGTTGTTTTCCAGCGGGTTCCGTTGGGGGCGGCTGCGCCGCTGTTACCGCTGCTCTGTCTCGATGGAGACGGAGGAGAAACAGACCTGAGCGGGGGACAAGTCACCTGGGGGGCAGGGGGGGGGGGGAGCACTGCTGTCGGAAACCTGCCAGACCCCGTCGGGCACCTTTCACTCAGCATCCCTGCTGCGCTTTTCTACAGACCTCCAGATCCTTCACTGTCCAAACTGCTGCTCTGCGGGAAAATGACAAGTGTTCGCAGGCAGCAATTACAACATGACTAACAGCCATGTGTGACTTTGACAGCTGCAGTAATACATTCACCCATGCCTATTTATTTAATTTTTTATTGCATTTATTTATTTTTTAAACCAAATCCCTTTTCGCGGGTTTTGGGTGTGTTTTTCTCTGACAAGACGGAGTACATGTTCGCATTACCTAATTGCGACGATCAATCCATCAAATCACTTTTTCGTGTCTGCCATTTTTCAACCACAATGCCAAAAAGAGGGAAAAAATGCCGTAAATATGGGGAGAAATAAAAGAAGTATCTCCTATCCTTTACCGGGAGGTCAATTTATGTTGGAAAATGGGTTCGCAAAAATGTCATTTAAAAAAGTCATCATTTTTTATTAGTGTATCTTAACAGGGCATTTTGTGCTTCTCATGCACATTGCAATATCTTGAAGGGGCAGCAGCGACCACTGTGCACTGGGAGGACGAGGTTCAAATCCCACCTCCTGCTGTATGACCCTTGATCGAGGTACTCACCCTTATTTGATACTGTAAAATTACCCTGCTGTTTAAAGAGGTAAATCAGTGTAAGAAGCGGTGGCATGGTGGTGCAGTGGGTTGGACCAGGTCCTGTTCCCTGGTGGGTCTGGGGTTCGAGTCCCACTTGGGGTGCCCTGCGATGGACTAGCGTCCCGTCCTGGGTGTGTCCCCTCCCCCTCCGGCCTTACGCCCTGTGCTGCCGGGTAGGCTCCGGTTCCCAGCAACCCCACATGGGACAAGCGGTTCAGACAATGTGATGTGTGTGTGTGATGTGTGTAAGTAGCACTAAAAGTTGCTTTGGAAATAAGTGTCAGACACATGAAGAAATAAAAAAGTTAATCAATGTTCAGGTAGTGTCCAACCACAACGTCTGTCTGCAGATCCAACAGCATCTGTGGGATTTTCGGACAGGTCGGAGATGGATTATTGTGGATGTTCTGTCTGTTTGGGCGGTTATGGAAGAAGGAACGATAACCGGTGTTGGTCAGAAATGGGACCTTGTACCTGCTCTAATAACCTCTGTGGTTTGGGATGGGGGGAGTCCTCCAGAGGCCTGGCCTGGGGCCACAACAGGTTAAAGTACTGTAGAGAATGTGGTCAGAGTTGTAATACACCCCAGCAGACATGAGCTGAGGCTAAGAGGACACACGGCTGTGATGAGGGGACGGACGCTCCAACTACGTCAAGCTGTGGCTGCAGAAAAAGACAAAAGGAGGGATGAGCGTGAGGCTCCGGCTCTGTACAGGCATCATCTCCATAGTTTCGCACCAATTTATTAGGAATGACGGAGGCAAAAGGCAATTTCATGTTTTCGCTATAGAATGACAGATTGAGTCCTGGTCACTTGGTGTGGCACAGTGTTACGTGGTCCCGACTCAGAGGCTCTCTAAAGAAGAGTGGCACCCATTATTATTATTATTATTATTATTATTATTATTATTATTATTGTTGTTGTTGTTGTTGTTGGTGGTGTTGTTGTTGTTGTAATAGTAGTAATAGTATTGTCTCCAGTCAATCTAATTTAATATCTAAAAGGAATAGAAGAGCTATTTAATTTATAACATACGCCTCTACCGGATGGAAAAGTTTTTTTTCTAGCGAAACATTTAATTTTTCAAGACATGTTCAAATGTATCGTGCCATGTATTATTAAGTGCATGTACAGTGGCAGAACTGTTGTTGTCCTAATGAAGCCGGGGCTCAGGGAGGACATCGGCAGAGCTCTAACAGGATGAGAGATTGGCCATGGAAGTGCACGCGCCTTCCTTTGAGAACATGTCTGTTTCACACGCAGCACGCCTGGTGCTTGGAGCATAACAATATGTGCCGTGCCTGTGTCCGTTCCCTGTAGCTAAAGTTATAGCACGTATTAAAGTTAATATATAGACTGGAATTTAGCGTCTTCCGGAGTAGAACAGTCTAATTCCAGTCTAATGACAACGGCCGTGAAAGCCTACGTGACTTAATATATATAGAATATTATCATATATAAAATAATAAGTCATGGTTACAATATCAGTAGTGTCATTTCTCACAAAGCTAAAAGACTGAGAGTACAGTTCTTCCCATCTGCCTGTCTGTCTGTCCTTTCTTTCTTTCTTTCTTGTTTAACCAGTATTTATGTATGTGTGAAAATGGTGTGTGCATATATGTTGTATGTGTGTAAGCGTGAATGTTGTACATTATATATTGCTGCAGTCAAAATACTGTAAATTGCCATATGGGATTAATAAAGTTTCACTAATTAATTAATTAATCCATTAATTTGTTCATTCGCTCATTCATGCATGCATGCACTGAAACAAGCTGACCAAGCATCCTTGATTGTCTAAAGTTGTTGTGGCCTATCAATTAGTCTGATTTAGCTTTTTGGCAGCGTGTTGTTAAGTAGAGTTACGATGAAGTACATTAAACGAGGTGCGGTATTTGACCGGTTCGGATACTCGGGAAGGCGTTCGGTCGACCTCTCAAATGGCCAGTAACATTCCTGAGCACTTAAAAATCCAGATGAGCAATAAGGGATGCTGTGTCACCGCAGTGGTCTGAGCCAGATTAAGAACATCAAGGTTATTAACAGTGATGAATTTGTTTACAAGGGGAGGCTTTAAAATCAATGAGCTAATGATGAATAGTGCAATTTTCATAAGTGCTATGATTTTGCGGGACACCTTTCAATACGCTGGCAAGTTTCAGCGTTTATTAGGTTGTCATAACAGATATGCCAGTGGCGTACGGGCTTAGATGAATGTTGATTTTTAATACGAAGTAACAGGCATAATCGAAGTAGGGAGCAAACAGCGACAGGCTACAGGAGAAGTATAACTTCTGTGAAGCTGGCAGACATGAAATATTATATGTGTACTTTATACTTGTAATATGCTAAGCCACGTTATATTTGAGTGCAAACATTTTACAGGCCCGGCATAATAACCTGAATAAAAACGTAATGTTGCCTACATCTCCTTTAAAATATGACCTTGTGAACAGCATATATTGGTACAGAATACTGGCGAAAAAGGAATGGATGACGAAAATGTGCACGCATTCAAAATATATATTTTTGTCTGGTGTGTCATTTATAAGAAATATGTCTTTATGATATTATACAATTGTCTCGTATTTTGACATTGAAACCAATAAACCATCTGTTTATGTGTGCGCCTTTGATTCCAAATGCACTTTATAGATATATTTTATGGCAGTTTCCAAACAGCACAAAAACAAAAACACACACTCACACACACACACACACACACACGGAAAGTATTTTACAAGGTCTATGTAATGAAGCAGAAAAATAATTTTAATGAGTTTAATAATTAAATGCAGTAATTTTAACTAACAAGATAGATTATTTTTCTTGTCTAATAAGAAGTCAAACCCCTTTGATAAAACATGCCATATATGTATAATTTTTACCCTTTCAGTTTTGCATGTTTTTTTTTTTTTTCTTTTTTTATTGTCCAGTTTCCCAGGATCATATGCAGTTTCATTGGTTCATACCATCAAATGTGTCTTTTATGAATTTTTATTCTACTTTTTATTCATTGTGCTTTTTCTTTAAAGATCCCTTCCCTGCTTCACTTGGAGCCTTAAACTGTGTTTTTCACCCTTTGTTACAGCAAAGCAAAGCTGGCTGTCCCCTCCCCAGGTTATTTTTAAGAGATGATTTATACCTCCCTGATCTGCAGGAAAGCCCTAACAAGACCACTGGGGACCTGCGCTCGCTCTGCTACCAGCCGCAAACTCATTTTCCCCCTACTTTTCCCCCTCGTTTTGGGTTCGTTTTAAGGTTATTTACTGATGTCACAATTATGTCATCTGGAAGAAAGCGGGGTGTGTCTTCGGAGCAGGAGCACCAGCACAGCCTCAATTGCCGGTGTATTGTGTGTATTTGCTATCTGGGGGGAAGCAAAGCAGCAAAGCTGGAAGGCATTTGCACTGTTTCCCAAATGGAGGGGTTTAATATGTTATGTACAGCATACATTCAAGATACACAGGACAAGATGTTATACCCCATGCGTATATTACAGCGGCTGTACACAACGACCCAGTTCCACCAGCAACAACATGAAGCCGCAGAGAACAACATCAAGTGCAGCCAACATAGTATATCCCCAAGACTTGAGACCAAAAGAGCTCAACAAACCAAACTGACAAACCAAACCACACAGCCACAGGGTACCAGCATGAGTATTTCATCGAGGATGTCAAGTGGGCACCTCCCTTTGTCAGTGTTTCGTTGAAATAAATTGGCAGTTGTCAAAATCAGCTGTTAAAATCAGATATTTCTGTAACAGATATTTCTGTATTCTAAAAATTGGTGTTTTTAATTGTAATTATAGCTAGTAATATTCTTTCTGTTGCAAAGACCAATGAATAATATTGAACTCTTATCTTGGGATTTCTGTTTGTATTACTCGAACAAAGACATATTCATTTACATTTATATATATATTTCTTTAGCTAACGCTTTTCTCCAAAGTGAATTACAATGTTAAACTACTTACACTGATTTACCCATTTATACAGCTGGGTAAATTTTACTGGAGAAATTTTATGGTAAGTACCTTCACTGACAGCACTACAGCAGGAGGTGGGATTTGACCCCGGCTCCTTGAAGCGCAAGGCAATACCTAAAAATTCCGTACAGCTACAAAAGACAAATAACCATCATCAGCCAACACCAGACCTGGTGTTAAGGATTGATTTGTAAAGAACAACTGCTAAAACAAAGCACTTGTTCTACTAATAAAGCCAAAAAAAAACAGCCATTTCCGCTCAGTCACAATTAATAATGAACTAGTGGAACACAGGGCACGGAAATGAGTAGGAAGAGTCACTTCTCACACTTGCTTTTAACATGAAATCTGAAACCTTTTTTTAGAGAGCACAAGCAGTCAGAACCTGTTTACTACAAACATAGACAGCACATTCCAGGAGAGTGCAGATGCTCCTCGACTTACGATTTTTTCGACTTTACGACGGTGAGCTGGCGATAGACATTCAGTAGAAACCGTACTTCAGATTCTGAATTTAGATTTTTTCCAGGGCAAGCAATATGCGGTGCGACACTCTCTTGAGATGCTGGACAGCGGCAGCGATCCATATCTTCCAGTCTGTCACGCAGGTGTGTTTAGTACATCCATAATGTCACAGAAACGGCCGTCTGTGTTTCCTGCAACTGGTGGGAAGAAGAAGAAGAAGAAGAAGGAAATTACTCTTGAAGGGAAACTCAAGATAATTGCCCAACATGAAGGAGGCAAGCCCATAATGGCCATCACATGTATGCTAGGCTATGATGTTCGGTAGGTTACGGGTATTAAATGCATTTTCGACTTACGATATTTTGAAGTTACTGTGGGTTTCGCGGAATGTAATCCCATCGTAAGTTGAGGACCACCTGTATTTTATATTTCAAAATGACAGCCTTATATGGTAATGTGAGTGTAAAGAGTGAAACAGAGAAATAGTCATCATGGAAGGGTGGAAGACATGTAACATTTATGGTATTGAGGTAAGCTGGCAAAAAAATTTAATTAGAGCAACATTAAAGACACCTGTCACCGCCAACATCCACAACTCGGCACATGAGGTTTCCAAGGGCAGAGGGAATGTGTGTAAACACGTCCTTTATTCCACATGTCATAGAGGTAATGAACAAAGAAAAAGTGTTGAGAAAAACTTTAGATTACTACAATCCACTAATATTATGATGATCCAAAATCTGCCACCTGTAACTCCGTGATTGTAATGAGTTATATTGATCTGAGAATCTAAAAATAAATTTCCAGTAGAATGGACGATAAAGTCCATCATGTAAAGTAATCCGCTGCCTTTGCTGAAATAATGTAACAGCAAGCGGAAAAATGTCATTTAGCGACTTCAGTGATTAAAAATATCACTGTCATATTACCATCAAATGGAAGAGGCGTAGCGAAATGATCAGGGCTTAACCTTTTCCCAGTATGACACACGTTGTGTTTATCCCAGACAACTATACAAATAAGTTTGTAATATTACCCCAGTAACCAGGTACAATACTTGATGGCAGTACTAATGTTTCTGACTTTGATGTCACACCGGTCCAGATATTTGCAGTTACTGGTGTTAAAAGCCGTGCTATAGAACACTGCTTCTCCCTTTCTTTCTTTCGCTGTGAAATTATTGCTGCCCTTTACAAGCTATACATTTGAGTTGCTGACCTTCTGCTTATTAAATGTTGTTGCTATTACTTCTGTCATGGCATCAGAAACTTCTATTTCTTATCATTCCTTCCAATGTCAAGGCAAGTCATTTTTTTCCCCTTTTTTTTCTCAGCAGTCTGGAGTATGATTGATGCCATTGTTTTTTTTTATTATATTAAATGTCCCTTGTTTTCCCTTGGTATTAAACTATAATCTCCAGTACAAATGACTGTGTCAATGGACCAAATATCTATCCTGTGGATATCAGGATAAGAATGCCTGGGCTTTTGGCACAGCTGTGACAGCATTTTTGATTTTTTCTGACACGTAATTGACAGATCAGATCCGCATTAATCATGTGGTTTGTGACTTATTCCTTTCTTGCTCCTCTCTTTTACATAATTATTCTGATCTAGTGAAATGTCATCAGAAGTGTCTTTGAAGGCCCTGAACAACACTGTCCCTCAAAACATTTACATTACCTCATTTAGCTGACACTTTTATCCAAAGCCACTTACAATGTTAAAGTTTCAGTATTTACCCATTTATACAGCAGGGTAATTTTTACTGGAGCAATTTAGGGTAAGTACCTTACTCAAGGGTATTACAGCCGGAGGTGGGGATTAAACCTGCGACCTTTGGATCCAAAAGCAGTAGCTCTAACCTAGTTGCTGCTAGGTTAGTTGGTCAAACCACCCCAATGACTTCACTAAGCCATGAGGAAATGCCCAAGTGTAATCAATAATCTAATAGTCATCTGCTCTTACAATAAGGTACTGGAATAAAGTTATGGGTAAAAGGTGTTGTTACAAAGCATCCACTCAAATGGAATATTACTTTAATTACATTTTTTGCCATATATAAGCAGTGTAAAATATGAAAGAATCAACTTTTTTAAGTAATGTATAACTTGCAAGAGGTCGAAGGACTGAGAAAGCTCTCGTGCTAAGAGCTTTAAAACCTCACCTATAGGAGTTTGAAACTAACGGAAACAGAAGAGAAAAGTACAGGGGGGGACAAGAAACAGGTGCGAGCAGTACCAGTTAACCTGGGATAGAAGCCTGACTCAGACCGCACACTATAAAACCAAAAGCACGACCGTTAAGTCGCACAATAATCCAACAGACATCTGAGGTTTTATGTGTGAATGTTGTGTACTGTTTTTATCATTTGAAAGCTAACTCCAGCACAAATCACTTACAGTCATTAACATCAATCAATACAATCAATATCAGTGTTTCAAACATCACCGTGATCATTTTCTATCAGGTATGTTGTGTTTTATAACTTGCCATCTTACAGACATTAACAGAACATGAACACAAAATGGCCGACAGGAAGTGGGTCACTATGTCAGTCACATGACCAAATATCACGATAGCAAAAACGAAGTGATTATCAATAAATTCCAAAAAAAGAAAAAAGTAACAGATACCTAAAAGATCATGGTTCGTTTATGACGCTTTCAAAAATGATATCGCAAAAGCTGTGAGCGGGGCGTGAAGTTGGCCCCGTTATATTTTGAAGTGATCTGCTCTGCCTCGTCTCGAGGAGAAGCACCCTGAGCTGTTTAGGTTACGTTTGTTTTTAGATTGTTTGGCTTGCACATCCATTTTACGGGACAAAGAGCGAGTGTACCAGCAAGCTTTTAACGTGACTCGTGATGTTCAAAGAGGCACGAAGTAAAGCGTCTTCTAATCGCTGTACGCAAGAGGCCAAGGAGCAGAAGCTCGGATGAGATGGTCGGCTTGAGGCATCTCACCGCGAAGCAGCCGGAAAGAGAAAGGGGTTGACATTCTTACTGGTGCAGAACATAACGCTACTCTACGGTCTGCTGAGATCAGCCTAGCAAAGCCTTTTTTTTCCCTCACAGATGTAACATTTATGGAAGTGCTGAAATAAATATGAATAGCACGCACAGGCTACTATAATTTATCTAATTCGACTGAATGTAGTAATACTCAGGCTAAGTGAAAAGTAAAGACAATAATATTTGCATTGCCTAGCAACAATAAAAATGATTCACATTTTGTAATGAACTAGAGGTGAACCTGCTTTCACTGGTGGATTTTTAAAATCAAATTTTGTTAATAAAGTGTATTAATAATGTGTTCTGAAGTTGTTACATGTGACAGCAATCATATTAAAGCAGCCCACCACTTCCACAGCGACTAACACCCTTAACGATCTGCTTATGTCTTATTATGTATATATAAGTAGATAATTATTGTTTCAGTCGCTAATAAATAAGTAAATATGTACATGCGTATTTTTCAAACTTTTTTTTCCGTAACGAGTTGATGAAGTGAGTTTGCTTGATTCACAGCGCTTCTGTTGTTTTTTAATGACGATGGAGTGATATTGTTGGAAGTCAACAGATAGCGGTGGTATGTGGAAGAATATAGCGCTGGTTGAGGGCAGCATAAGCGAATCAGCATCAAGAAGTAATCATCCACTTTTTAATTCAATTTAAAAGGCCTCTCTACATTGAGGACATTGCTATTTTTAACACGTATGGTTTAATTTTCAGATATTCCAGCCAAACAGCTAGAGTCGCTGAAGTAATAAACTCAATGATCCAGTAAGACAGTGTTAAAGTGCCACAATCTATTCTGCAAGATGTACCACGAACTGCAATAGACTGTAAATACTGGGTACCCCATTACAGTCGTTTGAGTTACACATTTTTGAAGTTACAAACATTTTAAGGTTTATTTATTGTTTATTTGTATTTTTTCACGTATCTTTTTCAAATAATTAAATTTGTTGCAGCGCTGCCGTTAGCTGGGCTTCCACATCCAGGTGGTTACTGGCAGTTAAACGCATCCAAAACAGAGTAGGAATATGGGACCGGTTTAATTCAACCCCCTTCCACCTTGTTTACAGCTTGTGTCTGGCATTCTTTGGTGTTGGTGATCAGTTACAGGATGATAAATGTTGTAAATTTTTTTGTGATGAATTGGTGAACAACAGGCAATGAATTTTGAAGTTTGCCAACATAAAGTGTTTTTATTTTCATTAAATTTAAGTTTCTTCTTATTTTAATGTAGCTGAACGTTAATAAAAATGTCAAACTCAAGCCTCTGGACGTTACAAATAGTTTCATGCCTGTGATGTTCAACTAGATTTTTACTGAATTTAACTTGTGAATAATTGTGAAACGTCTTATTATTAAGCTTTTATTGTGTGTGTCGTACTAATAAAAGTGACTTTCAATTTACGAACAGACTTCCAACTTCTAGCTGTGTTCTTAAGCGAGGATGTAGAGTACTTTTACATTTTCATTTCTTTATTTCTTCTTTTGTGCTTGTGTGTCATTCATGCTGGATTATTAAAAGCTCCAGGATGGCCACAATCTTACACCCAGTGCATCATGTGAGAAATTCTACATCGCTACACTCCAAGCTGAGCAAGACCATGGAAGATGTATATGTGGATGATGGCATATGTTTCCATTTGCCATAAGTGATCCAAACTTTGCGGGAATTTCTATCGTTAAAATGTCCCAATGTCCAAACATGCAATGAATTTCATGTTTTAAATCTCATTGTCAACCTTTCTGGAGGAAGATGTTTTAGAAGATAAATGGCATTCAATAAAATTAAATGAAAAAGACAAGCTAACATTTTCACCTACAATGACAGCTCATATGACAACTTCCAGCATGATATTAAAATGGAAAACAATTACATGTGTTATAATAAAAGCCAACAAGTTCCTCCTGCTCTCAGAGGCTGTGATCTATCAGTTAAGTACATGTGCCAGACTAGTTGGCTTAATAGTAAGGACTGATGAGGTGAGAAGGACTTTTTTTATAATATTTCAGTTTCTCTGTCATCTGTGCTCTGTGAGCCTGGGTTTTTAGTGCATCTGCAGTTACGAGTCCATGACAATTAATCTTTAATTAATACTAATTGTTTACCAATTTAGACACAGCTTGTTGAAACCACACAAAATGCAATAATCCAGCAAAACTTCATTGCATCTTGTGAGTACAGGATCCAGATACCTGTTCGTGTTGCTGTGGACAACTGCTCCATCATAATGAGAGAGCATTTTATAGTCGTTTCAGGACAATGATATATGATGCCATCTCATGATTGCTTTGCTGCAGTGGACTTCATCTGTGTGATGCTGATGATCTGAATGCATACAGGACCTAGTTCACCTTGAAAAGCTGCATATTAGCCATCTGCTCAAAAGATCTTATACATTTTAACAAGGCATCAGCGTGGCACAGCTAAATAACCAGGTCTGAAACCTAGATATATATTGCTGTATGCCAACTGTCTTGGCATTGTAGAATTTTGATTTATTTGCATCTATTCATTTTATCTATGTTTTTCTCCAAAATGTCTATCAATTATTTACCCAGCTTAGCAAATTTGTTTAGCAGAGTAAATCAGGGTAAGTACTGTATGTTGCTCAAGGTTATTACGACAGGAACTGGAATTTGAACCTGCAATTGCTGAGTCCAGAAGTAACAGCTTTAACCAGTACACTACTTATTGGCCCCTATTTAACCAAAAAAAAAATATATATTTGTGTGTAAAATGCAGCACAGTATGTGACACATTGCATGCACAGCACTGAAGTACAGAAGTAAGGTAAGGCCCAAAGATGGCTAAATAAATGGATCAGATATGGGAGGTACATTTCATTTTATGATATCTTTCAGGGAGGATACAGACCATTCCGCGTCTCTGTTCGATTCCAGTGTTTGCTTGTGAAGATTCACTCTAGTTAAACTGTATTAATTAGGTCTGTGATTCCAATATTATCACTCATAGTGTATTTATGCCTCTGATGGACTGAAGCCATGAGGTTTTACTTAATACGGTCACTATGTAATCAGTGCAATACAGGTATACTGTACAGGGTGTGATCAGGAAAAATTCTTTCTTGCATTATTGTCCTTCTGTGGGGTTTGGACGAGAATGATGTCACACTTTAAGTCAGCAAAGTGTGTGATCTATTTACATAGCTGCACGAGAATCGCTGTAACGGTGTGCCGTTCAAAGGAATAGCACATTTTGGTGGATATGATCACACCACAGCTTCGTATCTGGTGGTGCATCCTTAACATCTATTACTTCAATACATCATATTAAACAAAAAAAAAAAAAAAATAGAAAATCATCACAGGAATGAAACTGCTTAGACAGTTGTGTTGGTATGAACTTCTAATATTCATATATGATTAACAGACAATAAAGCCGTTTCTGCACGTTCATTAAATGAAGAAAAGGTAAAGGCATAGAAATACAGCTGTATATGTCGTATATTCTGCAAAACTGTGACTCCAAACATTTTTAATGCAGAAACTGCCTACCTCTCCCTTTTATTCAGATTTATGTGTTACTGCACAAGTCCACGAGATTATCCAAATGTATTGCAAGATGGATGTCAGCAAGGGTTAAAAGCAGGACCTTTAACCTTATGGCCCACAGGTACACTGTGTGTTTTATGGAATGACTTCATGGTCCAACCAGCAGACGAAATATATCAGAGCTAATGACAAGTCAAGTGTTTCTCCCTGATTTATAATATCACCCAGAAGAAAGCTCTATATAATATTTTAAAAGTTTACATTCATCACATGCACGAGACATTTTTTGTGCAACGGTTTTTCGTTTTACAATGAAAAATATCGCATAATCAGCCAATACATCACAAGCAGTGTGATTTCTGAGTTTCGACCTCCTGCCAGCGACCGGGACCTATTTGTTGAAACAGATGCTGTGTTTCAGCAATGGGAGGGTTCTGGGCATTCTTCAGGGGGATGGACAATTTTTTGTAAAATTGTTATAATTTGCTAATGTCCATGTTCAGACTGTTTTTGGACGGCCTCTTGGACGGTGCTATCGCCCACACAACAGAGCAAAAATGCGTGAGATCTAGTAAACTAATGTGCTCCAATATTTGTGTCCTACAAAAAAAAAAGAAAAAAATTTGCATGAGAATTGATTATTCCTTTTTTACGGCTTGCCTAATACATTGTTCATTATTACATTGTTATTATTATTACATTATGCAATATACATTATATAATTACTATTGTCAATTATAACAATTAGATAAAAATTACTGTTATTATAACGTGTATTCGTTGACCATCTTCTACACAGTTAGTTATCAGTTGTTTTCTCAGATTAATGTTTACTTTAGTTTAGTGTTTTTATATCTCATGAATTCAGAACACAAACCATTATTTATTTAATGATTTGATTTCGTACTGGAAAAATTCCCTAAACGTTTACATGCTGGGAAGAGAAAAGAAAGGAAAAGCTTTAGCAGGAAAGTACATTTTCTCATTTAGATTACTCTTTTCTTCAAAGCAACAAACAATTATTTACCCATTTATACAGCTGTGTAATTTTACCAGAGTAAGTAAGGGTAAGCACCTTGCTCGAAGGTACGACAGCTGAGGGTTGGATTCAAACCTGCAACCTGTGCATCCAAATTCAGCAGCACAAACTGACAGTAGCAGCCACCCAAGTGCAAAATTGGATGCTGAATACCTCTCCCATCACTCTTGCTGGTGTCTTTGGAGAATTTTGGGTATTTTGGGTTTCAGCTGGCGCTCATTTTGGAGCAAACAGAGCAAATCCCAGGTGTGACCATCGGTTCAGGGATTAGGGGGAGTGGCCTGGACTCATTAATTCTGCTTCATTATCAGACTAAATAAAAGCCACTAGCCCTTCCAGTCTCCTCTTGAAAAATGAATAGCATTTAAACAGAGCAGCGTGTTAATAAAGCGATGAAAAGTGTTAAAGCGACGCACGTTTCAAAAGTCGATGTTTAAGATAAACATATAATGAGACTTAAAAAAATTCCCAATGCATCCAGATAAATTTAGATGACATGCTGCAGACCAGCGCATCAATGTCCAAAAGTTATTGGGTCTAATTTGTAACCTGTCTTGACACTTTGCACCAGCGGTATGTCAAAATCGTGTTCCGCTACCAGCGGTACGCTCTTCCTGTGATCGCATGAAGCTGGGCTATATTTGAGCTATGTTTAGTCTTCATGTACAGTATATTTTCTGCCCCCAATAAACAAGTCTTCCCATGATAAAACTAGAGCACCTTTTACATATATATATATTAATATAAGGGGGCGCGGTGGCGCAGTGGGTTGGACCAGGTCTTGCTCTCCAGTGAGTCTGGGGTTCAAGTCCTGCTTGGGGTGCCTTGCGACGGACTGGCGTCCTGTCCTGGGTGTGTCCCCTCCCCCTCCGGCCTTACGCCCTGTGTTGCTGGGTAGGCTCCGATTCCCCGCGACCCCGTATGGGACAAGCGGCTCCGAAAATATGTGTGTGTGTGTGTGTATAGTAATATACATATATATGAAAAAAAAAACTTCTCAGCAGGTTGTGTTGTTACCACTGATCTCTAGGCTTTCAGGTTCAAACCATATACCCTGTAGGTATTCGTGGAGTTTGCATGTTGCCCTTGGGTTCACACAGGTTTCCTCCCAGATCTCTAGCTTCCTTCCAGATTTCAAAGAAAAGATATGTGGTGATGGATACTTTTATTTTCACCGCATATATGTGTGTGTGTGTGTGTGTGTGTGTGTGTGTGTGTGTGTGTGTGTGTGTGTGTGTATGAAATCTTTCATTTGTCTTTCATCGCTGTCATTTGTGGTGCTCCTCCGTCTACTTCACAGTAATGCAATTAATTAAAGGAGTGACATTTATGTATTCTAAAGCCTACGCAGTAAGGTCTGGCTATATTGATCCCCAATTTATTATACAAGTGATTTATAGTGTGATTGAAGCCATTAGGACTTCTGTGTGTCCTGTAGCATCAACAAATGCCAAGCGTTTGGAACTTAACTAAGATTAAAGCACAGCTCTATGAAATCATATTTTCAAACTGTGTGATTGATGGGTAGGAAATCCCACACCGGGTGCAGATCTATTTCATTCCATTTTCGTAGCCAAAAGAAACTTTTCCACCTGTTATTTAAACAGTAATGGCCTTAGGATGGCCTAGAGGGTTGAGCCTATCTTCAAGTGAAAAAATTGTCTGTGCACATAATAATAATAATAATAATAATAATAATAATAATAAGCTCCTTTAATACATATTTTGCAGCTCTAAGTGCATTATGAAAAGAAAAAAAACGAGTCACAATAAAAATTAAAATGAATAAAAGAGTAAAATAAAAAACGGTCAAATAGCACACTAAAAATAATGATAACAATAAACAAAAAATAAACAATTAAAAATAATATTAAAATGTTAATTAAAAAGAGAATTTAAAAGATAAGTATGTGAGGTGTTTTAAAGCTTACAATTTCAGCTTATCATCAGAGTGCTAAATTACCGCTTCAAATTTTTTGCAGCAGTATGATTTTCATACAACTCTAAATATAATAATAATAATTTAATTTATATGACACCTTTCCTAGAAAGTGTGCAGCTCGAGCGCTTTTTACCACAAGGCAAAATGAATCGTAACAATTTAGAATTACAAAGTAGATAAAAACAGTAAAAGTAACATTAATTAATAAGAAATGATAACGAAAAATAAATAACAATAACATTAAAATGTCAATTAAAAGCAGAATTTAAAAGATAGCAATGCGAGGTGTTGTTTCACGCCGTGCAGCGGTCTTTTCTGTGCTCACTCAGTTATTGCTGCAAATGTTTGACCCAGATAAGCCTGAATATGAGCTATGGAACATGGCCCGTCCACAGGGGTTGGAAATGGGCTACTCAGCTGTGCTGACCAGCTGTGCATGAACATACATGGGATGATGATCTGGTCAAGACGAGGTAGAGACAGGACCCTTGTGAGTGATCTGGGCTGCAACTCAGTCCCACATGGGCTGAAACTGAGCTGCAGAGCCACAGTCATATTGTTTGAAAAGTAACCCTCAGATATCAGACAGAAACTGGCTTGGATTGTACACAGTGGGTGGGGGCATTGAGATACCAGAAGGTGGCATAGTGGTTACAGTCACCTTCTCTGGGCTTCAACATTGTAGGTTCAGTTCTCTTCTCCTGTTCGGGTTCCCCCGAGTGTCGTGTTTTCTCTATGTAGCTCCACTATAACTTATCCACCTGCATCAATGGGTAAATCAGTGCAAGTCACTTTGGAAAGAAGCATCAGCTGAATGAATAAATGCACATGTCATGACACTGTTCTGCTTGCCAGGTGTGGAAGAAGCTGCTATCATCTCATTAGGTGCTATGTGATTTGCCAGACTCACTGAAAGCTCTGTTAACAAACATGTCTACTAACTCAAACATCTGTGACTGACAGCCAGTGCATTCTTCTGTGGGGTATAAACTGGGAGAACATGCAACCTCCAAAAACCCTGAGCTGGACTCAAACCCCATGTCCACTGAGCAGTTCAGGAGCTCTGAGGCATTGGCTCTCCAGCGTGGTGCCACAATATGGGCCACTGTTAACTATTTAGACTTTTCAAGACACATGGTGGCAAAAAGACTGAGTTAACGTATGTGTATGTTCTGTATAAAACAAAGTAAAAATGATGACTACTAAATAAATTATGAATTTGTAAGAAATGGGGTGTGAGGTGCTGTCCACAAAATTTGTCTTGATCCCTCGATTTAGTTGGGGAGGTATTAGGTTTAGTTTCAGGTGAGGTCAAAAGGTGAAAAGATTAAGAAAACATGTTGTATAGCAGGGGGCAGGGGGTGTGGTGGCGCAGTGGGTTGGACTGCAGTCCTGCTCTCCGGTGGGTCTGGGGTTCAAGTCCCACTTGGGGTGCCTTGCGGTGGACTGGTGTCCCGTCCTGGGTGTGTCCCCTTCCCCCTCCGGCCTTATGCCCTGTGTTACCGGGTAGGCTCTGGTTCCCTGTGACCCCCTATGGGGATGAGCGGTTCTGAAAGTGTGTGTGTGTGTGTGTGTGTGGTTTTTATGGAAATGTGGTGCAACAATGGTAGCACTGGTGCCTGAGACCTCCTAGGTGGTGTGTTTGAATCCAACTCAGTGTTTGTGTGTGGAGTTTCCATGTTCTTCTTGTGTTTACATGGAGGTGCTCTGGTTTCTTTGCACGGCCTAAAAGAATTTACGTTTATTAATTTAGCTGATGCTTTTCTCCAAAGCAACTTATAATTATTTACTCATTTATACAGTCAGGATTTTTTAGTTTTTTTTTTACTAGAGCGATTTAGGGTAAGTACCTTGCTCAAGGGTACTATAGCTGGAGATCAAACCTGCAACCTCCCAAACCCAAAAGCAGTAGCTCTCACCGCTATGCTACCAGCTATCCCCAAGAGCAAATGTGTTTCAGGTGAACTGGGGACTCTAAATTGCCCTTTGGGTGTGTGTCTGAACGAGTGTGTGTGATTGCCCTGTGATGGACTGGCATCTTACCTCACATCTTATACTTCTAGGATAGACTCTGGATGACCCCAGTTGCCGACAACGGATGGATGTGACAACAAAAAGAGAAGACTAAAATTACAGGTAGCAAAGAAAGCAGAAATGCATCTTTTGAGGCTTAAACAATAACTAGGATTCATACATATGATCTTTAAAGGAATTAGTCAAAGGCCAGTGACTTTAATAGCAATGGAGGATATTAGCAGATAAGCGTCAGTTCTAAGCAACTTTAATTTAAATGTTGTGTCCTACCCACATTAATACTGATGAAGAAGCTATTTCCTTCTCAATGACAGCCAGTCAATAAGCTCACTGAGTCACATTAGGACTGACCTTTGTGTTTGTTTCACTACATTTCCCCTGCTACCTAAATGCCCGCGTTTCTGCCGCGTCGACTCGTAATCGTGCCGCTCATTTCGCCTGACGGCATTTAGTGCTGATCATTTGATCTTCGACATATGAAAGATTTTGAGGACTTTAGCTTCTATTTGGAGAGTCAGTGCATCAAACAGGACCGGAGGCTAATATTGAAAAATTATAAATGTATGTATGTATGTATGTATGTATGAGCTTATACGTACGTGTGTGTGTGTGTGTGTGTGGGAGTTTCATGAATGCAGAGTAAATGGAGATGAAACTCGCCCACTGTATGCGATGTGTTTGTGTTACTGATATGTTCGATGCTTTTAGGATGTACCTTTAAAGCCTAATGGTCCAATTCACATTTTTTATTTCATTTTTATTTATTCATTTATCTGATGCTGTTCTCCAAAGCAACTTACAAGGTTAAGCTACTTAATTGACCCATTGAGACCGTTGAGTGATTTTTACTGTAGATTAGGAAAAAATTGTATATATATATATATATATACAGTATATATACACATACATGTTACATATGTTATTTCAATATAAGAGATTTTTTACTGTATCAATTTAGGGTAAGTACCTTGATCAAAAGGGGGTGTGGTGGCGCAGTGGCGTAGTGGTGCAGTGGGTTGGACCAGGTCCTGCTCTTCAGTAGGTCTGGGGTTCGAGTCCCGCTTGGGGTGCCTTGCGACAGACTGGCATCCCGTCCTGGGTGTGTCCCCTCCTCCTCCGGCCTTATGCCCTGTGTTGTCGGGTTAGGCTCTGGTTCCCCACAACCCTGTATGGGACAAGCGGTTCCGAATATGTGTGTGTGTGTACCTTGATCAACAACACTAGAAAAGCAGGTGGGGTTCAAACCTGTACCTCTGTGTCCAGAGCAGAGTCTCTGGATGTTATACCACCTCCTGCTCTATTTTAGAGAAGCGTTATTTAATAAGTTAATACATACAGAAATTAATTTTACGTAATTCTTGGTTCTCTGGCGATTCGATGATGTGGCACTATTAGCTTAAAAAATGTTTTATTACTCTTTCTCTCCAGGTCTCAGGAGCAGAGCACCTTTCAAACCTTTCGAACCTTTTAAATGACACACACACCTGAGCTTTGTCTTTTTACGCACCTTGAAACTTACTTCCCAACCTGAGCCCAAAACAAAACACATCCAAGGTCTTTTAGTCTCCTATCCCTGCTTGCAAAATTTCAGCAGTTACAAATTTGCCTAGAACCTTCTTTGTGCAGTGTCACAGTAATATAGGTAACAATGAGAAAAATTTAAATTAATACAATAAGACAAAAATAACAAACCATAAGCCATAATAAAGAATAATTAAGAGTGAATGCTAAAAAGTAAATAATAATAATATAATGATGTGCAATATATAGTAAAAAGTTTCCTGGGTGGGTAACCAGTGGTACTTGGACTTGGAGTTTTTTTGTTTGTTTGTTTCTGTTTTCCTCTCCTCATTTGCCAGCTGCCTTATCCTAAAAGTTATTTATGTATGTCCCTCATAAAATGAAAATCTGTATTATACCATTCCGTCCTGAATCGCGCCACTTCCCAGAATTGTGTCAGCACTCTGTTTATAAAAACAAACTGAAATGAAATTAATTGAACTGGATTGAAATTAACTGACTTGGGGGGGAGTGTGGCAGCACAGTGGGTTGGACCAGGTCCTGCTCTCTGGTGGGTCTGGGGTTCAAGTCCCGCTTGGGATGCCTTGCAACAGACTGGCGTCCCGTCCTGGGTGTGTCCCCTCCTCCTCCAGCCTTATGCCTCGAGTTGCCGGGTTAGGCTTCGGCTCCCCGCAACCCCGTATGGGACAAGCGGCTCAGACAATGTGTGTGAATTGAATGTACTGCACCATACGTCACATCTAATTAACATTTTTGTAATATCTAAACACGTACATACAATATTGCAGCTATGCCAGGAAAAGCTTCTCGGCTGCATTGTGCTGACCTTCTGCGGTGCGCTGTTGTTCCGGCAGCGAAGGCGCCCGGTCGGTGTTATAACTGGGTGGGAGGCACTTGGGGGATCTATACAGGGGCGTAGAGCTTGCAGGGAGGCCCCAGCCCTCACATGACTTGGCCCACTGGACTCTAGACGTCCAGGGTGCGATGGCCCCTGCCGGTGTGGACGCTGCGAGATAAGAGCGTATCTCGGCGCCCCAGATCCGCCGGCAATTTCACACAGCAGGTGAAGAGAGATTTCTTCTACTCAACTGCAGTCCATCAAAAGTCAGCGGATGAGGGGTGAACTGTACATTGTGTTTCCTACACAAATAAAGCGCATTTCCCAGAGGACTACGGTTCGTTTTAGTGATGGCATGTCACTCTAAGCTTATATTAAGTTAATGTAAATGATATCTATTATGGCTTTGTCTTTGCACCCTTACAGCTGCACTATAGTCATTATTAAAGCAGCACGGACCTTGAGGAGTAACATGCAAGTCTTTTACCGTAGTGACTTAATTGCCCACAGTTGTTTCTTCATTCCCGTCCCTCTCTCTAAGTCCTGAAGGACCTCTGTATATGATGGAGTTAAATGAACCCGAACATTTCATTATATCAAAGCATGTGGTGCTCTCTTGCTCTTAAGTGCAAGATGGTGTGTCCCCAACCGCCGATTCGAGGACGCTGCCTGACAGCCGATCAAGTACAGTATTGAGTCCGGAAGCCAAATTGCTTATGCAAGCAGGTTTGTGCAACAAACAGGCGGAAGCGGTCATTTGCATACGTGTCATAAACCCATCCAAGCCGTTCTGTTATGGTCGGAATGGAGTGCGCGTCCAAACTGGCGCCGGAAACCAGCGGCCGGCGCTCACATGCAGTAACCCGTTAATGTAGTTTGCATGATGCAGAGTTACATGATATAAATTAAGATCCATCTGTTCTTTAGATATGGAAAAAATTAAGCATAACTAAACAACATCAATGACAAACATATCAATTAGAGTACAGATGGCAGAACAGGAACCAGGCAGTTGGTACCTTTCAAGGGAAAGGAACATATGCTACCAAATGCCTCTTTCCATTAAACTTGCTTCACTGTTTGATCAGTACAGTCAGAGTTAAAATTATTTTCTTGCGGTGACCCGTAGGTCCTCGGATCTCTAGTACGCCGGCCGACACATCGAGAAAGCGAGCCAGTGCATGGAAATCTTTATTTTATCCACATTAACATCAACATGATGACTCAATATATTCTTCCCAGTCTTAGCACCCCTCCCCCCGACGAGCCACAAAGACAAAACATGTGCTATCCATCCTGAGCTGAAACATGTAGCCGATGCTTTCCGCATCCCCATAGAAACATGTCCGTTGTGTTAAAATAGAGCATATAGATGTTAAGGCATCAATCATACTTTGATCTATTACGTTTACATTTACATGTATATTTTTAGCAGACGCTTTTCTCCAAAACAACTTCCAGTGAACTCTACGTAGTGTTATCAGCCCCCGCGTGTTATTCACCACGGTGACTTACACTGCTAGATACACTACTTGCAATGGGTCACTCATCCATACATGAGTGGAACACGCTCTCTGTCACTCACACACTGTGGGTGAACCTCGACGGCATGTCTTTGGATTGTGGGAGGATGTAGATATATATATATAGATAGATGTTAAGGCATCAATCATACTTTGATCACTGTATTAGCATTAGTCGCACACCATGTTACTTGGTTAATCAGTGTGAGCATCACGTGACATATACTTGTTGCTTTTTGTCTACACACCATACACACACACATGAGGCGTACTGCTAATTCACTGAATTATTCGGAGAAAAAGCAATCTAAATTACCCACTGCTGCACGCACTACGTGCAGTTACTGTCACTGCTGTCCTTAAAAGCGTGCAGCAGTTAATGGATGTGCGAGGCACAGCACATACCTCATATTTCCCCATATTTCCATGTACAGTGTATTTTCTCTACAGAAGATTTGCTGCCTCTGCAAACCTGTGATCTAGAAAAAACAAGCATACAGTACTTGATTATCCTCATCTTTATGTCCATGATACGCTCTTTTATAAGAGGACATTATACACAATGAAAAACACATTAAAATGTTTAATGGGATGTTCCAAGTTCAACACAATAACCTTTCATGGTCGCATGTGCCAAAGCTCATTAATTTATAGGGTATATTAATTTGAGTTTGGCGATTTAGCTAATTTTTCATCATTTGACTACACCGAACATTTCGTGCATCAGTTGTTATAAGGGTTTAGTAGGAATACATGACATGCTCTGTGTAATAGTCAATGCATTATGGAGGCACTTTTGAGTTATGAATTCCTTCATACTGCAACGTGTACATTTACTGTACAATCTTCCCACGTGTTCAGTAAACGTAGAGAGATAAAAGCAACCTTTGTTATGCAAAATGTGCTTATAGTACAGAAATCCAGCCGTTTATTTTAGGGTGCTGACGTGTATATTTTCTTTTTTAAGCCTGATTTCAAATTTTGCCCCAGCATCTGGGATCAACATTCTTTCATAAAAGTTTTTTTTTTTTTTTAAAAGTCCAGTCTGTGGAAACAATTGTTACATATTTTCAGATCTTCCGATTTCTCCGGATTTTTCCTTTTACGCTCCTTCGGGACATTTAGCTATGAAGGACATGTAATGAGTCCCATACAAAGTTTCCTTCTATTCAATAACTGATCATTTAAAAATTTCTCAAAACCACTAGTAACACTTTCATGTTACAATGTGTACTGAAATATTAAGCTTGTCTGCTGAGCTGGTTGTCTAGTAGTGATGCATTGACTCAAGGAGGCTTTGGTCAATCATGGGGTACTAACACACACACACACACACACACACACACACACACACACACACACACACACACACAAAAAGACCAACTCGAAGTCTCCAGTTCCTCTGAATGACACATTACTGAATGGGGGACCTAATAGTCATTTCTAGTTTATTAAAACTGTGTCCATTTTCAATACTGCTCACCATACGTTACAGGATTAACCAACTATTTTCTTTGCTACTGTCCCCTGCTGTTCCTCTTTTGATGTCATATACAGGTATCAGTTTGAAAGACAAGGTGTTAGAAAATAGACTTACAGAACCAGCGGGTTTAAATCATGAATATATACTGTATATCTGTCGATGGGGCGTAGGTTTGACTGGTGTCTCGCTGTGTGCCGGGTCTGGGGTTTGAGCCCTGCTTGGGGTGCGGGGCAGCTTCGCGTTTCTCCCTGTGTTTGCCTACCTTGCGATGGACTGGCGTCCCGTCCAGGGTGCACCCCTTCAGCGTTGCACCCTATGTTTCCCGGGTTAGATTCCGGCTCCTCGGGACACGCAGTTGGATCGGATATCCGTTGACAAGGTCGTCCTCCCCGATAGAGAGCGCCTCCACCTGGCTGGGCCTTTCTTTTCACAGACAGCGTTCTGATTAGCATGGTTGCAGCCTGCGGTGATTAATGAGCACAGACCACAGAGCAAAGACATGTGGAGATCCATTGCACCGATGATGGTCAGGTTCCCAGGGAGCCATATATATTCTGAAGGGTTCTTGAACTATGGATCAAAATAATTACAAATACAGCAGTGTTATGTTTTGGCTTTACTTTAGGTTATTATGTGAGGACATAAAAATAACATGGGCAGCACAGTGGCACATCAGGTAGCACTTCAGCTTCACAGCTGTGGGATTCAATGTGGGTTTCAATGCAGCTCTAGTCTGTCTGGAGTTCATGTTCTCCAGGTTTCCTCCAGGTGCTCTGGTTTCCTCCCAAAGGCCAAAGACATGTGTTTGACGTGAACTCCTGACTCTAAATAGCCCTTATTACTGTGTGTGTGTGTGTGTGTGTGTGTATGTATGTGATTGCCTTGTGATGGACTTCGGTTCGGTCTAGGGTGCGCTCTGTCTAACACTCGAAGCTTCCAGGATAGACTCTAGACCAGTCCCTGCATTGGTCAAGTGGTTATGAATAATGAAAGGATTTAGTACTTAATGAATGAATGAATTTCTCAATATCAATAACCCAGGTTCCTGAACAAAAACTGTTGAATGGGTTAAACAAGTATGTCTATTTATTGTTTAATTTTTAATTTTACAATATAACACTTACAGACATTAATAATCTCATCTCAGTTGATACTGATTAATGTTTACTATACACATTTGTATTATATTCTGAGTACCATAGCAACAGGGGTAAAAGTTAGTTCCCCTTTCCACTTTGCAAGTTAATATTTTTCATTGGTTTTCAACCTTGGTCCTTTTTTTTGCTAGTTTTTGTTGCAGTGCAGGTCCTAATTAATTTTACATGATTCACCTGTGATTGAACAAATTAGATAATTCAGATTAAGTTGAAGCAAATGCATTAGCGAAGCATCCGACACACATTCGGACTCTTGTGAAACAATTTTTTTTTGGTCTAAGAAAAGCGTTAGAGGAGTATTCCACATAAGTTAAACGTGTTTCATTTATTGTGCTCAAACCTGAATAAATTAGTATTGAACCGCTTGCAGATTAATCTTTCTCTGACTTATTAAGATCTTGAAAGGCAAAGAACTATTAAGTATTTAATCATTGTAATAAATGTTTAATTGAAATAATGACCGCTGTATTATTCATTTTAAGGGAGAAAATTAAGAAACATCCTTTCTAATCTCTTCGCTGTTACAGGTTTTTCCGAATAACAAAAAAGCGTGGTTTAATACCATTAAAGACGATATTGAACTGCAGTCAGTTCAACATTATTTGAATTGTGTAATGCATTTAATCATCATCTTAATCAATCTTGATTAGTTAAGAATCCAGCTGGAACAAAAAAAGCACACAGAGGACTGAGCCAGGACTGGGGTTGGAAATCTGTGATACATGGGAAAGAAAAACCTGCATTAAAGAGCGTGCAAAGAAAAAAAAACGCGGCCGACATAAATTCAAGCTCTGCACGGAGCAGAGGCTTATTTTTATTATACGAAGGCAGACACTTTGCACAAAGCTCCGCTGCAAATATTTCGCAGCCCACGGTCCGCACGCTATTGACAAGCCACGCATCGTAAGCCAGTAACATCACAAACCGATCTGCTGTTAAAAAATGTATGGGCCGTGAAGTCAGAAGTGAGTGTCACAAAATCGATATCCCTTTTAACAAAAAAGGCTGTACAATTTGGAACCTCGGGGGTGGGAAAAAAAGTCGCGTGAAGCGGTGAATCTGGCAAAGCAGTTTGCTCTCAGGTGAGATTATCTCCCATTTCTGCAGCGTCTGGTAGATATCCTCTCCAGGAGCGTCGTGTGCCAAAGGTCGCTCGTTATTCGGCCCACGCCCGGACCCGCGGCACCCGCGGCACCCACAGCGGTGCACCATCTAATTTGTGAGAAACCGTTTCACACGCCATGATCAGAAGGGAAGATGAGGCAATAACAAAATGATGTCCTTGGGGTTCGACCCAAGTCGCCGTTCTGCGCTTGAGGACACGTCTCTAAATGCCCCGTCATTAATTCGCCAATAATTCTGCAAAAGGAGATACAAAGGACACGTACGTGTGCTACGTGTGCTGTGTAACATAAGAAATTAAGAGGGATTAAAAACAGCTGGACAGGACGGCAGGTTCAAAGGATTCGAAGGTCACAGATCTGACCCTCACCTCTGGCTGTAGTTCCCTTGAGCAAGGTACTTACCCTAAACTGCTCCAGTAAAATGACCTAAATGGGTAAATAATTGTAAGCTTGTGATAACTGTTATCTTAACACTGTAAGTCACTTTGGAAAAAAGCATCAGCTAAATGAATATAGATGCTTTTCGACTTACGATTTTTCAACTTTACGATGGTGAGCTGGCGATAGACATTAGAAACCGTACTTTGAATTCTGAATTTTGATTTTTTTCCCGGACAAGCTATACGCGGAGCGATACTCTCTCGCGATGCTGGGCAGCGGCAGGGATCCGCATCTCCCAGTCCGTCACGCAGAGTGTGTATTAGTTGTATTAAATGTACTTTCGACTTATGATATTTTCCACTTGCGATGGATTTCGTACAACGTAACCCCATCGTAAGTCAGGGACCACCTGTAAATGTAAATGATTAAAGTGTTCCTTTCATTCTTAATGCATCTTTGCTGGTAGCTTATAGGATAGGATTATTGCTACCTTGATTGAATCAAAATGCTCTTCTCTTACTGCACTGCTAGGAACCTTATTACAGACCCCTAGGCCCCTTATGTAAGTTTTATCTTCTGAGAGCTAATCTCCCCACCAGCTGGTTTCCATTTGCAGCCCTGTGCTCTTATGCTGGTGCGAATTAGAAAGTGTACCTTGGTTTGACCTCGCATATGCTACTTAGGAGTTCGTGTCCCCAGCTCCGGTACTCAGTTGACCTTTGTAAAGAATAGACAAGATTTCATTCTTCTGCCATATCCTTGAATTTTCCATCTTCAGCGCCAGGAATCATTCATGTAACTGTATTCTGAAATTACTCCAGCCCAGAAATATCCTTAAAACAGGCATACTTGCTATGAGTTCACAACTGCATTGTTACTGTGAGATGTTACAAAATCAAAGCATTACCACGTATTGTAAAGCCTCAGCATGATTTTTTTATTCATGCAGTTTTGGTTCGTTTTTTGACAATCCTTGCAATTTAAAATACGGATCTTTCTCAAATCTTCCTGTTTTATTCTCCCATACTCTATAATAGTAAATAATTTTGTGTATTGTTACAGTAGGCATATAGTGTACATGTCTACTTTACAAGAGGGGTGCAGTGGCGCAGCAGGTTTGGCCGGGTCCTGCTCTCTGGGGGGTCTCGGGTTTGAGTCCCGCTTGGGGTGCCCTGCAATAGACTGGCAGCCCATCCTGGGTGTGTCCCCTCCCCCTCCAACCCTGCTCTCTGTGTTGCCGAGTTGGGCTCCGGTTCTCCCCAAGCGGCTTCAGACAGCGTGTGTCTACTTTACAAGGCAGGCACATTGCATTTGTCATTATTGTTGTCAAATCTCAACCCTAATCCTAATTTTTTTGTTTTCATGCAATCTGCAAATTCCAAAGTATCCCAGGTTGCATATTCTTCCTGTGCGTGAGTGGGTTTCCTCCCGGTGCTTTGGTTTTCTCCCAGAGTCCAAAGACATGAAGCACTGGTGGATCAGTGACTCCGCAGTGTGTGAAAGGGTAAGTGAGTGTGTGTAGCGGCCCTGTAATGGACTGGCGTCCCATCCAGGGCGCACCTCTCTCAGACTTACGCCCAATGCTTCCTGGATACGTTCCGGTCACCGCGTCCCTGCTTACAACAGGCAGTAAGAACCTTGTGATATACCGCAAATAAACTAATCTGCTTCAAGTACTACCATCATAGCCCAAGATACACCCATTCCTGTTACTGGAATTTGACTTCACTTGGAGCTTCATTTAGTACCACTGCTTCAGCTTACAAGGTATTCCTTCGCATTCGTGAGAAACAAATTTTAATTTTGTGTGCCGCCCAACAGTCAAGCGATGCAAAACTAGAGCCACCATAAGGTCTTCTTCTCAATTTGACACATTCTACAATAAGTTCTCACCTTCCATCAGTTCTTATTTCCTAATTCCCCCTGCTATAATTTCAGTGATCATGGCTCCGTTTGGACCGTCCAAACCACGTCCACTTGTCCTTCAGTGTTAATGTAATCTCGTTGTTTTCATTGATTCCTTTTCTCTTTATCGTTCTATTTTGCTTTTTTTTTCCTTTTAATAGTTGAATTGATACACAAACACAGAGTATGATAGGTATGTGTTTTATTTGTGAGCGTAGATTAACTGTGCGAAACATAATAGCTACAAAAGAGCGGAACAAGCACAGGTAGACATACAAACAATACACACACACACACACATTTTCTGAACCGCTTGTCCCATACAGGGTCACGGGGAACCGGAGCCTACCCGGTAACACAGGGCGTAAGGCCAGAGGGAGAGGGGACACACCCAGGACGGGACGCCAGTCCATCGCAAGGCACCCCAAGCGGGACTTGAACCGTAGACCCACAGAAGAGCAGGACCTGGTCCAACCCGCTGCGCCACCACGCCTCCCTTACATACAAACAATATTCTAAAGTAATTAATAGAGGGAAACTGCCTTGTTATTCTATGTAATGTTAAGCACAGGTGCAATTTTGTCTGTTTTTATCTGTGTGTGATTTGGTAATATTTTAGTCTAAAATATATGTCAATTTTGAGGCTCAGGAACACATAAAAATAATTGCTTTAAATAAAATGATAATTAAGACACTGCTCTATTAGAATTCACCTGCTAAAAATTTGTCAGGGATATGTTCCCTTCAAGGAGGCATGGTGGCGCAGTGGGTTGGACTGGGTCCTGCTCTCTGGTGGGTCTGGGGTTCGAGTCCCGCTTGCGGTGCCTTGTGATGGACTGGCGTCCCATCCTGGGTGTGTCCCCTCCCTCTCCAGCCTTACGCCCTGTGTTGCCGGGTTAGGCTCCGACCCCGTACGGGCTGAGCGGTTCAGACGATGTGTGTTTGTGTGTTACCTTCGTAAAGTGGGGGGGAAACTGTCCTGCATTTGGAAGTCTTTAAATGACATCTTCATTCTTTTATGTGGAAATACACGGAAAGTCAAAAAAGTACGTTAAATGCTTAATTTGTACACCATTTTAGCATTACCATGCAACAAATTGCACGAATACATTTAATAGAAGTGAAGCTTATTAGCTCATATTTGGGATCGTTTTTTATCCCCATTATAATTAATTCACCAGTAAAGTGGTTTAGTGAATTGAGATTATTGCAAGTTAAAGTGTTTGGAGTGAATTCATTTTATTTGGATTTGCAACAGAAAAAAAGTAAGTCGGCATGCATATAAGTTCAGAAATATTACATCAGCAGGAGTCAGACATTCAAATTAATGTAGACATTCTATTTTGGACAAAGGAGACAAATTTAAATGGAATGGAATTCATTCAGCTCGTTTGAGTTAACACTTGTGTATTTCTGTATGGGGTTATTTTCGACTCCAAGCATGGACAGGAAATTTTGAGACGCCACATTTCTCTAAAACACCCTGATTGCTCTTAACAGGAAGCCCTGTTCTCCGCATGGGCCTTTGCCACCGACTGGAGTACAGCTGAGCAATCAAACACCTCTGCTGGAGGTCTCTTTAAAACTAGCAGGGGGCGACGAACCAACAATTCACAAGCTTTGCATAAGTGAATATTTTCAGCAGAAAGAGATACATTTCCTTCTTGTTGGGATTTGTCTGCGAGTTATTGTTCACGCTCTCAAAAGTGCATCACCGACGATGGAAAAGTCGTGTGCAGTTCAGAAAAGTGCACGACCTGCAAACTTAGGAGGGTGGCTGTAAACACATGACATATCCCATTCTTTGTCCATTTGATGTATTTGTTGTATTTATTAAGAGGTATTATTCTCACACGCACACAGACTGGTGTACACAACACTGTATACGGTATGAGCAGTATATAGAAAATAGCCACATTACTAATGACATAAATGTTACTATTAAAATTAATTCACAATTCAATAAAGATATTTAATATACAGTAAATAGCTTATAATATACTTTGAGGGGTGGCACAACAAGTAGTGCTGTAGTCTCAGAGCACCTGGGTGGTGCAAGAGAACACGGGTTCGATCCCTGCTCAGTGTGTGTGGAGTTTGCATGTTCTCCCCCATGTCTGCGTGGGTTTCCTCCGGGTGCTCTGGTTTCCTCCCACATTCCAAAGACATGCTGTTCAGGTCCCCCATAGTGTGTGAGTGACAGAGAGTGTGTGTGTGTGTGTTCCACTGATGTATGGATGAGTGATCCAGTGTAAGTAGTGTATCTAGCAGTGTAAGTCACCACGGTTAATAAGGTGTGTAGCCTGATAATACTACAGAGAGTTAACTGGAATTCTCTTTGGAGAAAAGTGTCTGCTAAATAAAGAATTGTAAATAACCATGTTCTGAAATGGATTTTATTTCTTTCTATGCAATTCTTGTTTTTTCGCCCATACTGAAAATATGCATGCTTGAAATAGTGCCTTAATGTGTTATAGAACTGTTACCAGGTACAGTGTTCCAGCAGTACAGGTATAGAACTGTTCACTGGTGACTGTTATTTCTTTGGTTATTTTCTGCCATTTGCACCAACTCTACTGTTGCCAACCTTGCTAAGTTAATGCATTCAAATGTAATTTTAGAAAGGCAGGGGGGCATGCAGTTTAATAGAAATGTGATCTGAAAAGCTTTGAAAAAAAATCCCAGAATTCATTTCCAGTGAGTTTGTCCTTTTGTACCATTTTGAAGCGTGAACTCAGAAAGCATCTCCTGCAGGGTTACTGAATAATCTGCTTGTTGTCTTGGGTCACACCTCTTTGATATATATGGACTACAGTATCACCCTTCCTAACTCCCCCCAGAGACTATTAAACTATTTCTTATTATTAGACTTTGATGGATATGAGCACTTTAATAGCAGTAAGTGCAGATTGCTGTGTATATGGATCCTTCTCCCCATAAAAGCCCTTTTGCGGAAATCGGAGAGGAGTTGAAAATAATTATGGAAAGATGGAATATGAGAATTACAAAAATATCATCTTTGATGTCACAGACGCAAAACCAAAGGCTGCAACGGACATGACGGTTCCATATAAAGGCTTGTTAAAAATACTTTTGATGAGCTTCAAAAAAGTTGGAAAAAAGTACATGCACATACTCCCAAACCCACCTATGCAGCGTTCTGTCAGTATTGCATATGCGAGGGAGAGAGCGCCTTCGACCTTTCGTACGCAGCTGGTTGTTCAAGTGACTGAATATGTCTTTACTACGTTTATGCCGCAGTGGCGTTATCACTGTAGACATTATAGATACAAGAGCGGGATGGAGGTGTTAGTTTGCATTCAGGCAGTGTGCGCTCAGTGCAGCGGAGGTCAGACACCGGGTGGCTAAGGATTCAGAAATTTTCTAAATAACCACACTCTGAAAATGTGTCTGTAATAATGCTCGCATGTTCGGCTCAGAGAACACGGCTCCGCTTTAGACATGACGCGGATTCATATTTATTTATGCCATTGCACCTTTCCGCTTTCTGCTCTCGGTGGTAACCTTTTCCTTTCACGGGAATAACTCCATGTCCTTCATGAGACCGTCATTACTTAGAAACCTAGATGGTCTGCGGAACCGAAAGGACCATCGGATCAGGCCTAAGTAGTATGAGGTCTGGCTATTTGTTCCATTTTCACCATCTTATACAAAATCGGAAGCCTGTGACACAAGGCTGAATGCCTTTTCTGATGGCGTATGTCAGAAATGAGACAAGATTGCGTTACGTACATTTGTTTCAACAATTAATAAAAAGTCACATTTTACTTTTCGTCCACTTTGAGGACGTGACAAATCAGCTCCTCTCCAGACACCGGTAACTTTTGTCAGGAGCTCAGATTGATTCATGATAGTATCATTCCAGCAGGTTTTCAGTAGTAATAAAACTGGGAGCAGCATAATGGCATAGTGAGTAGTGCTGCTGTCTCACAGCACCTGAGTGGTGCGAGAGGGTATGGGTTTGATCCCCACTCACTTTGTGTGGACTTTGTATGTTCTCCCTGAGTCTGTGTGGGTTTCCTCTGGGTGCTCTGGTTTCCTCCCACACTCCAAAGACATCCTGTTCTGGTTCCCCCATAGTGTGTGAGTGACAAAGAGAGTGTGTGTCTGTGTGTGTTCCACTGATGTATGGATGAGTGACTAACTTAATAAGTAGTGTATCTAGCAGTGTAAGTCACTGTGGTGAACAAGGTGTCTGGGCTGATAACACTACATAGAGTTCATTGGAAGTTGCTTTGGAGAAAAGTGTCTGCTAAATAAATAAATGTGAAATAAAAAAGGCCAGAGCTGTTGTATCTATGCTGTTTGTCTCTTGTATTTTTCAGTCTTTAAACGATAAACAAAGAAAGTTGCAGGATGCGTTCCTATAAAGGGGGTCAAGGAGGGATCATGACAAGTGAGCGCTGTATTAGTAATTATAGGGTGGAAAATGGATCATCCTATTAATAAGGTGAATCCGACTCATTCCAAACACAGTGGGGACAATAGTATGAAAGAGGTTATATTTCCTGTTAACAAACATCTCACATACACTGAACACTTTTCTATAATATGTGGTCCAGCCCTAAAATAATGGTTCAAAATCCCCCCTCTCACACCGTAATCCCCCTGTTTGAAAATTTTCACATCTTTACTATCGATCACTTACTGAGCTTCTTAGGTTTTTCGCAAACTGCCGGAATTTCTGGGAGTTTTGGCGCTGTGGGGGTAAACCTGCACCACGTGTGGTAAACAGGTCTTTGAGAAGCGAGGAGCCTGGAAGTCATAATGCTGTAGACGAACTAGGGAGCCCGCTTCCGTGCTGCTCCGACGACGAACATCTCTCAGACACGTGAGCACGTTCTGTATTACATGCTAGGAGGACACCTTGAGCGAAGCCCATGTCATGACTTATTAAACAGGAGTGATGTAAATGGAATTCAAACACTCCCTCCGCATCGGCACGTCACCGCACCTTTGGCTGCTTGAAACAAAAAAGTTTAATTATTTCTAAGCTACGTTTTTTTTTTTTTTGCTTACATGACGGTGCTGAATATTTATGATTTATGAAAGTCATGTTGTGTTTTTTTTTTCTTTCCATAGATGTACCATTGTCTTTTAACAACCACAAACCCACATATTGCCATATTATTTTACAATAGTTAAAATAGTAAGAACAGAATCTGTGGCGCAAGGGACTAATTCATGATGACATCTGAGAAAGCAAATAAAACTTAAAGAATGTTCTTCTTCTTCTTCTTCTTCTTCTTCTTCTTCTTCTTCTTCTTCTTCTTCTTCTTGATAGTAATACAAATAAAAGCTGGTAGTGTAGTGGTTATATCTACTGCCTTGGGATCAAAAAGATGCAGGTTTGATCCCCTCCTCTGGCTGTAGTACCCTTGAGCATGGTGCTTACCTTATGCTACTCCAGTCAAATTACCCCATTTCAATGGGTGAATAATTCTAACCTTAATGCTCTAAATTTCTTTGGATTACATTTCAGTTAAAATGGGTGAATGTAATAATAATAGGTAAGACTTCTGCTTATAAGACCTAACCCCTGGAGCTGGAGAGCCAAAAACAGGCCATGGTAGCTGTTTCTTCCCTTGTTTACTGTGAATGAGCATCCTGATGAAGGCACTCTGCTTCCTGACAGATGAATGCCGTTTCTCAGGAAATAAAGAGAGATCTCCGGAGTCCGGAGGCACTCGAGGGCGACTCGTGAAATCAGGAAGCCCTCGGCAGCGAGACACTTGACATCAGCGAGCCCACCGGTGAAACGCGATACCGTATGAACTTCTTTCCGAACCCATAGCAGCCCCGATATCCCGCATTAGTACACAGTGCACCTGTTAACCTTGGGGTTCGGTTCCTACTTCCATAATCCAACAGTTGTAATAAACACCCGTATATTCTGAAAAACTATCGTGAACTGGTATGTTAGACGGGGAAAGCGAAGCTGAGCAAAGAACACGACATCTAACGTTTATTAATCTATTTAACTTGTTCATCAAGTCTAGAAAAGTTGCGACAGTTTCTGTTTTTAATGGATTCCAGTTCACTTGAATTTTATTCATGTGTTTCTGTCTGTTTATCTCCCTTCTTTGTTTTTGTTCATGGTGAATTTTGTATGCTCACTTTTTTTGTTATTCAGGATAATTGTCATTTATCATCCCTTGATAATTAATATTCTTCATTTTAAATAAATATAATTGTGCTTACATATTCATGATTCATGGGGAAAAAACATTCTCAGTAGAGTTTAATAAGCAAACAGAAGATTATTCCACTAAAGAAAATGACACAGAAATTACCAATAAACCTCTAAATATATATTCCAACAAGGAGTGATTATTTAATCAGAACATGTTACTGGAAATGCCCTCCTACTATGTTTTGATTTTGGATTTCTGGCAGACATGTAAGGATGGTTATGATACTTTTTCTAACGTGAATTTTCTGCAGTTAAACGCAGACTTTATCTTTCCAGTACGTTGCATCTGCTCAGCATGTTTTGTGTGAGACCTTCACAAGATGCACACTTCATCTAGTGTTACTATATCAGGTTTTTCAAACACACCAGGCGAAGCTTAAATTATACATGACCTTAACCGTGGCAAATAAAACATGCAAAAGAACCTGACCGGCGATACTATCGAGAACCTGGTAAGCAAGAAAAGAGCAGATGTGTCCTGTTTGCACTCCTGAACTAATGTCACTGAGCGCACGCGCAGTAAAACACCCGCTAGAGTAATGGAACTCATACGTTTTCTCTTTGTAATTGAACTGCAAAATGTAGGTAGACAAACACACACACACACCTGTGAGTAGGGGCGGCACAGTGAAACAGTCTTCCACAGTCCGAAGACATGCTGTTCAGGTTCCCTCATAGTGTGTGAGTGACAGAGAGAGAGAGTGTGTGTTCCACTGATGTATGAATGAGTGACCCATTGTAAGTAGTGTATCTAGCAGTGTAAGACTTTGGGTGCTCTGGTTTCCTCCCACAGGCCAAAGACATGCTGTTCAGGTTCCCCCATAGTGTGTGAGTGACAGAGAGAGTGTGTGTGTGTGTGTGTGTGTGTGTTCCACTGATGTATGGATGAGTGACCTAGTGTAAGTAGTGTATCTAGCAGTGTAAGTCACCGCAGTGAATAAGGTGTGTAAGTCACCACAGGTCAGCTGAGGCCTTCTGTGTTGATGCAGTTAGATGGATGTGAATTGAAACCTCTGGTGGACATCAGGGATTTCGTCCTTGGGGTCGTGACACACTTAGGGGATTTTGGAAGTATAATTTCTATTTCAGGTGTTCCATTCAGTTTTTTATTCAGTCATTCTTTCAGTTTTATTTACTTTGTGCAGTTCTACCTAACTGTTGCAGTACGAAGTGGCATACTAGTTAGAGCTGCTGCTTTGCATTAGAGCAATCCGGGTCTGAATCCCACCACCTGCTGCAGTAACCTTGATCAAGGTACTTGACCAGAACTGATACAGTAAAAACTACCCTACTGTGTAAGTCGCTTAGCAATGTGAGTCACTTTAGAAAAGAGTCTGATAAAAAATATGCATAAATTTACATAATAATTATGTAAATGCAGTGCCATCCCTGTACATACATTTTAAATTAAGAAGTTTAAATAAAAACTCAAATTTAAAATTTTAATAGAAATTTAATATCCCACCTTTAGTGGCATCTTTTGATATCTGCCATATCCACCTGTATATCTGCTGTCAGGAAAAAAAAATCTAATAAAGGCAAACTGCCACCATAAATATGGTCTGTATACACAAATTGCTTGTGGTGTTCCTCAAATGAATAATTCAGTTTTTTTAGTTCAAATGTCTGCGCTGCATAATACGGGTGTTTTATAAGCAGTATTGTTAAAATGTCCTGCAATTAGGGCTGCAATGCCTATTGTGACATTTAAGAAAAATGATAACTATAGAGCTGAATTCATAGTCGAAAATAATACTGGTCTGCTGAAGAGCACCCATCCTTAAACACAACCATTAATAGAATATAAAAGCTTTAAGAAGGAATTTTAGCTTAACGTGGAGTTGGTGAAACCAGTGTAATTATTACTTTTATTACTACTTTTCTTGTCATTAGAATCTGAGTTACTTCCTTGAGTTGGCCTGGCATTTCCTCTTCCCGGATTATTGCTTTCTGGTGCTAGTGCAGAAATTACACCTAAAGACATGAAATGTGAGACAAGTTTGGATCAGTTTATGGAAGCTGTGCATCAGCTATGCAGGAAATTCCAACAAATGTGCTTTTCCAGCACAAGTCAGCAGTGGTTATAAAGAGAACTTCAGTACAGAAGTTTACATTTATCAGACACTTTCCTCCAAAGCAACTGCCAATGAACTCTATGTAGTGTTATCAGCCCACACACCTTATTCACCTTATTCATGACTTACACTGCTAGATACACTACTTATACTGGGTCACTCATCCATACATCAGTGGAACACTCTCTCTCTCTGTCACTCACACACTATGGGTGAACCTGAACAGCATGTTTTTCAACTGTGGGAGGAAACCAGAGCACCCAGGGAAAAACTACAAAGACACAGGGAGCACATGCAAGCTCCACAGAGACTGAGCAGGGAAGGAACCCCTGTTTTCATATCACCCAGGTGCTGTGAGACAGCGGCACTACTCGCTGTGCCATCGTTCCGCCCAATGAGCCATTGAGCCATTGAGAAATGAGCCATTAACCCTCCTTTAGGTATTATCATAGTGCTGCTTTCCTTTTAATGACACGGCCAAATATCTAAAGTTCACGTCTTGAATCTTGAACTTTAGTGAAATAGCTGAAAAGGCAGATGTCATCTCCAACATGGCTAGGTCAGTTCTGAGACACTTCTTAGCAGTGGTGTTCTGGCCACAGGAGTCCCGTGGGCCCCGACAGCAGGTAAAGTGCAGTCACAAGTTCTCCAGAATGAGCTAGACCCAGCGGAGGAATTCTGGGAGATTGGTGAAGGTTTCTCCTGGGATGGTTCATTTTTAGGCACTGCTGTTTTGTGCCTCACCTGAGGGTGGAAGGAAAGGGTCGGTGTTGAGGGCAGCAGGTGATGTGGTGGTCGGTGTTGGCTCTCCCAATAGGTACAGCAGGCACAGTGCTTAGGTCCTATAAAAGGAGAGAAAAGTTTCACAAATAAAAAAATGAGGAAAAATTATGAAGGGGGGATTGTGAGAGAGAAGTTTAATGCAGCTAAAACTTCAAAATTACAACTTGGAAAAAAAATAAAAATTCCTGTATTTCTAAATACTTCCTAAGTTTCGTTGGCTTCTCCATCAATAACATGGTTCAGCATTAGAATAGTTTAAAGTGCATCATGTCAATCTTCATAATTCAGATGGCGTTTATTCCTCTATTTACACATTTTGCACTAAAAGCACCCATGGGAGCACTAAAAGGGGCCCATGAACACCAAAATCTGGCCCTGATGGCTGTTAGAGTTCTTCCCTTGAAATTGAAGGAGCCGAATTCAAATGTAGTAGTACCCCTGAGCAAAGTTTTTACTGTCAACTGATACAGGAAAAATTATCCAGCTGTATGAATGAGTAAATCAAGGTAAGTAGTTTCGTATACAAACCTCCCTTGGACACGGGAATCAATTTAAAAAAGGCGGGAAGGGAGACCCACAACAAGGACAACAGGGGACACCGTATGTCCCGGCTTTACAGCTCTACAATCTTCAAGAGCCAACGTTGCTTGCAAGGGAATAGGTCATCTTATGCACTCCTCTTAGTTGTTGCCATAACTTCCAGACAAGCAAACTTACATTTACATGTATTCATTTAGCAGGTGCTTTTCTCAAAAGCGGCGTACATCTCATAGAAAATACAATGTGTTCATTACATTAGGAGAAAGAGACACTTAGATGCAGATGCGTGATTCTTAAGTGCAGTTAGTTTCTTTCTTTCCACCACATGAACCACCTTCACCTTCCTAGTAATTTTTTTTTTTTTTGAGATACATATAAAAATTTACATCACATTACAAAAGTAGCTGTGTAAAAGTTTATCCAGGCATCATCTTAAAGTCATAGTGCATGAACATTTACACCTTACATGAACTTAAGAGATGATGGGCGAAGTGAGTCTGGAAGAGGAGAGTTTTAAGACCCTTTTTAAACATGGGCAGAGATTCAGCAGTTCTGAGTGAGAAGTGGAGGTCGTTCTACTACAACGGAGCCAGAACCAAGAGCCTTCGTGTATTACCTTTCGTGCCTGGAACCACCAAGTGGGCAGATGTGGAGGTGCGTAGCAGTCTGGTTGGGGTGTAGCGGATGATCTAGTCCTGTGGATACCTGGGAACAGTTCTATTGGCGCATTTGTAGGTCATATTCAGGGTCTTAAATTTGATCTGGGCAGTTATAGGAAACCAATGCAGACAAACGAGTAGAGGAGATACATGCGAACACTTTGACAAGTCAAACACAACTTTGGAAGCAGCATTCTGTATGAGCTGTAGAGGTTTGATAGCAGTAGAAGGAAGGCCAAACAGGAGAAGTGAGAGTAAACTGAGAAGGAATCTACAGACAGCAGATACAGTAGTGGTTACAGCTACTGCTTTTAGCCCCAAATGTTGCAAGTTTGAATCTCACCTCTGGTTGGAGTGCTTGTAAGCAAGATACTTATTGTAAATTTCTTCAGTAAAACTGTCCAGCTGTATGGAAGGGTTAGTAGCTATAAGTTTCTTTGGAGAAAAATGTCAGCTAAATGAATCATTTTAAATCTGTTTAAACATTTCAATAGAGTTTTTCGAGTTTCGCTATATAATTAATCAATACCTTATCAAGAATAAAAGCAAAGCCTAGAAAAATGGCAGACATTCTCCGATTTTCTCAATGTCATAATTTGCCACTTCTCAGCACAGTTCATAAAATCAAACTATTCCATGCCTAATGTCACGCCACGTCCTCGATGTTCAGGGACAAAAAGTCTTTGCGAAACATCCTTAAATGTTTGTGACTCAAATTTTACAGTTTTCAGTTTCCAGCCTCTACCAGATACCATGCGGCCCAACGTACTGCGTGTGCGGAAATCAATACACTTGAAAAAGTGGTGATAGAGGCTTTATCTCGTGAGGCCGATGATTCCGAGGTATGAATTATTCAGAAGTGAAAAGCCATGGAGGCAGCTGGTTGAGGAGTGAGTATAAGAATAACAGCTTTACCTTATCGCTCTTAATCTTAGGAGCCCCAGTAATGCAATTCCTAACATTTAGCACTTAATGGTGTGGCGGAGCTGGAACATGATCTAAGACCATTAAGACCATTTGAAAGAGAAGCACACCAGAGGCACTTGTGTGCCGTGTGTCACGCAGTGAGCACCGCGAAGCTCCAGAACGAATGACACCGTATGAACCAGACGAAGGTGCCGGGACAGGGTGTCTCTACGCGCCGGGGGCAACGGCCGAGGTGAGTCCAAAGAGTCTTCCAGAAGGGAGAAACTTTGGTGTTTCCATAGAGTCTTCCAAAGGCAGAAGCTGTAGATGAGTTACAGCCTTGCAGAAGGGACAAGACGTGGTGAGTCAATTGAAGCTTCCAGAAGAGAGATCCCGTTGTGGTTCCGTAGAGTCTTCAAGGAGGCAGAGGAAATGTTGAGTCATTTGTCTAGACAAATGGCATTTTTCGTTCCTTCTCCCTTTCTTGAGTCATCAACATTTCCAAGTGTAATGCGTGCCCTGCGGTGCCGGTCAACAGCCGATATCTGGTTTACGCGCAATGCCTCTTTAAGGAACTCTGCGCTCGTGTAATTACGTTCGTTGTTTATAGCGCGTCGGACGAGAGCTTCTTCTCATTTTATTTTCATCATTCTCCGTTAAAGGTTAACGATGACTGATCTATACGCTCACTCGCTGAATACTGTTCAGTTTCAGTGCTTCTTTCGCTTATTATCAAGATGCCATAAAATGTGCTCTGTGATTAAAAACAAAAAGCATTAGTTTTATGAAATGTTTATTCTACCTGGGTTGGAAGGGCAAGATGGAGCAGAGAGCAGTCGCATGCATAATTCAGGGAAGTTAATGACAATGATGTTTGCTTGCTGATCACATTTATGCCATATAGATTTTTTTAATGTAAAATGCAGTTTGGGTAGCCGAGGTATGGGCATTAATGTTGCAGGATGTGGGCCAGACTGAAGATCCGTAGGAGCGTAGTCAGGTGCATGCTCATGGACCCTGAGCTTCAGACTTCTCCTCCTATTAGCAGAGCTGGCAGATGATCTCGCCACCACTTTCCAGCGATGATCAAGCAGTTCTCCGACAACAGATGGGGTCACTTTGAAGCTCTGACCCGTTTAATCACAAGGTCTTCATTAATCCAATCAGCCTCCGGACAGGCCAGCGTAACAGGATGTCTCAGAGGTAGCGTAAGAATGTATGATCATTCAGATCTTATTAGGCAGCTATGATGTTTGCATTAGGAGATGAAGCAACGGGGAAAAGGCTTCCATGCAACAAGAAACCGCGCTCCCACTCTGTTTACCGCAGGAAACGCCGCTGATTACTTGGTGATGAAAGTAGATATTTCCATTTTAAGGATTATGTGGAAAGTGCTATCATTCCAGAATCAAAATGTTTGCACTTTAATTTTCTTGGCTTAAATGATTTTTTTCCCTCTTTTTTTCCCACAGCTGCCAGTGTGCAAATTGATTTCAGATTAGAAAGAAGGCGCTAATTGATTTTCATTTAGATGAAGGTGCTGATTGATTTTTCATAAGATACAAGGGTAAAACTGCAGTATAGTGAATCTAACCCTGCACTGCCCGTACTTAGAATCTGATTGCTGATTAATTGTGACACTTTCTTCTTACGTGACGGTAAAAAACTCGGGTTATAATGGTCATGTTAACCAGGGATTCGTTGACTACGGCTGTCGCTGGGAGTCACACAGGTTACGGCGACGTCACTGCAATGCATATACGTAGCCCGAGCTGTAATAACACTGAAAATCACAGCGGTGCAAATGTGAGCGTGCTGTAGAGTGACAAATGCATGATGGTTATCAGCCGGCAGCGGCCTTAGCACTCGAACGGATGACACCGCGGTGAGATTAACTCTACCGCATAACACACAGCGCGTGACCTTGCTGATCTCAGCCAGATCTCCCTAAAGCACCCTCGATTTCAGTTTTACCTGGTACACATTTACACAAACATGTACCCTGTCCTCCAGCCCTTCGCTACCGTATCTTCCCATCCGGAATTATGTCTCACTTTGAAGCCTGTAGACTTATCACTGTATGTGGAGATGCAAGCAGCAGATATCTGCACTTACATTTACATTTATTCATTTATCAGATGCTTTTCTCCAAAGCGACGTACATCTCGTAGAAAATACAATGTGTTCATTACATTAGCAGGAAGAGACGCTTAGATGCAGACGTGTGATTCTTAAGTGCAGTTATTTTGTTTCTTTCCACCATATGAACCAAAGTTCATCACACGAGTAGCTGCATAAAACTTGATCCGAATATCGACGATTCCTGATCGCCTTCCTAGTAACAATTTTTTTGAGATACATATAAACATTTACGCTACATTACAGAAGTAGCTGTGTAAAGGTTTATCGGGGCATCATCTCAAAGTTATAGTGCAGGAACATTTACACCTTAAGAGATGATGGGAGAAGTGAGTCTGGATGACATGAGTTTTAAGACCCTTCTTGAATGTAGACAGGGATTCAGCAGTTCTGAGTGAGAGGGGGAGGTCCTTCCACCACAACGGAGCCGGAACTGAGAACCTCCGTGCTTTACCTTTCGTGCGTAGAACCACCAAGCGGGCAGATGTGGAAGAGCGTAGCGGTCTGGTTGGGGTGTAGCGAATGATCAAGTCTTGTAGATATCTAGGAGCAGTTCTATTGACGCATCCGTAGGTCATAACCAGGGTCTTAAATTTCATCTGGGCAGCTATAGGAAACCAATGCAGAGAAACGAGTAGAGGAGATGGTTGAGTACTTGTTCTCTCTATTTACATATTTAGCACTCTTTCCGCTTCGTCGGAACAACGGCTTTGCGCAGACCAACGCGGCGTCAGCCTTTTTCCCGGAGCCTGTGAAGGCAAGCTTGATGTTCACTGGTGCCATTCATTGTAACGGGAACGAGATTTTAGAACCGATGACCTCAGCGAGGAGTTTCCCCAAAGACCAATTACAAAGGTTCACGAGGTTCTTGCACATATGCCCGATGACTTTTTAATGAAGCTTTGCAGTAAACAGACAGAATAATGTTCTCTTATCTTGCTGCAGTCTTCCTGTTCAATCGAGTAGAGACCGCTCATCTGGGGAAATGACTAACAAACGGCTCTTTTCGGGCTCCGTCGCAGGCCCACCGTCTCTAATTCGCATTGTTTTAATTTCCATTGCTCTCCATCAAACAGCGCTACGCGCTTTCTGACAGACGTCTGGATCTGGGGGCCTTGATAATATTTGCTTCGCGTCTAATAGGAGGATTTATGCGCGCGCGCAGCTCGGCGAAGGCGCGAGGTCTTCTCCCTATTTTTCTGCGGAGAGCCAGCGAGACGTCGCGGATCCCGCCGAATAGAGATTTACCCTTTAAATGTGGCCGGTTTCCTGTCACCGCGAGCTGTCGAGGCTTCTCCTGCGCTCGGCCGCCCGTCGCCTTGTTAGCCTGTCGGCCCCGGCCCCTCTAAGCCCCCCGCGATAGCGCCAGTCGGCACCTGCGCCGGCCTCATGAAATGAGATGTGCTACAGTGAGCAGGGAAATGAAGATCAGTGCGGCACTCGAGGGCGATGGGGTGTCGCACTTTAACACAGTGGCCCTTACAAGCCCCTACTTTCAGGCACCCCTTGTAATCTTTCAAGATATGAAAACCATTACCGTATTTGCTGGAGCAACACGGGATTATCCAGGATAGATGCTGCTGTCCTCCCCGCTAGGTCTCTCTCCTTGATGGCTTTCGTTAAAATGCTTCAAGTGCTGATGTTGTTTTTTTTTTTTTCCCCTCCCCCTTTTTTTTTCTCCATATCTTCATCAAGATGCTTAATCGAGAACCCGGCAGGTCGCCCCGCGTACAACGGTATTTATTTATGGGAGGTGCATATTTTTATTATGTCGTACACTGCTGTACAGTATGTGCTTCAAATCCTTCATTCTCTGGAAAGCTTCGCATGACGTATTGAGCCACAGTCTGTGGAATTTGTTTCGATTCTAACAAGCACAATCTGTGAACATCGTACAGCCCGTCCATCTCCGCCATATATGTGCATATTATGCATGCGTTGCTGTGGAGGGACTACTGCTAGTGTATGGTTTGCGATACTGCCTTTAAATCCAACGGTTGTGGGTTTGATCCCCACTTCTGGCGGTAGTACCCTTGAGCAAAGTACTTACCCTCAATTGCTCCAGTAAAACTACCCAACTGTATAAATGGGTAAGTAACCTTAACACTATAAGCTGCTTTACAGAAAAGCATCAGATAAATGTACATACAAAGTTTGTTTAATGTTGGCCTTTTTTTATTCGAAAACCCTTAATGTTTACTTTCTGCCAGTAATGGCTAAAAGGAGCGCCGCAGTTACGGAACGGCAGTCCTCAGATTAAATTAGCGGATGTGACGCTCACCACTGAAGTCTAGTCTGAGAGCGACTCCTCTTATTCCTCGGCCCTTCATTAAATATCATTGAGGACTGATCACAGATAAGCGCGGGAGAGCATTACAGTCGGTTCTTTCCTTTCCAAATGTGTTTATTAAAGACGGAGAAAGGAAATGATTGGCGTGGATGACAGATAACGGAACTTTCATGAAGATTTAATAAGGATGACTTTAATGAAGAATGACTGTTACGATGGAAATATGGGCATCAAAGTATTCATTCCAGTGCCAGAGTAAAGGTCATAATCATATTTCTGTCCTTAAGACAATTTAAAAAGAAATATGGCCACACTGCAGTTTTAATTCTGGCGTGTTGCTCAGAGACTTTAGCAGTTAACATATGGAAAGTCGAGAGACAGTATTTTATTACTATTGTGGGCAGCATGGTGGCACAGTGAGTAGCCCTACTGTCTCACAGCACCTGGGTGGTGCAGGAGGACATGGGTTCAATCCCTGCTCAGTCTGTGTGGAGTTTGCATGTTCTCTCCGTGTCTGGGTGGGTTTCTTCCGGGTGCTCTGGTTTCCTCCCACATTCCAAAGACATGCTGTCCAGGTTCACCCACAGTGTGAGTGACAGAGAGAGAGTGTGTGTTCCAGTGATGTATGGACGACTGACCCAGTGTAAGTAGTGTATCTAGCAGTGTAAGTCACCACGGTGAATAAGGTGTGTAGGCTGGTAACACCACGTAGAGTTCATTAGAATTTGCTTTGACAAAAGGGTCTGTTAAATGTAATGTACACACACCCTCCCTTTGAAGCTGCTTGTCCTCAGCGGGGTTGTGGCAAACTGGACCCTAGCCCAGCAACACAGGGTGGGGGGACACACCAGAGCGGGATCTAGACAAGCCTCCTGCACCACCACATCCCCCTAAATGTAATTTAATTTACAATGTATTTATTTAGCAGACGCTTTTCTCCAAAGCGACGTCCAATGAACTCTACGCAGCGTTATCAGTGTAATTTCCAACCCGAGTGATTTTTCAACGAATGACTTAAATAATATTCCCGTACATACAGCATACAGATACTACTTCACGTACATCATCGCACATGCGTACAGCATACACACACGCCGCGTACAACGCGGACACGCCGACCCGCACGCCGCAACACCGCAAGCAGCTCTCTTGCTGAGCTCCGAGTGGATTTTACCCTGTTAATTGGGGCGGTAAGGGACGAGACAGTTCCGAGACTGTTTCGTGAGGCCACCTGCGTGGTGTCGAAGACTTTCATTCGCACCTCCGGCAGACACAGGAAGTTCCAAAGATGTTGTCCAACCGCGTTGGAATGCGCTCCCATTAAATATATGTTCCTCAGCGGCAAGCTTTCAGCGAAATGAACTACTTTCAATCACGCTTCCGTTTCGATGTGGAAGTCGGCCAAAGAAAATCTCCAACTTGTCCGAAAGAAAGTGGTTGATATTGGACGCGGGAGGCCCTGTCACCCCATAAAGCAAGCGGCTTAATAATGACTTTTTCAAGAGCTAATTTCCTGTATTGAGACACTGCCCATAAAATGAGGTTATTTCTTCTATCCAGGGATAAATAGAGATTTAACTGCCTTTTCAGTTTATTACCTCCTACTGCTGCCTCACACGCGGTACAGATTCACAAGACAATCTTTGCAGATAGGCTTTTCTTTTTTTTTTTTTCTTTTTTTTTTTTTCCGACGTGCCTCGCAGGCTACAAATGACTTTAATTAAGGGAACGGGTGTGCGGACGCTAACTGTCATTTCGTACAGCAGGAACAAGTGTGCGTTTCGCTGGTGTCCCTCAGCAGATGAATGTCGCTGCAGCAGAGAAACCTACAGGTTCCTTGTACTTGTGTCGCTCTCATTAAATGTGCCAGGGAACGCATGGCTCCAGAATCACATAAACAAAACCGAAGCGACGGGTCAGAACCGTACGTCACTAAATGTCGAGCGCGGCGGCCTCAGATCGGTACACCCTCGATGTAAAGCGCTTCTTGGTATGCAGTGCTCTGGAATATTCTTTTTGGTGAAAATGAAAGGAAAATATCACAATCGTGAGTGGCGTCTCACTGCGCATAAATCTTCTTCTCTACAAAACCACCTCATTAAGCTCTCCTGGTGACCCAGTATTGTGGGGTGGCATGGTGGCACGGTGGGTGGTCCGATAGGACATGGGTTCGATCCCTGCTCAGTCTCTGTGAAGTTTGCATGTTCTCCCTGTGTCTGCGTGTATTTTCTCTGGGTGCTCTGGTTTCCTCCCACAGTTGAAAAACCTGCTGTTCAGGTTCACCCACAGTGTGTGAGTGACAGAGAGAGTGTGTGTGTGTGTTCCACTGATGTATGGATGAGTGACCCAGTGTAAGTAGTGTATCTAGCAGTGTAAGTCACTGCGGTGAATAAGGTGTGTGGGCTGATAACACTCCATAGAGTTCATTGGAAGTCGCTTTGGAGAAAAGTGGTTGCTAAATAAATAAATGTAAATTATGAGTTATGGAGTATTTTTCAGCTCCTAACCTCCACCATCTTCCATTCATTAAGTTGACTACACAACACCCAATACCCTCAGGAGACCCAGTCATTCATTTTTGTCCACTGTAGAGGACAGAAATTTTTTACGAGTCTCTCCCAAACAAGTCAAAGTCAAGTGAAAGTGGCTTTATTGTCATTTCAACCATATACAGCTGGTACAGTACACAGTGAAACAAAACAATGCTCCTCCAGGACCATGGTGCTACACAGAAACAACACAAAGCACAAGACAGTACAGTAATTACTAAACAAAACAATAAACAGAGTAAAAACAGAAGATTTTACAATATAATAATAGATACTATGAATATAAACATACTAATTAGTAGCAAAAAACGAACAGTGCAAGAACTTGCAAAGGGAGTGGAATGGTGTTCAGTTGAGTACGGGTGTGTGTGTGTGTGTGTGTGTGTGTGTGTGTGTGTGTGTGTGTGTGTGTGTGTGTGAGTTGGTGTCAGTCCAGTCTCTGGGTATTGAGGAGTCTGATGGCTTGGGGGAAGAAACTGGTACACAGTGTGACCATGACACCCAAATGCTTCGGTACCTTTTACCAGACGGCAGGAGGGTGAAGAGTTTGTGTGAGGGGGCGCGGGGTCATCCCCAGCGCTGGTGGCTTTGCGGATGCCGCGTATGGTCTAAATGTCTGTGATGGGGGGAGAGAGACCCCGATGATCTTCCCAGCTATCCTCGCTATCCGCTGCAGGGCCTCGCGATCCAGAACGGTGCAATTTCCAAACCAGGCAGCGATGCAGCTGCTCTGTGCTCTCGATAGTAAACGGTCCATGGTACAACTCTGAGCCGTAGTGCACCTTGCAGAGGACAGCCCGTGCTTTTAAAAGACAGCACATATTTGGAGGTGTGCTTTGGAAAACTTCCTAAAACCGGCAGAAATACATCCAAAAACCTTTTCTTTTTTGTCGGCTCTAAGGAGGATACAAAACGAGTTCAACACGACACGTGGACCGCGCGCATCTTGTCAGGCTGACGACATCTGTAATTTTACATGTGCAGTATATAAACACACCCATACACAGTATGTATATATACAGGTATTTTTTGGAAAGGAAGAAGGCATGCCGAAAGACACATGTCCATCAGAAGTATGCCGTACACTGTAAAATGCCACGTAAATGACAGCTGCAAAACTAGGAGAGGAGCGGAGGAGTGCCTAATGACATTCGGGCAGTGACAGGCAGCCAGCACCAAATCACAGCTGTAACTAAACCGAGCGACACGACTGCCACTTTAGCGTTTAACCCCAGCGCACATCTTCGCCGTTGAAACGCCTGCTACAGGCCCTGGCGTCGCTTCACTCGGTTCGCCGCCGTGATCGTGCCCTTGAAACCTCACGGTTCGATGGGACCCTTAAACATGCACGACCACGTATCCCCCCCGACACTCGCCCCCAGGGAGATCCCACTCCCACCCCGCCCCCCGTGTGCCCTTGTTCAACTTGCACGGACATATGTGGTTATTTGGTGGAGGAGCTGTGCATTAAAACAACAGCGTCTCATTAGGCTCATCAAGAGCTCTCTGCGTTTCACAGGAGCCAAGGACACCATGTGTGAAATGAAAACCTTTAAAACACATGTTAATGGAGTCCATGCATCAGCTGCTCGCCGCCGACGTGTTAAGTGCCGCAATGGACGCTGGATCGTTTCTCTACTCTTGACACGAGTAAGTAAAGTCTGTGGCTGCTAGACATCTTGCCACAATGGCTGCACCTGCAATCGTGTTACGGAAACCCCATATTGGTCATATCCCAGGTAGCGGGTATTGTTGTCGTGGTCTGACAACAGCTCTAGGGCTGAGCGTTCAGACTCAGCATCACCTCTTTTTGGGAGGAGCTTGAATGTTCTGCTGTTTTCTCTGGGTCTTCTGGGTTCCTCTTCATTTCATCGACATGATGCTCAGGTTAATTGGTGAGTCTCTAATAGACAGTGAGGACGAGTAAAGGTGTGCATGAGTCGCCAGTGACGAACTGGTGTCCAAGCCAACACGTACCCTGTTTCTGGCCTGCCAGTGCTGGAAAGGGGTCTTCTTGAACACTAATCTGAATCACCACAGCCCTGAAATCCTTCCTGAAAATACATGATCCGTAGAGTATTGAAGTCCATGCTGATTGCATGTTGCATAAGTCCCTTTTCCTTTTCATTCTGCTAATTTCCCAACCTTGCAGCTTCGCCTCACGCCCGGTCAGAAAGTTCACTCTTGCTTCACATCAGCTCAATGCTAAAAATGACCCGGCGAGCATTTCATAAATAAAAAAAGATGACCGCATATTTGTCAAGGGTCAGAGAGTCTACATTATACCTAAAGGATCCCTTGCGCATTAATGCTGTAACACGGGCAGTTTGGAGATAGATGGGACACTTATTAATCTGTGCCAATGAGAAGGGCCCTCATCAAGACGTCTGCCTGTGGCTCCGGTAATTTAGCTTCTTTAACCTTTCCCTTCAGTGGCCACTTCAGCGATCACTCTCGCGCGAGCAATCCTGCACTCTCGAGCTCCCAACGCGACGCCACATGACAGGCAGCTCGGCAAATCACGGTGACAGTGACTAAATCGGAGATGCCGTATTTGCCTGCCTTGCACTACCGTCTCGCTCGGCTTTTGCTCCCGGTCTTCCCGGCGCAGGCCTTGCTGCGATTACGCTAGCGTTCACCTCGCATCCAGGGGCTCCCGTGGCCCGGTGTTCAGGAACACCAGCATTTGTGAGGGCCTTAGAAGGACTCTTCTCCGATCAAGGTCACCTCTAGTCACATGGCAGCTGATGCTGTTTACCGCTGTCATCTTGGATCCGGCCACAAACGACAGTTTAGGGTTCTGCGGCGCTTACAATTACGCAGCTCGGGTTATTCGACTTGGGCGTAACTACTAAGAAGGCTTAGAAGCAGCCTGTACTGCACGTCCGCGCAGCACCATTACAGCGATGATATTTATGTGTGAGTTATGACGGCGATTATTTGGCATCTCGAATTTCTCTAACTGATTTGCCCTGTCTCGCTCGGAGGGAATTCCATGCTTTGTGGGGTACAACTGGCTCCATTTCACAGTTCAGGGCTTCTCTGTCCTTAGTGAGAAGACAGATCGTCTGGAGGTTAAATGTCTTGGCAAGACCGTCATTAGCAAGCTCGGAGCGAAAGCCTGCGAAGGCGACTTTCGGAGCTCAGCCGGGGAATTCTCGGCTGCCCGATTTCCTTAGGAGAACATGTTACGCTTCATTAGTCGCTGGAGATGCTGACTGTCTTTTAATGGCAATTCCTAAGATTCTGGAGTTAATTTCTTGCAATAACATGCTTGAGCTGAGAGCCCAAACCTTTGTGATAAATAAATCATAATATAAAACTAATTGCATCCCTTGATCCTTTTTGCGGTTTCCTGATCCTTCGAACCAGGGTAAACTATCACCATGTACTCTACCTGAGATAATGCAATCTCTCTCTACAAGGAGATTAGAGGCCTTGTTTTGCCACGATGTAAAAATCTGCCAGTATTTTGGCTCGAGGTTTTTTAGCAAGTTCTCCCTTTGATGCTATTAATGTACTTACTGCTTATTCCTACAAGAAGAAACATCATTGATATACATATTGCCTGTCACAGCATTAAAATAGTCTTTTGTATGACAGCAAATGTTGTCTTGTAAACCTCTGCATGCTTTAATTTCCCTGCAGAAGTTACATCAACTTCAGCATATTATACGTCTCATGAAATATTGAATATTTTATTGTGGTATTGAATTTTCTTTGTGTTTGTGTTTTATCCCCTGTTGTCACACACTGAGCATTAAAGTGAAAGAGCTTTTATTTATGTATCTGTCATTTATTACTGGAAATCTCGGTTAAAGCACCTGAACTGCAGGCCTGTTGAATCCAAGTCTTTCCTTTCTCTTTCTGTGCTGGAACCACCCTGAGAATTTAATTAAATTTCTCCTTAATTATCATCTCTTTTTTTCCCATTGACTGTTTTAAAAGGAGTAGATTTTCTTAAATCCTACTTACTATAATTAAGGGCTTATGTGATGATAATGCAAAAATAAAGGATCAAAGGTTGAATTAATTAGTGGGTGTAGAACTATTTGTGTAATTCAGATCCCCCCGCCCGTAACCCCTATAACTTCTCTGACAACATAGAGAATAATATGTATTTCTAATGGTAGGTGCTTTCCATCCTTCCTCGTGCATCTCGAAGGGCTCGAGGACAAGGTTTATTTCCCTAATTCCAGGGAACTGACCTTGAACACCTTAACTCGTAAACTTAATGCCATCTAGTGGATTTGGACCCTTTTGTTTCCGTGCTGCTGCTGCTGCTGCTGAGCGCGCGCGCGCGCGCACACACAAACACGCACACACACACACACACACACACACACACACACACTCGCGCGCGCGCATACCATGCAGAAGAGGCGCGGCACACGACAGTACACAGTGCTGGAGCGGACTCGATAATGTATGTTCAACGATTCACAAAAATTGAGATGCCCGTTCGAGCTCAGCTGCGGTGCAGCGCGTCTCCGCGGCCGAGACTGGCGCGCGCAGGACTCGCGCTGCGGACGATCGACGCGGGCAAAGTTAATATTGTGATTCTTCCCGCGGTTCGCTCTCACTGACGTGCAAATACCTGTCATACCTTTTATCTTGGGGCGATTCCGGGAGAATGATTGGCGAAGGAGCTCCTTGACGGGACAAGCGGCGGGTTTACTCACGATGTTTACATATATAAACACACAAACATACACAGGAGAGACTGTTGTTGTCAGGGCACCATTATTATTACCTCTCATCTTTACATTACCTCACATTTCTCAGGGTTCGATACGGGAGGCAATTAAAATAGTGTTAATTACCGTTTTATTCTGTCTGAATCCATATAAAATGTCTGAAACATGGGTTTAACGTATTTATATTATACTCCCTGTTCACAGATATAATTTTCATTGTGTTTCATCTGCTAAAAATAAGAGTACTCTTAACCAGCAAGACTCGGGTTGGCAATTTTATTCCCTTGCTTGTTATTTTAATAGGAAGGATTGAACTACAAATTAAAGCTTTGCCGCGTAGTTTACGTGGCAGAATTCGACTAGTTACACATTCGGGGGTATTTCCTGTAAGCGGTTCACTTAGCAGGCAACCAATCTGAAATTATTAAAAATATTGCAAGTCTGGGAAAAAAGCAAACTTACTTCGGTGGACTCTTTTGAGTCTGTCTGTTTGCTTATGTTTTGTTCTTTTGTTTTATTTACTCATCACCGGCCGTTAAACTTCGCCAGCCGCGCGAAAGAACTTGGCGAAGACGGAGCCGCGGGAATGAGTCGCGATGATCGCGAGCACGTGCCAGCAGGTGGCTCGAGGGGGGTCCGGCGAGCGTGCCCGCCTGGAGCCGAGCGCGAGCTCCCCCCTCCCCGCCCCTGCCCCACTCCCCCCAATCGGGTTCACGCGCTCCGGCTCCCGCGGACGCGTCGGGCGGCTCTGAGGACGGTCGTCGCACTTCCTGGTTAACGTGGGCGAGGACGCGGACGCGGGCGCTCGGCCGCGAGGATTTCAGCGCGGAGTCACCCACCCAGCCCCAGCCCACCGCCCCTGTGAGAACGCGCATCGCGACCGCGCGGACAGCTCGTGAGAGGAGCCCCCCCCCACCGCCCCGTCTCGCTCTGCTGAACAGCGCGAGTCGCGCGGAGCCTGCTCGCGCTGCTTCGCCGCCGCTGTCACCGCTCCTCCCGCCGCTGCTCCTCGGGGTCGGAGGATGAACCGGGCGCGCCGCTGTGAGTAACCGGGGCTCCTTCGCTAATTCACTCGTTCACTCTCCCTCCCGGCCGGCGCAGGATTTCCACCTGACGCGCGGCGCGCGCTGCCGGGGAGACATGTGCGGGTGTAGTGTGTGTGGCATCGCGCGCGGACTGCTCCCGGTGTGATGCTTGCCGTGTGTGTGTGTGTGTGTGTGTGTGTGTGTTGTGCGTTTTGTTCCGAGTGTTTCCACGGGGGACGCGCTGCGGGTCGGTCTGCGCGTCCGCGTGGCCGTGCTCTTGGCAGGCACGCGCTGCGAAGAAACGGATACATCAGCCAGAGCTTTTCGGTTGTTGTTTGTGATCATCGTGTGTTGGTGTTGTTGGTCGGTGCCTCGCGCTCGCCGTCGTCGCGCGCGGCACTCGGCGCTTTGGCGGCCGACTTGTCCCGTTTGTCACTTGTTACTGTGTATGGGAGAGGCGCCTGAGGCACGGCGACATGAACGCGCACCCGCGCGCGCGCGCCGGAACGGAGCCTGTCAGCAATCAGAAGTTGTTTGATCGAGGGCGATTCGGGGGAGTCGTCGGACGGCCCGCGTCGTCGGAGGAGAAAACCGGTCTTCCCGAGCACCTGTGCTCGCGCGCTGCGTGCGAACCGACACCGGCGGAACGCGACGCGAGCCCATTTTCGTGCGCGAGAGCCGCACCGGTTTGAACCGTATTTATTTGACCTGTGTTTCAATTATGGTTATGATTATTACTACTATCATCACTGCTATTATACTACTTGAGTTCTTTAATCACTTGATTTATCTCCCTGCCTGTCAGTTTGGACGCAAATCCGTGCAGATGTTTGATAATCCCGCACGCAGCCCGGCGTGTAGGATAATCCGCGCGCATTCGGTAATAAATACGGCGGAGCGCGTGCCTCGGTCGGTCACATCCGTGGGATATTTCCAATAACCTGGATTTCCGGCAGTTCTAAACACCAGCGCTCCGTCTTAACCCTTTAACAAGGTCGATCATCTCCGAAGCAGGGGCCCAGAGCAGATGTAAATTCTAGTATATAATTCAATCATTTATTATTATTATTATTATTATTATTATTATTATTATTATTATTATTCTTGTTGTTGTTGTTCTTGTTCTTTAGTTAACCTAATTTGATCGTACGGAAATAATCTGCCATCTGTAAATAAAGGAAAGGGTGGGGGGTTGATAATCCCAACATCTGCCACGCGTCTCATGTGCCCTGTCCCTCGCGCTCACTGAAACGCTCATAATTCAATGAGAGAAAATCCGAAATTAATAAGTGATCCTGTATCCCGGGTCCCCGCTATTCCACTGGCGTTCAGTGCCCACATGGCCTCCGTGTCCCCAGGTGAGCCGTGTGAGTGCGAGACACCTGCCCCGCGCATCACTCTCCGGTCCCTGGGTGTGTCTGCGCGCGCACACACACCCACACACACCCACACACACCGCGCCGGTGAGACCCTGATGGTGCGACTGAGCGTAGCGCTGCACACAGATTCTACCCCCTCGAATGCGCTACATTTTAAATAGTGCCGGGAAGTGACGTCGCAAGCATTGCGATACACCTGAAAAGTAGGTTAAAAATAGATCGTGCGCTTTGCCATCATGATGTAACTATCGTTGTGTTTTTGTGAGCACATATTGGTGTTATATTCCTTCAGCCATTCACATACTTGGGGCAGAGTGCTTAGAGCTGTCACTAGTTTGGACCCAAAGGACATGGGTTTGAATCCCACCTATATTTATACACTTTGCTCATCCTTTTCTCTGAGTCAGTTTAAGATGTTAGTTTACCTACAATTATTTACCCTTTTATACAGTGGGGTAATTTTACTGGAGCTATTTTAGGATTAGTAGCTCCAAAGGTACTAGAGCCAGAGGTGGGAGTTGAACCTACAACCTCTGGTCCAAAGGCCCTAACCACAACACTAGCTGTCACCTCCTGCAGTGCTACCTTTGATCAAGGTACCTACCGTGATTTGAAAGAGTTAAAAATTACATTGATCTGTATATGGGTAAACCATTGTAACTCGCTTTGGAGAGAAGCGTCAGCTAAGTGTGTGTATGTAAGTACCAGGTGCCTGAAGATCTCGAGTTTTCCTTCCACCAGATGGATTTGTTACGCCTTTCACTTTGATCCGCCGACAAAGCGCCGTCTTTAAGACGCTGCATTAGCGCCGCCGCTGCTCCTGCCGCCCAAAGTGATAATTCCGTGTGATCTTAGCCCGTGGACGAGCGCACGTGGACCGCACGGGGACGAGCCAAGGGGAGGGAACCCGACGCGAACGCGCTTTCGTGGCGTCGGGTGTGTGAAAGGGGAGGGAGGGTGGCGATGTACCGCTAAAGTGACATTAAAAAACATCCTGGACCACTTTACATCTGGAGACGTGTCATGAAAATTTCATTGCGCTGGATGCTGCTGGTAAAAATATTGCAAAAATGTGTCATACTAAGTTTGTTTTTGTTATTATACAGTATATCTTTTTTAAGTTTCCGGGAGACATATCAGGAATACTTAAGGAGGAGGGGGAAACGGGAAAAGTTGACTTGCTGAGCATTTCCAGGTGCGGCTCAGAAGTTCAGGCCTCATGGGCCAAAGTAGGAGTGTCTTTCTCCTGCTGGACGCCCGAGCAGCTGTGAGGTCTTCCTCGGGAAGCAGCAGGTGGCATCACGCTTACAGAACAGCATTCGGAAACAAATGGCTCTTGCTTCAAGTCCACTTAGGGTCATAGGCGTTGTCTCCCCAAGGATTTCATTTTTCATACATATTTCTTCAGCAATATTCCCAGCAATATGCTGTATACAATCCATCAAAGCATCGGTTATCGGTAGCTGCTTGTCCACGGGAAACATCGGGTGGGAATCAGGGTACACCCCGGACAGGATGCCAGTCCATTGCAAGGCCGGCAGTTCAGCCACCGCTTGAGGTGAAATGCATGCCTTTGGACTGTGGGAGGAAACAAGAGCACGGTGAGGAAACCCATGCAAACACTGAGCAAACGTTCAGGCTCCGCATAGACTGGTGTGAATTCAAACCTATTTCCAAACACACAGCCCTCAAACTGTGAGGCACCAGTGCTACCTGCTGTGCCACCATGCCCCCGCTCAGCAGATTTTGGACCTCCGGCAGACAATTTGTGAACACTGTTTTAATTAAAGCATGTGGACGCATTTCAGAGCTATGTGGCGGTCTGTAAACAAGCGTTTAGTCGGCACTTTGGCGGAGGTTTAACGTACAAAGTTAAAATTCTGCCGATGCACCTTTATCTATATAATGTAGAAAATGGTGAATGGAAGAGCTCTTCAGTTTATTTTGTTTTATGTACTTGCAGATTTCATATGTAAAAAATCATGGGATGGATGGTATGATAAGAAACATTAACAATGTAATGTGTATCATGTTATAGTGGTAAAAATACATATTTTAAAATAAAGGGTGTTGTGCAATATATAGCAGAAAAAGCGGTATAACAGGCCTCAGAATTTACAGAGAAATAAACTTTTGGTCTATTTGCTCCACTATATTGTCTTTAAAATATTAATGCAGAAATTGCCTTGCACAATATGAATATGGGAACACAGCAGATCTGACAATATTTTAAACAAGACATTAACAGGAGAGGCATTCGTGCACTTGTGACATTTTGTCATTTGCCCTTTTGCCGTTTATAAACTCGTGCAAGCTGCTCGCGTTGAAATGTCTGCCTTCTCGGCTGCGTTTTTTTTTTTCCCCCTTTAAGTCATATCTCCTTCTGGTGTGTTTGTCATTTACAAAACCAAGCACGGGAGCCACAAGGAACAAACCTGTAAAGTCTTAAAAAAAAAAAAACGCGCGCACTTCTGTGAACGAATACAGAGTAGGGCAGCAGGTGGCACAGCGGGTGGTGCTGATCCCTCGCACCTCCTCGGACGCAGGTTTAGATGCGGGTTTGAGTCCAGTCTGGGGGGGAGTTTTCACGCTCTACCCATGTCTGTGTGGGTTTCCTCCGGTGCTCTGGTTTCCTCCCACAGTCCAAAGACGTGTTTGAGGTGAACTGGCGAATTCCCCTTAGTGTTTGTGTGGGAGGGTAAATGAGTGTGCGAATACCCTGCGATGGACTGGCACCCAGCCTCGCACCCTATGCTTCCACGGTAGACTGTGGACCACTGCAACCCTGCACCGGACAAGCGTTTATTGACGACGGGTGGATGTGTCTACAGATTGGATTAACACCCGAAGCGTTCTCAGCGGAACTGTGGTCAGGGGCTCGCACGCCGAACCTGGATGGGACGTCCGCAGCCGACGTGCGGGACGCGTGCGGTAGGGTGGTTTTCCGCCGTCCGTCATCCGGCGAGGATCCGCGCACCTGGCTCGTCAGGCAATCGGGAGTCGCATCCTGGGTTGAATTGCGAGTCGGCGACGGGCGCAGCGGAGGAGGCGTCCTCAAGCCAGGCGTCAGGCGATGTGGCGCGGCAGGCGCCCCGGGGCCCTGTTGTATCTGATTGCCTTTGGAAGGAGAAGGACAGCGGGCTGCCGGACAGAGCTGCTAATGGTGCTGATTGCAGTCGGCTGCCTGAGTCATGTCTGGCCGGCGTCCCCCGTGTTTTACCGCGTCCCCTCCCCCGATCGAGCCGTTCTAGCCACCCTTATCCAACTCGGTGTTCTTTTTTGGAAAGCGAACATGTCCGCTGCCATCCGCAGCCGGCACAGATCTCGACCCTGTCGCATCTACTAACTAGCAGATATTTTTATTCCGAGCACCAAACGGTGCGAAGAAATATTCAACTCGTTGCGGTTTTTTTTTTTTTTTTTGCCGATCTTTTGAGCCGTGTTATTTTAGCGGGGCAGCAGGTCGTATCACGGCGATGTAATCTCCTTGTAATCAAAGGACCTGGGTTTGAATCCCACCTCCTGCTGCAGTACCCTCGATCAAGGTACTCAGCCTGAACCGATACAGTAAAAATTACTGTGCTGTATCAATGGGTAAAGCATTGCGAGTAGCTAAGTATGCCATACCCTACGTAGTAAAGTGCCGTGTCGGAAGGCATCCGGGATGAAAGCAATAATATCAATGTTAAGAGAAATTCCTTCAACTGCTCCGGAAAGAATATGTAATAGTGGGTTCGGGGCCTGGGCAGCGTAGACGCGCTGTTTTCTGCTTACTCTGCTAAACAGAATCCATCTACGTACGCGTTCACGTTGGACCTCCGAGCTCGGAGAGGGTCGCTTGTATCGTCCGACTGCCACGTATGAATCCCGGGCTCATTTGAAGGTGAATATAAGGTGAGTTACAGTGCTGCAACTCAGAGCAGCTGTTCTCTCGAGACGCCTCGCTGTGTTTCTGAGCTGCTGTCAGCAACAAGCCCGGGCTCTTCCAATGCGAGGCCTTCAGCGCAGGACCCGTGGGTAGAAAAATCCCTGCAGCAACTTATGGTTTTACACTTCACCTGTTTATATAGCCAGAAAATACAGCATTAGTGAAAATTATAAGCCAGCTTGCTGGCTCTTCCAGCTCTTCTCCAGCGGTTCCCAGAGAATCCGACACCCGTGCGTTGCTCTGCTCTCACTCCCCTGTCCAGTTTCCAGTTTCCCCCTTGCAGGTGTTGTCCATGTGGGCTCGCAACGCCCCACCCACGTGCTGTATTTACCGAATCTGGTGAAGAAGCCTCCCCAAGGGTACAACAGCAGGTGCCATCTAGAAGCACCAGGCCACCCGCTGCCCCCCACGGAGCTCTTTGTCTCCAACACTTTCCAGCTCATCTGGCCGCCGTTCGGCCGTCCCAGGCACGACAATGGCATTTTCTTCTTCTTTCTGCGCTCTCCATTACTGAAGCATGGCACATAGCGTTGGGTTGAAACCCAGAAAATTGTTCTCGGCGACATCAAAAGTTACCGCCAAATTCTTTCATACGTTTTTAAATGCACGCTTTCTGAGGAGCAAGGACACGTGGTGCATGTAATCCCGCTTTTTCGTTCTTCTTTCCGTGGGTTTCGGGTCGAAAGCGCCACCACGGTCGTGCGTAACGTCGGCGCTTCGGCCGCCCCCGGAGGGGATGGCGCCGCCCTGCTGGCTGCGGCGTGGAGAGGCCCCGGGGACGGCCGGGGGGAAGGGGATTGCGTCAATGATTCTCACCCCCCGCGAAGACTCTGAGGTCTCGGGCATCGCAGAGATCGCCGGAAAGGCCCCCCGCCCGCCGTTCATTTGACTCCACCCGGTGCCCAGCCCGCAAATAAAGACAAATGCTCGGTGTCAGTGTTCGCAGCGCTGCTGGGACCCCCACCCCCCCATGTCGGCTGCACTCGGCCGGGTTGTAAAAGTAAACAGCGCGCCGCGATTTTTCAACACGTTGCCGTGCGTGCGCTGCGCTGCGAGCGCCAGCCCCGGTTGGAAATCCCCAGCGCTCCGTACGGTCGCATCCCTGGGCCGGGCCGGAGCACGGCGGTTAACGCCGCTCGCGTCCGCAGGAAGAAAAGGGGGTCTTTTACAAGAGGGCGCTCCTTAAATGTTTAATGAAACCCTCCTGTTTCACTGAGGCCACTTTCAAAGTCACTCTCCCAGAAAAGCAGCTACGCTGGAGAACTGGGAACCAAGGAGTTCAAGGAGTTGTATCGTTAAAAAAAAAAAAAAAAAAAAAAACGGCTGATGGGAAAGTTCTAATAAATTGCAGCAGCGTCGCTGTCAGGAAAGCCGCCGACTTTTCCTTTCTTCCCGTTTCTTTTTCCCCAGACTGGCTCTGGATACGCCGCCATGTGCCTCTTCTCTGAGCATGAAAGGGCTGACAGCGGTACATGGTAACGCGGGGCTGTTTTCATGCAACGCGACTTTTGTATAAAGGGATTTTCGACGAGCGAGCGAGGGGGGCCTCCCGGGGTCGGCCGAGGTCAGGGAATAACGATAGCGGCCGCCGTCCGCGCGTTTGTCCGCGCCTCCGGGAGCACGCGCGGAGCTTTAACTTTTCATCAAACGAGGTGTACGGCGAGCGCGGGGAAAACGTATCGATGAACTTATCGGAGCGGCGCGCACCACTTTTTGTACCGCCGCGCAGTGATGCGAACTGGGACCAGACGCGGGCGCAGAAGAAAGCGCCTCGCGTCGAGCTACCGTTCGCTCCTCTAAAGTTGATGAAATGCGATGTATTTTCACCGTGAAACTCGAGGGGACCGGGGGAAGATTTCGCTGGGATCCGGTGACCTCGTCGTTCTTTTTCCGCCGCGGTCTTTCACGAGAAGGCCGCAGCGAAAATGAGGGTGTTCTTTTTCGCTTGAAACGAGTAAGTAAATATTTGGAGGCCTTTCAAGTGGCTGAAAGTTGCACAGTGCGAAATGTGCAGATATTTTTTGGAATGTGCTTTAAATCAAGGCAGAATGTTCCTTTGTGCATAAAGTATAACCTGAAAATGACGACTGAGGTTTTTGTGTTGCTTTATGTATATATATATAAATTAAATAGAGCCATTATATTTACACCACTTCTCCAAACAGATTTACCGTGTTAGACCGCTGATACCGATATAACCATTTATACATCACTCTCATTTTATCCTATCGGTTCAAGTTAAGTACGTCGGTCAAGAGCGCTACAGGAGGACACAGGATCCAGACCCGCATTATGGCTCTAACCACTGCGCCACCTGCTGTTCCCTGATAAATAATGACGTTGAGTCTCTCATTCTGATGTGTTAGTGAGGGCGGCAGCCAGCGTTGTTTTCCGACTTCTTGTCTTGCAGGGGCCCGGGTTCAAATTCCAACCCCATTCTATTGAACCCTTGAGCAGGGCGCTTGCCCTGAGCTGGTGCAGGACTAATACCCTGCTGTGTAAACAGGTAAATAATTAGTAGATGCCTAATGTGATGTGAGTCACCTTAAAAAGCATCAGTTATGTTAATGTTAATAATTGTGAAATATTTTCTGTTAGGGGGGTGTGGTGGTGCAGTGGGTTGAACCAGGTCCTGCTCTCTGGTGGGTCTGGCGTTTGAGTCCCGCTTGGGGTGCCTTGCGGCGGACTGGCGTCCCGTCCTGGGTGTGTCCCCTCCCTCTCTGGCCTTATGCCCTGTGTTGCTGGGTAGGCTCTGGTTCCCTGTGACCCTGTATGGGACGAGCGGTTCAGAAACTGTGTGTGTGTGTGTGTGTGTGTGTGTGTGTGTGTGTGTGTGTGTGTGTGTGTGTATTTTCTGTTACAGTCGTATTAAAATATTAATTGTACCGCATGCTAATAAATTTGAAGCTGGTGATGAAAAGCCCAGCTGCTAGCGTAATCATTAGCGATACTGCCTTTGGACCCAAAGGTCACAGGGTTGGTTCCCACCTCTACCTGTAGTACTCTCGAGCACGGTACTTACCCTGAAATTATACTCTGTAAATATGTTAACGTTGTAAATTGTTTGGGAGAAAAGCATCAGAAGAATGAGTAAATGTAAATGCTATGGTGGCTTAACATCTGGGGCTGTGTGGTTGGTTCCAGGTTAGGTTCCACACCCCTGTAACCCTGCCTTAGGATATGTGGCTACCAACAGCAGATGAGTGAAATACTTGGAGATAAAATGGATCAATGGAAAACACACACACACACACACACTGTCTGAACCGCTTGTCCCATTCGGGGTCGCGGGGAGCCGGAGCCTAACCCGGCAACACAGGGCGTAAGGGACATACTCAGGACAGGACGCCAGTCTGTCGCAAGGCACCCCAAGCGGGACTCAAACCCCAGACCCGCCGGAGAGCAGGACCCGCTCCGACTCACTGCACCACCACGCCCCCCTCTAAATGGAAAAAATGTACCTTTTTTCCAGCATAAATCCAAGGTTTGACTCAGACGAGTAGCGAGGGATCAGGAAGGAGCAGAAGCACTGGGACGGGTCCTCATATCGCCCCAACAGCACAAGTAAAACCGCGGTACAAATTGGAGTGCAAGCGGAGCGTCCGCTCCTGCGCTGGGAAAGTTTTAACGTGTTGTTTTTAAATGTGGTAAAAACCCCACTATGATCCAATTACCATTTGTCTTAAAGTTTCGTAGTGGAAGAAAGGGACTTTCTCTGCTCTCCCATAACTTCTGTAATATATCTCGGTAATTTCAGCATCTGTTTGCAATGTGCTCATGCAGGAGAGAAAGGAATACAAATAATTAGCAGTGAGGTTTTAAACCCTTCAACCCAGGCCCTTCCTGATGTTATATTACATATATTACTAAATGCAACATTTTTGGCAAACAAGATATATTTAATTATATCCTCAGTAATTAGATTATTAAAGCATGTCGGCTGGCTAAATGTTGCCTGGCCCTTAATTAGGATAGATGGGGGAGCAAAATATTACTTTTATTTTTCCAGCTAACAGGGAGTTTATTTGATGTTATTCTTCTACCTAAAATTACTTTTTTTTTTAAATGCTACAAGAAGAGAAGTGTTTAATTAGCTGTAACAGGCCTTGAGAAGGAGTCTCCGGCTCCAGCAGCACAGGACAGTAAATCAGCCCCTGGATACTGCATTGCTTACTCTGTTGTATGGCAACTAGTACTGTTTGGGTGAAAATTCATGCAAAGAAGCAGTTTTTCATCATATACAGTATGCTCCTTTAGATGATTCTTTCCTGTAAAGTGACTTACCATGTTAAGCTACCTTACAGAAATTTACCTCTTTATACAGCTGGGTAATATTTACTGTATCAATTCAGGGTAAGTTTGTTGATCAAGAGCACTGCAGTAGTGGGGACACGAACCTATGACCTCTGAGTCCACAGGCATTGGGTCTAACTGCTATGGTGCTGCTCCCCCAGACAACTTACCCCCTTACCCTACTCAGGGATTTACCTCATTCATACACACACAGGCTGAAGTCACTTGTCCTGAGCAAGGTTGCAGCAAACCAGAGCCTAACCCAGCAACACAAGGCAGAAGGCTGGAGGGGGAGGGGACATACCCAGGGTGTAACACCAGTCCATCACAAGGCATGCCAAGCAGGACTCAAACCCCAGACCCACCAGAGAGCAGGACCCAGCCAAACCAACTGCACCACTGTACCCCTCTCCATTTATACAGCATGGTAATTTGTCCCCTTATTGTATAAGTACTTTGATTCAGGGTAATACAGGAGGAAGTGGGATTTGAACCTATAGCCTTTGAGCCCAAAGGCACCAGCATTAACTGCTGCTCTAAATGCCACACCCCACTTATAGAACCCAAGGCACCATAATTCCACCAGTTATATATGAGGTATTCTTCACTATTCATTGTTTTAAGGTTCCTAGAAGGTGGTCATTTATCCTTTTTGAAATCAGCCAATGCTTATTAACTAGCGATTAGTTTCCGATTGGCCCGAAAATGGTTTTTGTAACCCACCAGACATTCTTCAATAAAATGTCTTGAGAAGTGCAGAGGCCTCATTGATATTCATACTGCCTGGTGTGTGTCTTCCTGGGTGGGAAGTGACTGCGAACTTGCGAGTTCACGACTCATTAATATTGGCATTTTTAAAAATTTTCATATGGTGTACTTCGACTTGTATTTAAATTAATCAAGTTTTAAAATTGAGGTGAAAACAACTGTGCTGGACCTTTAAGCTGTAATTCATTATGCATGTTCCTGCTTCTCCCTAATGGGTTTCACCAGATGTTGGAACTTTTTTAATACTTGTGAAACATTTTTAATGGGGAAAATTTTGATGGCCGTAAATTAACCTGGATTCTCTGAGCCCGGTGCTTTGTTTTTTTTTTTTTTTTTTTACTATTTGTCTGATAGTCCTACCTTTGACTATTGTCTGTACTCTGTGTTATTGCTTTATAACAAATGATAAATATATTTAGCTTCTGTGTCCCAGGAGTTTGTCGTAAGAAAGATGTAGCGGAATACATGGTAAAATTGCGATCGTTTTTTAAGGCAGGTAATTTATGCAGCATAGCGGGGTGAATATTTGGGATCTTGGAAGACGGAAGGCGCACGGCAAGAGATGCTGGCTTTTGCTGTAGCTCCTGGCACTTGTGTGGCTTAAGCCTTGGCACCGTGTGATGGAAACAGCAGAGTCCACCAACAAGTCCTTCTAATTCTTTGAGCTGGCAATAGACCGGGTTATTATTTTTAAATTTGGGGGGGCTGTCTGTTATTCTGTACTAAATTATTGGGGTTTGGTGTGAAGGCAGCTGCCAGCTCAGTGGTTAGAGTTGCTGGCTGTATCTCTAAAGGTTACCAGTTCAAATCTCTCCTCCTGCTGTAATAGCCTTGAGTAAGGTACCTACCTACCCTAAATTACTCCGGTGATGTTACCTGGCTGTGTAAATTGTTGTAGGTATTGTCACATTGGAGAAAAGTGTCTGCAAAGTGAATTAATGTAACTCATACTTTAAAAAAAGCTCTTTTTATTTGTACCTTGTAAACAGCAACTGGTTGCCATAGAGTTTTTGTGGATGGTCCATCTACCCACCTCTGCAGAAGCACCACGGTACAAGAGGGAGTATGTTCCCAGTGCAATAAAAGAAAAGTGCACATATTTTAGCAGACAAGAACACATTACCATATAAGCTTCGCTCTAGAAATGAAGGAAGCTTAGATTTAAAAGGATAATTAGAGGTGGACGCCAACATGCAGCGGAGACGCTGGAGCATTTAGGAGCTTCGTTTGGTGTATCGGGCTCAGTTCCATGCGACAGCGAGAGCGGAGCAGGTTCTTGCAGCCACGAGAGGAGCTTTTTTCCCTTTGCTCCAGCACATCTCATGCACTGTAACCCCCCTCGGTGCTTAGCGGGGTAGTTCTGCCCACATGTAAGAGGTGTTTTACTGTATGCTTACTCCTGATTGTCTTTATCAGGTTGGTGTAGTCGGGCGGTGAATTGGAGAGAGAAAGACATTCCCGACAGGGCGTGTTCCTCTCAGTGCAGCTCTCTGCGCCTTAGGAGATATGATACATGAAGGCTGTGGAAAGTCTCGAAGTCTCAAAGTCTCAGTGGTTGCAGATGCTTCCTTGGAAATGGTGTTGCGTTCACTTAGCATCTTTTTGAGAAGACTGCGTTCCAGGGGTTGCAGGGTTTTCGGCAAATTGATCAAGAAACTACAGAGCCAGAAGTTCTGCCTGTAAGTAGCAGGCCGCATAGCGGTTAAGAACTGTTATCTTCCACCAAAAAGACCCTGGTTCACACCCCACCCACTGGTGTATTACCCTTAATCAAGGTACTTTCCCTGAATCGGTACAGTAAACTCTGCTATATAAATGTGGGTAAATCAGTGTAAGTAGCTTAATGCTATAAATCAATCTTGGAGACAAGCATCAGCGGAATTAAAATAAAAAAAATCAAACACTAAATGGAACAATACATCGACACACATATGTGAAGATATATGCATACATGTGTATAAGCAGAGAGTAGATGGGTAATTGTGCGATACGTTCCACTCCGTTATTGTACTTAAGTACATTTCTGAAATTTCTAAATTTTGTCAGTTATAAAGTAATTTTTGCCATCCGTACTTTTCATTTTTACTCAGAAATACACTTTTACTCCGTTACATTTATGTCACCTTCCCCTTGTTTACCTATTTAATTTTTTCACATTTAATTATTTTAACTTTCTCTCCCTAAAACAAGCCCCAATCAGTGTTCCTGCCAACAGTGGATTTCATTGGCTGCTGTCAGCTGTCAGTCACAGTTACTAGTGCAGTGAACCACTGACAACGTCTCTTCTCAGTCAGCTGACAGTCTTCTGTGGGTTTCATTGGCCACGGTTCACTTGCGGTGAGACCAATCAGAGTTGAGTGTTGAGAGTCTCCCGCGCAGAATGGCAACCGAGTTCATTGACCTCCGGTAAAGTGAAGTCTGAAGGGGGAAAAATTAAATTAAAGATGTTTTTTTCTGTCAGTTTCAATAGACTGTTCTGCATTTATTTGATTACTTTAATTGACATTATCTGATTTTATTGGTGCAACACATTTACTTTGTTGAAAAGATCTGCAGATATATTTTACCTTGAGTTAAAATGATATATTTAAGCTGCTGTCAGTCCTTGTGGTTCAGATCATAAAAAAAAGATCCTTTTGTACTATAGTAACTTGAGTAGTTTTTGCTCCTTTCTCAAGCAAGTTCTAGACAGTGACTTTTACTTACATTTATTCATTTGGCTGATGCTTTTCCTCAAAGCAACTTTAAGGTTGCAATTACCACAAGCTTACAGTTACTTACCCATTTTTACAGCTGGGTAATTTTATTGGCGCAATTTAGGGTATGTACATTACTCAAGGGTACTATAGCCAGAGGTGAGTTTTGAACCTATACCCTTTAGATCCAAAGGCAGCAGCTCTAATGACTACACTACTAGCTAGCCCCAAAGACTAGTTTACATTTATTTATTACTTTGGAGAAAAGTAACTTAGAATGTTGGTCTACTTACATTTATTTATGCATCTGGGTAATTTTAACAATGCAATTCAGGGCAAGTACCTTGCCCAAGGGTACTACAGCCTGAGGTGAGATTCAAACCTGTGACCTTTGAGGACAAAGGCAGCCGTGCTCGCCACTATGCTACCGACTGTCCTATTTTATACCCTTTTCACTGGTTCAACATGGGACATGCTTCATACTTGAGCCATTTTTTTAAAGCACCAGTACTGGAGTTCCGTTTTTGGACACCCACTTCCTTATGTAAGCAGCTTAGTATAAAAAGCGAAGTTGCCTGCGAGAAAAGTGACAGATAAATGAATTAATGCAAACGTTGACAAATATTTCACTGGCCATGTTCAGCAGAGCTCTTCGGTGTGCAGTTCCATAAATCTGCGTTGTGCTGCACCTGTCCAGGTCGGGACCCCTCCTCCTATAATCCCTGTGAAAAGATAATTGAGCGAAGGGGGCAGCTCTTAAGGCAAGAGGCAGCGGAGCAATGTGTGGCATCTCGTAACGCCACGAAGTGTGTTTGCACCTTCCAACACTACAGGCGCACGCTGGCACTTAACCGCGGTACAAAGGAGTATTACATCATAGCATGAGCATGTATCACAGGGCATTAGGACACGAAGGGCTTGTTAATTCCTATTATTTCCTTTCATATTCACCACGACGCTGGGACTGAGCGGGATTATAGGATGCGCTCAAAGGAATAAATAAGCCTGAGGATGAGAATGCAGGTTGGTGTGGTATTAAAGCCCAACCCCGGGGAAGCTGGACCATCCTCCTCCACCTCAGACGGAACTGGGTCTTTGAAGAAATAACAGTGACAGGGATGCGCCTCCGTTACTGTCATTTCCTCCCGCTTTTCCGCTCGGGACCGACAGCTCTCGGCAGGACTCGTTCTCCACGGTCGTCGTGCCGCTCTGCGGCCGGCATTTCCGCACGGGGACCCCTGCCACCGGGCATCGGCGTTCTCCTCTACGGTATTTGCGTGCGTTACGAAGAGGCAAAAAAAAAACCAGGCTTATCGCGCGTTTATGATTGTGCTTTTACATGCCGATTAATACGTGAATATGTATTGAATATGTATTGTGTTTAAGGTAGAACGGGAGCAGCTGTTAAATGGGGGTCCTCGGAAATGCACGGAAAGGCATCTGGCATTTTCCGCGAGGTGTTAACAAGTGAATCACCTTTAAAATTTAATTGATTCTAAGCCTCTTAACGCAGCACCGATGCCGACGCCGTAATCCGACCTCAGAGAAAGGCCGCGGCGGCTCACGCGCCCTCATTAAGCGGGAGCTGAAATTAATGCGGGTGCGTGGGGCCCGCTGTTCGGCGCGGCGAGCCGGTGCCGTGCGGCCGGCCCCAATGCCGTGCCGGGCGTATGGCCGGAACGCCGGGCCGGTGCGGAGGAGATGGGCCTGGCGGGGGGCCGGCGGGGGGCTGGCGGGGGGCTGGAGGCAGAAACGCTGAGTGGGCATTAGTGCTGGACCGCACCAGCAGAGGTAACACTGCACAGGGTCAGCAAAGTGCCTTACGCGCCGTTATTGCCGCCGCGTGCCGGGGGTGTAATTATTCTGAGGTTTAAATGCTTTTCACTCTTGAGTAACTCACACGTGGAGGCGGTGATGGCTTTGTCTCAAGCGCCCGTGGCCGCCCGCCCCCCCGCCCCCAACAGCGTTCCTCCCAACAATTTTCGATGTCACCTGGTGAGAATGGAACGCATTTGCGAGGAAATTACGGTTGCATCAGAGCGCCGTGAACTTTGGGAGAGCAATAATTTGACCCACTGCAAATCAGGCCGTGCGGCTGAAGCACCGCCGGGGACTGCTTTCCCGTGTTCGAAGTCTCTTTCGTTTAAAAAAACGGATTTATAATCCAGAGGCTGCTGGTTCAAGTCTCTGCTGAGCACCTGCTGTTCAGCCCTAGAGGAGGATGCATAATCCAGTTTCGTTTCTGTAATAGATGTATTTTACTCACTGTTACATACATATTCACACACTTTAGTGTGTGTGTGTATATAAGACAGTGAGTCAAAAAGTATTCACACTATATTCATTGATTTATCCTCATATATATTTATGGAGGGAATAAGTGGTGAGAGCTGGTTTTGGAGGTTGCAAGTCCAAATTCCACTTCCTGCTGTGGTGCCCTTGATCAAGGTACTCACCTGAACTGATACAGTAGAAGTTACCTTGCTGAATTAAAGAGTAAATCGTTGTAAATCAGTGTAAGTCACATTGGAGAAAAGTGTCAAAGCAAGCAAAATGAGCAAATGGAAATATATACACCCTTCTCAGGCATAGTAAGAAAAGGTTTTAGGAGGCATTTTTGGGATTTTTATCAAGTTGCTAAAGCGCCTCCCCCAAATATGGGATGTTGTCTAAAAGCAAAGTACGTCCTCTAAAATGTATGAGGATTTAGGATTGTAACACGAACAGTTTGGGAGAGACACCAAAAAAAAAGTGTCCTCTTGAGTGGACAAAAACGATCACCTGGATTTAAGGCAGTACAGTTACGTTGTTTAACTTGAGCAATGGGGGTTCGGGTACGGTGCACAAGGGTATTGCAGCAGGACCCCCCAGGGGCTTGAACCAACAACCTTCAGTCCTTAACTGCCATGCAAACTGCTGGCCCACTTCTTCAGAGCTCTCTTGCCCTCGAACCCTGCTGCTTTCCTCCCCAGTTCCAGGTAATGCGGCGCTGGATGGATTGCTCCTGGTACGAGTGTTCCTCTAACCCTTCCCCTCTCGTGCGCGTCTCCGACACTTCGCCCCAATTAAGAGGCTCACACGCTCGTGTGATTAATGCGGGCGCCATGGGCGTTCTCCTCTCTTCTTCACCGACGTTATATTGCACTTTGCGCCAGCGCCCGGGTGAGATACCTGGGAGACGAGAGTCATCCACCCTAATAAGACGACCCTGAAGTAGCGGCACAGTGCAGGACGTGACCTTTCAGCCTGGTGTCAGTGTATAAAATCTTTCACTCCACGACAAAATAGCTCCATGCAATAAAGAGTTATCATTTATCATTAGCAAAATATACAGCGTGCACGTGAACGGAGGATGTGTGTGTTTAGAGGTTCGCGGTAGACTCATGGTTTGCGTTTCTGTGATATCCGGTATTACGAAATGGTTTAAAACACAGTATTATACTCTTATTGAAAAACACACTCCGTTAATTCCCTAACCCGCTTAATATTCTGAAATCTGGCATCCCGGCAGTGCCGATGAACCTGGCTACGTGGGATTAATCTGCAGATAAGAGACTATATTTAATTTGTTGATTTGACGGGAGCTGCGCACTGAGTCCGGGCATCTTTCACAGACCCCGCTTGGCTGGAGGAGCCGCAGCAGCCGTACCGGTGCCGTTTGACCTTCCTGCGCGCAGCACAGCCACCGCTCCGGTTAACCTGCCCAGCTGCCCTCCACAGTCAAACCGAAGCAAACTAGAGTGATTGACCGTGTTATTATATTAGGAGGCCCTGCATGTCCCCAGGAAACTGGGTCTGTCTGCGGTGCATCGTATCTCTGCGGGAAAAATCAGAGACACTCGTCCCTCTTTATTCCTCCTCCCGATATCCAGTTTTTCACATATCTAGCTGAGATTATTAATACCTCTTACTTTTAATTAGTCCGGATTGATTGTCATTTATATGGTCTGCTACATCCAGTCCAGGCTGCAACATTTGGTCCGGTGGTGCAATAAACAGAGACGCAATTGAAATTTATTCCAAGCGCCTGTGTGTGAGATTGGGACACTATCATTTTTTTCTTATTCATTTATTTCAATTTGACATGTAGCCTTTGTCTTCTTTAAGTCATCAACACACACCACACACTGACACACTAACTGTACTTATATATATATATGTGTGTGTGTCTATATATATAATATATATATATATAGACACACACACACAAAGTAAAAGACTTACATATGTATATATACACACACACACACACACACACACACACACACACACACACACTGGCTCAAGCTGCTTATCCCAAGCGGGGTTGCAGCGAGCCGGAGCCTAACCCGGGAACACAGGGCGTAACGCTGGAGGAGGAGGGGACACACCCTGGATGGGACGCCAGTCCGTCGCAAGGCACCCCAAGCGGGACTCAAACCCCAGACCCACCAGAACGCAGGACCTGGCTAAACCCACTATACCACTACGCCTCCCTCTATATGTATATATAAGTAAGCAAATTTGTAACTTCTTTGAAGGCACAAGAGGGGGGTGCGGTGGCGCAGTGGGTTGGACCACAGTCCTGCTCTCCGGTGGGTCTGGGGTTCGAGTCCCGCTTGGGGTGCCTTGTGACGGACTGGCGTCCCGTCCTGGGTGTGTCCCCTCCCCCTCCAGCCTTACGCCCTGTGTTGCCGGGTTAGGCTCCGGTTCCCCGTGACCCCGTATGGGACAAGCGGTTCTGAAAATGTGTGTGTGTGTGAAGGCACAAGTGAAAGATGTTAATGGATCGAGGAGAAGCTTTGCAATTATTTAGTCTCGGCCTCAACATAAACGCCATCTTATTATCAAGTGCAGACAGTAATGGTGTTTTATGTTTATGCTTTAAAACTCTGAACCGTCTGACACTTTGCTGGGATGTTCATTATGCCGATTGCCGATGTATAATGAAGTATGTTGGAGTAACGCAGTGTGTCCTGACACCATAATGGGGTTCACACCTCACCGTTCCAAGACAGATTCTATTTTAGCGATGAATTAAGAGTCAATGAGTTACAGAGAAAATGTTCAGCTGTCAAGCAGTCGCCGTGTGTGATCTTTTGAGCAAATGTGAATATGTTTCACATCGTTTTAAACTTTATACCAAAAGACAAATATGTTAAATACAATTCGGCTTTGCCCAGGTAGCTAAAAGTAAATCATTCTTGAAGATCCGTCCCTGTGAGGGGGTCGGGGGGTTAGGGTTAGGGCTTTTACAACAAAAATATGAGCTGTTCCTGGATTGAGAAGAGTTGATGTAAACGTCACCCAAAAACGGTTTGTGGTGTGTTATACGAATGTTCTGTCAGCGGACCGAAACTTTCAAGAAGAATGTGCGTAATACTGCGTGCGTGAACATTTGTGTGAGCGTGTATGAGTGTAATAATTTAAAGGGAATGTCAGTACGAACAGAGCGAACCGTGGACGCAGACGCAGCTTATCGATAGCTGCACCTTCGGGCTACGATCGAAGGTATAAAATAAATCCGAAAACGGTTTAGCGTTAAAAATGAAGACTGACTCCGTGATCTGAGCGCTGCCTTCCTCACGAACGTGGACTGAGAAGGTTTCCTTTCCCGTCATTCCTGGCATGTGAGCATAGCTGTTCGGGAACTAGTCCCAGCGTACGAGAACCTGGCCAGAGATGTTTTACCGTAGTTTTCGTTCACTTACGAATCACGTAAAGTGCACGTAATGGGTTGGGTTGGGTGGTGCCAATTCTTGACGTCTGCGTAAGTGATCGTTCGCACAACGAATGACGGTATGTAGGGGTACGGACGTATTCTCTAAAGAATCACTGTTCAGTTAATTATTTTTTTTAATTGGTCTAATTTTCCTTTTTCAAAGACTAGAAAAATTTGAACGTCGAGAATTTTCCAGAATAGCCAGAATTTTTTTGTATGCTGTGTATTCTACAATTCGCATGCCTCTGATCACACTGAGTCTTCTCAGTGTTTGTATTACTTAATCATAACCCCTGTCGTTATTAGATTGCTGGTTAGTTTTTACATGTGGAGCTTTGCTTTAAATCACTTAAAATAGTACGGTGCGGACGTGGGCTCATCACGAGAAGAGAGCAGGTCGCCCACCTGTTGACGTTCTGCTACACCTTGGTGTAGATTCTGCAAATTAAAGGCCTTCCCAAAGCACTAAACGCTTTCGCTGAGAGCACCTCGAGGTAATGATCTCAACGTTCCTGTAATCAGGTGCTGCTTTCAGGAAATTAAACACTTCAGCTCTAACTGATCCGAGCGCATATTTTTGCGCTTGCATCATTTTAACATTTTTAAACTGAGCCTCATGCGCGGAGAGTGAAGTTTTGACCCTGGAGATGTCGTACCGCAGTCTTGCTGTTCTCCCCCGCTGGACCGTGAGTAAGCGTGTTTACCGGGGTATGTCACCTGAAGGGATGTCAGCCAAAGGGTTGGATAAAACATCGGATCTGACTTTTCTCCTCACTTTTGCCCTTCACCTGCCATTATTGTTATGCGAGGAGACACCCTCTTCATGGGTTTCCTCTTGTTTCATTAGGAATATGAACCAGTAACATTATAAGGGACACCCATCCCTCCCTGCTGATATCTCCTATTGCTATCCTACACTTATTGATCATATTTCAGCCTGCTATGATCCCATGAATCAATCATAGACAATACCTGCCATAATTCCAATTACTCTTATCTCATACTTTTTCCAAAGTGGCTTACAATGTTAAGCTTCTTACACTTTTTTACACAGGTAATTCTTACCCAGGGGTACTGCAGCAGTCAGTATGATTTGAACCAGCAACCTTTGGATCCAAAGATAGCAGCTCTAGCCACTGGCCCCTATTTCAGTTTAAACAAGCTACCAACCTTAAACACTGTTTTGAAAAACCAGGTATTTAAATTGCGACCCTTCATATTTTTAGAGGTAAACATTAAATTTAAAATATATATTATCACATTTTCACTAAAAATGTCATTGCCGTAATTCATCTGTGTTAAAATGATCTGTAATCAAATGCCTGCAGTCTTTGACATAACTTTTTGACAGCAACTCGAAATTAAAATACTTTTTAAAATGCATAAATACTGTTAAAAATCTCAGTTCAGTGTAAACAATAAAAATATTTTAAATAAAATGATGGTGTCTGGGCATGTTTCTCGTTGCCGTTACATTTGTCCAAGCGCTTGTCGTAGTTACAGACAAGGCTGAATTAAATCTGGATTCTTCCATGATGCCTCATCAAGAAGTTAAGGATGAAGAGCAGATGAGCTGATCTTTTGCTGTTCACACCTTGCAAATGTCACAGTTTCCTCCGTAACCCCTACGGCACCATGGGCTCTCATCACCGTAACAGGGTCTTGTTGAAAATCTTAAGGAAGTTAAAATAATCTTTTAGAAAGACATTAAAAGGACTGAGATGATGTCCAAAAAATTTTTGCAAAATTTTCCTGGCTGCCAGCATCATGAGCAAAAAAAAAAACACTCAAGACTCTCCTGATTGTAACAGGCAGCTTTCTTACCTGGTTTGGTTTGAAGTTCATGAGACTGACCCTTATCTTCATCCCTCCCATCAACCCCCCTCCGGTCAGTACGGTGCACCTTCTCCACTGGGAGGACCTGACATTTCCTACTTGTTTATCTTATGTTCTTCTCCATGAGTCACTGCTGAGCGACGTAGACTTACCACCTTGTCACTTTATGTCCATTTTTCCACCTCTGATTGGAAGAAAAGAGCGAATGACCTCCTTTCTAGGTTGGCAAGGAAGGAGGATCAGGAAACGTTGACGTGTCTGTGGGACCAACAAAGGGAATGGGCCGCAAAGAACCGAACCCGCATGCTTTTACCCTCCCGCATTGAGAGCGCCATTAGAGACGTCTCCCAGGTGATAACCCCTCTATGAGTGACAGGGCATTACCCCCCTGGGTGAGGGTGGCCGGGCAGCCCGTGCCCTTGTGGCCACCAACCACTCTCGCTGGCATTGCGCTCTTCACCCATGAATGACTGGGATTTCCTTTCTTCAATGGATCCTTCGCCCAGTTCGACTTCTAAAAGCGCTCCACGAGGTCTCTGTCGCTGTTTATACTCACTGTTTTGTGAACAGAGTATGTAAATTCTCTGGGAGCTCTTCTCAGATCTTACGGGATTTTTGGGGTGGCCGCGGTGTTTCGCCAGCAGCCCGGGCTTTTAGGTGGAACTTCTCATCTTCCCTTAGTGCTTCTCTGCGAATCCTTCCAAATCCTTCCCCTTCGCACCCGACGTGCATTTCTCCTGTCTGCGTGGAGGATTAGGAGATTTACCGTGGTACTTACACCTTTATTTCAGGATCATTTGAGCAATGCTGGCAAAAGAAACAGGATTGATGAATACCCAGTGAAAGCAGGTAAGGGCCTAAGAGACGGGGGTCCTGGCACGTTAAGAAAGCGGGTGTTCGTACCTGTGGGTTCCGGGTGTTCAGGTACGTCCTTATTTGCAATGTGTCTGGGGCACTGAATTATTTAAAGAGCACTTTCCTTCGGGTTAATACATTGTTTTGCTTGTCATGCGTCTGAAATTTTTTATTTCAATTTCAAAATGAGCAAGTTGTAAAGGCTTAGTTTGAAATTTGATACTGGACCAGAAAGAAAGGTGATGTAAAAGGTCGTACAGACTATATAACACAAGTGACCGGCTTGTGACATGGTGACGTTGTGAATTCAAGAATGAAACAGTTGGAATTGACCTTTTCAGACAGTTCCAGGTTCTTTGGAGTCTCGACACTGAGGAGCAAATAAGCTTAAAAATGGTTTATTGCAGTTCTGCAGAGTCTCCAGATGTTACCCCATCACGGACGGCCGCCCAGCTGCAGTCCACCGTGTTTATATACCCCCCTCACTGTCCCTTATCGGTCTGCGCCTGTTGTACTGACCATCCAATGGCTGATGAACAGAGGAGCTGAGTATTCCGGAAATTTCCGCAGCAGAATATGGATAGGAAAGGCCTAAAATTTAAATATAATGGAGAAAACATAAGAAACACAAATGAATACCATATAGTGGATAATATAATAAAGAGTAAGTGAAGAGTAACCGAAAAGAAATCATAATGAGATAAAAGAGAGCAAATAATAATGAAATTGTGAAAGAACAGGTAGACCAACAAAACCATCGGTTTCCTTATTCAAACTGCACTTGTTCCTTTAAGTAAAAGATTTAACCTGAAACATCATGCTGAAATAAAAAAAAATTAAAAATACATAAATAAAAATAAAAACCTATGTGAGTACACTCCTTATGAGTAGAAACAGCTTGCAGAGAATTTGACTAAGACCGCTAGAACCATGCAAAGTTTATTTCAGTTCTTTTATTGTGTGTGATTCCTACAAAATGATATAATCATGTAATCATGTAATCGTAATCATGTACCATATAGCCCTTTTGTATAAAATATATCTTGACATCAGTTGAAATATCATCGCATCTGTTGATATATTTTTAAATTTACCGTTATCTATCTGACATCTGGTCACCGGATGGAAAATGATCACATATATATTTACGCGGTTTAGTATTGCAGGCTTTATGTGGGGAATGTATCCCAATATACAGTCGGCGAAAACATCTCAGTCTCGGTTCACTGATTTCTGCAGCAAACTTGTGAAGGTTTTCTTTTGACAGAGGGGAAAAGTCCATTTTTGGATACCGCATTCCAACTTTTAATTTTTAATGCAACACTTTCCAAAATATTACAGGGACCAATATTTAGTAAATGACAGTGTCCACCTACATAAAAGAGAGTCTTATTACCAGAAATAAAAATATTCCAGGCCCAATGAGACTTTTTCTTATCTCTGTTTTCGGAGAGTGGAACAAATTTGACAGCTTATTTTATTTCAGTAGTAATTCATCGCAATCTTTCGTATTTGGTGTCAAGTCCTTTGAAACCATTATTTGATATTTATCTGCACGAAAGCTGCCTGAAATATGCAGTATTTTGAAAGTGTCCTTGCAGATCTGAAGAAATTCTCAGTTAACTTTTCAGCTAATTAATACTCTCCAAACAGATCCTTAGATGCCGGCGAGAAGATAGTTAAATTCAGAAGTCACACCGCAAATCTAGCCTTTTTGATTTAAATTAGGGAGTGCGGAAAACAAAACTCGTCTGAAAGGAAGTTTTGTCGGATTTGACAGGGAAAAAAACAGCGAACCATTTTTTGCGAGTATAATGTAGTAGGTCTTTCGGTGTCAGCGTGCATTTATTTGCCAAGGATACTGGAGGGAAAAATCGTTGCGGAATTTATACATAAGAAATGCGGAATACATTTTGTCGTGCGTCTTGCAGGATGCCTTCCAGGATGCCTCCCTGTCGGCTCAGAAGAACAAAAGATGAGCCGCAGATAAGTAGAACTGCAGGTGCAGCGGAAGGTAATGCTCAGAACACCTGGGCGACACAACTGCATTGATGGAGCGGAAAGGAGTAACTAACGGTACGGGCTGTGGATTCGCGCCTGGCTCCGCATCCGCTCGTGCACACTTTGCTTGTTCTACACGTGTTCCCAGGAAGAAAGCAGCCGGCTGTGTATGTGGGGGCAGCAGGTGGCGTGGCGGTTGGTTAGAGCCGTTGCCTTCCCGACTGATGATCACCGCTGATCACGCCACCGTCACGCCGAGCGTCCACCTCGCTAACGTCCTTGTGGCGTCCATGTCAAACACTATTTGTCTTGCGCTCCTCCTAGCCCCTGGTACCCAGGACCTGTATAATTCATGATGCTTTTTCTACATCATTACTTAAATCTACAGGAAACACCAAAATATGTATTTATTTCACTTGCATCTGCTGTAGACACATACAGATGCTCCTTGAATTATGATGGTTTGACTTCCGATTTTTTCGACTTTACGACGGTGAGCCGGCGATAGACATTCGGAAGAAACCGCACTTCGAACTTTCAATTTAGATTTTTTCCTCCGGGCAAGTGATACGCGGTGCGATACTCTCCCGTGATGCTGGGGAGCGGCAGCGATCCACATCTCCCGGTCTGTCAAGTGGTTGTGTTTTGTGCATCCATAATGTCACAGAAATGCTCATCTGCGTCTCCTGCTACTGGTGGGAAGAAGAAGAGGAGGGCAATTACTCCTTGCAAAACTCAAGATAATTGCCCAGCATGAAGGCGGAAAGCCCGTAATGCCCTTCGCACATATGCTAGGCTATGATGTTCGGTAGGTTACGTGTATTAAATGCATTTTCGACTTACGATGGGTTTCATGGAACGTGACCCCATCGTAAGTCGGGGACCACCTGTATATTTAACTGTTTATCCAATTTCTAAACTTTTGTTTAAATCCTGTAATTTACAGACTGTCTTTATCTGAAATTTTGGTGTGACTCTTGGGTTTTGATACCCAATTTTCGATTTATGGCGCAAAAAAAATCACTATGATGAAATTAATCCTAAGCATGTCCAAAAAAATTGAAAGCCACGTGTTGTGCGCTTGAGGAAAAAGTGGAGTAATGTACTGTAGTGGGTGTGTCTTCATCCAGATCTCTCTGTTGGTGTGTTAGGAATGCGAGAGTGTTGCTGTAAGAGGATGGACATTATGGGAAGTGTTTCAGATTGTCGGCGATATTGGGGGTGTCATTTCATTAAATTATTGTGGAGACAGCAGAGCAATTAGCAGAAAAAGTTCAGCTGGTGGTTTTTCCGGCACGTACGCACATTTTAGCAGCAGCGTGCAGTTTTAGAAAGTGGTGCACAATAAATGCAACGTGCTCAGCGGAGTCCTGCTTGGCTTGTTGCTCATCCTACAGAGAACCGATCAATTTAAAAGAAAAGTGGGAATTGCCTTGAAGCAATAGGTGGGTAAATCAGTTTGATATTGTGCTGAAATCATGAGTTGATAGGTATGAAGGTGCTTCACGCAGTTCTAGTGATATTTGGGAAAATTGATGAGGGGCTTTGCACAGGCAGGGAACGCATCATTATTTCCCCGCATTTAAAATAGTGGGAAATTTTCTTTCTCCGTCCAAAGTTTTGAAATCCGCACTATTTTCAGTAACGGGACGATTTTTTGAGTCTAGTGATGCCTTCTCCTATTTACTTGACACTTTTCTCCAAAGTGACTTAAAAAGTGAAGGCGTTTACAGTTATTTACCCATTTATACAGCTGGGTAAGTACCTTACTCAGCAGTATTACAGCTAGAGGGGGGGCTCAATCTGCAACCTTTGAGTCCACAGGCAGTAGCGTTAACCACTACGGTACAGCTGTCCCTGTGCACCTACCTATCTGTGTACATATAGCACCTCAAAGTCGTTTACACCCGCTGCTAATTGGGGACCGCTCGATAAAAAATGTATTGAGCGATTAGGAGACCAGGGAAGAAGTGGGTCTGAAAATGATGGGTTTGAGACCGTTCTTAAACGTTTAAAGGATTTCAGCAACTCGGAAGCAACTTGTCAATTTCTTGATCAAGGTAATTGCTGTCATTTGAGACAGTCAAAATGCCCCAGTTTTTACAGTAATGTGGGAAATATAAGTGGTTTAGTCTGCAAACTTGCATTGCGTGTTGCCTCGGAGAAAGGTGTCGGATGAATATAAATGATCGCTGTATCATTGATGGGTCTATCTTTCAGAGCAAGGGTACGTAACAGCCCACCACGTATGCGAGTTTTCATTTCGACAAACATTCTTGACGAATCCTTAGGCAATTTTGAAACGCACGGTGTGGCCCATCTTGCAAAAACTGGACGAAAAGAGGAATTTTGTCAAAGGACACGCTACTAATGTTTGAGGCAAATAACCTGGGGGTAGTCTTATTTTTGACATTTACAGTAAAAGGATCATTTCCTTTAAAAGTAAATTCCATGATTAGGGCCGGATACATGGCACCGCACATGTAGGAGTGATGAGTAGCCCTGCTTTAGAGCCCCCCCCCCAGGTATGGACGGTGTAGCCAGGAGAAGTCAGTGCTGTTCAATTGGTCTTTCAGTACCTTTTTTTATAACAATTTTGATTAGTATGCAAATACACTTCACTTCACCATTAGTAGTAATAACTGTAAAGAACTTTTAATGTAGCCAGGGGTTGTTAATCATTATTATTTTTAGCAAAATGTGACATATAAATGGGCATATACCGTACCCTCGATCCAAGTGACTGTCATCATCATTGCGTGAAGTGAATTACACAAGGAGTAACACATGTATACATTACATTTACATTTACATTTATTCATTTAGCAGATGCTTTTCTCCAAAGCGACATACATCTCAGCAAAAATACAATTTGTGCATTATATTAAGAGAAAGAGACATGGCTGCAGACATGTGATTCTTAAGTGAACCTAGTGTGTTACTTTCCACTTTCTGCACCGATGTTCATCGCTTGAGTAGGTGCATAAAACACAGGATAGATGAATCGTGCCAATTTTTTTTTTTTTTTTATAATAACGTACACAAACAAACAATCACATACAATGCCGGAGTAGCAGCTGTATAAAGGCTTATCTGGGGATGATCGTGAAGTTCCGGTGCACGAACATTTACGCCATACGTGAGCTGGAGAGATCTTGGGCGAAGCGAGTCCGGAAAAGGTAAGTTTTCAGACACTTCTTGAATGTAGACGGAGATTCAGCAGTTCTGAGTGAGAGGGGGAGGTCGTTCCACCACAACGGAGCTAGAACCGAGAACCTCCGTACTTCACTTTTCGTGCGCGGGACCTGTATACTGTATATATATGTACATAAAATGTTACAGCAACACTACTGCTGCAATATTTTGTACATTTTTAATGACAAGTTTTACTGTGTGTACACCTCTTAAATATGGTAAATATACAGTACAGATGACTGACACAGTGGATAGTGCTGGTGCTTCGTAGTGAGTTTTGGGCTGTGGGTTCAGATGTGGGTTTGAATCCGGTTCACTCAATCTGGAGTTTGCATGTCCGCCCTGTGTCCGCTTGGGTTGCCTCCAGGCGCTCTGGTTTCCTCCCGCAGTCCAAAGACATGTTTCAGGTGAACCGGTCACTGGAAATTGCCGTTTGTGTGTGGTTACCCTGTGATGGACTGGTGTCCCATCCAAGGTGTACTCTGCCTCACACCCTATACTTTGGACCACTGCAGTCCTGGCTGGACAAGTACTTAGTGATAACGGATGGAAAGATGGATCAAATTTACCTTTACATACATGTATATATTTACATTTACATTTATCCATTTAGCAGATGCTTATCTCCAAAGTGGCGTACATCTCTATACTTATCAGCACTCATTCCTTACACATACTGTATATATTGCCAATAGTAACTGAAAGTTGAGCTGCTATAATTCAGATAAATAAAAAGCAGGAAGAAGTGTTCTGTTTACACTTCAGTTTACATTTTGCAGTGTATTTCAGTAACGGGTGCAAATAATCTGAAGAGCTGAAGAGCTCTAGTCTGTGTGTGTGTGTGTGTGTGAACTCGCAAGCTGACAGTGTTGCCCTTGAGCCAAAAAACAGGGAGAAAAGGAATAAAAAGTTAGTAGATTTGAAAGAGACTATGCCGGCCGCTGCTTTGTTGGCCTACGAGCAGCGCTGTTGTCGGCATTAGTGTACGTCGTCTGCGCCGGGGGCCTAAAAGCATCGCCCGTGGACCCCGCATCTCAACATGCCATTGATTTCTCTCTTTTTTTCATATATTTTCCATGCTCTTCCGTGCTCCTTTCTGTCTCGGGCCCGGAGCTCACAGAGAATTACTGTCCCTGCGACACAAAGGCAGCGTTTCAGCGCTCGGGGGGGGGGGGGGGGTCGGCTGCATGGCCGTCCAGCCACCCCGGAACTTCCGATAGGGACACAGAGGAGGCTCTGTCACCGTTGCATTTCGTAGGAAACACTGCTGTAGCGGCACCGCTCCACAGGGTGCCCACGAAAACACCGCAGGGCTACACTTCTGCACCTCTGAGTACTTATTTACTAATTATTCGCTGTACTCTACTGCTAGGGCTCTTAATGGGTCGCTTACGTTGGCACTGACATTTATTCATTTATCAGACACTTTTCTCGAGAGCGACATACACCTTATAGAAAATACAAAGTGTTCGTTACATTAATAGGAAGAGACACTTAGATGCAGACGTGTAATTCTTAAGTGCAGATAGTTTGTGTCTTTCCACCATATGAACTGACGTTCATCACACGAGTAGCTGCATAAAACCTGATTTGAATAGTGATGATTCATCATCACCGTGTATATAAGGGGGGCACGGTGGTGCAGTGGGTTGGACCGGGTCCTGCTCTCCGGTGGGTCTGGGGTTTGAGTCCCTCTTGGGGTGCCTTGTGTCGGACTGGCATCCTGTCCTGAGTGCGTCCCCTCCCCCTCCAGCCATACGCCCTGCGTTGCCAGATTAGGCTCCGGCTCGCTGGAACGCTCGGTTTCAGTCAATGTGTGTGTATATGAACTCCTTTTCTGTGTGTGTATAGATATATATATATATATATATATATATATACAGTATATAGGACAAGATGTTCTTAAAAATATATGTAATATATAAAAACTTTTCTCTTACATCGAGCTCTGTAAAGTTGATCATGATCAAATTTTCCTCATCATCAGTTTTTCTTCGGCAGAGTCCAGGCCGAGAACTTTTTCCAGGCAAATATTACATCGTATTTATTCTTATGTCTGACACTTCACCAGTGTTACCTACAGCTCTTTATCTATTTATAGGGCAGGGTAATTTTAACTACAATAATTAAGGGCATGTACCTTGCTCAAGGGTACTATAGCGGTGGGTGGGATTCAAACCTGCGACCTTTAGTTCCAAAGGCAGCAGTTCTAACCAGTAAACTTCCAGCTGTCCACATATGAAATTTGACCAGGTTCATTTTGCTTATTTTCCGGCACTCTCTTCCCTGGTAGATACAGTTGACCCTTGAACAACACGAGGGTTCAGGGCGCCGACCCCCCGCGCAGTCGAAAATCCGCACGTAACTTTTGACTCCCCGAAAACTTGCTAAACTTTAACGTCTACTGCTAAATGAATAAATGTAATGTAAATGTAAACGTATATTTTATGGTAGTAAATAATAAAATAGACCAGCATGACAACTTTTTCGATATTTCTAGGCTACGCGATTCATCTGCAAGTTTTTTCAAATTGTCGCACACACACACACACACACTTTCTGAACCGCTTGTCCCATACGGGGTCGCGGGGAACCGGAGCCTAACCCGGCAACTCAGGACGCAAGGCCGGAGGGGGAGGGGACACACCCAGGACAGGACGCCGGTCTGTTGCAAGGCACCCCAAGCAGGACTCGAACCCCAGACCCACCGGAGAGCAGGAGCCGGTCCAACCCACTGCGCCCCCCTCCCAAGTTGTTGCAAATCTCAAAAAAATTTTCCACTGTATTTATTGAAAAAAATCCGCGTATAAGTGGACTTGCGCAATTCAAACCCGTGTTGTTCAAGGATCAGTTGTATATTTTTATACATATCTCATATAAAGAGAATATTAAGTTTATAGACAAGCCAGAGTTTACTTGTTCAAGGACTTTCAAAGCCCGCCAGATGTTTGGTTAATTTTTGCACATGAGCACGCTGGTGCAGTAGGCCAGACAGAGGACTACAGGTAAACGTCTGAAAAGGCCAGAAGGTGGCGTGGTAGTTCGAGTTACCGCTTTGGACTCGAAGGACGTATGTTTAAATCCCATCTCCTGCTACTCTACGCTTGATAAAGGTTCTTACCCTGAATTGATACAGTAAACATTACACTGCTACAGGTAAATCACTGTCAGTAGCATAACAATGTAAAGTTGCTTTGGAGAAAAGTGACAGAGAGATTTATAAATACAAATGCAAAGTAATAAATGACCTGAGCACCACGTATTGTAGCATTTAAGGATATGGACTTGTAACCAGAAGGCTGATGGTATATATCTCACCCCCTGCTGTTGCTGTAGTACCCTTTATCAAGGTACTACAAAAATCCCATGCTGTATAATAATGAAACACTGTGCATTACTTTGGATGGAAACAGCTAAATAACTAATTATGGATAATAATAATAATGTCACACGGAACCAAGGACGTGGGAATGGCTGGACCCAAGTGCAGGATTATTTCTCAGGTACCGAGGGATCGGGTGAGTTCTCGTTGTCGGGGACGGGCAAAGAGTTGGTCGATCGGCGGTCAGAGTGGGAGTTAAGATACGTGGACGTAGTCGGGAGGTGAGGCGAATGGTCAGAAGCCGGAGAACGAAGAACGGGGACTGGGAACGAAGGAGATTGGGACATGAGCGCTAAGGAGGACGGTTGTCTCATTGAGATTCCGCGAGTGTGAAGGAGCTGAGGAGGGTCTTTTAAAGCCGAGTGTTCTAATTGTCATCCGGCGCTTGATCGTTTTCAGGTACTGTTGATTGCAGTGCGGGCGTGGATGTGACAAATAACAATAACAATAATAATAATAATAATAATAATACTAATAAGAAAGGTAGAAGAATTGTGGTCACAGTTGCTGAATATGCAGTTCAAGGGTTTAGGTTTGAATCCCACCTCCTGCTCTGCTTCCATGGATTTAGGTAGTTACCCTGAATTGATGAAGCAGATATTACGCCTGTGGAATAAATGAGTAAATCAGTGCAAGTAACTTTGGAGAAAAGTGTCAGCTAAATTAGTAAAATATCCTTCACATTTTCAAGCATTCATACAGCAAGGTGACGTGTTGAAAAAAACAGTGAAGGTGCCTCCTGACTCCCCAGGCGGTGACATTCTGATTACAAGCGCGTGTCTTTAACCGCTGTGGTGTCTGGTGCCCCATGTGAGAGTGTTATCGATATTATTGCAGGTAGGTCTGGACGGGCAACTTTTAGAAATCGATGAACAGTTTAATGAAAATAATCAGCGTATTAATCATAAACACGACACCTTCTGGAAAGAAAAAATTCCGAAGACCCCGTGTTTAACCGGTTGTGTCTTAATGGACACACATGAGTGACGATTTCAGTTTACCTGTGTTCTGCTCCTTTATAAGTGCATACCATTTAAATGTAAAAAAAAAAACATATTTGATGACATTTAGGTGGCTAATTTTACATTTAATAACGCTGACATTTTGTGTAATGCTGTATCATTATTTTGGCGCATTGTTGCCAAAGGCTTATAACATTTACACTGACTTTGCAAGACGGAGCTTTAACCACGGTCCCTAGAAACATCTGTTGAACGTGTTTTCCCTTCCCTCTCCTCCTGCACTCAGAGCGGAGACCCGAGGAGGAACGAAGAGGATCCCGTAGCTTCGCGATTGGATGTGAGCCTATTTTGACCCCAGACACCGAAGATGATGTTGCTATGGAAACTGCTGGTGCTGCCGTCATTCGTGGGGTGCCTCGCAGGTAAAGAGTGTTATTTCGAACTTGCGATGCGCGCATGCCACCACTTCCTCGGACAAGTTCGCACGCTTATTCTCGTGTATTTAGGGCAGGTTCCCATCGCGAAACGTAGCCGAGAATGCGAATAATTCAGACGGCCGAACGAAGGCAAACATTAATCATTTTTTTCATTAAGATACAAATAGCCAGATTGTTCTTTAATACTGAAGGCACTTTAAAAATGAATAATTGCGCCTGAGTGATTGCACTCCGAAAAGGTTGTCTTCAGTTAATCATTTCGAATATAAATGGAGAGATTGAGTTGGGAGATATACGGCGCGGCGGACGAAAGTATTAAATTTAATCCATTGATTGTGAAAGCGTGCGAGATTTGATCGAGAAAGTGTGGGGAATGGAAATAACCTTGATTGTGGGACAGATAGGTGGGGCGGCGCGCGTGCGGCCCGTGCGCGTGGCGGTTGCGGAGGGGCCGCGCCGCGCGGGGCCAGACGCGCGTGAACTCTAATGATCCCGTCAAGGCGAAACAAAGATCTATAGTCGGCTATAATAATCCAATCAAGTGCAGAAACACTCTCTAACTGATCCTGTTACAATGCGTGTTTGCTGCGTCTAGTCCGATATTTAGGCTGCGCTCTATGGTCGCTGTAAATTCACATGTCCTGCGGTGGAATCAGTGCTCGGCCTCCCATTAGCGTTCCCACTTGACCAGTGAATCGAAGAGGACGCCCCGTGTCCGGTCCTTCGAACCGGGGCCGTCCAGCCTTTCTTGGCCGAGGGGCCACAGCGTTCGCTGTGAATGGGTTTGACGGCCACTCGCTGTAAAATCATAGTGTGTCGCATACTGAATCTTAAATGTCTGAACTGAAGAGCGGTTATTTTATTGGGCTTTAATTACATTATTATGCATTTTATTATGCAGGAGACAAGAGGTGCAGTTGCCTCTTGATGAAGGCTTTTCTTTGCCCTTAGAGTGGGGAGAAGGAAGGGGATGGAAAAGGGGGACCGGGGAACAGGCGGGATGAGGTTTCGTGCGGGTCAGGGGGGCTGGGAGAGTCGGGTCGGTCGGGACAGTCGTGTCTGGGATCGGGTTCGAGCTCGGGTTCGGCTCTGTCTCGTTCTCCTCCTCGATCTCTTCTCTCTACTGCTGGGCACCGGGGAGGAAATACGGAGTGTAATCAGTCCCAGCTGTGGCTGCTTTGCCCCCGTCTCCACCCCCTCCTCAGGCTGTCTCGGCATGTTACACCAGTATTGAGAGCAAGTGCCCTGGGTGGCATGGTGGCACGGCAAGTAGCGCTGCTGTCTCACAGTGCCTGGATGGTGCGAGAGGAGGTGGGTTTGATCCGTGCTCAGTCTGTGCGGTGTTTGCATTTTCTCCTGGTACCTGTGTGGGTTTTCTCTGGGTACTCTGGTTTCCTCCCACAGTCCAAAGATATGCTGTTGAGGTTCACTGAGAGTGTGTGTGTGTGTGTTCCACTGATGTATAGATGAGTGATCCAGTGTAAGTAGTTTATGTAACAGTGTAAGTCACCACGGTGAATAAGGTGTGTGGGCTGATAACACTACGTAGAGTTCATTGGAAGTTGCTGTGATGAAAAGTGTCTGCTAGATAAATAAATGTAAGTAGAGTACATATTAATAATTTTATGAACATTATTGCGGGCCAATGGGGGTGCGGTGGTGCAGTGGGTTGGACCGCAGTCCTGCTCTCCGGTGGGTCTGGGGTTTGAGTCCCGCTTGGGGTGCCTTGCGACAGACTGGCGTCCCGTCCTGGGTGTGTCCCCTCCCCCTCCGGCCTTACGTCCTGAGTTGCCAGGTTAGGCTCCAGTTCCCCGCAACCCTGTATGGGACAAGCGGTTCTGAAAATGTGTGTGTGTGTGTGTGTGTGTGTGTGTGTGTGTATTGTGGGCCACACATTGGACAGCCCAATTTAAAGGGAATTACCTACCTGGTACAGCCATGTCATTTCAGTACTTCTCTATCCCACAGTTTAATGCACAGGTTCAAAGACATCATTCTGAAACAATATTTTTGCGCCTTAAAGTTTGAACAAAATTAATTCGCTTGGCCAGGCTTTGTAGTGGTGTCCCATCTAGGGTGTTTCCTGCCTCACACCCTGTGTCTCCAGGATAGACTCTGGGCCACCAGATACAAGTAAAAGCTCATGTTGGTGCGGTAGTTAGACCTGCTACCTTTACGCACAGAACTGGTAGAGTAGAGTAAAAATTACCCTTGTGAATAAATGGGTGAAATAAGCTTATGGGTTAAGTAGCTTAAAACTGTAAGTGACTTTAGAAGAAAAAAACGACAGCTAAAGATGCTGCGCTGCTGGTAGTGCAGTGGTTAGAGCTGCTGGTTTGGATCTTATGCATTGCTGTAGTACCCTTGAGCAAGGTACTTACCCTGAATAGCAAGAGTAAAAAAAAATCCATCTTTATAAATGGGTGAACAATTAATATTTTAAGTTTTAGGATGCAGCTGGTAGCGTAGGGGCTAGAGCTGCTGCCTTAGGAGGTTCGATCCCCACCTCCGGCTGTAGTACCCTTGAGCAAGGTACTTACCCTGTCAAATTACCCAGCTGTATAAATGGATAAATAACTGTAAGCTTGTAATAATTGTAACCTTAACATTGTAAGTTGCTTTGGAGAGAAGCATCAGTTACATGTAAGTTGTTTTATAGAAAAGCTAAATGAATTAGGGTATATAAATCAAGGAATAATATTCGCGTAAAGCAAATTTCTCAAAGTGCGTGTTGGGAATACTGCAGTCGCCATCTGAAAAATGATACTTGCGCTGTCCATTTCTTCAGCATTTTCTGTGTAATTCCGGTTACTACGTTACAACTGAACATGGTTGGCCGGAGCGATAAGAAGAAGTGGTCTGGTGTCCGAGCGGAGATCGTAAAGAAAAGACCAGTGTGCTGGAACGAAGTTGGAGGTTATATGGTGCATGTTCTTCATTTTCATGAGCTTTATCATTTAGTGTTTCGGCAGTTGATTATGTTTTCGGTAGGTTTTGAACTGTTTTCTAATTTAATTTTGGGCGTGCTATGAGTTGTCAATATGTGATGATTGCTGTATTTAATGTTATTGATGTCCTCACCCCATTTTTCGCACCGAAACACACTTTTATTCTGCAAACTGGCATAATGCAGTGTTTAATCAGAACATAGCTGTCGTGTTACAGCAGGACAGAATGTACTCCGTTTGGTGTGGAAGGTGAGGAGTCTGAGTCAAGTTAAGCACCTGTTCTGTCGGGGTCATGGTGGTTGGGAGCCTATCCCAGAATCACTGGGTGCAAGGCTCGGCAGGGGGTGGGGGGGGGATCCTAAATGGGTATACCACACACACACACACACACACACACACACACACACACGCATTGCTGGCAATTTACAGTCACAAGTTAAAATGAAACAGATGTCTTTTGATTGTGGGAGGAAACCAGAGCACTTGGAGAAAACCTACACAGACACTTGGAGAATATGCAACTTCAACCATACTGGATTAAAATCCACACCTGAACAACCGAGGTGTTGTGAAGCTACACCCACCTGCTGCACCAACGTGTTACCAGTTTTTACTCACTATACAACAAATAATAACATGAGGGTGTATAAAAGCTAAGTAGAATCCCAGCATTTTTGAGCATTAAAAGTAAGTCCGAGTACATATTGTAGCTGAATGCTTTTCGCACTGTAACGCCTTTTATACTCACTTTCGTTTCATGCTTTTCTGTAAAGCATCTGACAACATTAAGTCACTTACACTGATTTACCCATTTATACAGCAGGCTGATTTTTACCGTATCAATTCGGGTCAAGTACCAGATTCAAGGGTACTGTAGCAGGAGGTGGGATTTGAACTCAGTTCCTACAAATTTAAGCTTTCAGCTGTAGCCACTACACCACCTGCTGCCCCAAAGCACTTCATGACATCGATCTTCTGTTTGGGGAAACGGCTTAATTTTTCTTAGCGGTGATGCAGTGGGTCGACCTTTAACAGCCGTCAGACCCCAGCCAAGATGGAGCAGCAGTTGGTGGAGCGCAATTTCCTTACTCACAGAACTGAGCGTTTTGGGTTCTGGTCTTGGAGACAGGATGTTCTGTGCCCTTCATGTTCCATTTGTTTTGTCTTTGATGTTCACTGCTGAGTTATGTCTTTTTAATTAATTTTCTGTAGCACTGCATTAATGGATCTGTAGTGGAATATTGAGCAGTTTTTTCAGCAGCAGTTACGGACACACCCTTGTGACCTGGATGTTGGCAGGGTCATTTTTACTGTATCAATTCAGCATAAGCGATAAACGTACTATAGCAGGAGGTGGGATTCACCTCGACCGTCAGATCCTGAAGAACCTGCGACCTTCAGATCCAAGAGCAGCCCACCTGGTGCCCAAATAAAAATCCTAAAAGGAAGAAACTGTATGATGACAAGCAGACTATAAATAAGCATATTGCAGATACACTGAATGATAGAGGGGTGTGGTGGTTAGAGGTTAGTGCTGCCTTGCACTCACAGGGGACAGGTTCAAATCTCTGAAGTGCACTAGATCAAGGTAGTAACCCTGAATAGAAACAGTAAAAATTACTCTGCTGTGCAAAGGGGTAAATCACTGTAAGTTGCTTTGCAAAGCTGTCAGCAAATAAATCATAGTAAGAGCAACAGTATATGTATGAATTATTACTTCCGAACTGCACTTTTATTCCATAATGTGGTACGAGAGAACGGTCGCAGAGGCTCCCCAACACAGGTACCGTATTCAGCGGGACCTTTGAGGACCTGCGGAAGGTGGCGCCGGGGAGAATAAGGTCGGGTGTCCGATGACTGCGAGGCGGTGAGCGGGTTGGCCGCAGCGGCGGGACTCGCGGGGGGAACTCGCTTGACGTCTAGGGGAGATTTTGGCGATCTCGGTCCCTCCTGCCAGGTGCCCGCCTTTGTTCTCCCGCGAGCCGTGACGGGCCGTCCTCCTGTTCATCTCGCGCGTCTCTTTCTCCGTCCGCACCGCCATGGCATCTGATTACCACCGTTCCCTGGGATTGCGCTCAGAATCCTAATTTCCCCCTCGACACTCCTGGTCGCGCTGCCACCGTGCCAGGTGTGCGCGCTTTGTTTATCTTCTGCCTTCCCCAGAGCCTGGAGCCGCCCGAGAGTCCCACGTGCGACATTTGTGTCGGGTGTTGGCGTCGATGGGCAAATCCCTCCCGAATGTTTTCCATCTTGGCGTCTCTAACACCTTGGCTGTAAAAGGAGACAAATGGGAGGGGAAAATTGTCAACGCGTGTGGACGTGCCCATAGAAACAGCTCAGCGGCGAAGGTGGGGGCCATGGCCGGGTCCAGAGGTTGAGCGCAACAAGCGACGGACGCGAAATGACAGGTTACGCATGCGTTTCTGTGCTTTAAGATGAAGGAGGGACGTCACCGAGGTCAAAGCGGCCGAATAATTCCGCGTTTCGTCCCGTGAAGTCTCGGTGACCTAACAGTGATGACGGTAGGACGTGCCGCTGCGGTTTCCGGAATCTCCAGCGGATCATTTTAAGGTCAAAATGTTCGCCAAGTGGCCATTTGGAACATGTGCCTTAATGGACACTTGAGTCTGTGAGTTTCTTCCAAGAAATAAAGCCACTCGAACATCACACACTCTTAAGTTATTCACGCCAATATTACGTGCAGTTCATTGAATGAAAGAAATGAGCTACACGGTGACCGTTAGTTTCAGATTCAGGTTAAATCCGGTGATCACTGCACAGTTTCACGAAGAAAGGCATTTTTCTCTTTTTAAATCAAAGGAATATTACGAAAAAAGATGACGAGATGTTGCTGATCATTAGCTATGACTGACACTTGAACGTATAGTGAGATATTCTTTATTTATAGGTGCCCTAGTTATTGCGAGATGTGCCGTGTCGCACGCAGACTTATGGGTAATGCATTTCAGCACGCCCGCTTGACATGCAGACTCGTGGTGAGGAGGTTCTAGGGTGCTGCCCTCGCTTGCTTGATAAGAATCGAGATGGACTTGGCATTGAATTTTCGGTGGAGGGAAGGCACGGAACGTGCACTCGAGCGTCCATTCGGCCCACTGGCGATTCCGCCGTCATTTTCACCGCATTTGTGCTGAGATTTTTTTCTATGGAAGGAGGGGACGAAGCCCACGGACGACACCGAAGAACTGAAACTCAGGGTGGAATGTCTCATCGCATTTTTAAAAAAAAGCTGCCAGAAGTGGTCCTTTCTACTGTACCGTTTGCACATAAAAAAAATAGGTCATTAAAATAAGAAAATTATGCAGTAAAAATAAGAACATTAAAGAGTGTGTATATGGGTCACGTCTAGGTAATGTTCATCACAAACAGATGAGAAACAATGAAAATGAGTTCAACCCACTATTTTTATTTATTCGAAGTATTTTTTTTTTAGTCTAGCTTCTCTGTTCCGTAGAAAATTTATTCTTAAGACCTGTAGTGGTCTCCAAGTATGACGGCTGAAATATTTCTGAAATATTCTTCTGCGGGCTTAATAATGTCTTACATGCACGGTTGCTAAATTTCAAAAGCAAGTGAATATTCTCTTTTGCTTTCATTTAACATTGATAAGTTTGGGATTTGAATAGATGAAAGGCATGAGCAGGAAGAGGAGTGTGTTCAGAAGTACTGCCGCATGCTCGTTTCGTATGAAAGGCTTAGAAGCTCATCTCTAAAAGATTTATTGCGGGCATCGTCTTTTCTGAGGCTAGTTTATGTATAGAGACAGAGGCTCGGTGGGTAGTGCTGGTGCCTTGCAGGTCTTGGGCTGAGGGTTCCAAGATGGGTCGGAATCGGGCTCAGCCTGTACACTGTTTGCACGTTCTTCTCATATTGTGTTGGTTTCCTCACACGCTCCAAAGATGTGTCAAAGAAGGCGTCGACGCTTTACTGCGAAAACCATGTAAGCAGTTACCATGACTTGACTGTGCTATGACAGCACTTACTCTAACTTTACCCATACGTGGGAAGTTAGGCACATCGTCAGAAGCTCTTATTGGTCTGTTTTGCTCACACCTGAGGGCAGATGCTGAGTAGCTGACCGAAAAACAGGGAAAAGAAAAGGAGTAAACATTTATTCATTTAGCTGACATTTTTCTCCAAAACAACTTAAAATGTTCATGTTATTACAAGCTTACAATTCTTTACCCATTTATAGAGCTGGGATTTTTTCCTTTTTTTTTTTACTGAAGCAATTTAAGGTAAGTACCTTGCTCAGAGTTGCTACAGCCAGAGCTGGAGATCAACCTGCGACCTTTGCATCCAGATGCAGTCGCTCTAACCTCTACGCTACCAGCTGTCCCCAACATATCATTTTAAACGAAACAGTATCAATAATAAACATGTACTAAGCAAAAGGTTGATATTGTTAGCATTAGGAAACTAATAAACTTAGAAGATCTGTCTTCTGTTGGTCCCTGGCAGCACCAGTGTTGGTTCCACGGGACACAGCTGGATCTCTGCTGGAGGAAGGCGAAGGAGATGACCCTTGGATGTGGGAGAGTTTTGAACCCATCTAAAATCTGTCCATCCCGATCATGAGCCGTCTTAGTTTCCCTCTGACGGGTGGCTCGGGAACAAGGTTGATCAGTCATTATCGGCACGTCTCCTACAGAAATCTCAAGAACGAGACGAGTTGAGTGGGTCAAGGGTTGTCAACAAACATGGGGTGTGAACTGTCACAGCGTGAACATTCTGGATGCCCTTAACTAAGGTTCGCCTACCGCTTTTAAGGTCAGAGTATCACGAGTTAAAGAAGGATGCTGTGAATATGAACTGCGTCACTTAGTCAGAAATGTCTGCCCTGGACTTGCTGCTTATGATATTTTGGCAAAGCTGTCAAAAATAACCTGCAAAGATGAACCACACTCTTCCAAGAAATTTCTTCCAGGTTGTTGAGGGTTTCTTGTCTCAGATCTCATTATCTGTTCTTCTTACAAAAATTGCTCTGTGTGTTTGAAAAGTGACCTTTCGAACCTGGGAACCTTCTGGCTTAAGAAGTCACTCACCGTTCACAATTCCGCAACTTTTTTTTTTCATTGTCAAACTACAACTTACTCTTTTCCTGTACAGCCAGAAATCCCAAGTATGTCTTTCTTCAAATGAGAAGAATAAGCAGTATTATTCAAAGTACAGCTGCATTCCTTGTCTTTCATTGGTCAGTTTTATCTCAGCTGAAATATCTCTGAGCTTCCCAGTCTGTGCTGCATTAACGATAATTAAAAATGAAACTCAATTAAGTGATAACTAATAAATGAGCTGTCATATACACTGTGCAGTCAAGGTGTTGATATTACTATGCACAGCTCCTAGTAATCATGCTCAAGAAAATGAGTATTCCAGTGTTACAGAGGGCTTGACATTTCTGGAAAATATTAATATTTGAGGTTTGTGGTGTCAGACAGAAAATGCAGTACCAGCGTGAAGTCTGAGTACGCTTGCTGAATGCTGTTTTGTTTTTATAATTTACTGCTTTTTACATCCAGGTCATCGTTTTGGATTGTCCTTTTGCTTTCCATCTTTGCCAGTTTTTACACAACTTTGAGGTGTATGTTGGGTCTTTGTATGCCTGAAGAATGAAGGTGTGCCCAATTACCTGTCATCTTGATGGATTAGCATGCCTCTGAATTGTGCAGATTAAATTTCAGATTTTTAGTAGATTTTAAAAAATTGATATCTAAATTGTGTGAGGGCGTGTAGGGGGGGTGTGGTGGCGCAGCGGGTCGCCCGCTGTGAGGCGGGTCTAGGGTTAGAGTCCTGCTTGGTGTGCCTTGCGATAGACTGGTGACCTGTCCAAGGTGTATCCCTCTGCCTCCAGGATAAGCTCCGGCTCACCATAACCTCACTCAGGACAAGCGGTTGTTGACATTGGTTGGGGTTGGTTGGTGATGGCATGCAGTATGGAACTAACAATAATGTTATTAGGCTAAAACAGTGCTAGCCATGAGGGCTGGAATTGCCACGGACTTGGTAAAGATCAACACTCTGTTACCAGCAAAGCATCCCCACAGCATGACGCTGTCACCACCATGCTGGATAGTTGCGTCCACTGAGGTATGACGCCTGTGTTGACCCTCATTGCCTGTTATGAAAACTTACCACTTGGAATCAAATATACGAAATGTTGACTCATCAGCTAGATCATGTTCCACTCCTTAAATGTCCAGTTTCTGTTTTTTGCTCAGGAAAGTGGGCCTTCAAACAGATGTATTCAGTTTTGTTCACTGATACTGTATTAATTAATTTTATTTCAGCTGGAAATGTTTTGAGAATGAAGGAAATAATATTTGCCTAGTCAGGTAACTCTGGAAGTTGAGAGAAATGGTACCATTTCTCCAGCAAACGGATGGTTAAGTTACTAATGTGACGGCGCTAAAGACTCTGCTGTGGGGAACCCTGCCAGGGTTTAGGAATATGGATTCAGTCTGCCAGAGATACAACAGAAGTCATACCAGGTTGGGGATTTAAATGGAAAAAAAAAGGAATAAAAAACAGGGCACAGAATGAAGAGGCCCATTCTACATCATGTTATCAGTTGTTAACAGATACTCAGTTTTGATTCATGGTAAAATGGTCACTAGCATTGCCAGTCCCACGCTTCAGTGGTTTTGGGGCCCGGTATCAAAACGCCACTGTGCTGCTTAATAATCGGTGCTGCTGCAGCTTGTGAAGGAGGATATCAGCTCTGGATAACTCTGGCGCTGTTTTGTCTTTTCTTGGGTGATTTTTCTTCTTCCAGCGCGGCTGGTGTATTGAGGTTCCATTGTTGTGTATCTATTCATCACAGTCTCATTATCTCGCTGGCAAATGTGGGGGGGAAAAATTGACCCATCGTTGATCGGTGTGTATACGCACATCTTTTAAAGCTGCCGTTGCAACTTTTTCCACATCGTGAAAGATACTGAGGGCTTGATATAGAAAGGGTTAAGATTTCATTTACGACTCGGTACGCTGACGTATCGAATGCTCGACTCAACGCAGCCCCCGTTCCCCAGCTCGCTGTTTCCCGATGCGGGACCGCCCTTGAACTCAGATTTATTTCCTTCCCCAGAAATACATTCAATAGAATTGAAGCATCCATCTGTTGAGGGACCCGATTCAGTAGAAATGGGTGAAACACGGTTGAGACCACCTCTAAGCATTGTATTTTGTCTGGGGAACTACTGTTCTTTCCATCCTGAAGGTCGATATGCGCTAGTTTCAAATAATGCAGGATATGCGCTTTAAACACTTTGGAAGAATGTTCCTATTCCGCCTCTTTGAGTCATAGAGGAACTTGTGTCTTCAGTTGATGTACCTGCCTTCGCTCGGGTTTCTTTGGCAGAAAGACACACCATTTCAAACTCTTTTACTGTTTCGTCAACTTAGCGCGCAGGTCGGAAGACTAGCTGCTTTGTTGTTGAAAACTTTCTTCGCTTTTCACGACGACTTCTGTTTTCGTCATCCTGTGCCAGAATCTCTTGTCCGTAAAGACCCACCGCCTTGAGGGAAGTCCACATCGGTCGTCGTGTTCCTTCGATTTACCTACCTGTCGCCGTGCCACTTCTACGCCAGGCAGAATTACCCCAGTTGGCTTTACCTCTAGGGGCTGATCAGTGGAAATCAACGAACGGTACAACATCCATTAATGCCATTATAGCTGCTTCCGTAGCTGTTGGCTTCTGTCAGTTTCCCAGTTTTTTTTATGTTTGGCACAGAATCACTGTGATATTACTTGATCGTACAACTTTCTCAGTAGCCGACTATTATATGGTTAAATTGTAAAGTTCTGAAGGGCACATCACAGTAAAAACCCTTTTAAATAAATTCCTCTTAGCGATATGTTGTAAAATTTTTGTGTGCACCCTTGGATTTAGTAACAAAAACATGGGAAAGGTGAGCTGAAGTTTTCCAATAAAACACGAAGGTTCTCCGTTCCCACTCCGTTGGGGGAGAACGACCTCCCCCTCTCACTCAGAACTGCTGAATCTCTGTCCACGTTTAAAAGGGCCTGAAAACTCACCTCTTCCAGACTCACTTTGCCCATCATCTCTTAAGTTCACGTAAGGAATAAATGTTACTGCACTATAACTTTAAGATGATCCCGGATAAACCTTTACACAGCTACTGCAGTAAGGTAACGTAAGTGTTTATATGTATCTCAAAAAAAAAAAAAAATTATTGATATGAACCAATTAAAAAAATCGTGTGATGAAAATTGGTTCATATGGTGGAAAGAAACAAAATAACTCCACTTAAGAATCACACGTCTGCATCGATGTCTCTCTTTCTGCTAATGTAATGAACACATTGTATTTTCCGTGAGATGTACGTCACTTTGGAGAAAAGCGTCGGCTAAATGAATAAATGCAAACGAATAAATGTGAACGTGAATGTAAAACTTGCACATCCGAAGCACCGCAGTTTATTACGGAACGAAGTTTATTACCGAACAGTAGGCAGTGGTATGAGACAGCGCAGCAGTTTTACTTTGTTTCCACAAAACAAGTCCATGATTTAGCCTTGTGCACATATTTTGCCCTTACGCGTATTATATCGAATGTTTCTCCGCGTCTATCTCATCTGCAGAAGATTAATATATCCATGTCCTACAGAACTGCCTTAATACACGGGAGCAATATTCATTCGATTAGCTCCCGTGAAGCATGAACGATACCAGCCGGCTTCTCCCCTTCCTTGACCTTGAACCGATTTAATGTAGTATTTTGCGTCTCTCGATCCCGGGATGCGGGGACGCGCACGTACACTTCCGCTTTGCTTTCCGAAGCATGGAGGAACACATTTACTCAGAAAATTGTAGGTACGGTCAGCGCATCAGGTTCCGGCCTCCTGAAACCACCTTCCCCGGACGCCTCACTTTTTAAAAAAAAAATGTCTTTATTTATTTTTTTTCTCGGAAGGCAAGATCTCGCTCGATGAATCCTCAGCATAACCTCGGGAGGCCGGACGTGAAACGCACTTGAAACGCTCCGTCCACCGCTGGATATTTCTTATCTGAGGGTCGGACGGGGAAGAGGAGAGAAGTTATTATTCGAGGCTTTGAATACATCATGAATCTCAGCCGAATGAGCGCTGGAAGCCACAAAGCACATTCTCGTCCTACTCGGCGACTTCTTGGGATTTTTTTTTCTTTTTAATTTTTATTTTTTTGTATTTATGCCGAGGTAAAGGTGAGCTCAGAAAATTTCACCGCTGCCAGCTGATTGAGATCAGCTTTTATTTTGCAGTCTTGCTTTTCATCCTTTGAGCTTCTGATGTCACGAACTGAAGGGCAGCTGAGATTTAGAGACGTTTCTAATGGCTTTAATAACAACTTTGGCCACCTTTGATGCCGATTATTTTTGCTCTTTAATTCTCATACCGATCACATCATCGCTGCCTACGCATTTTTTTTTCAGCCCTCTGACCTGCACCACTTTCTCTAAAGTTACTTTATTTAGGGCGCAGTCAAAATAAGATACCTCAGCCATATATTTGGCTAAAAGCATATCAGTTGTGTTTGTCTCAGACACGTTTTCTCTTCTTTCCACTGTCAGGTCATTTCTGCATCATTATTATTTATTCATTTAGTTGCTTAGTTGGCATTTTTATCCAGAACAGTGAAACTTTACCCGCTGAAGGGCACGAAGACACGGCCCCCCGCGGAACTCGAACCAACGACGTTCGTCACCGCAAGCGGCTCTCGATCTGTAGCCAACGACTGCGGAAAATTGAACTGACGAAACTCGCAAAATCTGCATTCGTATAATTTTGTGTTGTTCTTTTCCAGCGCTGATTGCATCGGTAAGATGTGCTTATTATATAAAGCAGGTAAAATGGATGTCATACACTTTTATAATATCGTAACTGCGTCTGCGACAGCAAACACTGAGAAAAGTAAACGTGTCGTTAGAAATATAATCATCGGGAATCACCAGGCTCCTTCAGAACGCGTTCGTGAGCAAGTTCACCTGTGATTGTTTTTGTCTTGCTTTTATTTTTGTCATATTTCAGAGCCCAGCCCCACACAGGTGCCATGGGAGGATTTTTACTTGGTGATTGTGTCAGATCTCCCCCCCCCCCGAGTTAAACTGAACAAGCTCCTTACTGAGAAGTGTGTTTGAGTCCGAGAGCCGGAAAAGAGCTTGCGGAGGAGGGCAAGCGCCGTAAAAGGGAGGACATGACTTCAGCGCTGAGGTTAAACAGCCATAACAGTGCCGGCGTGAACGCAGAGCCTGGGTGTGAAACGCCACCCACGTTCGGCGGCACGGTGGCACAGCGAGTAGCGCTGCTGTCTCACGTCAAAAACATGCGCTCCATATGTGTGTTTGTGTGGGTTTCCTCTGTCTCACGGTGCCTGGGTGGTGTGAGAGGGTGTGAGTTCGATCCCCACTCAGTCTGTGTGGAGTTTGCATGTTATCCCCATGTCTGTGTGGGTTTCTTCTGGATGCTCTGGTTTCCTCCCACACTCCAAAGACATGCTGTTGAGGTTCACCCATAGTGTGTGAGTGACAGAGAGAGTGTGTGTGTTTCACTGATGTATGGATGAGTGACCCAGTATAAGTAGTGTGTCTAGCAGTGTAAGTCACCGTGGTGAATAAGGCGTGTGGGCTCATAACACTACATAGAGTTCATTGGAAGTTGCTTTGGAGAAAGTGTCTGCTAAATAAATAAACGTACGTGTGTGAGCATGAACGGGGGTGCGGTGGCGCAGTGACTTGGCCCACAGTCCTACTCTCCAGTGGGTCTGGGGTTCGAGTCCCCCTTGGGGTGCCTTGCGACGGACTGGCGTCCCGTCCTGGGTGTGTCTCCTCCCCCTCCACCCTTACGCCCTGTGTTGCCGGGTTAGGCTCCGGTTCCCTGCGACCCCCGTATGGGACAAGTGGTTCTGAAAATGTGTGTGTGTGTGTGTGAGAGTGATTGCCCTGTGATGGAGTGGTGTCACGTCCAGGGTGTACCCTGCTCATACCCTATGCTTCTGGGATAGACTCCGGGGCACCGTAATTGTCCACGAGACAACAGTTGATAAAAAATGAATAATTCTAATTCTTACTTTTAGCAGTGTATGACTGCAGGTAACACGCGTGCATGACGTTACCAAAAAATTTCAAGTCTGTGCAAAGTCACCGCAACAGCCTGTAGCTGGAATGCGACCGATGGGGCACCGCAGCGCTGGAGAGAGGGAGCAGAGCAGAAGGATGGGCTGTCAGCAATTCGATGAGGAAGCATTATGTAAAGTGTAACTCGCTGCTGCTCTCGGCACCCCCCCCGCAGCGGTTAACGTTCCATCTCGCTCCGGGTTCGGCAATGCTCTAGTGCTTGACTTGGGTCCAAATTCTGAAAAGATCCACACAACTCCACAACTCTTTTACAGGTGGTCCTTGACGAGCGACAGGTTCCTGCTCCCTGTCACGAGCTGAGAATCCCCTTGTATTCTATTATATGAGCATTAAAGGTATAAAAACAATCAACATGCATGACTGCTCCATTGCACAGTAGGGCTTTGTGATATTTTTTCACCAATTTCACACATTATTCACGTTAAAATAATACTAATGTACTACGAGCGTGGCACAGTTGCGCAGGTAGTTGCACTGCGGCCTCATAGCCTCTCAACTGCTCTGGTTTCCTCACGCACTCCAAAGTCGTGTTTCCGGTGAATTAGCAACACTGAGTTACCAGTAGTTTGTCACTGTGTGGATGGCATCACCAATGGACACCAATGGACTGGCATCCCATCCAGGGTGTACCTCCTCAGCCTTCTTGCCCAGTAATTCCAGTATAGGATCCCAATCACCGCAACCCTGACCTGGACAAGCAGTTTGAGTGAGTGAGTGAGTGAGAGCAGGGTGCCCGTATACCCCAGGGCAGGAGGTGGGATTTGCCGGATGGACAGCTCCCAGTGACACCCCCCCCACCTACCAAACTGAATAATGATGGCCTGCTGTGCCAGCTGCGCTGAGGACTGTTTGGAGGTTAGGGTTGTCTTTGCGGTTCCGTTTCCCCTGAAAGAGCCCACGGCCCCGTTTTGGATTCTTTTGGGTCCCAATAAAATCTATTTTGTCCGCCCCACAACCGGCCACTATGGAATAATATAAATACGGTACTAATATTAAGGAAAACTGCAGCTGACACTGCACAGTATTTATTAATGAATTACGAACACTTGCTTTTTCACTTGCTAGTCGTTTGAAATTTTGCAAACAAAACGCAGCGGCTGCTGAACAACCAAACACCAACTAAGCCCCAAAGAATAACAAATGGGACGTTCGGCGTTCATAACTCAAAATTAACCTAATAAGCCTGATGGTATGGCCTTTGGAGCGGATGTAAGTCCCATAGTCGTTCGTCGATGGCTATATGTATTTTCACTCATCAGCAAATTACATTTATTTAGCAGACACTTTTCTCCAAAGCGACTTCCAATGAACTCTATGTAGTGTTATGAGCCCACACACCTTATTCACCGCGGTGACTTACACTGCTAGATACACTTCTTACACCGGGTCACTCATCCATACATCAGTGAAACACACACATTCTCTCTGTCACTCACACACTATGGGTGAACTTGAACAGCAGGTCTTTGGACTGTGGGAGGAAACCAGAGCACCCGGAGGAAACAGACACGGGGAGAATATGCGAACATACACACCCGCCCAACATACACACAAAGGTCAAGTAAGAGTCGCCAATTTCCAGGATACACACGTTTTTGCATTGTGGCAGGAAACCCACACAAACACACATACGGAACGCCCGTCTCTGACGTTGGCTCCTCCTCCCATCATGGGCTCAGCGGTGCCTCGGCTCTCCGTTCCCCTGGAGCTCAGGTGGCCGAGGCAGCCACCCGTGGGGCCTCGGGGGCTGCGAGTCCACTGGGAGCTGCGATTGTGCGTCAAGGCTTCTCGCTTCCATACGGCGTGCTAATCAGGAGTCGGGTGTGTTTTCGCTTGCTTTGGCACCCTGGGCCTGAGCGCAGCGCGGTGTACCATGGTAGTGTACCATCTTTCTTTTTTTTCTTTTATCAGTCAACTGTTCCACCGATGTTTGCTTACGTAATGCAGCTCTCTGTAAAATTTGCATTTTGCAAAGTACCTCAGCAAGAATACCTATTTTTTTCTATATATATATATATATATATATATATATATATACGTATGTGTGTGTGTGCATATTTATAGGCATACAGTATATAGGCAGACACACACCCATACACATACACACAAAATACAAAACTTAAATGTAGAATAGAAGTTTCAGGTTTTCTCAACAAATGCGTACTGTGGTAGTGTGTGTGTGTATTAAGATACGCATGTATACACACAATATATATACATATATATGCATTTTTGTATACAGCACTGTGCAAAAGTCTTAGGCACTTAGATGTTTCACAAAAATATTTGTTTTAGACGGTTATTTAATGTCTTCTGCATTAGTTTCAATGGAAAAGAGCATATTTTAGATTGTCGAGCATTTCTTTTGTGAAAAGTTACAATATTACAGTAAGGGTTCTGTATGTCATTAAAGAAAGTAAACACACACACGCACACAGAGTCTGAAACTACATATCCCAAGCAGGGTCGTGGCGAACGAGAACCTAATCCAGAAACATATGGCATAAAGCTGAAAAGGAGGGGACACACCCTGGACGGGACGCCAGTCCATTGCAAGGCACCCCAAGCGGGACTCGAACCCCAGACCCGCCGGAGAGCGGGACCCAGCCAAACCCGCTGAGACCCCGCTTTAGAGAAGCAGTTGACGATGGACGGTTACTAAGCTTTGTAGGAAGTTTATTATTTAAGAGCGTTATTTTTGGAATAATTCTCACTTTACAGCTTTTTCCCCCAACCAAGTGCCTAAAACTTTTGCACAGTACTGTAAATACCGCACAGAATATATACACATTTGTGTTTTCGCAATTAGAGCTTCAGCCATTAATTGTCACCCAAAAAGGAAAAACTCTAAAGGTGGTTTAATGTATTTAGCCGCTCTGATTGAGTAAATTGCACTGCGGTCTCCAGGCGCACTTTGTTCAGAAGGGCCCTCTTGAATTTTGCATGCAGCTCCTCTAATAGTTTCATTAACCCAGATGTGCCGCTAATGGCCGTATCGGCGGCGCCGCTGTGGCTCCGTTCACAAAAGGCCGCCTCTCGTCTGAGCGCCCGCGTACCTGCGGCCGCGTACCTGCTCACCGGCTCACCTGCTCCGCCTCTGGAGTAGCAATCACAGAGGGCGCAGCTGCTCCGAGGGCCGGTGGGCTCCCGGATCGCTAGACAGACGGGCACCGGTTAATTGATGATGTCAGCGACTCGGACCGCTTCCCCTCCCTTCGTTTCCGTTCCGTTGACTTTTTTTTTTGTGAAAAGTGCATGTTTTATTCATGTAATTGCGCAAATCAGGCCTATTGTTGTTCCTCCGTTTATTCCTGTCATGCTTTGCCAATTATCTGTGTGTCTCTGTGCGTTTTAAGGTGCTTTTGAACTGGAGCCGCAATTAACCAACTGGGAGCCGAGACTGATAAATAATGCATTTGTCCCCGTCCGAAAAAGCCGGTGGTGGGTTGGGGGGGGGGGGTCTCGGCACAAACTGCTTTTTTTCTTACCTTTCTTGGGCTTTTTTAATAAGTCTGTGATGATAATTAAGCGGCCTTTGGGGGGGGGGGCAAACCGGTGATAGGGACACAGCCACCAGCGGAGACCCAGAGAACACACACACACACACACACACACACACACCTGTTCCCGAGACATCTCGTTGTTGAGACCATGCAGGTGTGTGTGTCTGAAAAGAAGTTCAGTTTAGCGGAAACTCCGTTGCGCTGCAATGGAGTAAAAACTGAACTAAAGCAGTGCGAACGGCAAACTAAACCGTTCTTTTAGTTTTATTTACGTTTGGTATTATTTGAACATTGCATTATGCAGACGCACTCCGTTCACTGCTGCCCTGCCTGCTTGATGGGGGGTCTTTCAATGTAATTAATTAGAAATACATTGGTGTGTGTGTGTGTGTGTGTGTGTGTGTGTGTGTGTGTTGGTGCCGTTCACGGAACGGGCAGCAGCGATTATGCCGCTCATGTAATGAATTCCTGCTCTGAGAGTACAGTAAAGAGCAGCGTTGTAGAGACAGGTCACAACAGTGTCTTATTTCCCCCGGGTTCGAGCGGCACGATTTAATCAGCGTCCCGCGTCGCCGGGGACGCCGCCCTTCCGCGAGAGCGCCGCGGAGGAGGCCTGCAGCGCCAGAGACGCGGAAACGAGCGTTGTTCCCGTCGCCGGGGGAATCGGCGCGAGCGACGAGACCCGGGGAGTCGTCGGCGCGGCTGGAGGCGAAACGAGAGCGGCGGAGCTGGATGGAGCCGCGGTTCCTTCATCCTCCTCCTCTGCACTTTTTACCGCGGTTCACATGTGGGTTACGAACCTGGAGCGTTTTGAAACCGCCAAGCAAACACGACACACACATGCAGAGTATGTCTTTTCATCAGCTATTACTTTCACATTCAGATTCACACTTTGTCTTCATCTGATGGCCGGAACACACACAGTTGAGAAAACTCAACACACACACACACTCACGGTACACAGAACACAACACGCATACGGTATAGAATGCAACACACACACATACAGAAGATGTGAACGTACTGCTGCGGTGCATGACGAGTTGCCGTTGTACCATATATGGAACATCTCACACGCGCGCGCACACACACACCTGCTTCCCGTGTTGCCATCCACGCCACCGTAACACATATACCAAGTCTCCATTAGCAAACACCTAGTTGTAACGACTCCTCAATTTAGCCCCTCTTTACAGTGAGAAGGGACTAGAGACTAAGACTGTTCCGACTGCCTTCTTCCTGACACCTCGACCACCCGCAAAGTTCCGGAATAAAGACGACAAAATCAGAAACGTTGAGTCCCGGAAATTAATTGGCGACAAATTCCATCCAGCCGTTGTCAACAGACGCTTGTCCCGAGCAGGGTCACAGCGAACCGGAGCCTATCCCGGCAACATGGGGCACGGGGCCGAGGGGGGAGGGGACACACCCAGGACGGGACGCCGGTCCATCGCGGGCCGCCCCCAGCCGGGCTCGAATCCCAGACCCACCGGAAAGCAGGGACCAGCTGAACCCGCCGTGCTACGGCTCCCCCCCTTTTGCAATAAAACGATAATGAAATGAATGCTGTACACGCGGAACTATTGCACTGCAATCGAAGGTCCCGGGTTCGAATCCCACCTCCCGCTCTAGTCCCCTTGACTGAGAACTTAGCCTGAATTGTGAGTAAAAATCGCCCTGCTGCGCAAATAGGTCGGTAGTTGTACGGTTCACTGCAAACTGCTTTGTAAAACTTATGCTAAAACGTGCGTTTCCAAGATTTCGCTCAATAGAAGTACAGTCGGCCTTTCCAGCTTCGGCGCTTCCTGTTTCGTCGTGCAAGTCTGACATTACGAGCCTTTAATTAGCGAGATCGCGGTGATGTAAACAAAAGCGTGTTTCGTGTTCCGTTAATTTGGCGATCCGGGGCCCGCAAAGGTACTTTCTCATCTGGAACGTAATCGGGAGGTAAAATAAATGGGATTGGATCCTAGAGGCGGAATGGAAACGTGATTATTTGTTGACCTTGAGCGGCGGCGGCGGCAGCGGCGACCTTCTGCGAGTCCGAACGCCGGTCGACTCCCGGAGCACTTTGCAACGCGGCCCTTTCTTCCCTCGCCGCAGACGCCTCCTTTCAGTCGGACGCCTTTGTTCGTTTTTAATTAAATGAAACGCGAGTCTGACTGGCATCTGTTGTCACAGTCTCCGCGGTAATTTTGTTTCGTTTCCGAATTTCACTTCGGAGAGGAGAGCGAAGGCGCCAGAGAAGCAACAAAAGACGAGAGAAGGGAGGGACAAGCGTCCCCGTTGGTCACGGCGCTCGGTCGGTCAGTCGGACGGAGGGAGGGGGCAGGAAATACGTGCGAATGACATGATGATCGATGCGATCTCGTGTCGAAGGCGTTACGGGGCTTCGAAGCGCGTGGGGCGCGTGGAGCCGTGAGCTCGGCCGCGCGGGCGGACGGATAAATGAAGGTAAAGAGCTTCCGCGTCTCGATTTTACAGGCAGTGTCGTGGATTTGAGAACGCGGGTCCGCAGGGAACTCGTCTGTCTGCGGTGTTTGGAAAAACAATGGAGCCAAGCAAGGAATGAGGCCTTGGAACCAGTGTGAGGAGTGTGTGAGCGTACAACACCGCCACGTGTCCACTTCCACGCGGCAGCTCCTGAGTCTGGTTTTGGACTTGATTCAGAGCCTGTTCACTCTCTTTAGTTTGCATGTTCTCCTCATGTTCGTGTGGGTTTCCTCCGGGTGCTCTGGTTTCCTCCCACACTCCGAAGACATGCCGTTGAGGTTGCCCCATAATGTGTGAGTGACAGAGAGAGAGTGTGTTCTGCTGATGTATGGATGAGTGACCCAGTGTAAGTAGTGTATCTAGCAGTGTAAGTTACCGCAGTGAATAAGGTGTGTGGGCTCATAACACTACATAGAGTTCATTTGAATTTGCTTTGGAGAAAAGTGTCTGTTAAATAAATACATGGGAACTCATCCATTGCACATGTATTTGTTGTTGAACCTGAACAGCATGTCTTCAGACTGTGGGAGGAAACCAGAGCACCTGGAGGAAACCCATACAGACACGAGGAGAACATGCAAACTCCACACAGACAGAGGGGGGAATCAAACTTATGTCCTCTTGCACCACCCAGGTGCTGTGAGACAGCTGCGCTACTCGCTGTGCCACCATGTCACCCATGATTTAATAACTGCATATCATAACTGAAAGTTGTATTGCTATAACTGACATCATAAAAAACAAGTTAGAAATGTTTAGCTGATGCTTCGCTTTACATTTTTGGGTACAGGTGGGGATCAGTCCTCTCAGAGCTCCACAAAGACGTGTTTCAGGAATGTTGGTTACTCTAAATTGCGCCATTGTGTGTGCGTGTGTGTGTGCGTGTGTATATCATGCAGCCGCACTGTAGAGATGTGTGAATGACTGTAGGGACTTTAGTGCCGTTGATCTAACACTGTGAGTCACTCTGGATGGAAGTTTCTGACAAATACTAATGAATAATTACTGGAGAAATGAATTGATGCAAATGGAAAAGACAAAGGTGTCAGTTAAATATTTTTGCGAAAAAAAAAAAAGGGAATTAAATTTTTGTTACTGCTCCGATCAGCCGAACACCCGATGGCTTCCCTTTCGTGTCGGACATTTCTACCCTCTGTGTTCCGGTTGGATGAAGAGCGAATATGAGACAAAGGATGATTCCGGAAGGAATGCTCTTCTCTGGACGGCTCCTGGCAGTTTGGGGGACGGCGCGCTCATCGCGTCCCTTGCTCGGGACGTGACCCCTTCTTGGTGGAGCTCCGTCGGTACCTTGTTATCCGAGCACAACTCCAGGTGTGAGAAAACACGCTCCCAGCCCCCCCGGTCCCCTCTTTTGGGGATGTTGCCGATCGCCGCGGGGGTCATCTTCGGCCACGAGGAGGTCAGCCCGTCGCCGGATTCGGTGCGGGAAAGGGGTCGGTGCCGCGCGGAGCTTATTAAAGGGCCCCTCTGTGGAAAGGAGCGGATGCCGGATCATGGGGCGGCTGCGGGGCCCTTCCGTTGGCGCACGTCGGAGCGGACACCCACGGCCCGGCGCGCGGAAGCGCGTTCCTGACACGTAAATGGCGGCAACATGTCACTCATATAATCCTGGTCTCTTTCAGAAGATCGGGAGCCCGTACGCCCGTCTCCCCGCTCCCTCCATCCCCCGAGGACACCGTCAATCCGGTTAGAGTTTAATCCGCAAAGCGCGTCAGTAGCAAACGGGCCTCGGCTCCGTCAGGTAGCCGGGTGGCGCCGGACGCCCGCCGCTCATTTATCGTGGAAGCGACTCTGGAAACTTCAGACTACAGGGCAGGGCGGTTTGGGCGAAGCTAATTGCCGAGTGGGAAGATAAAACGCAGGAGAGGTCAGGAGTGAGAGGCGTGCTTCTCTAGTAATTGCGCTAAGGGCTGCTTTAATGGGGAGGGCCGCAACGAGTCCGCACACACACACACACGCACAGAGACAGACAGAGTGCTGCTGAATTGCATCACAAGTAAATGGCAACGCTTTGGGCTGGGTGCAGCGCTGCCAGGTGCTGCAGTGAAAGACCCTCCTTCTAGAAACTTCTGTCACATGGACCCGCTCTATACTAGGGGCTGTGGGACTTCGGTTGGACGCACGCTGACACTGCAGGGAACAATGAGAGCACAGAGCAGGAGTCTCGTGTGTCTCGTTTATTCGAAAGCTCAACATCACGTTATTATATTACCATATATAATTTCGCAGGTGGTCCCCGACGTAGGATGGGTCGACTTAGGATTTTTCGACTTTACAGCGGTGAGCTGGTGACGGACATTCAGTAGAAACCGTACTTAGGATTTTGATTTTTTCCCAGGCAAGAGATTTGCGGACCAATACTTTCTCGTGATGCTGGACAGCAGCAGTGATCCACATCTCCCAGTCTGTCGTGCAGAGGTGTGTATTAGGTAAGGGAATTAAATGTATTAAATGCATTTTCGACTTACGATGGGTTTCGGGGAACGTAACCTCATCGTAAGTTGGGGACCACCTGCATATTTTTTTACACTTTTATCTAAAATAATTCAAAACTTTATGTCTTCACATGCTGGAGGTGCATGGTGCTACTGGGTAAATCCAGGGTAAATACCTGCACAGAGGTGTGGTGCAGCAGGACCATCGTGGAGCAGGACCTGGAGGGAGTGTGTGTCTTTAACCAATTCACGGGAAAGAACAAAACACACACGCATACACCCACACAAACCAGCTGTGATGACTGTCGAGTGACCAGGGGTGTGTGTGTGTGTGTGTTGGGGGGGGGCAGGGCGGATTGACAGGTCACTTTGCATTTATAATTATTCTATTAGCTTTTCTTCAAAGGGACTTACAGTGTCATTCTACACTAATTCACCCCTTTACGCAGCAGGGCCATTTTTACTGTGTCACTGGAGGGTAAATACATTGATCAAGGGTACTGCAGCAGGAGGTGGGATTCAAACCTGGGTCCTCTGAATGCCGGCAGCTCTAATCACTGCACCACACTCATATGCTCTGTTTTTACCAATTAGCAGAGTGTAAAACAAAGATCCTTTATAAAAAAGGAAACCTGCATGGGTTTCCTCCAGATGCTCTGGTTTCCTCCCACAGTCCAAAGACATGGGGTGGGGGCGTAGCGAGACGCCGCTTTGCATTTCCAGCAGGGAGCCCTTTGAACAATTATTCTTTGCCTTTGCAACAGGGGGCATGATGGTGCAATAGATTTGACTGGGTCCTGCTCTCTGGTGGGTCTGGGGTTCGAGTCCTGCTTGAGGTGCCTTGTGACGGACGGGAGTCCTGTCCTGGCTGTGTCCCCTCCGGCCTTGTGCCCCGTGTTGCTGGATTAGGCTCCAGCTCACCGTGTGTTTGTGTGTCTTTTCCTTTATTTCGGGTGCAGAAAATGGAACAAAATGCACCTTTCCCAACGAGTGTGAAGCACCTCGTCATTTTAGAAGCACCGCGTGCGGTTTGGACCCACGACGATAGCCACAACTGGAGCTCAAGTCCCCCCCCACTTCATTCTTCCAGTTTTTTATTAATTTACACATTATTTTGCCTTCCTGCTTTCCTCTGCACAGAAGAAATTAAGTGATGCATTGAATGATGCAAATTACCCCCTTTCTCCACTCAATTATGTTATTTACAGCACAGCATTGCCTCGAACCCCCTGCCACTCGACAAGCTTTGCTGCTGGGCAGAGGAGTAGTTAGAGGCCGAGTCGCCCTTTTACTGGAAACACAACAGTTGTCGATGGAGACTCCCAGCTGGCTGGACATCAGATTTCAGGCATTGTTTCTATACCGCTGCCCTGAAAGCACCTCTCATCTCATTAATAACCCCACACACACACACACACACACACACACTTTCTGAACCACTTGTCCCATGCAGGGTCGCGGGGAACCGGAGCTAAACCCGGCAACACAGGGCGTAAGACCGGAGGGGGAGGGGACACACCCAGGACGGGACGCCAGTCCGTCACAAGGCACTCCAAGCGGGACTCAAACCCCAGACCCACCAGAGAGCAGGACCCAGTCCAACCCACTGCGCCACCGCGCCCCCCTATCTATTAATAACCAGTTGCTCGCAATTTAGACTGCAGTATATGTAAAAGTATATCGTCTTTTCTCTAGAGCCACCAGGTGGGGTAGTGGTTACAGATGTCACCTTACAGCGAAGGACCTGCGTTTGAAACCCTGCTGCCAGATATTTATCCTGAACTGATGCTGTAAAAACTACCCTATTCTTTAAATAGGTAAATCAGTGGAAGAAAAGCTACATTTAAATGGATATAGTAATTAAAATTAAATTATTGTTGAAATTATAATAATAATAATAAGTCGCTCATAAAAACATCAAACCTTCGTTGTTACCTAAGATGTAGACGTTAGAAAGAAATTTAAGTTTGTTCTCCTACTGTTTCCAGAACGGACCGGTGGTTCTTGGGTCGGCGTTTCTTCTTCATCTTTCTTTGCACCATTTGTATGCACATTTGTTCATGTAGCTTGTGACGTTTTCCTCCAAAGCGACCTTCATCTCAGAGTAAAAGTGTGTCAGCATCACACAGCGGGCGTAGATATGATTTTATTATCATTTTAATGAAACGTCAAGTTGATCACGTCGCACATTGGAATAAATGCTGAAACCGATTGGACGGCACAAGAGCCAGCAGGGGGCGCAGTGGTTAGAGCCGCCTTTGGTCTCAGAGGACACAGGTTTGAACCGCACCTCCTGATGTAGGGTCCTTGCTCAAGCTGCTTACCCTGAATTGATACAGTAAAAATTTCCCTGGTGTATAAATAGATAAATCCTTTTAGGTGGCTCGGTGGCACAATGAGTAGCGCAGCTGTCTCACAGCACCTGAGTGGTGCAAGAGGAGGTGGGTTTGATCCCCACTCACTCTGTGCGGAGTTTGCGTGGTCTCCCCATATCTGTGTGGGTGCTCTGGTTTCCTCCCACACTCTACAGACATGCTGTTGAGGTTCCCCCATAGTGTGTGAGTGACAGAGAGAGTGTGTGTGTTCCACTGATCTATGGATGAGTGACCCAGTGTAAGTAGTGTATCTAGCAGTGTAAGTCACTGCGGTGAATAAGGTGTGTGGGCTCATAACACTAGACAGAGTTCACTGGAAGTGTCTGCTAAATAAATAAATGTAAATGAGTAAATACAAATGTGTGCAGGTAACTTGATGCACGCGCTGCGGTGTGACGTCAATGCCGGGCGACTGTTGTCGTGTCCCAAAGAGCGAGAGGCACCGGGTTTGACCGGCCTTCTTGGAGGACGAGGCGCTGCCGCCGCCGCCTTGATGGATCTGCTCCGGATCGGCTGCTGGCTAATGTGCTGTATAAACCTTCAATCAAATTTAATCTGGTCCCGGGCTAAAGGTAAAATGATTACAAAAGCTGTCAGTTAACCTTTATCCCTTGGCTTATTGACTCCGGGGCTCTTGCTCAGTCGCGTGGGGAGGGTCCCTGGGGCCAACGCAGGACCACCCGGATCTTGGGACGCCGCTGGGTTAATGAAGGCGCCGTGAAACGGGGGTCCGAGTCTCGGCCGCCGCGGCTCCCTGTTAATCGCCCGTCGTTTAGCGTGGGAACACAGAGCGGTAATGCGGTAACTCAGGTAAATTAAGACGGTTTGGGTAAATAAAAGAGCGCGTGTTGCGTCCTAAAATAACCCCAGAAGACCCAGCGCTCCCTTACTGACGTGTCCTCCGCGCTGCGTTAATTGGTACGTCTCGTCCGAGCGCGGTCGGCCCCTCCCGTTATCCGTTTGGCAAATGTGCCCCCCCCCCCCCACCTTCTAAGCGGGAGGTGTTGTTCTGTTCCCAGAGAGCGGTGTCCTGCAGAGCCTGGCCTTCACCAAGCAGCCCGGCAGCATCGTGTTTCCCATGGATGCCAGCGAGAAGAACCGCGAGGTGGTGTTCAGCTGCGAGGCCCAGGGCAGCCCCCCGCCGTTCTACAGGTGAGCCCCCGGCGATCGGTGCCCCGGCCTCTCGCGCAACCCAGGCGTCGTGCGCGTGTTTGTGTGCCTCTTTCAATGCTCTTCGCTCGCTGCGAAATGACCCCCAGTTCACACTTCGCTTGGTTTGCAGGAGGTCCTCCACTTACAACATATGTGACTTACAACCACCCTGACTTACAGCTGTCACCTCATCAACCTCATTACCTAGAATCCATAACATCTCGCAACACCTACCCACACTGACATCTGCATGTAAACACTTGACCTGGTGTGTGTTTCCGCATATATTTCTGTCTCGATGTCGTATATAACGTTTCAGTGTTATATTTATTGCGTGTGTATTGGTGTTGTATTTATTGCGTACTTCATATATATAACTGAGTCTATGGCAGACATGCAAGCAAGAATTTTGTTGCGCACTGTACACCAGCACCGCATACATATAACAATAAATTTGACTTATTACTTTATTTTTGAGCCCTAACATGTGTCACCTCCCGCTCTATCTGCTGAACGATAACATCCATATCTCTTATTGCTCTTATTGTTTGGGTCCTGGGGTCTGGGTGTCGACTTGAGTTTTGTTTATACAGCTTAAAGTTTCAAGCTTTACTGTCGGGTCTGCTTGACGAATACAGAGAAATTGTAGCGCGACAGTTTTCTCTTCCTACAGTACTGTATCGGGGGGGGGGGGGGAGGGTCTACAGGAATGTGGTGGGTTGCTGGAGTGTTATAAATGAGCAATATGGGGGCGGGGGGGATAAAAAAGAAACAAAACAAGGCAACAGTACAAAGACAGGACAATCCAGCGCAATAATGTAATCCACAAAATTATAAAGAACAAAAATTTTATATATATATATAATATATATATATAATAGAATATATTTATGTATGTATAGATATAAAATTAAATATATATATATATATATTTACATAATAAAAACTGATTTTGAAACAAGTTTTAAAAGCAAGTTTTTTTTTTACTGACATGTAAAGTGATGTAAAGTGAAGGTTGTGCTAGTGCCAAAAAGAAAAGATTTAGGCACGGAAGTGAAAATGTAATAATGTGCACAGTTTTATTCTGTTCACTCTATATTGGTGTTATTTTAACATGGAAAACGTGTGAAATTAGTGAAAAGCAGAATGTAACAAAGCCCTGTTGTACAAGGTAGCATTTGTGCCTGCTAATCATTTATATCTCCTTATGGTTCCTGTAAAAGGAATTTTGACTTATTGCCCAACGGAACCCCATCGTAAATCAAGGACCACCTGTAAAAGCACTGCTTCGGGGACAGCTGGAAGCGTAGTGGTTAGTGCTGCTGCTTTTGGACCCAAAAGTTGCAGGTTTGATCCCCACTTCTGGCTGTAGTATCCTTGAGCAAAGTACTAACCTCAAATTGCTCCACTAAAATGACCCAGCTGTACATGTGTATGGTTGGCATGGTGGCACAGTGAGTACCACTTCTATCCCCCAGCGCCTGGGCGGTGCGAGAGGACATGGATTCGATCCCCACTCAGTCTGTGTGGAGCTTACGTGTTCTCTCCATGTCTGCTTGGGTTTTCTCAGGGCGCTCTGGTTTCCTCCCACAGTCCAATGACATTCTGTTCAGGTTCCCCCATAGTGTGTGTGTGTGTGTGTGTGTGTGTGTGTGTTCCGCTGATGTATGGATGAGTGACCCATTGTAAGTAGTGTGTCTAGCAGTGTAAATCACCTTGGTGAATAAGTTGCGTGGACTCATAACACGACATGATGTTCATTGGTATCGCTTTGGAGAAAAGCAGCTGCTAAATAAATAAATGTAATGGATAAATAATTATAAACTCATAATAATTGTAGCCTTAACATTGTAAGTTGCTTTGGAGAGAAGCGTCAGCTGAACGAGTCAATGTAATGTAAATGCTCAGGTGCAGAGTTGCGGGGAGAAGACAAGGTGGTTATGAAAAGAGCTCCTGAAGGTTATGGCCACACTCATCAGTGTCCTGCAATATGAGTAACATCTCAGGGAGAAAAAATTGTAAGGACAGTGAAGTGAAATGGATGCATTCATCTGTTATTAACAGGAATCACACGCTGGAGCCACAGATGCGCTATTACACAGATTTTCCTGCAATAGTTGCCACATCATTATTTTGCCCCTGGAAGGTGATCAAAGAAAATGGTTTTGAGTTTTATGTTTTTGTTTTGTTTTTTTTTTTCTTTCTTTCTTTTTTTTGTCAGGGTTAAATTACTGTAGTACAAAGACCATCTGACTACAGGCATTGAAATGGTCAGTCTCTCTTTTTGCTGTCAGTGTGGTTCATTAGTCCATCGACAGCTTAGTGCGTCGCATCCCTGACAGCGACCGGGTTCAGATCAATCATGTTTGCTCGCAGAAATTGCCAACACGGGATTTAAAAGGATTGAGCGAGCTTAAAGGATGACCTCACGAAAGGTCTGCCGTCGGCGACGCCGCGCGGTCGTGTCCGGCCTGCGTGACCGTGCACGGTCCGGGAGGCCGTCCCGCCACGGCCGCACGCTAACTCACACTCACGGACCATTTGCAACACGACGCTTGTCCACGTGTTGTTCTGGGGGGGCTTGTACATCATCATGAGTCGAAAATCCCACCGTAGTATATGAACGATAAGGATATATAAAGAATTAACATGTATAAATGCTACATTGTATAACAGTGCTACTTAGAGTTTTCAGTAATAATTTCACACATTATCAGTGTTGTTAATAATAATAATAATAATAATAATAATAATGGCAGCCAGGCAGTACAGTGGTACAGTGAGTAATGCTATTGTCTCCTAGCGCCTGGGTGGTGTAAGAAGACATGGGTTCGATCCCTGTTCAGTCTGTGTGGAGTTTGCTTGTTTTCTCCGGGTGCTCTGGTTTCCTCCCACAGTCTAAAGACATGCTGTTGAGGTTCCTCCATAGTGTGTGAGTAACATAGAGAGAGTGTGTGTTCCACTGATCTATGGATGAGTGACCCAGTGTAAGTAGTGTATCTAGCAGTGTAAGTCACCGCGGTGAATTAGGTCTGTGGGCTGATAACACTACGTAGAGTTCATTGGGAGTCGCTTTGGGAAAAAGCAACCTGCTAAAAATGTAATAATGATATCCTTATTTACCCATAAGCACACCATTATTTTAATCATTTAAATATTCATTCACTCATAAATCATTTAAATATTCACTCTTTATCAGGGTGCAACAAGCAGAGGCATCTGCCCTTCAACCAGATTTATTTTTTGTCTTCTCACAAATGTTGTGTTTCTGATCATCACAGTTTGTCGTGAATAAATGAATAACTCTTAGAATTGCCCTGCGTCACACCCTGTGCTTCCGGAATAGGCTCTGGACCACTGTCAACCTGAACCGCACGAGCAGTTATTGATAATGGGTGGATGGATAGACGGATCGATTGAGTCATAATAATTCTTAAAAATTCGGAAATATCCTGCGTTAAGTCGAGACTCGGTGAGCGATGAGGACCGGTGGTGTCGGCCCTCCTCAGCTTCCTCCACATGCCGCACGGGTCGCCGAGAAATGTAGTTACCAAATCGAGCTGCTCTTCCTCCTTCATTCGTTCCTCCAAAAAAAGAGAAAAACTAAACACTAAATTTGAATGCAATCTGCCCTCCGTGAATCCTGAGACGAAACTAAGTGCCGTCCCAACAACGAGGGACGCGGCGCTGCTGTACCCACCGCAACGGCGCCTCGAGTCACTTCTCGCTGGGTGACAGACTGCTGCTTGAATTATTACATCATTTGCTAAATGAACTGCATAAAAAGTCTTAGCATTTATTGCACGATGGCTGTTAAAATAACTGGTAGAGCAGTAAAAATATATTAGTGTGGAATAAAACGCGAGTACACTGGTACTGTACCACGCTGGATTGGAACAACAGCCCACTGGATACGTTTTGCACATGCTGTAGTATTGCTGTAGCCTTTATGGTGATTACTGTATTGTTACTGGGCTTGGCGAAGGGAAAGCCGGACTGCGGGGTCGCGCTCGCGAGCGCTCGCACGTCCTCACGCACTCCGCAGAATATCGAAGAGCAGCTTTGCTGGAGTCGGTTCAGCTGGCACACGCTCGACAAGGCCGCTGTGCCAAAGCCGGAGGAGGACGCAGAATTCAATTGAAAGGCTTCATTGATACGTGTTATTCGGAGAATATGTTGACATAGAGATATTGACATGTTAAGGGTCGTGGTGTTCGGTTACGGTTTCACGGAGCGGCGGAGGATACCGGCTGTGCTTCCTGAACGAGCTCTTTTCTCGTACGCTTCCTCCGGTGGCGAGGAATAATTGACATAAAAAATTCATACTTTTTAAAGCAACCTATGAAAGACCACCGGGGCAGCCGACAGTAGCTACAGCTGCAATTGAAGGACTCGGGGTTTGAAACCCACCTCCTGCTGTCGTAGCCTTGATGAAAATACTTACTCAGAACTGGTACAGTAGAAATTACGCTGTTCTATAAAAGGCTAAATCAGTGTAAGTCACTCAGTATACAAATCCAACATTGTAAATTGCTTTGAAGAAAGGAATCACCTAAAGGAATAATATTATCAAGAATATTTTTTATCAACTTTGAGCTACAAAAAATTAAAAGAATTTTAAATAGCTAATTATGCACCATCAACTGACCCATCACCACACATGAGCTAAAAACACTACGCATACTGTATATCAAGGGGTAAATCATTGTAAGTAGCTTAGAATTCAAACCTGACAGTACAAGTTGCTTTCGCAAAAGACATCAGCTAAATTATTATTAATAATAATAATAATAATAATAATAATAATAATAAGAAGAAGAAGAAGAAGAATTCTATGGGGAAGCTGGCTTTTGCTTAGAGGTGTCACTTTACAATCTAAAGGCTCCTGGTTCAAATCCCCTCTCCTGCTCTAGCACCATTAATTAAGATTCTTACCCTGAACTGATATATTAAAAATTACCCTGGGGTATGGGTAAATTGTTGGCAGTACTTCAGTACACACGTAATATTGTGAGTCGCCTTGATATTTACATCCTGATTTGTTTGGGAAAGGTTTTCAGTGCGGTAATGTACCATCTCCTGGATCTTTCGCGGACCTTCCGGAATAAGTGTGTCGATGTGAACCGCAGCCTGGTGTTTCTCATGACTCGGCACTACGGGCTCAGCTGGCTGCATAGATCTCTCCACAAGCTGCACTTAGTATTTGCAGATAAAAGCGGGTCCCGATTCGGCACCAGAAGGCCAGTTTATTCAAATGAATTCACACCAAAGCTGCGGTACCCTCTCTCCAGCGTGACACTTGCTCTGGATCATCTGCTGCTCCTCCATTCCTCCCAGCTGCAGAAGGGAGCCATAAACCGGTGGAATCAGGCCGTGGCTCCAGGAGCGTCGCCGTGGAGATGATTCTTTGAGGGAGCAGTTGAAGGAGAGCGCACATGGGGGCCTTCCTTCACCGCTAAATGATCAAACCCAACTTCTCCCTTGTTAGGCGCATATTGAATCTAACTGGATTCCTTATGAAACTTCATGAGACCTATTTGCACTTTGGATTCTCTGTGAAGAAGAACCTCAGATCTCTGCCAGTCATCCTTATTCATTCGCACTTGGCTCGGTGGTTCAGAACCCTACGCACTTATTAAAGGTGTTATGAAAACGCCGAGTGACGGTGAAACAGAAAGCAGTGGAATCCGACAGCGGCGCCGTCTTCATGACCGTGAACAAAGTACCGCTGCTACAAACGGTCCCTTCATTCCTCAGTTCATCCTTCATCCCTCAGTTCACTGCAGTTGCCTCCAGCATCTCACGCTCTCTTTAGCCGGTTGACACCCCCAGGTCCATCATCTGGTCACATTACTGATTTGTTTATATATTTTTTCCCTTTTTAATTCTGGACTTGTGTAGCAGTGACCGCCACTAATAATGTGGACCAGATCTCCATTGCAAAATTTCGTTCCACATTTTGATGGGGTAACGAGACTCCGTTGGGGGAGAGTAGCAGGTGGCGCAGTGCTTGGAGTCGTAACTTTGCAGTGAAGGGACAGAGGTTTGAATCCCACTTCCTGCTGTGGTGCCCTTGGTCAAGGTACATCCCCTAAATTGATACCATAAAACTTATCCACTGTATAAATGAGTAAATCAGTGTTACTGAGTGGTTCACCTGCAGTACACAGAAGCTGGGGAATTTTTATTATATCAGTTCTGAGTCAAGGTGGTGCAATGGGTTGGACTGGGTCCTGCTCTCCGGTTGGTCTGGGGTTTGAGTCCCGCTTGGGGTGCCTTGCGGTGGACTGGCGTCCCGTCCTGGGTGTGTCCAACCCCCTCCAGCCTTTCGCCCTGTGTTGCTGGGTTAGGCTCCTGCTCCCTGTGACCCTGTATGGGACAAGTGGTTTCAGATGATGTCTGTTACTTCGTGTACAAACCTAACACAGTGACTTGCCTTAGAGGACAATTGTAAAAGCAGTTATTAATAATGATGATCCTCATATTTAGTTAATACTTTAAGTCACTTTGGAGAGTGAAATACACACACACAGTCTGAAGCTGCTTGTCCCAAGCGGGGTCACGGAGCCTAACTCGGCAATACAGGATGCAAGGATGGAGGGGACACACCCAGGACGGGACGCCAGTCCATTGCAAGACACCCCAAGCAGGACTCGATCCCCAGACCTACCAGAGAGCGGGACCCGGCCAAACCCGCTGTGCCAACCTGCCCGAGAGTGAAATAATAATGGATAATGGATAATATATAACAACAGATGATAAAGAACAGCTGATGTCACTTCCTGTTATGCTGCTTTTTGGAGGCTTTGTTCATATCTAAGTGTGACGCACACGATTACCGTGAACATTTTCCCAAGCGCTGGACGTTTCAATGTCACGGCGACGCTTTCATCACGGAAGCGCCACGATCCGTCGTTTGCGTGGCAGTTTAGCGGAGACCCACCTGGCGATTCCTCTCGTCCTGCTGTAACTAGCTGAACAAAAACAAATCAAAACGCAGCAGAAATGCGCTCCCAGCGTTCAACTTGCTCACATCCTGCATATTTAATCGAATCAGCTGCACTCAGCCAGGATGTGCTCTGCTGCTTAGAGTCGGAGGCCAGGTACCCCCCCCCCCCCCCGACCCCCCTGCATGATTTGTGTCTGTTATCGTCCGGCCAGCAAGACCGGCAGGACGGTCTTTACCTAACATTCACCGTGCGACTGAGTAAATGTTTAATGTTCTTTTTAATGGTCTGCTTTCCGTTTGCAAGCGGAACATCTCCAGAACTTTGTGGACGTCACTCTTTTCCCCCGCTGTTCCGTTTTAATGAGGCTGCATTCTTGGGAGGACCACGGTACCGTTTGGAAGGACATGAACGGCAGGGCAACACAGGACTAATTTACAGGAATGATTGGCGGGCCGTTCGGCGTGGGGGTGGGGGCGGGGGCTGCGTGCACCAGCGTGGCGATCGACTCGAGTACAACCCAATTGGGCCTCTCAGGGCCCGAAAGTCGTCACTAACAGACTCCGCAGCAGAATTTCGCTTTTTTCCTGGGAAGAAAACAAGCAGCCGGAGATTTTGATTGAGGGTTCGAGTCCCCAGACAGGCCGATGTCGTACTCTTGAGAATGACGCTTATTCCGAATTGCTTCAATAAAATATTTATGTGTCTGAATGGGTTCTGCTACAGTCAAAATCAGCGTTATATACTTTGGATGCAAGCGTGCGGTACCTAGCGTATTAAAAGTAATAAACAACCGTTCCGCATACGCGCATCTAAAGGGAAATCAGAGCGGTTCCTTCGGAGCGGTAAAGAAAGGAGCCGCGGGACGAGCCCATTATGACACATTTCTGTACGTCCTGCTGGATTTTAATAGTGCGCAATTTCAGAGAAGGCGGTTTATTATTAGCGTGTATATCTCGTTTCGGTGACGTCCTTGCGGTGCGGCGCTGTGAAACGGGCCGATTGTGCCGTTTCATTTCCACTATTAAAAGATAAGAAGCGCGCGGACCTCCCCAGAGTGGGCCGCGTGGATCCTGCTCTTGGAAAAAAACACTGTTGAGATCTGACAAAGTGTGTCATTTGGGGTTTAATACACAAACTGTTGACTAATGCACCCGAGTACTTATGGATACATTAGCGTGCGCTCGTATACATTAGTACGCCTGTTTTAAATGGCACAGCTATGACATATGGCCAACAAAATGTCTCATTCCTATCAGGAATGCAAAAAGTCAATGTGCCCGAGTGATTATAATGTGAACATAATGTGTTATGGCCCTGGAACGTTGTCCTTTGACCTCGTTACTCTGTTATACTCAGCTGTTGTCACTTTGTGGTAAAGAAGAAAAACAAAATACAGTGAATGTCAAATCCTTAGGAAACGAAGGGAAAGAAAAAAGTACATATATTAGCTGAGCGCTTTTATTACGCATTTTTAGGAATTTGCAGTACTTTAAAAGCGTAACGTTTCTTAATTAAAGCAATTCTGTGTGGAAGGGGGAGCTAAAATTCCTCCAGAGTGATGCAAAAGGATGGATATTGAATTATAGGAAGGATTTAGTTGCAGTCGTTACAGCTAAAGGTGACTCGGCCTGTTATTGCTTTATCACACAGTGCCAGTTGTTGTAAATTACTTTATTTGATTGATTGATTGATTGATTGATTGATTGAAAATTCATTTTTAAAAAATTTCCTTTGAGCATTCAGGTGTCCTTTATGTAAAGTCAGGGACCAGCATGCTACTTTGCTGTAGCGCCTTCGAGCAAAGACCCGAACCCTTAGTTGTTCCAGTAAAAATGACCAAGCTATATAAATTGGTAAATCATAGTAAGCAGGTTGCATTTTAAGTCACTTTGGAAAATGTAAAATTAGATTTCGGATGAACAGCTGAAAACATTTATTGTAAAAAATGCCTAATAACTGAGGACGCATGTCGTCTGTGGATGTATACATGGAAAATATTTTGAACGACCGTAGATATTTAAGCGTTTCTCTTTAAAATACATCGCTGTCCTTGAACACGCATATTTTCAATAGCTCTTCAGCGGGTTCCCGTAAGACTCCGGATGAGCGCTGGTGTCGTACCAGAACATATCAGTGATATCAAGTGTTTTAAAGGTCGACTCTGCTCTTGCGGAAGAAAGTGCCGGTATTTCCCCGGGGAGTTGTGAATATTACAGGGGAGTTAAAATATTAAATGTTCGGGAAACCCTTAAAACATTTCATTATTACAGATAAAGACCCGGTTTTATTATAGGGATGATACTCCACCATGATTTAAGACTTATTAAGGCGATGGAATGGATGAGTGTTGATGGTTGTCATGGGTTACCGTGACCGCGGACCTTCCGCGGACTCGAACAAGCATCCTGCACACTACACGTCTGTGTCTTCAACCTCCGTGTGACTTTTTTCCCCCATATCAGTTTTCCTCAAGGTTCTTGGGTGCTCATGTTTAAAAGCGGGCTTCGTTCGCTACCTACAGCATACAGATGCTCCTCGACTCACGATGGGTCGACTTACGATTTTTCGACTTTTCGAGGGTGAGCCGGCGATAGACATTCAGTAGAAGCCGTACTTCGAATTTTGAATTTTTCCCGGGTAAGCGATATACGGTGCAATACTCGCTCGTGGCAGCGGCAGTGAGCCGCATCTCCCAGTCTGCCACACGGTTGCTATACCGATACCTCCCCGTATCTACGTTGTGTTTCGTGCTTCCACAATGTCACAGAAACGCCCATCTGTGTCTCCTACTATTGGCGGGAAGAAGAAGACGAGGGCAATTACTTCGGAGGAGGAAAGTCCGTAATGGCCACGGCACATATGCTAGGCCGTGATGTTCGGTAGGTTACGTGTATTAAATGCATTTTCGACTTACGACGGGTTCCGCGGAACGTGACCCCGTCGTAAGTCGGGGACCACCTGTACCAGCATGCTACCTTCTCCAGGAATAAAAAGATAAATTGCATGGCATTTGCGGCCAAATCTGTTTTCACACCAGCAGCAGTAAGCGGAGACCTTTTTTTCTGCAGAGGGTCATAGCAGAAGCTCATCTCTGAAGTGTTACCAGATGTCGGTGAGAGGGATGCACTGAGTATTAATTGGCACATGATGGTTATGTCTATTAGTTTCAGTGGTCTATTGGTATATGATGATATATTTTTTTCACGCTAGGGCAGTTCTCCGACAAAAGAGCACGGAATACGATAAACGTTCAGTCTCGGTTCAAACAGATGTTTGATGTGATGAATGGGAATGATGAAAAGCGTGAAAACGTGCTCAAGCAGCAAACGGCTCTGAGCCGCCGATGTCCACTCATTCTTTCCTAGGGACACGTTACCTGAAGGACGGTTTACCTGTTTACTTCTGATGTCTGTCTGGGAATATATTAGTCACAAATGCAGCGATATGAGAGACTGAAGTGCTGAATTATTTTATCTCATGCAATGTGATTATACCAGTGACCTGACAACCTGTCAGGTATTGGGGACCAGAAAATATTATGAATAGCTTTCAAAAACAATAAACACAGACACTGGGAGCACACATCACATTTGCTTTGGGATATTGATATGGACTAAAAATATGCCACTGAAAATTAATTAAAATGCTGAGATAAAACCCATGTGCATGACAACGATAACACCAAGATGTTTTGTAATATTTGTAACACAAATTATTTATTACTTATCTTTTAATGTTATATGTTTAATCATTCATGCGTTATCAATAACTGCTGCTGTAATAAATGCCACGTCACAGAGGTGCAGAGTCTACGCAGGAAACAGGGGGCGCAGCGAGGTACGCCCTGAACCGGGTCTCACTCCACCGCTGAACATCATGTTATGTTTTTTTCTTTTCAATTTCTATTTCTTGGCTTTTTCAGCCAAACTTTTGTATTTTCTCTTCAACCTTTTAGGAAGAGAAAGTTTGGCTCGCATGTGTTTATCATAGAAAGAAATAAAGTCCATGAGCCTCCCATGTGTGTCATTCTGCAAAGTACCTTGGACGTGTTGGTGTTAGAGGTGCTGGGTAGAGGTGCTGGGCCGCCTTTCTGGATGCTGTTTGCAGCCAGATCATCTTCATTAGGCAAGGAGATATTTCATGTACAATAATGGTCATCATTTCCAGGGAGACACGGATGTTAATACAGCTGCTAGTGTAGTGGTAAGCACTACTGTCTCTGGATCCAAAAGTCTCACGTTCAGTCCTTATCTCTGGCTCTAGTACCCTTGAACAAGGTACTTACCCTAAATTGCTGGAGTAAAACTGCCCACCTGCATAAATAATTATGAGCTTGTCAGAGTTGTAAGATGCTTTGAAGAAACGCGTCAACTAAACGTATTATGTTCAGTTTGGTCAAAAAACAGCCTGACTGTCACCACTGAGTGAAAGAAAATTTGGCTTTGAGGCAGGGAGTGTCTATCTCTGTCCCAAGACATGCAAGTGGTGATACCGCAGTACAGAACAAATACGCTTGTGCGGAAAAAAGGTATATTTCATAAGCCATTTTTCAGTATATATTTTCACAAGCTGTTTTTCAATATATGGGACCCCGTTACATCAGGGCCGAGTATTTATCAGTCCAATGGAAGAGTTTTGTTGTCAAAAAAAGGGACAGCTGAGCAATCTCAGACAAATGACTTATTCCCGAAGCAGTCGGCAGCTCATGGAAACGATCGATTATGTCCCTCGGTGTGAAGATGCCATCTGGTAATAACAAGTCAGGCCCCAGTCATTATTTTCAATGGTCATTTCTCACTAACATAAGTAAAACAAATGTTTGTCTCTCTTTAATGCTTCCTTCAGTCGAGTCGGAATCCTGGTTCTTCTGGTTTTTCGGTGCCCTTTATTGCGAAGGAGAGTGCGGAGAGCGCGGTTTTATTTTTGTGATATTTAGCTATTTTTCAACGTGTTTACGCTCAATTGGGCAGCACCCTAAATTTAAACCACATTCAGATAACAATCGGGAATTATGATTTTTTTTTTTCCCTCCATGGCATCATTTACTCTGACGTGGTAGTTTAACAGCGCTAAAAGACCCATGTAATCATGCATGTACAGTAATATGTTTCCGGTGCCTCCGCTCTCTCCAGGTGGAAGCTGAACGGCACCCTGATCATCCCCAAACCCGGGTCCCGCTACAGCCTCTCGGGGGGCAACCTGCGAATCAGCCGCCTCAACAAAGACGAGGACGCCGGGACGTACCAGTGCCTCGCCTCCAACTCCTTCGGGACCATCGTCAGCAGAGAATCCAGTCTCACCTTCGCATGTAAGCGGCGGCCTTTGTGGAGCTCGCTGGCCGCATGGGACCGGAAACCGTGTTTAATAACACCGTTGACCTGGCGCGGCCGTGACTCGCGGTACCCCCGCCGATGCCGTAGGCGGAGCTGAGCTCGGCCTCTCCGAGTGCGAATGAGTCACCGGCACCATTATAGTATCCCCGAGAAATACGGTGTTATTATTCGAGCTTTGAAAAGGCACACTATAACTTACACTTCTCAGGATTCATTAAGCTTCCCGACCGGACATATTTTCCCCGTGTCTGTGAAGGCACCATGATCCCGGTGCTCCGGTTTTGATGGGGTGGCCGTCTAAATGACAGCGTTGACGTCTCATGATGGATGGCCCCTTTGGCTTGAGTTGTGGCTCCTTCGCCGAGGTCAAGGCTGTAGTGCCTCTCGCAGGCACCTAATATTCGCACCTTAGCTCACAGCTGTCCTCATAGGGAACGCGGTGACGGCTCCATCAGTTGGCTGTAGCGTGATGTTAGCAGCTCCCACTTGTTGTCACCAGGTGAGGGCAGGCAGCAGTGACCGCATGGCATTCGTCTTCTTTATTACTCTCGGTCCAAGATAATTAACTCTGCCGGATGATCGAAAGGCACAAGTTCACGAGAATAATTTAAAGGGCGGCCGATATTATTACAGCGGGTATCTTGTCGTTTGTTATTAAAACTGCGTGGACCTTCGGAGCAACGATTTCAGAGGATAGTTAGTGATGGTCTTCACCGTGTTTCAATTCAGCTGGGAATTTAGTCTGCAAGGGGGTCTCAAACATTTGCATATTTTCATTTTTCTTGTATTTTTCTCAAATGTTCAGCCAGTTTTTATTTTGGCGGGAAAAAATCTTTGGTAGAGGTGACACAGTGGTAGTCCCTAATGGAAAGAAGAGATGAGGGAAAGCCGTTTCTAGTCCGGCTCTCCATTAGTATATTAAAAGTATATATGAATCACGGATATTTTAGGAAAACCCTCAATCTGAGTTATATTGTAAAAAGTATAAGGAGAAAAGCTGAATATACTGTCCGATCCGCAGCAGCTCCCATAAATGGGTCAGTGTGCGTTTCACTATTTTCACTCTTGAGTATACGGCGATTCAACCAATAAAAACATCACAACTCCAGTCATGCTGAAAAAAGAAAAACGGACGAAAAACAGCCAAGTGATCCCAAGCTGACAATTCGGTTCTAGTAGCTACGTCAGCTAGCTACATCGCTTATGCGGCATAACATCGGACATAATTCGATCCACATCTCACTAGCTAATTTAGCTGAAGTACCTTCGGGTTGCGTTTCTTTCACGGCTTTTTCCACTTTAGCTCTCTTCTCTTTCGTGATGAGACGTGGAAAAGAAATTTAAGGGAAATTGATTTCCCTCAAAGTCTCGCTATCCTCTGCTCGTCCTTTTAATCTCCAAGCCCTCCCGCTCGGGTCACGAAGAAACCTCACGCCATTGTTTTCTGTAGACTCTCCGACTTGAATCAGGATTAAGGATGTCAAACAATTTTATAAAATGGTTTCAAATGGTAAATAATAAATATTTGTCTGTTTGGAATCAGTGTAATAACCGAAGCCTCATTGACCCCATATACTTCATAAATTTTACAGGTCAATCCAAGACAGGTTGGTGCCAGTAATATATGTTTATTTGACAGCTCCTGAAATATAACACTGAATAGATTGGTACTGAACTCCACTTGGACTAATAAATAAATCCTTTAGTTGCTCTGTTAAGAGACTCACAAAGTTTAAGGTGCCATGCAAAGGTTATTCTAATATACGTTTAATAGGTTTTGTTTGTGTGCTTTTGTGGTTCAGATCCTATAGAACAGGCAGTGATTTGCTGAAGTAATCCCAGGCAGACTTCTAAAATGCACTGCTGCAGGGTGCTAAAACTAACTTAACAGGTGAAATACTTCAATATACAGGCATCCCTCGACTTACGCAAATAGACCGTTCTCAACCGCTTACGTAAGTCGAAATTTACGTGTGTCGGATTTCCCCTCCGTTGCAGAGCCAAGCCTTCTCATTTCCTTCGCATTTGTTGCAAACACGGGTATAAAAAAAATTACACGATATAATACTCTACTCAGACATATTGAATACTGTGATAAGATATAGACCTAGTCAATGAAATAAATTTTTACATGTCTATAAAGCAAAAATTTAATAAAAAAAAATAGACTACTACATACGGTACACGTTTGATATTGTACTGCGCGTGTTTACCTTATATCTAGTAGTATGCTGGCACACAAGAGGGTGCTGTTGTTGCGTAATTTATTATTTTTCCATCTCAGTTATTTCACCTTAATGTTTCTTCGTTATTATTGTTGTTTTCACGCTAGCTCTTCCTTTCACGTGCTCCTTTGCAGTCGCAGCATCCTTCACTATCGTATTTACAGTCGATGCGGCTAAACCTGATTCCCACGCTACAGATGATCATCTTTGTCCACCTTCGTACTGACTTATTATTTTCAACTTCATCTCCAAATCAGTTGCTGTACGTTTGCGAGATGGTTCTCGTTTTCCTTCAAGTGCACGTTTACCGCCAGGCATTGTGAATAATGAGAAGGGTAAAAAATATGGGAAAAAAGTACTACGCTAACAAGGAGATGCGTTCACAGCTTAAAACACGCGGGAACTGGAAAGATGCAGCTTCCTGCCTTGTCTGGCTACGCCGAGTTGCGCTTAACGTATTTCAGATGTTTTGCGTAAAATAAAAGAGCTATCTGTAAATAATGTGTATGCCGGGAATTTTTTACGTAAATCGAATTTACGTAAGTGGAGGGGTGTCCGTATAACTTATCAACACCCACAGTACAATACATACAAACTAACAGTTTATTTTAAACTTAAATGAAAATACGTTGGCTTGATAGTTGTTACATTTGACATTTTACAATACAGTTGGGAAATTATCACCTATAATCTAAATAAGCTCATAAGTTGTAGAGAAATGAATGATTTAAGTAAAACAAATGCCAGTATACTAATAGGAACTACATGTCAATATTAATCATAAACCATTAGAGGGGAAAATAGGCCACCCTGCTGTTTCTTTTTCCCTTCTTTTATTAATAGAGACACTCAGAAGAACATAACATTCCTTGTGTTTTTATTTATATTGCATTATGCGGCAGCACAAGTTAACAGGTTTTTCACCGACTGACAGGCCACACGTCTTTAAACATCACTTTTGCATTTCCTCAGCACTTTCATTTCAGTATTAAACACTTCCGGCGCACTGTTCTTGTTTATTTTTAATAACTCACGAGATATTTTCCTGTCATAATCCGTGGTTTTTTTCGAGAACAGAATGCAGTCGCCCGGGCTTGTTTTTAATCAATTTTAAATTGCTGCGCACTCCTCTGCGCGGCCCTGACATTCTTCGGGGACAGCAGCGCGGGAGGAAGAGCAGAGGCCACCGTATTGCACATCACGCCGAAGGGCCGTCACAACCCCCCCCCGCACCCCCCCATATCACGACCATCAGCTTTACATTTGCTGTCCGCAACTTCACAGTTTGCCTTGTCGGGTCGCGAGAGCAAGTGCAAGAAATGAGCACAGAGCCACGTTAAACACGTCTGTGGTTTCGCATGAAATGTTATTACTGTTATTATATGAGCTGACACATTTTTCTAAAGCCTCTTACAATGTTACGTTTGTATCTTAAGCTACTTACGCTGATTTATCCATTTATACAGATGGGCCATTTTTACTGTATCTGTTCTGGGTAAGTACCTCGATCTAGAGTACTACAGCAGGAGGTGGGATTCAAACCTGGATCCTTTAAGTCCTAGGCAGGACCCTTAGTGACTGTGCTACCTACCGCCTATAACACAGTTAACCACCGTATTCTGGATAGTCGTACAGTGTTAGGTTTGCATATTAGGCTTCTTTTTCATCCGTTTACATATTCGTTCAATAGCCGCTTTTCTCCTTTACAGCAGGGCATTTTTTACTGTATCAAATCAGGGTAAGCACCTCTACGAAGATTACCGCAACATGGGCTGGATGGATTCAAATCTGAGTCCTTGGACTCCAAGGCAACAGCTCTAACCACGACGCCACCTGCTGGCCCAGGTGCGCCTCAATTGTAATATTTTGAAATATTCTTCTAATTAAAGGTTGTTCATGGCTTTCTGTGCTTTGTATCCACCGGTCTGTATGTTTGGCACTTTTCGCATAAGCGTAGAAGACGTTGCTTGTTTACACTGTGTTGCTGCGCAGGAAATACATACAGGGCTTCATAGGTGGAACGACAGGGGGGGGATACAATGTGTCCAGTGTGTTCCCAGTAGGTGTGTGTGGCTCTGGTGAGAACCCTTATAGATGTCCTCGTTCCCCAGGCCCTGGAAACGTGTTACTCCCCCGCAGCAGTGAGAACAGGTCCATCTTGCATGAATATCAGCCTTTGAATTGTTGCCACTTTTGTGAAAATACAATGTCTTCCCCTTCACTTAGTTGGCACTGGCTGGAGGACACTGTGCCGCGCAGTTTGGACAGACTATGTGGAAAATTTTTATTTTCGCCTGCTTGCAAACGCCGATGTCGAGGGAACGAGACACGAGACGCGTCTCGGTGTCACGCCTCCGTGATCAAAGCCGCCCGCGTGGCGGTGATACGCGCTCGCCGCTTTCTCGCTCTTCCTTTTTCATTTTTGCTCATCCCTCTTCTTACATTTCATGCCTTTTCCTGAGCTCTGGAAAAGCTTTGATTTGTGAACTTTCTACCTGCCAAGTATCAACAAGGTCAATCTTAAGCAAAATCGGGACTGTAATAATCAACAACTTTACAAATACATATTTGCACCGTGATTAATCCAAACACAGCCCAACCCCAGCGCAGCCGTACCGAGCAGTTATTATGGATTATATATTTATATATGTATCGTATACATTTTAGGAAAAAAACAACATTAAATTTAATAGAGAATGCGTTTTGTGATTTGGCCTTGTACAATTTGACCTTTTCCGTTTTAAAATAATAAGGAAAAAACTTTTAAAAAACGCCGTAGAAAACCGAGTAATTACTTGCTTTAAAGTAGGAATAATTGCTTTGTAGAACGTGTTTCCGTCGAGCGATGAATATGCAAATAGTTTCCCTTTCAGTAATTGAGTTCTGGGCGTTGAGAGGCATGCGAAGGTAGGGTCATATGAAATGAGCGGGAATGCTTAATTAGACTCGACGCTTGCGAACGTCTCGGGTAACTTTGCAAATTGGAAGCGCTGCAAACTGTGCCGAGGAAGAGCCGACGGCACTGGATCGGCACTGGAATGACACCGCTGGGGTCCCGGCAAGACACGATATTGAGAGAGTCGCTTACTTTCTCACAGTTACATTATTGTTTACTCTTCCTTACGTCATGATGATTTACTTATTCTTTGTTTATGCTCTGTTACTTTATTTACTGTATTCGTTTATGTCTTAAGAGGGCGCGGTGGCGCAGTGGGTTGACCCGGGTCCTGCTCTCCAGTGGGTCTGGGGTTCGAGTCCCGCTTGGGGTGCCTTGTGATGGACTGGCGTCCCGTCCTGGGTGCGTCCCCTCCCCCTCCAGCCTTATGCCCCGAGTTGCCGGGTTAGGCTCTGGTTCCCCGCGACCCTGTATGGGATGAACGGTTCAGAAAGTGTGTGTCTTTTATCATCGTGCCGTTACATCTCACTTGTCTGATTTCCTTTGGCTGCTGCGCATGTTCCTGGAATTCCAAGTTCCTCTGTTCAGGAGCCTTGGGATGATCAGTTTGATGGGCTCGAAGGACAGCGGGGAGGTATATAAGCGCAGTGGAGAGAATGCAGTGGGGAAACATCTGGGAGGGGGCTCTGCAGAACTCTAATAAACTAACTCTTTCAGCTTTTTTATGTAAGGAATTGTAAGGTTATTAATGTAACATAAATGCTTATATATCTCAAAAAGAAATTATTGCTCGGAAGGTGATCGGGAATCGTCGATATTCAGATGAAGTTTTATGCAGCTACTTGTGTGATGAACATTGGTTTGTATGGTGGAAATTTAACTAACTGCACTTAAGAATCACACGTCTGCATCTAAGTGTCTCTTCCTTCTAATTTAATGAACACGTTGTATTTTCTACGAGATGTACGTCACTTTGGAGAAAAGTGTCTGATAAATGAATACATGTAAAACTAAATGTATTTATGCCTCATTATTGAAACTGCGAGGGGGTGCGGTGGTGCAGTGGGTTGGACCGCAGTCCTACTCTCCGGTGGGTCTGGGGTTCGAGTCCCGCTTGGGGTGCCTTGTGACGGACTGGCGTCCCGTCCTGGGTGTGTCCCCTTCCCCTTACGCCCTGTGTTGCCGGGTAGGCTCCGGTTCCCCGTGACCCCGTAAGGGACAAGTGGTTCTGAAAATGTGTGTGTGTGTGTGTGTGTATTGAAACTGCGAAGAACCTGTAAAAGATCAGTTCCAGCGCTACCATTCACACTTATATCCTGTACTTTCTTGGTTTATTGTGTTGATTATTATTGTGTTATTAGTTCTGCTGACCTCTTGAAAGCATCTTACAATCTGAGCTTTTCTACTCAAAGATGCTTATGAATGATTCACCCATTTGTATAGCAGGGTCTTTTTTTTTTTTACCATATCAGTTCAGGGTAAGATCTTTGCTCGTGGGTGCGGCAGGAGGTGCGCAGATTCCAACAAATTTCCTTCACTTGTAAGACAACGGCTTCGATGATTGTGCTCCGCTGCCCAAGCTACAGTATATTCACCAGCCATATTCTGTACAGAGCATAATATGAGTTCAGAAGTAACGCACACAAGTAAGTTTTTGCGTCATGCCTCTGTACAGATGGGCTGCTTGGTTGCTTGTAGAAAAAAATGCATCTCTGTGACAAAAAGTACTATGTGACTTATGCATAGTTTACTTTTTACAGTCAATTTTAAGCCGTTTATTTGATATCAGTTCAGTTTCATGAGTGCTTATGTATGGGGAGTGACTTTGCACAATATAGAAATATGTATAAATACTAAATCTATATATACATTATCCACATATGTATATACACATATATAAAATTACAAATGTATATGCGTGTATGGTTGGGGGTGTGGGGGCGCAGTGGGTTGGACCTCGTCCTGCTCTCCGGTGGGTCTGGGGTTCAAGTCTGACGTGGGGTACCTTGTGATGGACTGGTGTCCTGTCCTGGGTGTCCCCCCTATGCCCTGTGTTGTCAGGTTAGGCTCTGGCTCCCCGTGACCCTGTATAGGACAAGCGGCTCAGACGATGTGCGTATTTGCTATCAGTTCAGTTTCATGAGTGCTTATGTATGGAGAGTGACTTTGCAGAATGTAGAAATATGTATAAATACTAAATATATATGCATTATCTATGTATATCTATATATATATAAAATTACAAGTGTATGGTGGTGCAGTGGGTTTAACCTGTGTCTGTTCTCTGGTGGGTCTGGGGCTTGAGTCCTGTTTGGGATGCCTTGTGATGGATTGGAGTCCAGTCATGGGTGTGTCCCTCTGCTTAGGCTCTGGTTCACCACAACCTTGCTTGGGATGAGGTGTGTGTGTCTGCTTTCATTTATCCTTTCAGTGGCGGAAGCAGGTCTTTCGCATATTAGACCGTTGAGACCAACACGCTGATGTACAGTACGCCGTATGCTGTCGGGACAGCTGGTAGTATAGCGGTTTGCGCTGCTGCTTTTGGACCCAAAGGTTGCAAGTTTGAATCCCACCTCCAGTCATAAGTACCCTTGAGGAAGGTCCTTACTCTTACGTTGCTCCAGTGTAGCTGCCCAGCTCTATAAATGAGCAAATAATTGGAGAAAAACATGAGATAAATGTACCGCACACTTCCGTCACACACCTTCAGGGTATCGCCGATCATCCAGTGGCCGTTCCCTTTTCTCACATCTTACGTCTAGACAGCAGGGAGAGAGGGCAGAGAAGTTCCAGCAAACTTCAATAACTTGAAATATTTGATTTTGTTCGTCTTTTGGCGCTTTTTTTAAATTGAACTTCTGCTTTCATTCTGTGTTACCGCAGTGACACCACGGTAAACTTCCGTAGTAAATAAACAGGCCCGCTCTTTTCCTCCAGTGTCCGTCCACCTTTCCACGAACACCAGCGCCGCCTGTTTATTTTCACATCAAACGGTAATAAGGACAACATCGTAACATTAATTCAGTTACAACCCTTTGTTGCTGCACAGCAAACGGAGAAAAAAATTGCGGGAATTTTTAGTTGTTTAGAGATGCAGCTTTTCCACTAGTTTTCAGTTGTGTGACAAATGTCAGATTGACTATAATTATTGTTTTGCTTTATTATCATAATTATTATTCTTTCGCCGTGCATGGGTTTCGCACGGCCAAAACTGCGCGTAAAAATTGTGCGCCTCGTTTTTATTTTAAATTAATTCGGGTATCTTTTCGAGCCCTTTAATGAAACTAATAAAATGTCTTTAACTGCAGCGGAACAGATGGAGGTCTTAACTCGCCGGATATTGAACGGCGACGGGGAACCGTAGAGTTTCCGGCGGAGGACGAGCGCCACCTGTTCGCCCCTCCCAGCAAACCCGGCGCTCTCCGCACCGCTAATAAAATGTAAATAGCTACTTCTTTAAAGTGCCACAGGAAATGTATTTTTTATGAACATAAGAGCACTCGACGTGTTTTCGCTCTTGCGGCCTCTGCTAATCCGTTGCTTTAAAAAGTTTGCATTAAGTCACTCGTAGTGGCCCTGCTTCTAAGTATTTAATTACCTTTTTTTATTTATCTGATCTATTCGTGGTTTTAAACAATCTGTTTCCGGAAAATTGCCGAGCGCACGTCTCTGCCTTTCCTTTCTTTTTCTTTTTAATATAATCTTGCTGTCAGCTGTACTGTACGTTTCGCTCCTCCGAATGCGAATGTAGAGCGGCGGTAAATGGAAGAACCCTGACAGCCAAAGTGAGGGTTGAAGCATTTCTTATAAAAGCTGGATGAGTGTGAGAGACGTGCCGGCAGAGAGACGTCAAGCGGGCCCTCCTCTCCGAGCCCCCGGCGTTTCATCCCTGCCTTCTGTGAGATCTGTCGTTCCGAGTATGGAATTATTGAGAAGCGTGCCCTGGGGAGCATAATAAGCTACTCTTAAGCGGTAAATAATTTATGCGGAACTCCCTCTATGCCACGCCCTCGTCGCCCTTCTCTCAGCCCTTACGGATGCATACCGGGTGCGTTGGTTTGTCGTTTTGGGGCTGCAGGTGGTGTAGGGCCACCTGATTCCCGTGAGCAAGGCGCTTACCCTGAATCGATGCAGTAAAAATTACCCTGCTGTACATCGGGGTAAATCAGTATGCAAATCTAACGCTGTACGTGACCTTTCGGTTAATTAGTAGCGTGACATTTTACGTTGCTTTGGAAAAGTGTCGAGTAAATGAATAAATGTAAATATTTTCCTTTTTCATTTTTTATTTTTTTGTTTTGCATTCATGTAATGCAAAATATATACATTATTTGCATTACAAAAGAGGGAAAAAGTTTACTTGCTGTTTGTACTGTGTGTGTTCCGCTGATGTGCGGATGAGTGACCCAGTGTAAGTAGTGTATCTAGCAGGGTAAGTCACTGCGGTGAATAAGGTGTGTGGACTGATAACACCACACAGAGTTCATTGGAAGTCGCTTTGGAGAAAAGTGTCTCCTAAGTAAATAAATGTAATGTAAATGTAATTACTAATGTGTAAATCAGTGTAAGTGTCTTGGGTGAAATCCATCAGCTAAACAAATGAATATAAACTGAGAAATTTAACCTTGTATTTATCTACCTTGACAGGGGTGCGGTGGCGCGGCGGGTTTTGTTCAGGGACTGTTCTGTGGTGGGTCTGGGGTTCGAGTCCCACTTAAGGTGCCTTGTGATGGACTGGCATCCCGTCCTGGGTGTGTCCCCTCCCCGTCCGGCCTTGCGCCCTGTGTTGCTGGGTTAGGCTCCGGCTCGCTGCGACCCCCCTTGGCACAAGCGAGCTGTGTGTGTGTGTGTGTGTGTGTGTGTGTGTGTGTGTGTGTGTGTGTGTGTGTGCGCGCGTGTGTGTCATCTGCCTCGCGAAGCTGACCGTTCACCATCGGATGGGGCTCCGGCTTGGTGTCCAGGGGTCCGCCCTGGCGAAGGAAACGGGCTGCTGGAGCGAATGAATCACACGAGTGCGAATTATGACAGCTTATTCAAATATGTCGAGCTGCCGTGACATTTAAAGCAGTCATACGACGGGCCTGATGAACTAGCAGTCGTGCAGGTGGAGCTGGATGCTCCTGCAGAGTCATCCCACACTGACAGTAATGGCTCCTGATAAGTAGCACGTAACATTTAATCATCCGAAATTTATTGTAATTTTAATGGGTTACTTAGTGTCATCATGTTAATGCGTGCTTTTATGTGTGTTTTATTTTTTTATTTTTTCCATCTTGGAAAGTTATTGTTTAACGCAGTCTTTACGCTGCTGAAAGTGACAGCTAACTTGAAATAATGGATAATTTAAGGGTTTATAATGGAGAAGTGACTTCTTCACTTCAGTCCGTGCCCCGTTTGGAAAAATGGTGTGCATTTCACTAATTTTTCATGCTTTCAAACATTATCTAGTGCTACAGTGTCAGCTTTGTTGATGGCTTCTGATCAAGTTAATACACTCCACCCTTAACGTATTAACACGACTGAGGAAAGATGTCAGTGCAGTACTTATTTTCTTTATAACTTCAAAATAATTTTTTTCCCCTCTTTTTACATGTCCTCTCTCATCAAGTGCTGTCAACAGATAAATCCCATAAACACGTCTAATGTTTGTCAGCTTTACACCACTCTCAGCTTACTTTATTATATACCCAATCAATACATTTTAATAAAACACATCTCCTTCGATTTATTTATGGGTAACTATATCTTGGATATACTTATAGCAAATAAAAATACCTTTTAGATGTTTTTATTAACTTGGAGCTACAGTACAATTGAAAGTAATTTAAAATTATTGAAATTATTGAAAATCTCGTTGATCGCTGACACAGGAACGCTACACAGGAGCCATAAACACTGTGGAAGTGAGTTGGATTAACCCTGTTCCACACTCATATTCTGTTTTGGTGCCACATGTATTTGTTTACATTTATTTATTTAGCAGACGCTTTTCTCCAAAGCGACTTCCAATGAACTCTACGTAGTGTTATGAGCCCACACACCTTATTCACCGCGGTGACTTACACTGCTAGATACACTACTTACAATGTGTCACTCATCCATACATCAGTGGAACACATGCAGTATGGGTGAACCCAAATATCATGTCTTTGGAGTGTGGGAGGAAACCAGAGCACCCCGATGAAACCCATGCAGACAAAGGGAGAACGTGCAAACTCCACACAGGCTGAGTGGGGATCGAACCCACAGCAGTGCTACTTGCTCTGCCACTGTGCCACCCCTTATTATTATTATTGTTATGGAATAACATTTACATTCGAGTATACTGAGCAGGGATGGATCAGTGGAGATGACCCAGGTTTCCGAACGCTCCACGATAAGCCCTCTGTTTTCAGGGTTGTGGTAAAATGAACTCGCGAAGCAGCACTGGAACTGCTCCCCTGCGTGCGGCGATGGCAGCCCAGCGGAACCCAGGAGGACTTGTCTAAAACAGACGTGCCGCGATATGAAAGGAGCGTATTGCCACGGCTGTGCGCCGACTGGGGGGTCTCACCGTTTCCTGAAGCCCCTCCCAGTCCTCCAGCTGCAGCGGGATGCGGCTCCCCGACTCCGCCATCCTATAATGGGCCTTTCTGCCCACCGGTGGGCCTCTCCAAACCGTCACATGAACAATGGTGTCTTTGCACAGAAACTGTGCATTTTTTTTTTGGGGGAGGGAGGGAGGGGGATTTTGAGATTTTTTTTTTTTTTCTGGTACAATTTTCAGGGTTGAAAAGAACACAGTTGTGTTTTCGGTCACCTGTCTATTACACAGGTGCACATAGAAAAACAAAAAGAGGAATCTGTTATCTATCTATCCATCCATCTATCTATCTAGCTATCTATCTTATTATTTTTCACAAAATATTCTTGTTTATAAAATATTCGACCATTGCTTTGGCAAAGAAAATTTGTCACGCCAGTTCAGCATGCCAAATCTGGACAAAATGTCTTAAAAAATCTTTGGATCTTCAATTGGGAAAGTAAAAGACAACATTGTTAGTTATATTTGAGGATTTGGGGGATCAACACACCTCTGATGGATGGATGACATGGTGGTGCAGCTGACAGCGCTGGGTGGTGTAACTGAACGTACGGTGGGCTCGAACCCCTGCTTTGTCTCTGTGGAGTTTGCATGTTCTCTCGGTGTTCGCATGGGGTTACTCCAGGTGCTCTGGTTTCCTCCCACATCCCAAAGACATGTGTTTCAGGTGAGCTGGTGACTCTAAATTGCCCTTAGTGTGGTCGTGTCTGTGTGATGGGTGAATGACTGTATTTAGTCTTACTGTAGTGTATCTAACACTTTGTCACCTTGGAAACAGGTGGCAGGTAAAGTTACTAGTTAATAGTAGTACTAATAAAACTAGTTAATCACCGAGCGTTATTTTGGTGGAAAGTGTCTGCTAAATTAACAAACATACACAAAAATGCACACAACGTGCATTTGTCCAAAGACTGAATTGCGCTGCGTAAAAAATGTTCTGGCTATGGCAAGGGGGGTGTTCCGGGTTCGAGGGGCGAGTTCTGCAGTTCTTTCATTAACGTGATAATAAACAGTAGAAAAATCACATAAAAAGCCACGAAAAGGAGGCGCCTTCATCAGAAACGTCGTCCGCGGTGGTCAATAATCATGGTATGTCACTTATGGGAACAGCTTCAGCCGCTCGGATGAATGTAAAGGTAACGATGTGGGATCTTGTCCCTCTGACAGAGCACTTTTGCTGCCGAAAACACGGGGCTGCTCTTCGGCGAAGATTGTAAAGAAATTAACGTCGATTTATTCGTACGGAGTTTAATAAAAGGCCCGCACTTCTTACGCAGGTCTTCTCCGCCGCGCTTTCATCTCGAACACAGAGAGCAGGAACGACGCGAAACTACTTTCTTTTCTAATTAATTCAGCACCTCAGATGTGCGGGGGCTTTTGTCCACTTTGTCGGGCCGAGCCGAGCCGAGCCGTGGCGCAGCCTCCTCCCCGGCGCCTTTCATCATGAAAGCGAGCGAAATTCCACTCAGCCCTTTCGTCGGAGCTCCTTTGTCGCAGGACGGCCCCGGGTTCGAGTGCCGGGAACGGCTCGCGTTTCCGCATGCCGCGGGGGCCTCCGCGTGCCGCTCGCGATCGACTCCCCTTCGCTCCGCGGCTTCCGCGGCAAACCAGGCTGTTTTTCCGGAACCATCCGCACCCGAAACAGGTGTGGGCATGAAAGCCTCTCCTTCCAGACCGTCATCGTCATCTCGTGTTCTTTTTTTTTTTTTTTTTCTCCTTTTTTTTCTAAAGCGGTCATTGAAAAGTTGGTCTTCGATTTAGTGACAAAAATACATTTTCTACCTTCAGCCTTCACAGATATATTTTATGAAACGGATAAAAAAAAATCTGATAAAATGAAGATAAGAGAAGAGAGCTACAAGGCAAGCTGATAAGAATTATTACTTATAAAATATAAAAACTACTTTGTTAGATCAGATGAAATCAGAACAAGGCGTTTGTGTTATAACATTGATTTTCCTGAGGTCTTTTTTGTTTGTTTGGTTTTTTTTTGTTGTTTGTTTGTTTTCTTTATTGGCAGTGAGATGCTGGTTGGGAGAAGCTCTGTTGAGGACCCTCTGTGCTACACAACCTCAATTCTTGTTTTTTTTTTTTTTTTTTTCCCAGGTCTCTGGAGATGAAGTGTCATCTCCGAGCTGGATGCACATAACCGGGTCTCAATTATTGAATCACATATTAATCGGCGGAAAATGCAAGGAATCGGTTTTCATAATAGGACTAAAGAGTCTAAAATTGCTGTTAGCCAAAGTGCGACGCGGGGTTAAAAGGAGATTTATGTTTTAAGAAATAATTAAAGCCGGGCCCTTAATAGACTTGTCTCATGGCCAATATGACATTTATTAGCTGACCTTATAGTACTCTTCATAAATCAGTGAGCCCAGTAATTTTCCATTTAAATCTATTCTTGAAGCAGAACTAATCAGCAGTCTTATTTCAGAGGGGCTTGGCTACCGCGGCACACGAGATTTACCATCGATTTGCTCACGAGCAGGAAAGGGCCCTTTCCTGCCCCGCTGCTGGGATGGCAGAACAATGCAGAGAGCGCTTGAGAACAAGGTTAATTAAGGTTAAATATCGTACCTGGGGAAGATGTACGATTTTAAAGATACAGTGCATTGTCATGAGTGGCACGACGGCGCAGCGGGTACGACTCGTTCCTCACAGCTCCTGGCCCTTGGCTTCGGATGTTGGTGCAAATCTGGCTCGGTCTGTGCGGCGTTCGCAGACGCGCCCTCTGTCTGTATGGATTTACTCCCGGTGCTCTGGTTTCCTCCCACACTCCAGAGACATGGGTTGCTGGTGAACTGGTGACGCTGAAGTGAGCTTAGTGAGTGTGATTGTCCTGTGATTGAGACTCATCCCACCCACACTGCACCCTGCTCCATACCCTACGCTTCTAGTGTAGGCTCTAGTCTGCCATGACCCAGCACAAGACAGGTTTTTATTGATACATAATATAATTTTGAAAATACACACACACACACACACACACACACACACACACACACACTGTCTGAAACCGCTCGTCCCAAGCGGGGTCGCAGCAAGCTGGGGCCTAACCTGGCAACACAGGGCGCAAGGCTGGAGGGGGAGGGATTTTAAAAATACAGTGACTTATATTTTCATTTATGTATAAATATGAAAATGTATATTTAGTTTTGTTTCATTTCCTCTGGTTTTATTCACTTCTTAAATTTAATGATAATTATGATTATTTTTATCTGATGCTTTTCTCCAGAGGGGTTTCTAGTGTTGGGCTACTTACATTGGTTTACCCACTTACACAGCAGGGTATTTTTTACTGTATCAGTTCAGGGTTAGTACCTTGCTCAAGGGCACCACAGCAGGATGTGGGATTGAACCCTGCGACCTTCTGATCGAAAGGCAGCAGTTCTAACCATCGTGCCCCCTGTTGCTGTATGTCCGGGGTGCTTAAGTGCACGGCGCGTGTTGAAAACAGCGCCACGGACGCCGTCCTGACTGTCCCCCGTGAGGAGACGCAGGGTCACGGGGAGGGGACATCATCCGTCCTTCTGTTGTCTCTTCTCTTCCGCTCCTCTCCTTTACAGCAGGCGGCTCAAAACTAATCCATCCGCGTGTTTCCCTGCTCTTCTCATCTCCATCCTCTGACATTATTTGCGCTCTGATCACTAGTTACAGCCTCCAGAGGGACATTGACAAGTCCCCAATTGGAATGTATTTATTCGTCGCCCGCAAGAGACGCACTCGAGCGCTCGGGCGCCAGCCGCCTCCTGCATATTCAGAGCGAGCGGCGGGCGCTCGCCACACACAATGGGACCCGCGGTACGGGGGGCCCTTCCTCCGTGTTATTGTTTTCCATCAATTGTCAAACATAAATTAGTTTCAATGAAAAGGTAATTCTCGTTTCTAAGCCATTTCGGAATTGCTTCTTAATGTGTGCAGTGGAGAAGGGATGGAGGAGGAGCACAAAGGAAGTGCCGTGTCTGCTGGAGCCATTAGAATCGCTCATGTGTGACCCAGACGCCGCAATATGCTTTCTGCACGCCGCTCATGTCTCAGACACCGGCGCGCGATTCGGCACGAGCGTTTATTCATTTTAGTCGCATTGGATTTCCTACCTGCGCTAAGTGTGCGTGCGGAGCGGAGCCGCACCATTGCGCTCTTCCTTCCTTCCTTCCTTCCTTCCTTCTTTGGTTTCCTTCCCTCCCTCCCTCCCTTGGTTTCCTTCCTTCCTTCGTCCCTCCCTCCCATCCTTCCTTCCTTTCTTCCTTCCTTGGTTTCCTTCCTTCCTTCTTTGGTTTCCTTCCTTCCTTCATCCCTCCCTCCCTTTCTTCCTCCCTCCCTTGGTTTCCTTCCTTTCTTCTTTCCTTTTTTCTTTGGTTTCCTTCCTTCCTTCCTTCCTTCTTTGGTTTCCTTCCTTCCTTCATCCCTCCCTCCCTCCCTCCCTCCCTCGGTTTCCTTCCTTCCTTCTTTCCTTCTTTCTTTGGTTTCCTTCCTTCCTTCGTCCCTCCCTCCCATCCTTCCTTCCTTCCTTTCTTCCTTCCTTGGTTTCCTTCTTTCTTTCCTTTTTTCTTTGGCTTCCTTCCTTCCTTCCTTCCTTCCGTCCTCCCTTGGTTTCCTTCCTTCCTTCTTTCCTTCTTTCTTTGGTTTCCTTCCTTCCTTCGTCCCTCCCTCCCATCCTTCCTTCCTTCCTTTCTTCCTTCCTTGGTTTCCTTCTTTCTTTCCTTTTTTCTTTGGCTTCCTTCCTTCCTTCCTTCCTTCCGTCCTTCTTTGGTTTCCTTCCTTCCTTCATCCCTCCCTCCCTTTCTTCCTTCCTTCCTTGGTTTCCCTCCTTCTTTCTTTCCTTTTTTCTTTGGTTTCCTTCCTTCCTTCCTTCCATCCTTCTTTGGTTTCCTTCCTTCCTTCATCCCTCCCTCCCTTCCTTCCTTCCTCCCTTGGTTTCCTTCTTTCTTTCCTTTTTTCTTTGGTTTCCTTCCTTCCTCCCTCCCTCCCTCGGTTTCCTTCCTTTCTTCTTTCCTTTTTTCTTTGGTTTCCTTCCTTCCTTCCTTCCTTCCTTCCTTCTTTGGTTTCCTTCCTTCCTTCATCCCTCCCTCCCTTTCTTCCTTCCTTTCTTCTTTCCTTTTTTCTTTGGTTTCCTCCCTCCCTTACCTTGGTTTCCTTCCTTCCTTCCTTCCATCCATCCTTCTTTCTTTGCTTTCCTTCCTTCCTTCCTTGGTTTATTTCCTTCCTTCCTCCCTTCTTTTCTTCCTTCCTTGGTTTCCTTTCTTTCTTTTTCTTTCTTTCTTTCTTGTTTCCTGCCTTCCTTCCTTCTTTCCTTTTTTCTTTGGTTTCCTTCCTTGCTTCCTTCCTTCCTTCCTTCTTTCTTTGGTTTCCTTCCTTCCTCCCTCCCTTCCTCCCTTTCTTTTCTTTCTTTCTTTCTTCCCTCCTTCCTTCCTTCCTTCCTTCCTTTTTGTTTGCTCACTTCCTTCCTTGCTTGTTTGTTTCCTTGTTTATTTGTTTGTCTCTCTGTCATTTTAGTTTTGCTTTGTCACTTACATTATGCAGGTGGCACATTATGAAGGTTTGCACTACCACCTTGTATTTAAAAGACTTGGGTTCAGACCTCACCTTCTGCTGTAAATTAGGTACTCACCCTAAATTGCTCCAGTAAAAATTTCCCAGCTATAGAAATGGGCAAATTGCTGTAGGTTGGAGAAAAGTGTGAGCTAAATTAATAAATGTAAGTCACCTTGGACAGAGATGTCCATTAAATGGACAAACGGAAATGAGCCCAGGAAGTGCCAGGTTCTTGAGGACTTTCCCATCGTGCCCTGGTATCAACGATCAATATGAGCTTTTGTCCCTGTAGGGGTTCCTTAATTACTCACTAGGCTATTAAGGCAGTATGTAGCTTAATGGTTAAGGAAATGAGTTCGGCTCAAGGCCTGGAGGGCTCTGCCGTCGCACCCATAAATACTTAATTTGCTTTGTTTCCGGCCCTCACCTGTGCATCGCGAGCGTCGTTGTTTTGTACAGCTACTGTCATAAGAGCACGATGTTATTTAATGTTGTTTCCTTGTGTGTGTTCTTACACCCCTCTAGACGGGCCTCTCCTGTGTAAAGGACGGGCGTCTCGTTCGCTTTTCGAGAGAACTCGCACTTTGTTTCATTCCCTCTCTCTCGTTATTGACACGTCTCTCCTGACGGCTGCGGTCGTCCGCCGGGAAATACCTCCCCGTTCCTTCATTGTGGGCGAAAACAAAGTGGAGGAAGTCAAACAGAGGCGCCGCTCCGCTTTCATCCAACATCGGCGCGGCGCACCATCCCTGGGAGTCATTAAAATGGAGCCGCCTGTGAAACACATTTTTAGCTGCTTAATTATTACATTTATAACAGTGATGTTTTATGGGACTCGCAGAAACCAAATAAATCACTTGCTTTTGAGTGCTTATATTCAGAAACATAAAAATGTGGCAGCGGGGCAGGTGTGCTGGTTCAGGCTGTCACTTTGCCAGAGGGAGACCTTGGGTTCAAATCCCACTCCAGCTGCCGTGGTTTTGACCAAGGTACCCACCCTGTGTTGATTGAGTAAACGTTACCGATAATTGGATTACCTGCTGCATTCCTCTGACCACTTTTTTGGTTCAAACTCAATAGCCAGAAGGTTCATGGTTTTGGCTACGAGGTGGTGGAATGAGCTCCCTCTATCCCTCAGAGCTGCTGAATCCTTTCCAAACATTCACTCTTTGAGACAGCTCTTTTATTTCCTATCATTTGGTGAAACACTGTTTACTCTGATTAGTACATCCCTTTGGGGAAATGTCTCTGCTAAATGAATAAATGTTAATGTGAATAACGTGAGTAACAATCTAGAATGTTCTTAACACCCCTTCCCTCTCCCCCAGTGTTCGTCGAACCCCAGTTGGTTATCGTCCGCCCTTGTAAATGTTTGCGTTTGTTTCCTCCCCAAGCATTTTTTTCCACCTTGTTATCGTGCATGACGTACAGGAGCCGCAATTCCCCAGCCCTCGGTACTTAAGGACCTGCCAATTGCGCACCGACCATTACATTGTGTTCCAAGCCAGCAGGTCTCCGGTGACTGGTTACTCCACACCGCAGTCGCTGACGAGTATTTACCTGACTAGAAGCCACCTGTAACGTTGCTTAAATATATTAATATGTATTAGTACTTTGCGATGCCTTAAACAGGGTGTATTGTTCTATGAATTAACACAAAACAATTATTGTAAAATAGAAACAGCCACTGGTTCAAATCCAACTCAGTTCAGTCTGTGTTAATGGATGGATGGATGATATAGTATAATATATAGTTACATAATATTGTTATAATATTTAGTTGTAGGTGGCGCGGTGGCGCGCTGGGTTGGACCACGGTCCTGCTTTCCAGTGGGTCTGGGGTTCACGTCCCACTTAGGGTGCCTTGTGACGGACTGGCGTCCCGTCCTGGGTGTGTCCCCTCCCCCTCCGGCCTTCCACCCTGTGTTGCCGGGTAGGCTCCGGTTCCCCGTGACCCCGTAAGGGACAAGCGGTTCTGAAAATGTGTGCGTGTGTGTGTGTGTGTGTGTGTGTGTGTATTTAGTTGTATAATAATATTGGATGGATGGATGATATAGTATAATATATAGTTACATAATATTTAGTTGTACAATAATATTCAGTTGTACAATAATATAGTTGTTGTAATTATTTTATTTTAATTTAATATAATATTAATAAGTCTGGGGTCCACAGGCATTAAGATTTTACCACAGATAAGGGGGCAAACCTTGAATATTTTACCACTTTGATTTTCACTTTTTGACAGTGCTTTACCACACTGTTAACATACTGCTTCTTCTTTTCACAGATTTGGAGAACTTCAAGACCCACAGAAGAGGCACGGTGTCGGTGCGTGAAGGACAAGGCGTGGTTCTGCTGTGCGGGCCGCCCGCCCACTCCGGAGGTACGAGAGGCCGCCTGTCCCTGGCAGCCGAGCAGGCCTGTTAGCCGTTTGCTCCGTTTGAGCATCCGCGTGTTTTAACCGAGTGAAAGCGACTGCCGCATTGCTATGACACACAGGTAATTATCTTGCTCACAAAAGACGTAGTTAATGAGTTTTCAGAGAGTGTGTCTAGCAGGGAAGCCAGCTGTCTTTTTAGAGAGACCCAATAAAACAGGAAGTTGTTGCAGAGTTTTTTTCTTTTCGTTTCAGAATATATCTGCTGGCATTTCATACACCTGAAGTATCTGCGGGGGCAGCCCTCTGTGGGGCTCCCTGTGTGTTTTAGCGAGTTTCTGTGCCGGCTGTGTTACTGTTTGCAGCCCTTGGCTCAAAGTTGTTCTTCAAACGTCCTCTCAGGAGGACATCCCTCTCAGCTCTTGTCGAAATTCAGGGTTTATTCCACTTCGTTCACCTCCAGCTGGACACATTGAGCTCAGGATACGTTTCCATGGGTGGTGGAACGAATGCTCCGCCGCACCTCACAGTTCAGCCTTTAGCCACCAAAGCAGTTTACCGGAGTGACCCTGCTTATACTTCTCATCTGAATGGTTTAGCAGCCAAACACACAGCTCCCTGTGTTAGATAGTCAAAGCTCTCTATGTTAAATAGTCAAAGTTCTCCACAGTAGATAGTCAACGGTCTCTATGTTAAGTAGTCAAAGTTCTCTATGGTAGATAGTCAAAGCTCCCTGGGCTCAATAGTCAAAGTTCTCTACGGTAGATAGTCAAAGCTCCCCATGTTAATTAGTCAAAGTTCTCTATGGTAGATAGTCAAAGCTCCCTGGGTTAAATAGTCAAAGTTCTCTACGGTAGATAGTCAAAGCTCCCCATGTTAATTAGTCAAAGTTCTCTATGGTAGATAGTCAAAGCTCCCTGGGTTAAATAGTCAAAGTTCTCTATGGTAGATAGTCAAAGCTCCCTGGGCTGAATAGTCAAAGCTCCCTGGGTTAAATAGTCAAAGTTCTCTACGGTAGATAGTCAAAGCTCCCTGGGTTAAATAGTCAAAGTTCTCTACGGTAGATAGTCAAAGCTCCCTGGGTTAAATAGTCAAAGTTCTCTACGGTAGATAGTCAAAGCTCCCTGGGTTAAATAGTCAAAGTTCTCTATGGTAGATAGTCAAAGCTCCCTGGGCTAAATAGTCAAAGCTCCCTGGGTTAAATAGTCAAAGTTCTCTACGGTAGATAGTCAAAGCTCCCCATGTTAATTAGTCAAAGTTCTCTATGGTAGATAGTCAAAGCTCCCTGGGTTAAATAGTCAAAGTTCTCTACGGTAGATAGTCAAAGCTCCCCATGTTAATTAGTCAAAGTTCTCTATGGTAGATAGTCAAAGCTCCCTGGGTTAAATAGTCAAAGTTCTCTACGGTAGATAGTCAAAGCTCCCCATGTTAATTAGTCAAAGTTCTCTATGGTAGATAGTCAAAGCTCCCTGGGTTAAATAGTCAAAGTTCTCTATGGTAGATAGTCAAAGCTCCCTGGGCTGAATAGTCAAAGCTCCCTGGGTTAAATAGTCAAAGTTCTCTACGGTAGATAGTCAAAGCTCCCTGGGTTAAATAGTCAAAGTTCTCTATGGTAGATAGTCAAAGCTCCCTGGGCTAAATAGTCAAAGCTCCCTGGGTTAAATAGTCAAAGTTCTCTACGGTAGATAGTCAAAGCTCCCCATGTTAATTAGTCAAAGTTCTCTATGGTAGATAGTCAAAGCTCCCTGGGTTAAATAGTCAAAGTTCTCTATGGTAGATAGTCAAAGCTCCCCATGTTAATTAGTCAAAGTTCTCTACGGTAGATAGTCAAAGCTCCCTGGGTTAAATAGTCAAAGTTCTCTATGGTAGATAGTCAAAGCTCCCTGGGCTAAATAGTCAAAGCTCCCTGGGTTAAATAGTCAAAGTTCTCTACGGTAGATAGTCAAAGCTCCCCATGTTAATTAGTCAAAGTTCTCTACGGTAGATAGTCAAAGCTCCCCATGTTAATTAGTCAAAGCTCAATACGTTCGATAGTAAAAACTCCCTATGTTAGTCAAAGTTCCTTATGACAGTCTAAGTGCGCTGCATTTTATAGTCAAAGTTCCTGATGTTAGTTAGTGCTCCCTGTGTTAGATCAAAGTTTACAACATTAGTCAAAGTGAGCAGATTCCCAAACTTGCTGTATGGCTTCCAGTGGTCCAGAGAAGTTGACTCGAAAGAAACGTTTTTATTCATATTGAAAAATTCGATGGGGCTTTGAAGACAAGCCTTTTGTTGTCCTCTCCATGCTGCCCTCTTACTTGTTTTCCCCAATATGTTGCACCATTGGGGTTTCAAAATGGCCCGTCTTTATAACACAAGAGGCAGCCGCACTACAAGCTGCGTACATGACAAGCATGCAAGTTTCGCAGAACGACAAAATCAGTACTGCTTGAGCATTGATTAATTTTGGCCTTTCTTCACGAAAGCGGAGGCAGTTGGGATCTACATTGAAGGCATGGTGTCTGAATTTAGTGCAATAAAAATATTCCCTTGTTGCATATTCCACTTAATAAGTTAGTTAGTTGGTTACTTGTTCATCTTAAACTGACAGTTTTCTCCAAAGCACTTTGCACTGATTTACTCATTTATGCAGCAGGGTAAATTTCACCGCATCGGTGTTGAGTAAGCACCTTGCTCAAGGGTATGTGCGTGTGTGCATGTGTGTGGATGTGGGTGTATGGTGTGCATTCAGTTTTTGCCCAGTAGATTACAAAGCCAGGTTTTACATCATACTTTGTTGCTCTGTGGTGATTTTTCACGTTTCAATTAACTATAATTTAAACATTAGTAATAATTAGAGACCATGTTAATGTTAAGGTTGTCGCTGTAGTTGTGGCTGCAATGAGACAGAATGCCCAGTAAATCGAAGCAGGAGAACTGATTTATTTTCACTGTGACATGCTCCATTTTCACTAATAAACAAACTCAGGGGTGGTTTTAAAAATACCCCCGGGTGGAGCAGGTCCCTGCCCTTTAGCCAATTCGCCGGCGTGCACGCGGTGACCCCCCCCGCCATCCGCAAATTACAGTTTATGGCTCCTGCGACCCGCTGGGGGCAGCAGGTCTTCCATCAGGTGCCCCCTGCCCCATGCAGCTGCTGGACACATTTGCACATGTTTACTGTGTTTCTGAAAGGCGGGACGGTGGGACAAAACATCGCGGGGCTCCAGCGGTCTTCAGGAATCAGCTGGCGCTCAGGAGCGCCGGCAGTTTTTTCCATTTTGCAGTCGATGCGTCCTTTCTGCTGCAGAACAGGGGGAAGAGCTGCGTTTCGAGCGCCACGTATTTTTAGGCACTCAGGTGTCCTCCCGTCTATTTAGAGGAGCACGGGACACGATATCGACTGTCCCCCCACTTCGCTCGCGAGCTCAGTTGCAACACCTGTATGCGATTTACCTTCTGCCTCTAACCCCTCCCCCCCCCCCCCACGTGCAAATGTGTGTTTTAGTAACCATGCACTGATTCCTGGAACTAATTATTAGTATTGCACGTCTTAAGGAACACAATGGGAAACATTTAGAAATGTCTGTATGTGTGTTTTCACTTTTGTGCGAGTTATTCCTCAATTAGCACCAACGGCTTTTAACGAGACTGGAAGGTGATTGCGAGTTCTCTGGCGCCCCGTTCCGAGGAGTGTAATTTGAAGCCTTGACGCGTTCAATCAAAATGCCAATCAAGGCCGGGCGGCGAAGAGCTCAACTGGATCGCCGGCCGGCGTAACCAGAAAGAGCCCAAAACCAGGCAACTAATTCAGACATCAAATGGAAAAATCCCTAATAGCAACTACGATGTGAAAGAAAATGGAACACGAAAAATATTGACGCTCTGCGTTGCGTTTGGCTCCACTTGGCCAATGTCAGCTAAGTGTGTATTTCTGTGCCAGTTTATCTAACATGAATGGCGCGTTCTCATTCTGTGAATGTCCGTTTACTTTTGAAAAGTCTTTTTTTAATTGATGAGAGCATATCCCACAGAAGGCCGCCTTTTACGCTTCACTTTAATGAGATTTTGAAGTTGAAAAAATAAAATGAATATGCGACATAGGTGTATGGATTTTAAAACAGGACAGTCGGTCCTGCAGTCGATGCAACAAGGCCATAAATAAGGAAGATATACATTTATAATCCACTTTTGCTTAGACCTCCTTGACTTGCCTATCATACATCACCAATTTAACATGAACAACAATTAATAAATATATTTTTTCTTGCCCCAAGATGGACTGGAATCCCGGCCAGGCTGTTCCCTGCCTTCCATCCTATGTTTCAGGGATAGACCCCAGACCAACACAACCCTGTCCCGCACAACTGTTTATTGATAATGGATGGATCTGCTTGGTGGACCCATTCACAGGGGGTCAAAAATCAAAAGCCCAGATTATCTCTGCTTTAGGTCCGATATGGTGGAATGAGCTCCCTCTGTCCCTCAGAACTGCTGAATCCCTCTCAGTATTGAAGGGTCTCGCAACATCCACTGTTGCGCTTCATTATCTGTTAAAACACGCTTATGTTGTCTCTATCAATTCTTTATGCAAGTACTCATATGGTGATATAATGTGTGTTGTCAAAAACAGGTTTTTGGACTGTCACTTTTTTCAACAACCGTTTGTATCTGTATTTCTGCATCTGGCGGTAAAATGCACTTTTGTTTGCTCTGAGTTCTACATCACTTTGGAGAAAGGCGTGGGATAAATTAATAAACGGATGGATGGATGGATGGATGGATGGATGGACGGACGGACGAGCAGACGGATATATTTTTTGCCCCTTCTCTGAGAATTCCCATCCTCTCCCTTTGGCCTCAGCGAAAGTCCCACTTTCACCATCTGAGTCACATTCTGCATGAAGCGACTCTCCGGTAACATGTTCTCCCACTTGTGTGTAACTCTGCAAGTCATCGTCACGTTGAAGCTATGGCTTTGCGTTAGTGTGCAAATTGTTCGTCCTGCCTTGAAGAAGCTCTTTTCAAGGTGTTAAAAAAAAGTGCTGGCTGAAGCTGGGAAATAAGAGGCCTTTAATGAGGAGGACTTGACGGGGCCACATGTCCTGTTCAGTAACACGGTGTCGAGGCTATCCATGGCAACGGGCAGTGGCATTTCTCACGGAATTGCTTGTCTTTGCTCAGATGGCTTATGCTCGGTCTTCGCTGAGCATAAATTCATTTAAAAAAATCAGAATTCTCAATTTAACCGGATAAAAATAAATTGCAATTGCAGTTTTTTTTTTTTTTTTTCCCCCCTCCCTCAAGAAGCGTGCACCCGGCTAATTGGATTTTCCCCCAAAAGGGCCTATTTTTGAATTACTCCCGTGCCTTCAGGACAGGCGCTCTTAGCACTTTGCTTTATTGCTTGGCGGCCGATCCTTGTTTTGGCTGCTAATGCCGCAGGATGACCCCATTTGTTTAAAGGAAGCCATTGAACACCTGTTCGTCTTCATTCCCCCTGCTGACATTTCACGGATGCTGTAATTTTATGTTCCTTGCCTTAAATGAAAAGCGGAGTACAGTAGGTTTATTCCGGGGGGAAATTACGATCAGGATGTGGCACAGCCATCTGTTTGCCGTGCTCTTGTGGGACTCTTCCGCACAGCAGATAGGTGGTCCTCAACCCCCCCCCCCGAGTGGGTCCCGTGTTCCCGCTCAGTCGGGCTCCTTGTCTGAGAGTAACGGATCCCACTTTGCACACAAAAAAGCGGCAGTTTAGAGCAGTCCTCCGATATATTTTGAAATGCATCGATTCCGAGCTTGAAGATATTGGCAGGATTCGAAGCTGCCAGCATCTGTCCACGTTTCCTCTGCTGTTCCGCTAATGTGATTGTCCAAACATTGGCTTCAGTGCTCACGGGCACTTCTGGAATGTATGTGTCACCCCTCCGCCCACCTGCCCATTACCTCACCTGCCCTCAGTCACCTTGGCTGAAACGTCCACCCCCACCTCTACACTTTGGCCCATGTTGGCTTTATTAAACCAGCTTTTTTCCTGCACTGAAAGCAAGGAGGAGGAATAAGTACATTCACCCATCCATCATCAGTAACTGTTTTTCCCACTGCAGGGTCACGGTGGTCCAGAGTCTATCCTGGAAACATAAGATGTGAAGCAGAGTGCATCCCGGTTGGGACCGCAGTTTATCACCTAGGGCTGTTGCATACACTCATTCACTCTCTCGCTATCACACTCACAAGCAGTCACACTAAGGGCAATTTAGAGCCACCAGTTCACCTGAAACATGTCTTTGGACTGTGGGAGGAAACCAGAGCACCTGGAGGCACCAGTGCTGCATGCTGTACCACCATGTAGCCCATAAAAAAATAGATTTTTCATATGGTGAACACATAATTATTCATTCATCTGCCACTACCTGACTACCTGCTGCTCTGTGTGTGTGTGTGTGTGTGTGTGTGTGTGTGTGTGTGTGTCATTGTAAATGATTCTAGGCTCCATCTTCTCGGCAAATACATTCAGTCCCCAACAAGGCCTGTGAATTATGAACACTGTATGTTCAACTAAATTAATCTGAACACTAAATTGTTTTCAGATAGAACTTTTTTGGACGGCATAATTGAGGAAGGGGGGAAAAAAAGGAAACATTTGGTTGTGTTCTTGGAACGGATGGCGTGATGCGTGGAGTGTAAACGTTTCACTCTTCGCTCAGAACATTACGGCCGAATAGATTAAAGTTTTTCATCTCGGACGTCTTTCATAGTTTTTTTTTTTTTTCCCGTTCTTTCGGCGCGGTGCCTGAAACTTGCAGATGAGTTGAGATGAAAGTGCGTGGAGAGCAGTGCGGTGACATGTGCGTTGGTGGGGACACCGTGCGGCGCAGCTGCTTTCGTCTGCTGGGAGTCCTTTCCCACCAGTCTGCTCCCCCCCCCCCAGTACCAGAGGTTCTCCGCGTGTCATGTTTTCAGCAGCTTTAAGCCTTTGTTTTGCGCAATTACTTTTATCATATCGATTTCCTCGCGGTGCATGAGAAGAGATAAAAAAGCTGGCGGCTCTTCCTCCCAGCAGCGCGGCTCAAAATTAGCAAACAAACGCCCTGTTGGAAAACGCTTCCTGCGCTCTTGCGGTGGACCCAGATGATTTCCTCTCTGATAAATGCTGCATACGTGTACGACGGAGAGCAAACAAAACGTGTCGAGAGGGATGTATAACTGGACCGAATGGGCGAAAGCAATTAGCGGTACGGTCTCCCCCCGCCTTGCGAAGGCAGCGCGCTCCCGAAAAGCCCTTTGTCAAGCGAATGCTCATAAACCGAAGACATAATTACCATTAGTCCTACTGGTCACATTTTTTACCCATTCCTGAACCCCAAAACTGACACCTATTTACATCACCAAAACATTAGTTACTGTAGCAACATAACAAGGCAGTTTCCCTTCGTTAACAGGGAGCATGTGGCACAGCGAGTACCGCTGCTGTCTCGCAGCGCCTGGGTGCTGCAAGAGGACATAAGTTCGATCCCCGCTCAGTGGGCGTGGAGTTCGCATGTTCTCCCCATGTTTTTGTGGGGTTCCTCCGGGTGCTCTGGTTTCCTCCCACACTCCAAAGATATGCTGTTAAGGTTCACCCACAGTGTGTGTGTTCCACTGATGTATGGATGAGTGACCCAGTGTAAGTAGTGTATCTAGCAGTGTAAGTCACCGCGGTGAATAAGGTGTGTGGGCTCATAACACTGCATAGAGTTCATTGGAAGCCACTACTAAATAAATGTAATGACGCATTACTCTATGGCTTCCTACCAGCAGTCGTTGAGTCCCTTTGTACCCGTGACACCCTGTAGACTGAACAAACACACACACACACACACACACATTTTCAGAACCTCTTGTCCCTTACGGGGTCACGGGGAACCGGAGCCTACCCGGCAACACAGGGCGTAAGGCCAGAGGGGGAAGGGGACACACCCAGGACGGGACGCCAGTCCGCCGCAAGGCACCCTCACAAATAAATCATATATTCCAAAGAACAAAACAAAAGAGAGCAGTAAAGAGGAATGAATTGGCACTCAGTAGACAATTGGACCTGGTTTGGACAGTCCAATCGGGGCCACGATCACTGAGATTATAACAGGTGGAACTAGCAAACAAAGGCTGATGGAGGGTGCAAAGAAGCCCGAATTGTGGCTCTTTTCTCGTGCAGATTCCAATATCTTAATCCCGTCATTGCAAATATGAAGAAATGTTACATTTAGCTGACGCTTTTCTCCAAAGCAATTTACAGTGTTAAGGTTACAATTATCACAGTTATAAACTTGTAATTATTTCCCCATTTATAGAGGTAGGTTTGTGTTTTTTTACTGGAGCAATTTAGGGTAAGCACACTGCTCAAGGGTAATACAGCTGGTGACGGGGATCAAACCAACAATCTTCGGACCCAAAGACAGCAGCTCGAACCTCTGTGCTACCAGTTGTCCCAGATTCCGAATCTGAAACGGAAACTCTTGGTAAAGTCGAGTTCTCAGAACCCAGATGGGTGTATCTCGAGGGACGGCCGTATTGCCTCGTGTTTGGATGGTACGGCGCTTGGCCCTGGGCTGCTCCACTGCCAGGGAACACCTCCTGGAACATGACTCAAGGTGATGGCGACAGCCCCAGACAGGCCCGCACGCCCCACTGCACCCAGTACACCGCCGCTACGGGAAACCCAACGTAAAAACAAAGCGGCGCACGGACGGACGTCCGTTACGTCCCCATACGGTGACGCGAGACACGAACGTCGCCCTCTCTCCGCGCACGTCCTCGGTAGCGCCGGGCCGGGCCGGGTCCCGCGCCCCATTCTGTCTGCGATCACGTAATGTACGGCAGACAGCTGGAGAGGGAGGCGTCCCGCGCCGACGTGCTCCGGGCCCCGAGTGCACCAACATGCAGATTGAGCCGTATATAATCCGCAGCCTGTGGGCCGAGCGCCGCCGACACACAACATCCATCAGCTTCGCTTTGCTGCTCGCGCCGAATGGGAAAAGGGCGCCGCGGAGGAGAGGAGAACAGGAGTCCGACACACGGAGCGAACGGGAAAAGAGCGGAGAGCAGAGCACGTCCCGAGTTTCCTTCTCCCCATCTTTCACCGCACTGTGGGACAATACCACGCTTTATCGCACCTGTCGCTACACCTCATCGGCGTGTGTTCCTGTATGTGCAGCATGTGCCACTTCTATCGCCATTACAGTAAAATGTCAATTTTGTGTGCCTTTCATTACCAAAAGTTATTCAGTAAGTGGGGATGTGAACTCGGAACGCCGGGTGTCAGGTCCTAAGATGATTTTGAGTATTAGCAAAAAATCCTAATATGATATCTTTTGTGCGCTGAACACTATGCAGCTGCTTGTTGTCTCGTAGCAATTAATATTTACTGACCCATCTGTAGGTGCAATGATCTATATTGAAAGTCGGGCTTCAAATGGAAAGAAAGTTGTCACGTTGAGTAAATATTAATGCACTCAGGCTTTTCACATTTTCTGCACTGTGCATTGTTTGTCGTGGGACAGTCACTCATACATGGGGCAGCAGGTGGCGTAGGGGTTAAGGTCACCGCCTTGGATCGACAGACTCGTGCTTGAGTCCCCCCTCCTGCTGTAATGCTCTTCATCGAAGTACTTACCCTGAACTGATGCAGTAAAAAATGACCCTTCTGTATTTTTATATCTAAATGGAATCAATGGGTAAATCAGTGTGCAAACTTAACACTGTGAGTTGATTTTGAGAAAGGTGTCAGATAAACAGCGATTTGTATTTTCTTTGGTTCTTTGTTGTTGCCGAGCGATGTCGAGTCCGTGTCGACTGTTGCTGAGCACCTGCGTAGAGCCGCTCCAGAATGTTCCGCCCTGCAGTTGCGTCCTTGGTGTTTAAAGGGCTGTGTCCGTCCCTCCGTCCGGTTACTCCTCTTCTTCCTTCACCTCAAGTTTCGTATCTGGCTTTTAAAAAAGGATCCAATCTTCTCATGACATGGCCAGTGTGACAACCATGACATATTTTACCCTTTTTAATTAGATGTCCAGCAGTTGTGGCATGTGACATATACTTTTTAGGGAGCATGATACTGAATAATTGTTTTTGCCATCCTTTGGCTTAATATATCATTCATGCACTGATTAAGCTCCCTAATGAATGTGACTTTTTCATAACACCTCATTAGACAGGCGGGTGATTTAGGACTGGTAATAAGGTGATTACACTTCCTTAATGTTATGCCTGGTTAAAAATCAAACCGGAGTTGACACACCCGTGTTTATGGAGACAACAATTCCTCGGTGGTTCTGCAAGAGCTGGGATTAGAACCATACGTTGCATTTCTTGCTGAATAGCAGTTCACCAACAGCCAAGCACGGTAGGTTAAGGCTCGACTGCCAGATGGGTTCTTGGGATCCTCAGCTTACAGACACAATTCGGACTGGTTGTCCTTCATACCTCAGTTTGTTTGTAACCTCAAAGTCACTTTTACCACTAATTTGCAATCAATAAAACTACAGTAAATTAAAATAAAATTCTTTTGAAACAAAAATTGCATCTCCACAACCTCTCATTCACCATGTCTAGTGTTCGTCACCTTCCAGTTGTTTTTTTTTTTTTTTTATTTCTGTAGCAACACAATAAATAAAGCTAAAGAAATAAATTAGATGTGTGTTTTGCTGCCAACTAATGGCAGGACATAGAAATGCAGTTTGTTTTTTTTTTAACACAACAGATTTATATGTATTCATTTAGCTAATGTTTTTTTCTCCAGAGTGACTTACAGTGTTAATCTACTTACAATTATTTACCCATTTATAGAGCTGGGCAATTTTACTGGAGCAATTTTTTAGGGTAAGTTTCTTGCTACAGGGTACTACAGCCAAAGCTGAGATTCAAACCTCCAATCTTTGGGTCCAAAGACAGCAGCTCTAAATATTATGCAACCAGCTGTCTCCTAGCTTTAAAATGTCAAAAATAAAAAATTTCACAGTCACACAGATCTCACATGGACTTCTCTAAAATGACATCTACCTATCTTGCTTCCGTGACATTCCACAGGCAGGACTGACCGGGCAATGTTGGAATTCATAGCCGTCATTGCAGAGGCTGCCGTGGCTGGGGCCTCGTGGGTCCTGCGCATGTGCATTTTGCACGGACCGGCACGTCGACTTGATGAAGCTATGTTATAACCAGCTGACGAATTAGCGAGTAGCATCGTTAGTTAATGGTCTGATGGATTTCCCGAGGACATTTAAGTCTTTCTTAAGTCTGAAATCAGCTCTCCGTGCCATTATCTTATCTCCCGGAGACGCATGATTGATCTACAAATTTGAATAGAAAGAATGAGGGATTAGGGGATTTCACAGGTCACATTGAGATCTGCATTAAACAGGCAGATGTGAGCTCTTTGAGTTGTGCTGTCTAATTGTTTCAAAAGTACCACCCCAAACGGACCGTTTCGGCACAAATTTACACGCAACGTTTACGTACTTTATATGTCAAACAGCTCTTTTTTATACACCGCATAAAAAGCGAATTTTTAAGGCCAACAGCAGTGTTCCACTTTTAAAAATCTGTAATGGACGATGTAGAAACATAACTGATATCGGCACCTTCATCCAACCCCATGTCTAATGACTGTGTTGTTTGTTAATTTTTAAAATTAAATTCCTAATACGAACACCAAACAGAAAGAAATATTATACAAAGAGAAGAAAAACATTACACAGACAGAACAGACTAAACAAAGTAGGGCAAATGCCAGGGGAACAAAGACACAGGCTACACAAAAAGCCTGAAATAAATACACAGTTCAATAGTCTTTAGGGCTTCCCAGTTATTGGAGGTCAATGAAGTATTGATACACTGCTTGGCATCACCATGAAACACAACAAAGGGCCATTTCTGCCGTTAAATTCACTTTTATGAAATTTCCCTAGGAAAATAAGAAGATTAATCAAATAATATTCTTTATCTCTCCTCCTATAGATTTCATAGAAACTGAGCTGTGCATCTATAACAACCATTACACAGCTCATCAATGCTAACCAGAGGTGTATTAATGCTATTGCAGTCATGTGTTCTGCCCAGTAATGTGCTGAAAGGATGTCTTCCGTACAGATGCAGTGTGTTGCTGGAATTTTGTGGCATCTGGATGGAAAAACAACTAGAGCAGCACCAGAGCACCACGGTGTCTCCTTCAGACCCACCGCTACAGGGCTGGACGGCGCCGTCCACTTCACGTTTACCATTCAGAAAAATGACGTTCGACTCCTGCGTCCGAGAGCCACCCGCTTTTGTGACTTCGCGAGCCTTGACACAGTTCGCATGTTCTTTATTCTGAAAGCCCTGGGTCTTTGCATGCGAAAAAGATGAGGGAAAACACACGGCCCGTGGGCTCGTGCTCTTGTTCGAAGCTCAGAGACAGATGAGATTTAAGTCCCGAGTACCTGAAAAGCCTCTTTTTTTTTCCCTTCCATTAAAGAATGGAGGTCAGCTGCACACGGTCGAGGACCAAATACTGTAATTGTGCAATACAAAGGCCGACAGGCAGCAACGCAGGCGGCCCATTAATGCACCCGGGCCTGAAAGAGCCTGGAAGTGACAGCTTTTCAGCTTCAGATGCGTCTCTGAGCTGCTGGGAGAGCCCAGAGCCAAGGCAAAATAACAGTTTGATTCATGACAGAAGACAGAAAACATAGACATTCACACACACACGCGCACGCGGGCTCGGACCCCGATTCCGATGACACGTTATTTTTTTCCGCCGTTGCAATGACCAGAAACTCATATGAGGAGTTCATGCCACTGTCCACGTCCAGTTCCACCACACGTAACTGGACCGATCTGAGGGACCGTGTTCCCTCACATTGAGGAAAATAAACGACAGCTGCGGTTCGCCATCGCTTTGCAATTAAATATTGAAGCATATACTTTTTTTGTGCTATTTGTCCCTGAATATGCATTTCAACTGTAAGAGTACGTACGTATTAAACTAAAAACATAGCAGCTCCATGCTGTAATTAAATGTCCTCTGGTACATTCTCAGATTTATTGCCAGGTATGCTGACGTAAAAAGTCTAATATAAACACTGCAAAATTAGATCCTTTCCTGCAGTACTTTTATAAATCGAACGTAAACTATGCTGTGGGTCGCAGACGTTAGAGGAATGAAGATGGGATGTGTGGGCAGAGTTAAGATAATTAGACTCCGCCCATGGGTGGGTGTCATGGATTCTGTTATGTAAGTGCTCAGCGAAGAAGAAATAGCAATATTCTCGGAAAGGAGAATTGTTACGCTATTAATTTATCTGTGCGGACAGCAAAGCAAAGGCTCAAACCTTTTGGAGCTATGAGCTCTTGTGCGCAATGTGGGGGGAGATGTCTTACACGGGTTGTCCAAAATTTTTTGGGTTGAACGATTTTATTACTCTCTTAACATTACAGGATCGTTGTGTGTGTGATTTCCGTAACAAGAAGGGAAGCGGGTTCAAGGCTGATGGAAATTAAAAGGATTCTGCTTTCCCGTTGAGCAGAGGATCATTTGTGCCGCTGCCTTCTACCTCCCGGCCCTTGGTGCCAGGATATCTAGCCAAGCCCTTGCAACCTGAACTTCAAGAGATGGGTCTAAAATACCTTTGTCAGGCAAGTGGTCTCCAACCACCTTTACTCAAAGCGAGGTTCATGGGCTTTCCTGGTCCATAAGGAGTTTCTCATGCCTTTTCTGCCTCCTGCTTCTGGACCTGCAGCACATTCCTTCACCAGACCTTTGGGATGAAGCAAAGGCTGGAAATGTTGGTTGATTTTGACTGCAGGACAGATGGCAAGACTTTGACTCACCTGACCATGCTCTTTGAACCACAACCTTGCGTGGACACAAAAGCTTCAGGCAAGTTTGGCAAGAAGAGGGAGGAAAGGGCAGCTGCTGGAGATAGTCTGGTCTGGCTGAACTTTTATCCATCATGTCTGTGTTGTATTTGTTAGATTTATTTGGTAGATGTTTCCCAAACACAGCAAACCTCTGGATGTCACACATTAATACAGAAAAAAACATCATTCAGTCAATCAATCAAACTTTATTTAGGACAGACCTGTCTTTATGAACAAGTTGCACAGTGCTTTGTGACAGGTGATTTTTCAGTGGGAATCCAAAAACAGAAAACCCAATTCTGCAGTACGGTTAAAAGTGAAAATTATTCATTGACCCCTAAAACAAACACAGTGAAATATGGCTTCTGGGAAATGTTACAAGAACAACTGGCACAGATGCATATACTTATGTAAATAAAGACAATGTCAGAACGCACGACAGATGATAGTACAAGATGATGGAGGGTCGGTTTTGGGTTGCAGAAGGTAGAACAGGATAGGCCTGGTCCAGTACAGCTCCCCAAGACTTGGGACTGAGCCCTAGATCAAGGCTCCAATGGCCTCATGTGCCTGAGGCTGTTGCTGCTGTGAAGCTCTTGTTTTCCAGCAGAGTCAAACTAAATTAATGGGAATGCAGTTGAGCACACCTCCATAGTTCCAACCAACATCAACAACCGTTTTTGCCAAGCAGGGTCTCAGTAATCCAGAGCCCATCCCAGAAACATAGGGCATAAGGTTAAAGGGGATACCAGTCCATCACAAAGCACACCAGGGAAGACTCAAACCCCGGACCAACCACACAGCACACTGCCCATCCTCCACAGTTCCCGAGTTATTAAATACACTCTTCCCCCACCTTACAAAGGTACTGTGTTCCTAAAAAAAAAAAAACTCTTCATGAGGTGAATTCTCGTCATTGAAAGATGTAATTGCCATTAGTTTCAATGGGAAAAATTTTTATCCGTTCCTGAGCCTCAGAACTGACACCCCTTTTTCCCATTAAAATAGGCACGGTTAATTCAATATGTGACATGAATTGTCATAACACAGCCTTGCGATGGACTGACATCCCGTCCTGTGTGTGACCCCTCCTCCTTTGGCCTTGCGACCTATTTTGCTGGGTAAGCTGCAACCCTGCTCAGGACAAGTGATTGTTGACGTTAGTTGGGCTGTTTTAACAAGGTAGTTTCCCTTCATTATTTACAGTACAACACTGATGATTGTCTGCCTGTGCTCGTTCAGTTTTTTTCTGACTATTATGTATCATACATTTAACAAAGCATTGCTTTCATCTCAGAGCCCAGAGACATGTGTTTCAGGTAGACTGGTGACTTTAAACTGCCTTTAGTGTGTGTGTTTGTGTGTGTTTTACTCTGCTCTCATGTATAAATGTTTCAATGGCTCTAGGCAGTTTACTGTAGTCTACTGTAGTGTTTACTGTAGGTGTAGTCACCTGCTATAAAGGTGTCAGCTAATTACTAGTTAACAGTCACTGTAATTCGTTTCGGATAAAAGCATCTGCTAAGTGAATAAATGTAAATGCAAATGTCTGCAAATGCTGTGAAATCCGAATTTGGTCCTCGTAAATGCGAAGAAATACCATATGGGTATGAAAAGGAACCCCCGGTAAAGCTGAACTCTCGTAACTCGATCGGCCGTATATTGGCGTGTGACTGTATTATAGGATGTAAAAGAGGCCAGGCTGTCGACATGGCTGTGGGAGAAGGACCCTAGGTCTCCACCGTTGGCCTAATCCGCTTGAGGTGGTACCTGGCTTGACAGTACAGTGATGACAGGGCTTTCTCCAGCACCATGACGTTCTACAGATTCCAGCCCAGAGCGCAACTTGGAATTCATGAAAAGGTGAAAAGAAAAAACTTATTCCAGAACACGGGGAGGGAAATGCAAATGCACAGCTCTTGTGGAAGACTCTTCCAAGTAGCCATCGCCTTGTCACCAGTAGCACCTTGAAGTCACTGTGGTACCTGACAGATAGCAAGTGCCGTGCAGCCAGGAGCGTTGAGATATGGTCAGTTTTTCTCTTTTTTTGCTAAGAAACCTGACAGCTTCATTTGGAACTATGTGAGCGGAGCTCGGCAAGGCCTCAGTGCAGCCTGATAGTGCTCCGTTACCGTGATCAAGGCCTCATGCAACAGATTGGCACAACTTTATCTGCATTGCAGAAAGAAAAAAAACCACCTTGGCTTGGCCATTTCTAGGTGCATATTGCAACCTTTGGAATATTTTTATTATGGCTGTCAAAGGGTAGATGAGGATCAATGACGACTCCAAGGTTCTTTATAACATAACTAGGTACAACGGACTAACTGTCAGAAGACCGGTCCACGGTGATCTGTCTTGAAGTTTGTTAGCCAAAGAGTAATTTATTAGTATTTACCATTTCTCCAAAGCAGCTTACAAAGTTCACCTGCTTACACTGATTTACCCATTTGTACAGCTGGGCAATTTTTACTGTGTCAGAGCAGTAAGTACCTTGATCAAGGGTACTTCAACTTGGGGTGGGTTCAAACCTGGGTCGTTTGAGTACAAGGCGGAGGCTCTAATCACTACACCACCTGCTGGCCCTAGTTCTGTGTTGCCTGGATACAGGAGAAAAACATTAGAAGTCCTCTGTTTTTCTTCACTTTTGAGACAGGATTCCATTCTGTATTTTATAAAGCTCCCCTGGTGTGTAAATCTGTCTGTGGAATCGTTCGTAACAATGGAAGCTCAGTCCATACTTCAGAATAATGTCCCGGGGAAACATTATGGGATTTAATCATTTCATTGCATAAATTCATCAGTGAGATATGTATAAAAATATAAATGTTACAATGTTACATTTTGACCTTTAAAATAAGTAAAGTTATATAAAAATAACATTAACAATGACCTTAATAAATGCACGCACTGGTGTCCTATTTGGGACAAGCGGTTAATGAAAATGGATGGATGGATGATGGACGGACATTATTTAACAAAATACATGTTATGAGCAGCCTTTTAAAGTAATCTAAAGAAACTTCTTCTGTAACATACAGTGGGATTTTATTCCGTAATAAGTAACAAAAAGTTGCATCTCCTGTCATTCCATGTGTAACTTTTGGAATATGTCATAGGTTTGCACTCGAAGATCTAAGAGCGCGACTCGGCTTTCTGTAATGTGCTCTGGTGCCAGTCTACTTAAGACTGTGAACTAGCAAAAAACCTGAAAATCAATTCAGAAGCTCATAGGTGAGCAAAGATGCGTAGTAATTACCGTGCAGGTGTCATATGAGCTCTTTGTTCTCTTCTCACTTCCTGAGTCTGCTCTGAGGAGCGCGGTGTCTCCCAGGCTGGACTTGGGTCCAAGTGCACAGGTACGAGGGTTGATATCATAAGATGCTGACAGTGTATCGCTCACCGCTGTAACTACCTTCTCGGTGGGGTGAAAACATGGTTTCACTGAGGTAAGACCCAGTATAGAGGGCAGGTTTCGCACAGCGCTGAAATGATTGAGGTCACTTGGATCCAAATGAGGTTTTTAGAATCCAAATTAGATTTCTTAATAAGGGCTCATTGATATCAAGTTTCAGGACTTTTGGGATGTAAATCTTTGTTAATTATTATCATGACATGTCTGGTGGTACATAATGGAACCGTGGACACTGGACAAGGGTATTAGAGGGATGTGGATGGGTTTGCTTTTGGAGAGACAGGGATACAGGTAACATCAGCATCTCTGTCCCAGAAATGATGTAAAATGCAAAGGGATACCAGAAAAACAAAAAATGAAATATAAATGATGTTTATTGTAAAGCTCATTCTGGACGTCATCATGGATTTTTGTGATGGATTCAGGTCTCCTTCTCCTCACTGTGGGAAAGCGAAATTGACACTGATTCATGCGTGTTTACAAACACACACACATATGTGCTGCCTTAATGCTCTTGAGCAAGGTACTTATCATAAAACTGCTTCAGTAAAAATTACCCTGCTGTATAAATGGATAAAGCAGTGTAAGTAGTTTAACACTGCAAATTGCTTAGGAGAAAAGTGTCAGATAGATGAATAAATGTAAATGTCATGTAGACATAGACATGAGTGTCCAGTGTGTGTGTGTGTGTTCTTTGTAGACACACCACAGGAAGTTTTAAAGGGGACAGCAGGTGGCGTAGTTGTTAGAGCTCCTTCCTTTGTACTCGAAGATCACACGTTCAAATGTCGTCTCCTTCTGTAGTGTCCTTGATCGAGGGACTTAGCCAAACTGGTACAGTGACGATTCCCCTGCTGTGGGTAAATATGTTGTAAGACCCTTTTGGGGGGAATCAGCCACTGAATAAATGAGTGTAAAGAAAGGAGACCCTTGGAAGCCCAGCATCTCTGCTGAGGTGGGGTGGTGAGAAAGTTCCTGAAAAGGCTGTGCAGGAGAAGAGCAGCTCTGAAATCCAGCTGGGTGTTGTTGTTGTTGTTGTTGTTGTTATTCCAAGGGGGAGGAGTGATGCTGTGTGTAATTTGTCACCCGTCATTGCTGTTCTTTTGAACCAGGGTGGCAGAATAAGGTGACGCACTGCTGTTTCCGCGTTATCTTTTGAAGCCGAGAAGAACACTTGTGGATTGTTGGGTCATCTGTGTTGAGGCTTATCACCGCTGCTTCTTACGCCCTTTTTTGGTGATCGCTTTTCTTTTGGTGGGGGGCGTGGTGGTGCAGTGGGTTTGGCCAGGGCCTACTCTCCAGTGGGTCCGGGGTTCAAGTCCTGCTTGGGCTGCCTTGTGATGGACTGGCATCTTGCCCTGGGTGTGTCTCCTCCCCCTCCAGCCTTGCTTCCTGTGTTGCTGGGCTAGGCTCCAGCTCACTGCGACCCCACTCAGGACAAGTGGCTTCAGACAGTGACAGTATGTGTGCCTTTCCTTTTGTCTTTGTACGGTAGCATCGACACTGCATTCTACAGTACCGGGTTAGATATGTTACCATGTTACTCAGCCATGAAGAGCTGTCCATGTTAGATCTTGATCTACATTTTCACCCAGTTGTCATCAGTTGCACATCTGCTGCAGGGTTGCAGGGGTCTGATCTGGATCCTATCCTGGAGGCAAAGGGTACACCCTGGATAGGATGCCAGTCCATAACAGTGTAGCAACACACACTAGGGGTAATTTAGAGTCACCGGTTGACCTGAATCAAATGTTTGGAGTGTGGGAGGAAACCAGAGCAGCTGGAGGAAACCCACGCAAACATGCAAACCACACACAGGCCGATCCAGACTCAAGAATCAGTGTTTTTACAATTTACAGCTCCTCCTGACTTGAAGACAGCACAGGGAGGCTGTAAATTATGATATGGCAGAAGTTCAGCAGTGAGAGAAAACTCCATATATGGCTGATCAACACTTGTGTAAAGGATGAATTATTCATGGCTTTGATGCCACACGTGCATCTGAAGAGGCTGCTCTTTGGAGCGCCGGTGCAACCCGTCGGAGACTCTTTTATCACTGACACGTCTTCATTTCGCTTAAACCAGCCGTTGATTCCGCAGAGAGTATCTTCATCGTCATGTGCGCTTCGTTCGCCTTCGAATCCCTGGGATCTAGTACCCTGCGATGGCGTCTTCATGGGGTCACGGCCACACGGCGTGTTCTTAAGAGGCCCGCAGGTGTTTAATACGAGGTTTTGTTCGATCAAACCCTTGAAAGCCAGACGACCGAAAAGAGATTTTTTTAGCACCACAGGGAGCAGAAAGAGTCTTAATTGGGTCAATATTGTTTGTGGGAACTCGAGCTTATAGATGTTTGTTCTGAACTGACTCTCTGCTCTCAGGCCACTCCCCCCACAAATTATTTATGCTAATTTACCTGACATTCTTTTCCAAACCATTTCTTAGTGTTTAGCTGCTTACATTTTACCCATTTAGGTCAGCATTTCTACTTGACTAATTCAAGGCAAGTGTCCTGGTTGAGGGTGCTATAAGAGCAGGTAGGATTCGAACCTGTGGCCTTCAGGTGCACAGGCAGCAGCTCTATCCAAAACACCCCTGTTCCCATCTGTGATAGCACTAGTGTTTGTTGTTCATGCTGACGTGCTTGTTGCGGCACATCACCATCAGCCACTACTGTAACCCATATCGTGCCACACCTCGCCTTATACAGCAAAGTACTTTTACCATTAACGTGGTAAAACTCAGTACCGTCATGTGACATGGTAGGTAAGGGTATAGACGTGTTGTACCATCCATTTCTTCCTTTACACACCCTGAGCCAGTTTCAGACCCACTACCAAATATGCAGATCAGGCACCATGAGACTCCAGTGATACCCGCTGCACCACTGTGCCACCTTTAATAAAACGGTTGTCTTTCCTACTGTTGCGAGTAAAAGTTTTAATAATTATTGAGCTGGTGAGGTTTGGTTCACTATTAGGAGTTCCGGTCCCAGTGACCAAACTGGACTCTGGACCCCCAACAGGGTGTGTGAAACGGCCAGTTGCAGCACTGTCTCTGCAGATGTGTTACTGACCAGAGAAAATCAGTGTTTAATATTTACATTTATATATATTAATTTACCGGACCCTTTTCTCCAAAGCGAGGTACATCTCCGGGAACAACAGAAACTACATTACATCAACAGAAGGAGAGACCTGGATGCAGACACGTGATTGCAAAGTACAGTACAGGTGGTGGTCCCGATTTACGATGGTGTTACGTTCCCCGAAACGTTCCCGGAAACATTCCCCGAAACCCATCATCACTCGAAAATATCGTAAGTCGAAAATGCATTTAATACACCTAATACACACCTCTGCGTGACAGACGGGGAGATGCAGATTGCTGCCGCTGCCCAGCATCACGAGAGAGTATCACTCCGCATATCGCTTTCCTGGGAAAAAATCAAAATTTGAAGAACGGTTTCTACTGAATGTCTATCGCTAGCTCACCATCGTAAAGTCAAAAAAATTGCAAGTCGAACCATCATAAATTGGGGACCACTTGTACAGTCAGTTGTACAGTTAATCACACAAGTAGCTGTATATAAGGCTTTTTACATTATTAAACGGTTAAAAATAGTGCATTTATTGATGCTTAGTACGTTTATCGAGCACTTAGAAAATCAGAGAGAAGTGAGTCCGACAAAGAAATGACACCCTTGTTGAATGCTGAGAGAGATTCAGCAGTTCTGAGTGAAAGAGGGAGGTCATTCTGCCACATCGGTGCCAGAGGCGAAAACCTTTGCGCCTTTGATTTTGGACCTCCTGTGTGCAGGACCACCAGGCAGGTAGAGGTGGAGGAGTGTAGCAGTGTGGTTGGGTCTTGTCTGTGTTGTGGAGCAGATCCACTGATGCTCTTGTGGGTTGCATCCAAAGCGCTGAACTTGATTTGGGCCAACGGAGAGAGACGAGGAGGCAGAATACATGGGAACACTTTAGCAATATGAGTGCCATTCTGATGGGTCATCATCATGTTGATTTTTGTTTGTGTTCCTTTGGACCATGGTAAACTGGCCCTACAGTGAAGAGTCTGTTGCAGGGACCTGTGAAGAATGTGCTGCTGTTCAGCCGCTGGCTTCTCTGTCCCATTACAGCCATGGCACAACCTGGTACCTGTTATTCTGCCCACCCAACAGAGATCATAGCACCATTGGAGGAGAAAATGCACGCTGAAACCACAGTGTCGTAATGATTTTGCTTACCTTTTAGCACTTAAGTATCACACATCGATTTTTTTTGCGGGTTGGAAACCACGCTTTTTACTTGCCTGTTCGTGATCCTTGGACTGGAAAATCATAAGAACTTTTTTCTAACAGCCTGAGAACAGATCCTGCTTTAGCAGAAGTCAAAAGTTTACATTTGGTAAATGTAATTTATCCAGTTTTCAATTAGCATTCAATAGGTTTGGAAGGTATATTATATTATATTACAGGCAGTCCCCGGATTACGAACAAGTTCCATTCCAAAGTCTTCCTTAAAGCCGAATTTGTACGCAAGTCGGATAATTGTAGATTTCATCGGGACAGAGCCTTTTACATGCTCCATTATTTTTGCTTTGACCTTTAAAATTGTCCCGATCGTTGACCGACTGTAGCCTAACGCTTTTCCAGCGTTTGTTGGCATTTCTCCTTTTTCCGATTGCTTTATTATTTCCACTTTAGTTTCAATCGTGATCATTTTTCTTTTCTTTGATGCATCACATTTATGCTTTGGTGCCATGGTTACGAGGGTAAAAAGAAAGAAATTAAAGCCAAATACAGTAACACGCAAGACACTAACAGCAATGTGGTCCGACTGAAAAGAAGGAAGTCTTTGTCCTACCTCGGGCTCACGTACCCACGCCCCAGTGAACCGCTGTTTTCATGTGCGTCGCAAAGTAGTGCCCGTTTGTTATTACAAACCGTTGTCTGTAACTCAAATTTTTAATATAATAGGCTTTGCGGGGGGTGGTGGTTTGTAGCTACGAGTTGTACATAAGTTGGACGTTCATAACCCAGGGTTTGCCTGTGTATTATATTATATTATATCATATTACATTCACATTCAAGATAAACAGGAAAAGATGTTATACCCCGTGTGTATTTTTTAACGGCTGTACGCTAGGACCCATCCAAGAACTGAACAACACCCAGCATAGCCAACAAACATCTTCATGACCTGAGACCAAGAAGCTTAACAGACATCTCCAACCCTAACCCAACAAACCAAAACTAATCCCAACAAACCAAATCTAACCCACCAACAAATAACCAAATCGAGACTAACACACCAAGACAAAAAAACCATCAAACCACACCTACCAACAAAACACCTAAACCAAGCCTAACCCAACAAAAAAACCAGCCATCAAGTCATTCCACTAACAAAAAAACCAACCATCAAACCATACTCACCAAAGCCAAACCAACAGACCAAGAAGTCTCAACCACCAACAGAAATCAACCAACCCTACTCCCAACAACACAAAAACCAACCATAAAACCAAACCAACAAATCAAGTGTAATACACCAACTCAAAGCCATCAAACCATACCACTAACAAAACCAAGCCAACAAACCAAGTATAACCACCAACACACAAAACCCAACCATCACATCAAACCATCAAACCAACCCCACCAACAAAACCAAACCCACCAAAACCAAACCAACAAGCCAAGCCTAAACAGCCAACACTAAAACCCCCAAATATATTATATTATATTATATTATATTATATTATATTATTTCTGAACCGCTTGTCCCATTATATTATATTATAAACAAATAATTTCTGAATAGGAAAAACAGTCATGCTTTTGCTCACCTCTGTTGCTCACCTGGGCTGTAAACACTGTATCCGTGAGTTGAATGTTGGTGGTCCCACATTCTGTCTGATTGCGTTTTACTACCAGTTAATATGTGGACCTGAGATGCAGGTGGCTTTCACTCTATAGCAGAAATTTTAGAACCTAGAGCAGTGAAAAAATACAATTATGAAGAAGCAAAATGGAAAATGTTTGTGTCTTTGATAACAAGAGGAGCCAGTGTGTTACCATTCTGTTACCGCCTGTGACATCACTCTGTGTGAGGTTAGTCAATATTCAGCGCGGTGAACTGATTGCAGTATTTTCTCCGAAAGTATTTATGGGCGTTTTTGTACGAGGGGTCTGTAGTTTCCAGCATATTCATAAAGAGGTGCCATAGAGAGGATGAGAAGCTCTGTGACAGCTGTATCTCACCAGCGAATTCCACCATCAGCGATCCTCCCTACCCAGCTCAGGTTAGAAAAAATGACAGATTTTGTCCACCTGAAAGTGTCTCACTGTGTGATTTAAGGACAGTGTTTTATATGCGTTATCATTAGATTCGCAAACGGGCAGACATTGCTCATACTACGGTAAAAAGCCCTCTGGGGCGACGCTGAATGACAAATGCCTGGGTTGCTGCTCTTAATGTACTTGCTTTGCTTTCACTGGATTCTCTGAAGCGGAACAGCAGATTCTGTTAACTCCTCACATTTTAAAGCAGTAACAGCAGCAGCGTTAGAAACATCCCTTATAATTATTATTATTATTATTATTATTATTATTATTATTATCGACAACAACAATAATAATAACGATGATGATGATGATGATGATGATGATGATAAATGCCGTTATTATGTTTCTTTATTCCTTTCACTAAAATGTTATAACTGCTTCTTGAAGAATTTACATTTTAAGAAGAGACCAAAGAAATGAATCCAAGAACTTTGCGTAGGATATGTGAGGTTCCCGATTAATATTATTACTATTTTCATTCTTATTACCAAAAACTGCTTTTCACACTGCAGGGTCATGGTGGTCCAGGGTCGATCCTGGAAGCATAGGGTGTGGGCCAGAGTAAGCACTGGACTGGTTACCACTGGTAATCTCACACACACACACACACATACACAGTGGGTGATTATAACCCCATTGTTTATTTCATTGTTTGTTTGTTTATAAATAATTCCTCATTTTTAAATCACTAAACCAGCAACACTAAGGACCTTCATCGGTAACACCGCTTCTCTACCTGGTTGGGAATATCACTGAAAGCCTCCCATCACCACATCCCTGAAACTGTGTGCGCGCACCTCTCTCTTCTTATATTTAGTGATTATTACATTTTAAGGAAAATAATCAGTCACTCTCCTTGTTCCCGTTCTGGTTTATTATTCACTGTGCACTTCAATGATCTTTGAAAGCATTAATTTAAAATGCACATTGTTGTCAGAGCGAGCAGTACATATATTATTAATGACAGATGATCAGGCTGCAGAGTTATTATTAATATTCATAGGAAGCTGTGGCATCGATAACACAAGATGCGAACACAAAGGTCTCCACCGTGAGCATAGCTCAACGTTTTGTTTATCCGACTTCTCCTTTGCTCTGATAGATGAGTCGCGCTCCTCTTCGGCACAAATTTGGCCGCGCCCTGCATATTTTTCATAAAGGAATAAATACGGAGGCGTGGAAGCCGCTGACCCTGGGGATGGAGACCCTGTCACACCGCGTAGATATTAATCACATCAGGAACAATGAACAAAGTCAAGAAGCTCATCCGAATCGTTGGCGCTGAACGCTGACGCTAATGGACGCGTTGGGGTGCTTGTGTCAGCACTTTAAACGATATGGCACGAGGCCCTGATTATGATATCACACCACTGAGGATATACAGAAAAAATATTTCTATATATTTTGAACTATTTAATATTCCGCATTTTAAAGGGGTCTTAAAATTCACCTCTTCCAGACTCACTTGGCCCGTGATCTCTTTAAGTTCATGTAAGGTGTAAATGTCCATGCTCTATAACTTTAAGATGACGCCCGAATAAACCTTTACGCAGCTACTCCTGTAATGTAACGTAAATGTTTATATGTATCTCAAAAAAAAAAAATAATTACTAGGAAGGTGATCAGGAATCGGGGGGTGCGGTGGCGCAGTGGGTTGGACCGCAGTCCTACTCTCCGGTGGGTCTGGGGTTCAAGTCCCACTTGGGGTGCCTTGCGGCGGACTGGCGTCCCGTCCTGGGTGTGTCCCCTTCCCCCTCTGGCCTTACGCCCTGTGTTGCCGGGTAGGCTCCGGTTCCCCGTGACCCCGTGAGGGACAAGCGGTTCTGAAAATGTGTGTGTGTGTGTGTGTGATCAGGAATCGTCGATATTCGGATAAAGTTTTACGCAGCTACTCGTGTGATGAAAATTGGTTCATATGATGGAAAGAAACTGCACTTAAGAATCATGCATCTGCATCAAGTGTCTCTTTTTCCTAATGTAATGAACACGTGTATTTTTTATGAGATGTACGTCGCTTTGTAGAAAAGCGTCTGCTAAATGAATACATGTAAATAAATAGCGCTCACACTCGGGTGGGGCAAGAATCGGGATCTTTTTCGGTCGGAGGTCCGTTTAGTTAATCTCATATTTATTCCATATTCATTCATTTAATGTTCATTTATTTATTAGATCTCACCCGTCCAAGGTGTACCCTGCCTCATAGCCTGTCCTTCCACGATAGACTCTGGCCCGCCGCGACCCTTCATTCGGACATGCGGTTATTGTTAGTTGATGAATGAATAAATCAGTGAATGAACTGGACCTTACTGAATTTGACCAAAAAAGTCGAGCGGGAGCTCAGTCATCCTTCTGGTTATGAAAACAGACAGCTGGTAGTGTAGTGTTCAGTGCTGCTGCTGCCTTCGGACCCAAAGGTTGCAGGTTGGAGTCTCACTTTCAGCTGTAGTATCCTTGAGCAAGGTATTTACCCTGACTTGCTCCAGTGAAATTACCCAGCTCTGTAAGTAACTCAACACAGTAAGCTGATTTGGAGAAAAGTGTCAGCTAAATGAGTAAATGTGAAATATAAATTACACTGTAGTTCTTCTCTTAATCTGAGTTTTTTTTTTTTCAAGGTAACAAAAAATTTTCAAAAGTCATTCCTTTTTATGGGTCTTAACATATGTGGATGACAGTTTTTCGAAACAGTTTAAAATAAGCACAACAACAACAATAGTAATAAAAGAAAGTGTTAAATATAAACTATGTATTATGATATAAATCATTTAAAAATACAACCTTATAAATATTCATAACCCCTTATGTTGCAATGTCAGATTTCCATCCAGTCATAAGAAGAGTCTGGACAGCGTTTTCATTTGAAACCAGGGAGACATTTTTTTTTTTTTGCTTATTGAAGGGAAATATAAAGTCTGTTGAGCTTTCATCACATTTATAAAATTTTTTTACGGACCTTTTATGGTATGCTCCCTGCTTTCCCTGGGGTTTTACGATCCTTTCATTTTACTTTGGCTTCTCAAAACCATTTTGCTACCCTTGCAGTTTAGGTGTGATGCACATTGCGTTTTGTCAGCATCAGACACTCCTCTCTGGGGGTTTATTGCCTCACCGTAATAACTCTTATTTGCCACATCTTCGGAGGCAAGAAGCGCCGCAGACATTGAGTGTTTCGGCTGGATGTAGGTCACGGGCTCTCGTGTGTGATTTCTGTTTAAGGGTGATAAAGAGGTGCAGGCTGGCTGAGGGCAACAGTTAGCGTGATGGGTTCGAATCCCACTCACTGAGTTCGAATCCCACCTGCTGCTCCAGCGCTCTTGAGCAAGGCACTTATCCTGAATTGTTCCAGCGAAATAATCACCCAGCTGTATAAATTGGTAAACTGTGGTAGGTAGCCAGACACTGTAATTCATTTTGGAGGAAAGCATCAGGTAAACAGAAAATGACACTGAACATTATTTGTCAAAAGATTCTTTTGGCTGAAAATAAAAAAAAGTTTGTTATTTTTCTGTATTATAGTTTTCATGTAACATCCCAGAGACTATTTTTGTTGTGTGTCTACAGCTCCGCGGTTTCAGTAGTTTGAGAAAAGTACACCAACACGAGAGCATGAGAAATAGTAAACAGTAAAGCGGGGGACCTGTTACCATGGCAGCGAGAGAAATAGTGTTTTTATTAGAGGGATTTTATTTTCATTAAATACAGAAATAAATTCTTGAACTAATTTATCCCGTTTAAGTGACAGTAAAGCAAATAAAAGATATATATTAACACCATAACCATTAACGGTTTAATGAAATGCACATTTTGCACTCAGAATAGTTCACTTGACACACTTGTTGAATCACTCCGTATCAGAGTAATATATATGAAACCGCAGATGCATTTCGACCGATAAAAATCGAAATGTTTGCATTTGGTGCCGTCGAAAGAATGTGAGCGCGCAGCAGTAAATTACTCATCTGCGTTTGACCGTCGTCAGCGTTGAGCTCACGTGTCGGATACCGTTCCCCTCTGAGGTCGTTTGCAGCGAAGCTGATTTACGATAACGAATAGAAGTCGATTCCGAACAGGCCCACGTGCAACCCGCAAGAGGTAAAAACGGTGTACTTCGTGTGTGATGCAAGCCAAGTCTCCCCACCGGGTCCCGAGCTGCGCGGCTGCCGCCTCGTCTCCGGCCGCCACGGCAGAGCAGGTCCCCCCGGTGCACGCGCCCCTCTCGACGGGAACGCCGCGGCACGGCTCGACTCGCGCTGCGATAAATGACCGGGCAGACAGGCAGAGCGAAGGGGAGAATCCTCCAAGACCGTTTTGTTTAATTAGCAGGCCGTTAACGAGTGCCTCGTTTTGATTGGGCGCAGCGGGGAAAGCGTACGCGTTCGCTCATTAGAGCACTTTCAGAACTCGCCAGCTCTTGATTAGAATAATTTCACCCGAGCGCTCGGAAAGGAGAACGTCACGGAGCGGCGGGAAAATCGCGCTCGTAGTGGAAAATCGCACTCTTAGGGAAAAATCTTGCTTGTAGGGAAAAATTGCGCTTGACGCAGCTCTGGGGAGGACGATCCCCCTCGGCAGGGGAGATCCTGACTCCCGCCGGGTCTCGCCGCAAGGCGCCCACATGGCCCCCGTGCGCAGGAAGCTATCCCGCTGATGTGGCCCCAGAACGATGTCGGAGACATACTGTTAAACATCCACAAACAGAAATGTGATGTTGAATTGAAGGACTCCTTGCGACGACAATCTGAGAGCTCCCGCGGTCTAAGAAACAAGGAAAGGGGCCGCTGGTGATCGGAGAGCAAGAGGAGCCATAAAATGTTCTTAGATCGTACCTCCCGAAACCTCCTGAAATCGAAGCCCGGTGTCATTTTATATTGAACTCTTATCGATGAGCATCTCTGCGTGAACTCATTCTGTCATTTGGCAGTTGCATGTCATCTACGCCGCACGGCGAGGGTCCATCTGTTCTCAAGGTTTGCAGGTGCAGCTATGTGCAGATGATCCACTCACCAGAAGTCATCTCTGTTGAGCCAGGCAGTCTTATCTTACACGGGAATAAGTAATTTTAAGACAGATATTTTGGTGGCCACCTCACACCAGGGTTTGAAAAGCACATTTCATCTGTTCTGTGTCATGATGGCCAGGGGAGTTGATGAGAAAATCAAAATGGATCTCCTGTCCTAAAAGCAAAGCTCTGCTCTGCTGTGTTTGTCTGACTGGCTGCAGAAGTTTGACGTTTCGGTGACATTTTTTCCCCTCTCTTTGAAACAAAACCAAATCATTTTTTTAATGAGCTTGAAGATTAGGCATTTTCTCCTCTAATATGATGGATGTGACTAAGAGCAGAACGGCCGCATCTCCTGTTTCACGTATGGACTTGAGGGAGGAATTATATTACCCCAAAACAGGACGTGATTAAAGGTCCATCCTGTGAGCGATGTTGTTGAGTCATAAACACGTGATCTCGATTTTGCGACATTGTCACGTAAAGCCCCGCTCTCTCTTCGTTGCAGAACTAACGTACTCCTGGATCTTGAATGAGTACCCGTCCTTCGTGAAGCAGGACAAGAGACGCTTCGTGTCCCAAGAGACGGGGAACCTGTACATCGCCAAGGTGGAGCCTTCCGACGTGGGCAACTACACCTGCGTGGTGACCAACACGGTGACCAAAAGCCGGGTGCACGGTCCCCCCACCCCCCTGGTGTTACGCACAGATGGTAAGGGCCTCGTTATTCTGCCAGTCTCAACCTACTTCATAGCGCAGCTTGTGCACAGACCCCGTTTATCGAGAAATACTAATTCTGAATAAATAAATAAATAGTGGCTGGACAAAAGCTGAGAAGGAACGCCGCTCGAGGAAGGTACAGAGGAACGAAAGCAGGTGGAGCTTCCACTTTTGGACCCGAGTCCTGCTCAGCACCCTTGAACGAAGTACTTGCTCCGAGCTGAGATAATAAAAATTACCCTGCTGTATAAATGGGTAAATCTTTGGCGGAAAGTGTCAGATAAATAATTAAACGTGAACGGAGGATTTGCGTGAAAAATTGCGAGCTGCTGGAGTCGGCGGTCCGTTCGAGAGGGAAGTAGGCCGGAGCGTTTTGAGGAATACAAATAGCGCTCAAAGGTTAATTAGCTGTTGTTTCTGAGTGGCACAAAGTAAAGATAACCCAGTTACACATGTTGCGGTGCCTGCAGGCTGACCAGATCGATACCCTTTGAATATAAAGGTCATCTGTCTAGGAATGATCCAATCCTTAGCCGCTTTTTCTACCCTTTGCACAGCCAGCGGACCTTAAGTAAAGACGAAGCATTTCAGAAAAGAGAAAATGTGGGGATGGTGGCTTCATTATCGTGCCTTCGGTTCGTTTCGTTCGTTCAATGAAAAGCAGGAAATAGTAAAATGGGGTGTGGGGTGGGGGGGGCGACTTTAAATTCGGTAAATTGGGCTACAGCATAACAAGCCATCTGATAAAAGATCACATGTTGGAGAGAGCCGTTACACGGCCGCGATCCCTCTCCTTGTAGGTGCGGTAACCCTGCATTCACGCAACATCACAATCCTATCATTTCACTCCAGTGTGCTTAAAAAAAAAAAAAAAAAAAAAAGGAGAATTCCGCTGGGGTTATGTGTGTCACAGTGGAAGCGTTTTCAGATTTTAAAAGCTGCTGCCATTTTTTTGTACAAAGAGGGACTGACTAATGGGGTGATGTTGCAAAGGTTTCCTACCTCAAATAAAAAAAAATGTGAGGGAAATAAATAAATAATAAATAAATAAATAAAAATAACAAGCCAGCGTGAATCAGCCTCAGCGGGAAGGTGAGTACTGTGCATCACAACCTTCCCGCGGAATCAATTGTGTGAAAGAAAAGTGTTCGCAGCTGGGTGAAAGGGCATAAACAGTGTGCGCGCGCGCGCGTGTGTGTGTGTGTGTGTGTGTGTGCGCGCGTGTGTTCCGTGTTCTGCTTTAAATTTATCCTAGAAAGCTTTCATGTGAGGGAAACAAATGATGAAATGATGCCCGGGCATCTCCACCTGTGGTTGCGTGCGTGCATTCGTGCGCACGCGTTTGTGTGTGTGTGTGTGTGTGTGTGAGGGGGAGAGAGAGAGAGAGAGAGACAAAGAAAGAGAGAGAGAGGGACAGATAAACAGGATGTCCTTTGATGGACTGGCGTCCTCTCCAGGGCGCCGCCGGCAGCGCAACCTGCGCTCTCCTCGTGTGACCCTGGATCAGCGCGACCCTCTCCGGACAAGGGCCTTGTCAAAATGAGCGATGGAATGAGCGAGCGCTGTAATTAAAGGGGTGCAGACCTCCTGCGCGAGGCTGTTTCCTTGTAAACAAGAAGGAAAAGGACACCGAGAGAGCTGAGGGACGCGCGGCCGACAGCGATCTTGTCCCCTGCCAGGTGCTGGCGCTCTGAGCGGAGCCCCTGCCACTCCAGCTGTCTGGTTCCGCTCAGCGAGCCGCATCCCGGCTTCCTCATCGCATTAGAGCTCGGCGATAAGGATCTGAATGAGCTCTCTGCCACCAAACAGCTCTCCAGATAACGCACGGCTCAGGAAACCCTCGTCTGATGGAAGGCGGGAGATTGTTTTTTTTCTTCCTCGCCTTTTCCTTCTGCTTTTATCTGAAGCTCCATCTGGGTTTGGGACATCAGACTGCGACAGGGTGGGGGGGTTGGGGGGGTTGGCACAGCCGTCAATAAGCCCTCTTAATAAAGAGTCCCGAAAAGAACCGCGATCGAACATGGGTCGGGGGGGGGTGCTTTAAAAAACGCTGCGGTGTCGTTTCTCACCCTCTTGCCCCCATCCCCCCATCCCCCCGCCCCCCAGGCATCATGGGAGAGTATGAACCCAAGATCGAGGTCCAGTTCCCAGAGATTGTGCCAGTGGCCAAAGGGTCGACCGTGAAGCTCGAGTGTTTTGCGCTGGGGAAGTAAGTGTCTTGTTCCTTTCATGGCTTTTAACATTAAATGTGCTTTTACATTTTACATTTATTCATTTATACTTACATGTACATGTATTCATTTATCAGACGCTTTTCTCCAAAGTGACGTACATCTCATAGAAAATACGATGTGTTCATTACATTAACAGGAAGAGACACTTGGATGCAGATGTTTGATTCTTAAGTGCAGTTATTTTGTTTCTTTCCACCATATGAACCAAAGTTCATCACACGAGTAGCGGCATAAAACTTCATCCGAATATCGACGATTCCTGATCACCTTCCTGATTTTGTTTTTTTTTTTTTTTTTTTAACATTTACATTAAACGGGTAGCTGCGTGAAGGTTTATGATCCGTTGTTCCAACAGTCATGGTCTCAAAGTTACAGAGCATGAACTTTTACATATTACATTAATTCAAGAGATCGTGGGAGAAGGGAGTCCGGAAGAGGCGAGTTTTAAGACCCTTCTTAAAGGTACACAGAGATTCAGCAGTTCTGAGTGAGAGGGGAAGGTCATTCCACCACATCAGAGCCAGAAATGAGAAAGAAATAAATACGAAATAAATATGAAAATGTGTACACCCTGTGATGAGCCAGTGCCCTCTCTATGGTATAACCAAAGCACCCTCCTGGGATTAGGCCAGTTTTTACCATGGGAAATAATGCTAAGTGTACCCTCAGTTTATGGGAATTCACCTTATGAAAGGTATTCAGGAATGAATTGCCTTCATGGGGCAGGTAAAGACTGTCCTTACCCTGAACTGATACAATAAAAATTACCATGCTGTACAAATGGGTAAATCAGTGTAAGTATCGCAGTGCACAGTCCAGCAGTTTAATTTACCTTAGAAAAAGGTGTCGGCTAAATAAATAAAATATGCTATAATTGCGATTATAATCAGATCCATAAAAGGGACGGATGCATAACGCCAATTGATATCGGTGCTATCTTACCGGTGCATTTCTTGCCAGGAAGTATTTGTTGTGATTTAGAGAGTGTGAATAGGCAATATGTATGTAAATGTGTGCGAATTCTTTGTTTATTATTTTTTTTCTGCTTATTACCAGCCCAGTGCCCACTATAAGCTGGAGGAGAGTGGATGGAATTCAGTTTTCTAGGAAGGTGGACCTGAACAAAGCGAGCAGAACCCTGGAGATCCCTTACTTCCAGCAGGAGGACGCCGGCTCGTACGAGTGCTTGGCGGAAAACTCCAGGGGGAAGAACACGGTGAAAGGGAAGCTCACTTTCTACGGTAAGTCGGTTCGCATGAATATTTGAGCGCCGCAGGCCAGATGTGTCACGCGCGCTCAAACCGAGGGGCATCGAAGACTCGCTAAAGTGCGGTCGCGCCTCGAGCGACTGACCGCCGATGAACGGGAGCCTCCGTGTTTTCCTTTCCGTGTCCCAACCCGGATTATGAAAGCTCGTCGGTCATGATGTAATTTCGGAGCGCTGGGAACGAGACGCGCAGACTGGGAGGTGACCTTCAGCGTGACCTTTCGCGTTGCCCCGGTGTCAGGGCTGCCAGATGGCTGCCGCGCTGCTGGGCGACCTGACGCTGGCTCCGAGCCCTTGCCCACGCCATATCGCACCGTAGCTCCCGTTTGCCAAGTAGCGCTGCGCGATGGAGCGTCCGCACCACGAGCGAGACCCTCGAGAAGAAAGCGGCACCGGGCCTCTCCGAAAGCTCGATTTCGACTGCGAAACGCCGCACCTCCCACTAGGGCTGCCGAAAAGGTATTCCGCGCCCGTTTCCTGTCACTCGCGCATTTCCTCCCCGTTTCAGTCTTCCTCTCTCATTAAACGTCCCTCCTTATTAAAGCGGCTCTTAGGAAAATGTTTGAAAGCAATATTGCGTAATGGCAGGACGAGATGAAGACGCCGTCGCCGCCGCTGACCCAATTCCTCCCGCCGTGAGCACGGATTGAATTTCTTTGAACGGCCGTTTATTTTCACAGTCGCATTACTTTATCCAGTCATATCCAATGAAAGAGTTCGGCGGAGGACCTCGGGCCGACCGCTCGATCCGGGCGTCGCCCGAGAAAAAAAAGGTTAATTGTGAAGCGCATCGGAATGGGAGTGCAGGTTTAGGCGAAGGCTGGTTTGTTTCAATTTAAATTAAATAACATCATACAGCTTTAACGTCCTTCCTTATTCTGAGAGGAGACAAAACCAGCTTTATATGATTGTGCATTTTCCAGAATCGACTTTTCTACCGATAAGGTGTGTCCATTGTCTTCCATTGTCTTCTGTTGTGGTAGTTATACGGTCTCATTGTTCATACGCGAGTGTCTCATCGTATATTTTTGCTGTTCTTTTCTCTTCCCGTTTCATGTTTCATGGCCCCGAAGACAACGTAATTAATCATCTTGCGATAACTGGCCAACGAGCTCGTATCTCATTTTAACGACGGAGCTCTTTGCCTTTGTTAATGAGTGGACAGCCTGAGAAATACGTAGAAAATCAAGGCCCGAAAAAATCCCTCAGAATAACAGGCCAGTCATAAAGGCAGCCGAACAAGGCTGATAATTTTCTTCATTTTGAGGTGGCCGATCCCCCTCCCCCCAAGCCCATCGAACGCTGATTTACATGTCGGGTTCCTCCATCCTTCGCCGCGCACTCTCTCCTGGGCTCGTCCTCTTACACCTTGTGAGTCACAGCCCTGTCATCCTCTGCACACTCAACTATTTTCCATTATTTATTCCTTACTCAGAAGCCTTAGTGCTGGCAAATAATGTCCAGCAGCAAAAAAAAAAAAAAAAAAAATTGCAAATGTCGTGTCAAGAGGGGATGGAAATGTCTGCCGTGGCAATTTGGGTGGGACCTCGCTTTGCCTTTATTCCCTTTTTTTCCCCCATGCCGTAAACATCTGCAGCATCATTTCGAATGTGCACGGATCCTCGCTTTGAGATCCACGTTACGGCTTCGATGGAGCAGGAGAATTAATGTCAGTCTGGCATTCGCGACTGCAGCCAGAAAATATAAAGACAACACTCGGAAGGCAAAATTCTATAGAAATATTTCATAACAGCGTTCTGAATACCGTCGCGAGATTTCTTAGTCGTTTTTTATTTCATTTAGGGATCCGTGGCATGCACATTGTACAAAATAATTACCTGCATATTTAATTGGCAAGCGACCGTAAAGGGAATCCAACCGTGTTGCCTTCTTTTTCTTATTTTTACTTTGCTTTATGAGACTTGGTTGGCTACTGTACACCAGCACTCATTATAACGCTGAAATTTACCATGTGTTATGAAACATCCATTTATGATGTATTGTAAAAAGGGGGAAAATGGAAATTTAACTATGGCCATTTTTCATCACAGATTTGCAAAGTCGTGCTTTTTTGCAGGCTGTTACACGGGTCTGTGGTCATTAAAGATAAGTGTAATTAAGGGCAGGCTGGCATTAACTGTCCTTTGTTGGGAACGCGCTACTTTGTAAAGCCGTCTCTTCGAAGAGATGCAATACTGCGTTGTCGTGCGCACGACGTGTGTCGCTGTGCGTGTGTTCGCAAGCATCTTTCACCAACCTTGTGGGGACATTTTTGAGGACGGTGTCCTCCCAAGGTTAATAAACCCTGAAAGATACCCTCCAGCCTGTTTCTTCCCGCAAAACATAAAAGGCCTTTTGCAACAACTTCATCATCCTGTATTTTTGTTCAGATTCATTGTGGTACAGTTAGGAGTCATTTATTTCAGTCAAACTGAGATATTATTCATTGCATCCCATGCTCTGCCTTGCGCCCCGTGTTTCTGGAATAGACTCTGGATCATCGTCACTCTGCACTGGACAGGCAGTTATTAGATGGATGGATATTTCAGCCAGTGTGATAAATGTGTGTGAATGTGTATTACTGTGCATAAAATCAAATAAATCTTTGCTGTCTGTGACATCTTCATCCAGTCGGTGTCGTTTGATTGGATCAAGTGTCTCAAGTGTGGAGGTCCAGCTCAGCTCAGGTGTCAACATAAGTGTAGCCAGGGAGACCTTGATGGTGTTGTTGCCCACACCTCCCAGCAACTGGTCCCTGTAAAATGTGGTCAGGACAAGTAAATCTGCAGGGGGTGAGGTACAGAGTGGCTGTGCCACATACCCTCCTAGGTGAGCTTTGGTACACAGAGAAACAGGCCTAGGTACTTTTCTTGCTTGGTGGGGTAGGGTAGGGTAGGGGCACAGCAAGTAGTGCTGCTGTCTCACAGCACCTGGGTGGTGTGAGGGGACATGGGTTCGATCCCCACTCAGCCTGTGTGGAGTTTGCCTGTTCTCCCCATGTCTGCATGGGTTTCCTCCAGGTGCTCTGGTTTCCTCCCACAGTTCAAAGACATTCTGTTCAGGTTCCCCAACAGTTGTGTGAGTGATAGAGAGTGTGTGTGTTCCACTGAAGTATGGATGAGTGACCCATTGTAAGTAGTGTATCTAGCAGTGTAAGCCACCATGGTGAATAAGGTGTGTGTGGGCTGATAACATTACATAGAGTTCATTGGAAGTCACTTTGGACAAAGTGTCTGCTAAATAAATAAATGTAAGTTTCACACTGTCTGCCGTGGAGTTGAAGGGCTGAACACTCCATCACCCTTCCAAACCTCAATCTTTTTAGGGTTCAAAATCACAAACCTCCACAGGCAACTTGAACAAAGTGCAATTGTATCCAGCGACAACAAGTTGCATTTTCCTCTAACTTGCATTTCACAAGAAATGTTGTGTTTGTTGTTAAAGATGCAAATCCAGATTGCAAGTGCTGATTATCCAGAAACAATAGCAATGTACTCTATATTCAGATTGTTCATATTATTTTAGGCAGGAGGAAGCTGTGACCAGGTTTCAAGTGCGGGTTCCTGAAGGAAACTCCTGATGTGCCCTTGAGAAGTGTATTTAATTCAAAAAATCCCTCTAGTACAACATACTGCTGTTGTAAAATAGTTTTCTGTGTAAGCTGAGTGAGACAGAAACATAGCCTAAGAAATTAGCTTCATTAAATTTTGCAAGGACAATTTATTTATTAAAGTCTGTGTTTGATATTAGTTTGCGACTTTCTAAGATGAAAACCTGTTTCTTTTCTCCCCGAATTTTCTTTCCAAAGCATTCGATGTGACTCACACTTTCGACTGCTAGAAATCAACCAGCTGGTCACTGTGTCATTGGACTTTTTTTTAGTGTTTTTTTACACTTTTTTACATGTTTTTTCAGAAGACATGAGAACCTCAGTGTCCAGTATGGAAATATGAAATATGACACAAGTTGATTCTGCAGTATGTCAGGGAGCAAATTTGCTTCAGATTGTCTCTTTAGTGTGATCAAGCCCACAGAAATGTCAATTCTGTATGTAGAAGTGTGGCCCTTCAGCTTTAAGAATGTGTTGAGTTGTTCCCATTGTTAACCACTGAGATATACCCAGATAGTGGTGTTCATCAGATAATATCCATTGAATGGTACCAGCTGAGTGGTACCCATTGAGTTGTAAACATCGAGTTCCACTCAGTGAGTTATATCCATTGAGGGGTAAACATTGAGTTACCCATTGAGTTGATTACACTCTTTGAATTGTACACATTGAGCTGTACCCCTTGAGTAGTGTCCATTGAGTGGTACTGGTTGAGTTACACCCATTGAGTTGCGCCCACTGAGTGGTACCCATTGAGCTGTACCCCGTGAGTAGTGCCCATTGAGTGGTACCGGTTGAGTTGCACCCATCGAGTGGTACCCACTGAGCTGTACCCTTTGAGTAGTGCTCATTGAGTGGAACCAACTGAGTGGTACCCGCTGAGCTGTACCTCTTGAGTAGTGCCCATTGAGTTGTACCCATTGAGGGGTAACCAGTAAGTTGTGCCCACTGAGCTGTACCCATGTGCCTGACTGCCTTCCGGTTGTATGATTGCAGCCCCTCCACATCTGACCGAGAAGCCCGAGGATGTGCAGAAGGCCATCGACGACAGCCTGCTGTGGGAGTGCAAAGCCAATGGGAAGCCCAAGCCCTCCTACAGGTGGATGAAGAACGGTGAACCTCTGGAGCCCCTCGAGGTCAGAAAACTTGTTACTGTTATTTTTTGCTTTAGCTGCTTTTTTCCAAAAGTTTCCTAGAGCTCTACCCATCCATACATCTGGGTGTTTTATCGAATCACATCAAATGAAATACTTTGCTATGGGCACTCGAGTAGGGCTCCTTCTGGGACTTGAACATGTAGCCTTCCGTGTCCCCGGCAGCACTGCCTGGCGCCCTCAGAAATGCTGTTGCATAAATAGATGGCTGACTGCACACTGCACGCTCCAACTGTGGAAAACTGTAAACAATGACAGCAATTTGAGGAGCAAGCACTAAATGCTTAATGCACGCCTGGCGATGCTGCTTTTTGAAACACTGCAATCAAATGGAGCTTGAAGCTCCTCTGAAACAGAAAAGGGTCTTGATAGACATCTGGTGTGCGACCGCTCCATGTGGGTGCCGCGGTATAAAGGGAGTTATTTAATCCTTCCGCTTTGCATGTTAGCAGTAATTAATCGCGGAACGACTGTGCACTTTAATCCTTTGAGTGCAACGCTTGTTAAGGGCAGCGACACTCAAAGAGTGCGACGCACGAGAACAACTCTGCTAACTATTTTCGTATACGCCGTGACACGTAATGGCGGTGTTAGCGGTGCTAATTATTTATCATTAAAATAATCACCGTCATCAATATTATGAGTCTGTTAGGTTACTTGCAGTGAAAAATAGGCTGCGATAATAACTAGTTAACCAGCTGTAAAACAATCCTTTTTCGCTTGTTATGTAAATGTTATCTAATAGTGAGAGTACGCTTATCCAAATTTAGCTGTGAAAAATGCTCTGATTGCATAGTTCTCAGAGAAGCGGTACGGCGGCCTGACCTACATGAGAAACAAAGTAAAATGCCTTTACAATGACTTACAAATATGAATTATGAACTATGTATAGAATTAAAATGTCTCACAGCACCTGGGTGGTGTGAGATGATATGGGTTTGATCCCCACTCAGTCTGTGTGGAGTTTGCATGTTCTTCCCGTCTCTGTGTGGGTTTCCTTCAGGTGCTCTGGTTTCCTCCCATACTCCAAAGACATGCTGTTCAGGTTCCCCCATAGTGTGTGAGTGACAGAGAGAGAGAGAGAGTGTGTGTGTGTGTTCCACTAATGTATGGATGAGTGACCCAGTATAAGTAGTGTATCTAGCAGTGTAAGTTACCATGGTAAATAAGGTGTGTGAGCTGATAACACTACATAGAGTTCATTGGCAGTTGCTTTGGAGAAAAGTGTCTGCTAAATAAATAAATGTATAAATTAGATTCAGTATCTCCTTTTTAGGGTCCCATTGTGTTTTTTATATTGATGAATCGGTTGTATGGCCTTGTAGAAGCTAATTTGGCAGTGTGTGTTCTGAATGAAAACATATTCTCATGCCTTCAGAATAAAATTTAACATTTAAATAACACAGCAGCGGTATCGAATCAAAAGCAGCCGTGAATCATCTTATTTCTTTTTCCCAAAATGTCCCCGTGAACGTCATCACACAGGACAAATCCAGGTGCCCGTTTATGTTACGGAGGAGCCGATAACTTTATGTGAGAATTGACTCATACAGGAAGGCTCCACGCAACACAGCACGACCGCAAGCGCTGTACTTTTCCATTTTTATGGACTCTTATTTTTAATTGTGCTGTATATTTAAAGATCATGGCAAAGATTTATGTTTAATTGTTTTCTGTATGTTTTTTGTATGTATTTGTCAAGGGAGCACAGCTGTATCCAGTGTGTACGTTTTAGACAAATCTTTAGTATACATGTACATGTCAGTAAAATGAATGCAATTTCGTGTCCTATTATTGAGTGTCATCATAAAAGAAGCAATTTAATTTCCGCCATTTGTAGCATTCCGACGTGAGAATATGAGCCTTTTTTCCCCATTATTTTTCACACTTGAGGGCTGAGCCTAGAGACAGAATAAGAGTATTTAGTGTATATAACCTTGATTTATAAACAGAAAAGCTTTGCTTTATTCCGTCTCCCTATACAGCACTTAAGAGGATTTAGATTGGGCTGAAACATCTACTTTGCACTTCTGATTCTAATAGTTAAAAAAAAAAAAAAAAAACAAATTGCAAACAAGCAGACAATTTTATGGTAGTCTTAAAACACGATGATGTAAGAGCCAAAGTAATCTTGTGTTAAATCTCCGCACGCTGAGAACAGCCATTAATCCTGCCTTCCCCTCGAGGGGGGAATCGAGAGGCCTTATAAGCGCATATTGCGTTCGCCGTGCGCCGCGTCGCTCTTCCCGAAGCCCTACCTAAAGAGAGCAGCCGTAACGGATGGTCGCGTTCGTAGAAGTGCGCGCCACACGTTTTATTTCTCCAAATCACATCGGCGCACTTCTGCGGTCGTATTTAAACACCGCTGCACTCTTTGCATCTGGACAAAAAGTTAATTTGCTCATATGGACATCCAGTATCAATGGGTTGGTGCAGTGGGGTTAGGTATTTTTATTTTTATTGTTTTTTTATTTTATTTCATTGTTTTTGCGGAAGATTGATATTGCATACCAGCCACAGCTCGGGTGCAATAAATAATCAGGCTTTGATGTTAATTTTCTCCATTATACAAAATGGTCACAAACAAAGCAGAAGGTATCAATCAATCTTGAAACATTATAGACGTGGAGGAAGCGAGGGGCCGACTTCAGACGCCTCACCGAACAACAGGCTTTATTTTGCTCATAAAAGGAGATTAGATGTGGGTTTTCACAGATGATAATTAACAGTCTGTTTGTGCGCTGGATTTCACAGGACAATAAAAAAAAACAAACATATTTTTAATTTTGCATGATTTGTTTGTCTTGGGGAGACGGTAATTCCATCAGCTCGCCGCAAGGAAAGGCCAGCGTGACCTGAGGGAGAGCGTCCTTCAGTGCCTGCGTTGCTGACGAGAACTGGAAAAACTATCTATTCGCAACTTTTTTTTATGAATTTGGATAAATTAATCAACAGAGGTGTTACGATTTCCGAAATGTCAGCATCAAACAGTGCAGCTTTTAATCAATTTGATAAGAAAAGGTCACTGGTGTAGGGGAGCGAGGGCGGGGGGGCAGGGGCAGTGTGTCGTTTGTTTCTGCTCATTACAATGAATCAAGCGAGTCCCACCGCCACCCCAGCTCATTTGCATATTTGTTGGCCAAGCAAATTGGAGCATCACAGTACTACACTTTCAGACATCTTTCGCGATCACACAGCGAGCCTTCACACATTGCACTTTATTTTCCCACATTAGGACTATTTAATTACGTGTTTATATTTTATATTTTTATATTTGTGCTTTCCGCAAGGACGTTAGAACTTTGTGATTCACTCTTGCATAACCCAGCACACATTATGCAGAACATCTCCACTTCGGGTCCAACTCCAAAGTACCAGTTTAAAGAAATGGTGATGGATAAATGATGAAAAAGCTGTATTTACGTAACCTGTTTTTTTTGCATATTAAAATGCAGCAAATAAGATTCCTGATTCGCTTCTACCTAAAGTTTGGAAAGTTAAAGAGAGAGAAAGTAAATAAATATGACCATAAGGAATACACACACACACACTTTCAGAACCGCTAGTCCCATACGGGGTCGCGGGGAACCGGAGCCTGCCCGGTAACACAGGGCATAAGGCCGGAGAGGGAGGGGACACACCCAGGACAGGACGCCAGTCCGTCACAAGGCACCCCCCGCGGGACTCGAACCCCAGACCTACCGGCGAGTAGGACCGTGGCCCAACCCACTGCGCCACTGCACCCCCTACCATAAGGAATATGCACTTTAATATAAATTTTGGAATGGCAACACAGAGGCAAGTAGCACCAGTGCCTTGCAGCTCCTGGGTTGTGGGTTTGGCTGCGCGTTTGATTCCAGCTCATTCTGTGTCGAATTTGCATGTTTCCCCCTTGATTAAACTGGGTCTCCTCATGTGCTCTGGTTTCTTCCCGCAGCACAAAGACATCTTTCAGGTGAATCAGTGGGTGGCTCTGGATTGTCCTGAGTCTGTACATTTCTCAGTGAATGTGTGTGTATGTGAGAGAGAGAGAGATGGCCCTGGTGTCCCATCTACGGTACACCTGCGTCACCAGGATAGGCTCTGTACCACTGCAACCCCGCAATGTTTGAGCAGTTATTGAAAGTGGATGGATGGACAGATGAATTAATTGCTTTTTTTCACAGTTGATAATGAAATGGTTTTAACATGCTGTAAAAAAAAAACAAAACAGAACCAGAAATTGGGAGCAGCACTCAGCCTCCCAAAGCCTCCCTTCCCTTCCGTTGTTTAGGTTTTGCTCCATCGCACTACCTGACCTGGTAGCAGAAGAGATGATGTTGCCAATCATTTTAACTCAACATACGGTGCGCAGATGGCTCCCTCAGGTCTCCATGGCGGACAGAAAAACTGCTGAATTCGAAGGAACGTCACGCTTAATTAATGGCAGCCGTAAAGCCAGGCGTTTCCCCACATGCGGAGCCTCGGCTGCCGGAAGGCGCGTTCACCCGGCACGTCCACCGCCCCTTTCCGGGAGTGCAGGACACCCAGTCGGGGCCTGTTCAAACATCGGATTAGCGGCTGACTCTTCAATGAGGACAGCTTCCCGTTTCATGTGACGGCACCTTAATCCTTGCTGACTAAAAACAGAGCTGCCGAAAGGCCCTCAGGAGCCGCATCCTAATGACATTAAGGGTGAGGCCCACGGAGGAGAGAAGATCAGGGGTACATGAAGCTGAAGTCCACAGAGCAAAAGCCGTAAGATGTCGTGCTCGCAAAGGATAGGAAAACGTTCACAATTTGAGTTGCTTATATTTTTCAAAAAAATTCACCATTTTTTTAGAGGGGCGTTGAGTCTTTTTGAGAAGTCACATAAACATGGAGGGGACAGCAGGTAGCATGAGGGGAAGGACACCAGGAAGGAGTTCTGAGACACCAGAAGATTGCCTGGTCCAAATCCCACCATGGACTCTGCTGTTATAGCCTTTGAATGACACACTTGCTCTGAATTGCTCAAGTGAAATGTCCAGCTACGTAAAGGACTTCAGCTCTGCAACTCATTTTGGATAAAAGGGAACAAATAAAAGTTAAAAAAGAAAGAAATGTTGGAGACACAAAAATCCTGTAAAGGCATGAATCAGCACAAAACTAGAACAGGGTTCACTCAACCATTCAAATAATTTTGGTTAAAACTTGTTCCCTTGTATTTATTTACTAAACTACAAACCAAATTCCGTTTCTGATGAAATTACAGAACAGAGGATGATTATTTTTGCCTGTTTGGCAAGGAAATGTATTTTACTGCTATGGTCGGCCCTTAAAGCTCCCTCTCTAAATATGTGGATGATCAATATAAATTTACATTTAGGAGGTTAACTTGAATACACACACACACATTTTCAGAACCGCTTGTCCCATACGGGGTCGCGGGGAACCGGAGCCTAACCCGGCAACTCAGGGCGTAAGGCCGGAGGGGGAGGGGATACACCCAGGACGGGACGCCAGTCCGTCGCAAGGCACCCCAAGCGGGACTCGAACCCCAGACCCACCGGAGAGAAGGACTGTGGTCTAACCCACCGCGCCACCGCACCCCCCATGTTAACTTGAATAGTACCTGCAATAATCTGCAATGAAATGAAAACAGGTTACTGCGGTTACTATTTGACCTTCCCTTGACAGTTACTGACAGTTTTTACAACGTTAAGCTACTTACACTGACTTATCCATTTATACAGCAAGGCACCATTTACTGTAACAATTCAGGGTGAGTACCTTGTTCAAAGGTACTGCAGTGGTAGGCGGCATTCAAAAGAGCAGTCTTCACAACCAGACGTAGCAGCTCAAACCACAAATAAGAATTGTAGAATAAGTGCAAAAAGTTAAACTCAAAACTAAGCAGCTAAAACTAAGTTTGTCTCGTAACACGAGCCAAAGTTCACAACCACTCGTGCGGAACAAAATCTGTGCGGAGCAAAATCTCCCCGTCTTGGACTGGTTTGTGAGCAATCACGTATTTTGCTCTTCGGATTTCGTACATGAGTTTAGCTGAAGAGCCTCGCTGTACGTTCACTGTGAGCGCGGTGATCGCCGACGTGTGAGTTCAGGCGGCGGAAAACAAGAGGTTCCAGAACTTCCATGGGCAGTTTTGGCGCCTCAGTGACAACACGGTGGGCTCCCCGACCGGTCACCACTTTACTTTGGACAGAAATTCTCACCCAACCCTTCACGCTACATTATTGCCGGCGTTCCCCTTCCGCCAGTCCCACCAACCATTTTGGCGTCTCTTTCATCCCTGCTCTTGCAAGACCATATTGCAGCTTCCACCTGGTTCCAGCCTGCACTCATTTAAAATGCCTGAACTCACAATGGACTAAGAACGTGTTGGACAATTCGGTGTGCCGCTCCAGGCTAATCCCTCCTCCTCGGCTCGCCGCTAAGGTGGAGACGGGGCTTCCTCGGTTCGTACGCCACAAGTGGGGCTGCCGTCGCTTTAGGGCCCAACAAATGAGACGGGGGGAGGGGACTTTATTTCCATGTCATAAACACACGGAGATTGATTAGGATCATTTTCTGGCACCCTGCCTCCATCCTCTATTAGCAATGAATATCTAGATTTATAACCTCGCCGGCTTGTTTCGGGCCATATTTCTGTGGAACGGTCGTGGGACGTTTCAATCACTCCTGTAGCGAAAACGATAAAGCTCCTGGCACTCTGTCGGATGCCGCTCTGTGTTGGCTAGGATGGCTATCCGCGCTGGAGCTACGAATCATCATCAGGCTGAAACCATTGTTCTAATTCTTGTTATATTTCTGTTTTATGATTCCTGTAATATATGCTTCCTACAAAACGTATGATTATGGCTGTGGTTACAGAGTTCACATCCATTCGGTTAAAGTTGCCCATTTAGGATGAATTTAAATAGGTTATCAGAGTGATGTAGCAACCTTAAGTTTTTATTCATAAAATATTAACATATTACTAGACCCAATATTTTATTTTCTGTTTTAATCTAGGCAATGCCCTCAATGGTTCAGTATTTATTCATTATCCCTTATTATGATTTTTTCTTTTGTCTTTTCTGTTTTATCCTTTGTGGCATATATGGTCATACATTGTTTTACATTTGATCCGGAGAGACGTGCACAGAATTACCATGACCTGCCAGAACGTGTAGCGGTGCCCTTGACCAAGGCACTTACCCTGAATTGATGCAGTAAAAATTACCCTGCTGTATAAATGCGTAAGGGGGTTAACCCTTGCACAGTAACGTCATGCGAAACCATGTACTTGCATCTTTAAAGGTTTAAAGCTTTTAAAGGTCTAGATGCAATTTACACTGGTAATGTAATCAAATTCCGTATTTTAAACATCACTATCATAATTTGTATCCACTCTCTAATGAGTTTTGCAGCAGAAAACCTTCATGTCATCTTACAGACATTAACAACGCAAAATGGTCGACAGGAAGTGTGGCATTACATCAGTCACATGACCATACATCAAAAAGGAAGTGACATCAGCGAATGCAGGAAACGTACCAAAAACTGGAAATGATATTTCAGAAACTAGCAGGGGGATATAAAGTAGATTATATCTAAGATTATAAAAGAAAAGGTGTCAAATGAATAAATACAAGTGCAACTGGACTGTGAGATTTGAAAGTCTGCAAAAACTTTGCATTTGTCCCGTTCATATCTGGCAAAGCACACAGTTGTGTGAAGGAACAACACAGAGAGTGATGAGAGGCGGGTTGTTCTCAGGAATTACAGTCACTCCACCGTGCACACGTTTCACTGCTCGCAGAAAATGAGAAAAATGAGAGTATAAGAAGGACGGCGAAAGGACCCGCTGTCTGATATCTCACAGCAATTTGTCTCTTTTTAAAGGAGAGGATACAGGTGATCAACGGCGCCCTGTCCATCAGCCGGCTGACGCTGTCCGACATGGGGATGTACCAGTGTGTGGCCAGCAACAAGCACGGCGAGGTGTACACCAATGCAGAACTAAGGGTCATGGGTGAGGACAAGGTCCTTTATGTGTGTGTGTGTGTGTGTGTGTGTGTGTGTGTGTGTGTGTGTGTGTGTGTCTTCCCACCCAATTAGCAGACTTTTGATCAAATGCCAGCGTCGAACACACCCCCCATGTGTCCGTGCCCTTCGCCGCTGAATTAGGCCCCCCTGTCGCCATATCCCGCCTCCCCCCTCCACACACCCACACATAGGTCTTTTTTGCCACTGGCTATGGCATTCCTCCAACCCCTCCACACACATTAATCTCTGACGGGGCCCGGTGCTGGACCCTGGTACTCAGTAGGTCATCACACACTCTGCTCACACCAAGTGCTGGAGGTTCTTCCTGCAGACGCCTTGTTAGGGAAGTAGGAGTCCAGCAATTTATAACGATCCAGGGAAAAAGGGTGACATTTTCCTTTTGTTCAGCTTTTTTCCTTGCACGATAGAAGATGATTGGCTTTTAATTAAACATGCTGTATAGTCCTTCATGGCCGCGCTGCTGCAGGTCACACGCATCTCTTTTTGAAGTTCACCCAGCCAACAGAGAACAGTGTGGCCATCGATACATTGCATCATTTCAACACTCCATGGTTCACTGATCAGTCGTTTTCTCTTGTTAATGTGCATTTCGGGAGCACCGCTGAATGTCCTGATCCTGGTAGAAGGTCCTGATCATGGTAGAAGGTCCAGCTACCATTAGAAGGTCTTGCTCCTAGTAGAAGATCTTGATTTTGTGAGAAGATGCCCCTCCTGTTAGAAGGTCATGTTACTGGTAGAAGCTCCTGGTCATGTCTGATACCGTGATGCCTTCAGGTGGTGTGGTATGTGTAAGGGGTGTGCTCATACATTGAAGACCCCTCACGGCTTCTACTGTGTGCGTGTCTCCCCCGCAGCCGTTGCCCCGGATTTCTCCCAGAACCTGCTCAAGCCTCACACGCTAGTGCGGGAGACGGGCGACGTGCTCATCGAGTGTCGGCCCAGGATGTCTCCCCGGGGGACCATCTCGTGGCGGAAGGGGAACGAAGCTCTCCAGGAGAACCACAGGTACTAGCAGGGAGCCAAACGAATCCATGTGCCACGGGTGCAACTCATATTCATTAATTTCTGTACTTTAAAAATTGTGATAATGTTTCTGCATCAGGACGCTGTACTCCATACTATGTCTCTGTCATATCATTTTTACCGCCCCCCCAACACACCTTATTTTGTGTACATTTATCACGTGTTACCTTTAAACTAAGGGTGTACATTTCTTGGCCACAGTCGTTACTGTGCACAGGTTCAAGGGCCATAAATGTAAAAATCATACTGATATACTGAATCTGAAATGTCTGAATGGAAAAAACTTTACTTATTGTATTTTATTTCATTTTTGTGCAGTGTGTGTGTTTAACTTACGGTATTAGCATGCGATTCTAAAGCATTTGTCGTCTATATGGTAGGTATAGTATATATTAATGATTTTACCAATGTTCCTGCGGTCGGCATGGTGGACACCCCTGGTTTAAATCATAAGCACCGGGTTTTGTTTGTTTGTTTGTTTTGTTGCTACCTTTTTTTCTCTGCGGTTGGATGCTGTTGACGTTCAGCTCTCTCTTTGGGTGTTCTCCACCCTCGCTGGCCAGGTGGCGTAGGGATAGGGTGGAAATGAGCTTGAGCCGAGCTCCCGGGGTGTAAGGCGCAGTGCCCCCGGGCAGCCTCAGCCAGGGTGTTAACCAAGCACTTTGCGGTCACCCCGGTGGTCTCGGGCCTGCCGGGCCACACCTTGTCTGGGGGCCCCGAGGCATATGTTGAGGGAGAGAGAGAGGGGTAAATGGGCGAGCGAGCTGGCAGTGGGGTCAAGCTAAACCAGGCGGGTGTCCCTTACAACCCCGCAGACATCTGGGTGATTTTCCAAATCATCGTGACTACACACACACACACACACACACACACACACACACACAGGTGGAAGAAGTGTCAGGTAACTTGAAGATGGTGTATGAAAATGAGCTTTTGATTTAAAAAAAATACCACCGTTTCATCTGACTTGTTTATGTCTCTAGTCTACAGAACGTTTCCACAGTGTGTTTCGCATGAAACCGTCTATGCGGCACTCTCAGAACACACCCAGTGGCTCTCCTAGAGCACCACCTTTTATCAGAAGAGCTCTGGTTTCCTCTCATTTACTGCTTTAGGTTCTTATTTGCACTGATTGTGTGTTTGCCTCGGAGGCTTCGCCAGTCACTGACGATACGAACCTTCGCCAGATGAGTAAATGTGTCTGTGTGCTGCCGTCACTCAACTGTACCTGTGGATATAGAACGGATCTGCAGTGTGTGTCCTCACAGGCACCCAGTTTCTCCGCAGCACAGTTTCAAACTGCTAACTTCAGATAAAGCCAAGCTTTCAGTAGTCAATATAAAGACACTTTTACTTTTCATTGTAATATTTCTCACATAAAAATTTAAAGGGGTTTAATTGTAATAACTGCACTGGTTGTTAAGGCTGCTTAAAAATAACCAATATGACATCCTTGTGATGGTGTGCAAAGTACAGGTGTTTCAGGTGGCGTAGTGGTTGGAGCAGCTTCTTTCGTATAAAGGACCCAGATTGAAACCCCCCACCTACTGTAGTACCCTTCATCAAGGTTGTTACCCTAAACTAATACAGAAAAGTTGTTTTAGGGATAAGCGTGAGCTAAGTATATAGATGTAAATGGGTATGATCTGTACCTACAGAAATGAGACCCTATCTTCTGCGGTCCATATCCATGGCCAGTCATTTAATTCCCTTTATGTAAATGTCACTATAGCACCAAACAGAATGAATTAAAAATTAAAAACACAGCATCGGTTCTTTACAATTCTTTCAATCCGTGAGTAAAACAAAGCAGAAAGTAATTGAAACTCAGAAGATCCTGCATAGAAAAGCACCATGATGGACTGACCCAACACCGTGCCGGTGCTGCTGTCAGAATCCACCGGTTTGCACACAAAGCTCTTTTACCTAAAGGCCGGTTAGGGAAAAAGAAAAAATCATTGTGCCAATGCTAATTGCACAGGATGTAACAGCAATTACCTAAGAATAACCAAAATGACATCATTATTTTATGCTAATCGATCTGAAGAGTACAGGTGCGTAGCTTTGTCTGCAGCCGCATAATCAAAGACGAGGCCTCTGAAGTCCCCTTTGCTCAAGATTAATTGCATTAATTGCATTAGTGCTCTGCGGGGGAACTCGGGCGGGGGGAGGGATCAGTGTCACCGGCCGGGTAATCCATCTTCATAGCCGCAGCCGTTGCAGCAGGAAGCTGCAAGAGGGGATGTCTTATCTCGCTCCGACAACCCTGTGGGGACGCCGTTTAGATGACATCAGCCAGAATGCGGCAGCTGAGAAAGCAAGTCGGCGACTCCAGAGCAGATCAGCTTGGGGGTGGCAGATTTGAGAGGGTGGGAAGTGGCGGCTTGATGGGGGGGGCTGTGCCCGATAAATTTAAGAACAAAAAAATCTGATTCTAGCCCCGCCCCTTTTTGGTGATCACAAGGACGGTGATATTGACCCTTCTCATGTCAGCAGCTCCTTTATTACCCCTCGGTGGAGATAAGGAGGAATGCTCCCCCCAATACCCACAGTTTGCTCGGGTGCATTTTATTATTTCTTCGAAACGGCAGGGAATTCTCCACAAGAGACGTCTGAGCGAAATGCGGAATTAGTGGGAAAGCAGGCGCCCTCTGCAGGGATCTGCTGGACAGGCACACAATTTGTGTAGCGTTGAGCAGCGTTCGCCAGCGTGGTAAATCGCGAGAGAGAATTGAACTGAAGGCCCCGTCTGCATGAATATGAATCACGGCTGATTGGGATCAAATGAGAGGCATGGCTGACTGATGCATAATTGCCGTGAATGTTACACCCTCTAATGAATGAGTGTAATTAGTTAATGCAGTTCTTTAAACAACACAAGGCCTCAGAGGGCAAGTACATGGTTTTTTTGGAGCATGTGATGAATGGCAACTTGTTCCATTTATCCTTTAAGCAAACAATGGCTCCAGTGAAGATCTGTGAATGTGGTACACCGTGTCTTCGTCGATATACAGCACTTCCTTCTTCTATGTGAGGTAATAACCACAAAATAAGAGATAATTAAATGCCAAATGTACTAATTTAGCAAGACTTCCACTGCTGTTGACATATTCTAGTACTAAAACATGCAAGGTTGTTAAGTGACTGATATTAATTAGAATTGCCCTGCATAACCTCATCTGGCTATTCTTCAGTCTGATAGTAAACAGTCAATTAATATTCTCCACTAATGAGGAACACTTACCTCTGTAATGTGTGGTGATTCCAGAACCGATAAGCTGGAAAGTGAGACAGTTTTTGTAAGTGAAATAATGTGATTTCAGCCATTCAGTAAATAAGACATCTAGCTGCTACCAGCTAAAATGCCCCAGTAACTTAGTTTCCTCTCTATTATAAGTTCTGTGACATATATTGACATGTAAAATAAAAAATGGTTAATCGTATAGTCTAGCAAATCCAAGTCATAGTATCCTTCCGGATTTGTGTTCAATCTAGAAATTAGAAATAGCTAATTGTCTCTGTTAGCTTAATCCAGGAAAGGAATCCCTTAATTTAGAAATTTAATCTGTTCTTGAAAACTGTGTGCATATCAAAATTTTGGATACCAAAAGCCTATTCCCTATTATTTAAATTTGGGAAGAATAATCACGTGTTTCTAGCCTATTCAAAAACCCGAAACCAATATTCCCAAATATTTATTTTTTTTATTTATTTTTATTTTTCATAGAGCGCTCTTCTCACACAGTGACACAGAGCACTTTAACAAAGGCACACAGGAAGAAAAATTGATACAAACAAAGAAGACAGTCAACTAATGGCTACCATAATGAAGAACTTATTATAGAGCTTATTATTTGCTTATTATTGAGCAAATATCACTGCAATGCTGTAAAACACCTACATATACACCTATATATGTATATATCCACCCATGATTTCCTCACAATATAAAACACTTCTCTCCGAAGCAAAGTGCATCTCAGAAAACAATGCAAGTGTGTTTCACCTGTTACCATTGTTGTCTGGCTTCCAGACCATGCTCAGGAAACCCAGGGCAGTTTACGGTTTCTACTGGGTAAACTGTATGGGGTAATTCCCACTTTTCTTTTTAACTGATAAGTTCTTTGCAAGATGAACAATAAGCCAATGGAATGCAATGAGCACATTGTGTTTATTGTGAACAACTTTCTAAAACTGCGTACTGCTGCTTAAGTGCACATGCATACCTGAAAAACCATCAGCCAAACTTTTCCTGCTAATTGCTCTGCTGTCTCTGCAACCTTTTTGTTAAACACCCCATCCAATATAACTGAAAGTCACTCCTGTGGAATTTCATACACTTCCCATGATGCTCCACTTGCTCTGAAAGCAACACTCTCACATTCCTAACACCAACAAACAGTGAGATCTGGGTACTGACACACCAACTACCGTACTGCACTTCTGCTTCACTCGCACAATGCATGACTTTTTTTTTTGGCACACTGGATAAATTTCATCATATTAATGTCTGTAGTGTAAATTAAAAACTGAGAATCACAGTGCAAGAGCCATTATATATAAATTTTGCGTAAATCACGATCCTCATCCAGTAACTCACCTGCTTTACTGTTTTAAGCCAGTAAGTAACTGTCTCTATTATGCTGGGTCTTTAATTAACCTTCGCTAGTTGATTATGACTGCTCTATCAACACTTTTACCTATACCATGCATCTGCTTTTCCTTATACATGGTTAGACATCTGTGTCTGCACTCATTTTGTCTCACCTGAAAATCGTACTAGTTCCCACTGATAAAGCGGTTTTGAAGTGGTACAATATTGCTGTGCTGCACAGAAACAGGTATATTAGTAAAGAAAGTGATTAAATATTAATTTCAAAAGTACGGACCAATATTCCACTTAAGTAGAGTGCTTTCTGAGGCAACATGCTGCGTCGCTTATTAAAACATTGTTTATCTTGTTGAAATGTCACTTTAATTATTTTTTATCCATCTCATCTCTAATTTTCTCATTTTATTTTGGCTGAACAGCTGCTCATAAAGTAAAATTTGAATCACTCATATAGCTCCAGTATACCCATGTGGTATCATGGCTTAATATTAAAACATCCTCCTTCCCGGCACATATCTTTATCTCATTACCGTGCTTTTGTGGAAGGGCGCGGTAAAGATGGTTGTGCACCCAGCCGCAGTTGCTCTGCACCATTTTTTGCCCCCCTCAGTGTTATTTACTGGTAACAGGTGTTGAGACCGTCTCGCTGAGGAGGTGGAGGGTGGGGGCACTGGAGGATAAATCAGACGTCCCACTGGAGGATCAGAAAAATCCCAGGATTACCGCGTTATCTGTGTTTAGCTCCGAACAAAGCACCAAATAGTGGCCAAAGAATAGCTCGAGTGTGGGCTTCCAAGCCATTCAGGTGAAAAAAAGTATCACTCACAATTTTTCTTTTTCGGTCGTAATTTTACTATGGAGCGTTGGGGGTTGATGTGGGGGGTGGTGTTTCCAGGACAGTCGATACGATGATTCGGTGACGTTTCTATGCTGTCACAGTCTGGACCTGAATGACTGATTGATCACTTCCCTCTCCAATAAATCTATTGAGTGCGTGGACACGCTGGATCGATGGTATGTAATAGTTTATAAAGTGTGGCTCGATGGTTTGGAACATATGAATTTTAAATGTGCTCTGCTTTTAAAAATCACTTAAAAACAAGGGGCTCCATAGACCCTGCTGCAAATATGGAAGCACATCATTAAACATATAAAGGTAGAACTTGCTGACAGTTAAATGTGATGGATGTGTTCATCAGTTCGACCTCGGATTTACTCTGGCAGTTCACTGAAGATACGTAGTTTCCTACACCTTGTTCTGCAAGTGGATTCCGTGTGTGGTGTTGATTTAGGCAATGAAATGAAATGAATACTGAATGTGTTTATATTTATGGCGGCAAAGGGGCACAGCAGGTAGCACTGGTGCCTTACAGGTCCTGGGCTGTAGTTTTGGATGTGCGTTCAAACTCCACTCAGTCTGGGTGGAGTTTGCATGCTCTCCCTGTGTTTGTGTGGGTTTCCTCCCACAGTCCAAATGCATGTTTCAGGTGGACTGGGGATTCAAAATTATCCTTAATGTGGTCTGAGTGAATGTGTGTGTGTGTGTGATTGCCCTGATATGGATGGTGTCCCATCCAAGGTGTACCCTGCCTAATGCCCTGTGCTTCCAGGATAGACTCTGGATCACCAGGACTCTTTACTGGACAAGGATGGATGGATGGATTTTAATATGTTACTCTAGCATTTTAACATGCAAATTTGTGGTCAGCCTGTCACAGAATGGAATAGCCCATCTTTTATTATAACAAATGGACTTCATAGATGAATTAACATAAATGTATAATATCCCAAGGAAAAATTTCCTTACGGACAGAGAGAGCAGCTTAGTGTCCCGTATTTTGTTCTGTGGATTTTGAATTTCTTTAATTTGTATATGTGCATGACTGCTGATATATCGTTTTTCACAAGTGGACATATTCCAGCGTCCTGTATCTTCAGACACTGTCCTGGGATCAGCTGTGTGCTCCTTGTTCCATGGAGGATGTCTCAGCACCAGGAGCAGATGAGCGTCACTCCAGAGAAATAAACCGAAAGCTGAGCAAAGTGTGGTTTTTGCAGCTCTCACTTAGAGGTGCCACCATAAAGCCTTTGTGTTTGTGAGTGAAAAACGTTTCTCCACCATCACGACTGGAAACCCTGTCTCATGTGTGCTACAACAAGGTACTTCTGGTGTGGCGTATGGATGCTGAAGCTGAGTTATTCCCAGTCAGCAGCCCTCGAACACACTCATTGTTTATGGGTCATGTGAGCAGATGCGTCTGCAGCTGAAGATGGTCCATGAACTGTGACGCACATCTCCTACTGAATCCAGGTGTGTTTTGGTCGGGTGGGCAGAGGGGATGCTTCATGGCCAAAGTGAACGGGACGCGCTCTTCCAGTGTCCTCCCCCTGAAAGCCCCAGTGACAGTTCATGCACCAACAGCAGCTACGCAAAACACGTCTGGGTCCTTGGTCGCCGAGATCAGCCACCCAAGACGTGCAGGGTAACGCTCGGAGAACAAGGCTGTGCGGGTCATCTGGAGGCTCCAGACATGTAACTTTGAAAGACATTATGGGACGTGCTGCAGATCGGGCCCTGATGGCGTGTTCTCCCTGAGGGGAAGTGAAGGTGACTTCTTACAGATAGTGTCTTGATTCTTTCACTTTCCTTTTTTTGCTGTTTGTTTTTTTCTTTCTGTTTACTTATATATATATATATATAATTTTTTTTTCCTTTGTCCCGCAGCTGTTTTGCAGCAGTCCTCATTATTGGCTGCACCTGCTCCTCGGTCAGCGGTGCTTATTGTGCACTGGCGCACTCTAGACACAAAAATATCCGCATCTCGCCTTGTCTGTTGACGTGACCTGGCAAGCCACGCAAAATTGAACCCGTGCACAGCTTGAAAGCCTGTTTTCATATATTCGACGTATCTCATATTTAAAATGTAAATAGCAGTGGTGTGGCACTGGTATATTCATTAAAACTGACAGAGGGAAGTGAGAGCAAAAGGTTCAGTGATGTCCCAAGAATTTAGATCTTCTTAGTGGAGGTTAATTACACTGTGAAATCACCATAAACAAAAGACAGCCATTTTTCTCGTAGCGACGTGGTTGAATAATCTCAAATGATATCACCATGGCCTCTATTTTCCCGTCCTGTTTTATTTACTGTGTTTGCCGAGAGTGGGCAAAAAGAGTCTCTTCAGCATGCCTGTAGCCTATCCTTGAGTCTCATACTACAGTGGACGGCGAAGAGTGAGTGTGGATCAGCTGGTATTGCAATTATTAAAATCATAAACCTTTGAGAATTTTTCGTAACACAGAGTGTGAAGAAACACTTTATTGTGTTTATTCTCCACCCTGATAATATGAAGAGAGAAGGTTACAGTACGGATACAGTAGGCAAGGTATAAGTTCCGATGTGGTGGAGTGAGCTCCATCTGTTCCTCAAAGCTCCTGAATCCCTGACTTCCACTGCTGGACTTCCCTTTAGGCACTGTAGGAATGCGAAGGAGCGAAGAAATTTAAAAAGCAGAAAAATTAAGAAAAAATAAGGAAAAAAGATGTAAGACGGAAATTTAATGCACTGAAATTTCAGAATTGACAACATAAACACAATGTCTTGGCATATACATTTCTTTCTTTGGCTTCTCGTCGGTCACCTGGTTTAGCGTTTTCACATGAAGTTCATCATGTCAATCTGTGTAATTCAGTTGTTGTTTAGCCCCCTTTCTGCACATTTCCAGGCGAAGGGACCTCTAGGGCCACAAACACCAAAATCCAACCTTGGCTCTCAACATTCAAGAAGGGTCTCAAACCCATTCTTTCAGAGTCACTTTTCCCCTGATCTGCTCCTTAATTATCATCACACGATCTGTTACAATCACCTCTCTATTTCCTATCAGTTGTATATTCAGTTATTGGGTCTTACTGCAGCAGCAGAAACAGTGGTATTATGAATAGACTGAACATCGACAGCATGCATCTGTGTCTATAGCTCGTCGTCTGTGGTTTCCTCTGAGTTGTACGTCACATTCGAGAGAAGCGTCTGTTAATGAATAAATGAAAATGTAAAAGATTGTGGTTGGAGAAAAGTATATAATAGAGTAATACACTGCTTAACACTGCTGCATTTAATGCCGTTTCATTCTTTTTCCTGAGAACAGCCATTAGAGCATCGTCGCTAATATTCATTCAGCGGACTTCCTACACAGTGAATACATGTGCTCAACTGCTGTATACATTTTTTGACAACTGCTGTATTTTCTGCTACACTGTGTGTCAGGTAGCTGGTAGTCTAATGGTTAGAGCCAAAGGTTGTAGGTTTGAATCCCAGGTTGCTCTGACTTACTTTAGTAAGATTGCCCACCTCCACTTATTTATTTAGCAAACACTTCTCTCTGAAACCACTTCCAATGAACTCTATGTAGTGTTATCAGCCCACACACCTTATTCACCACAGAGACTTACGCTGCTAGGTACACTACATCATTCATCCATACATCAGTAGAACACACACAATAGGTGAACCTGGATAGCACATTATTGGACTGTGGGAGGAAACCAGAGCACCTGGAGGAAACCCACACAGACATGGGGAGAACATGCAAACTCCACGCAGACTGAGTGAGGATCAAACCCATGTCATCTCATACCACCCAGGTGCTGTGAGGCAGCAGCGCTGCTTTCTGTGCCACCATGCCACCCTCTGTAAATGGGTAGATGAATGTTTGTAGCTAAACATTGTTAGTTCCTTTGGAGAAAAGTACCAGGTGAATGCAATGTCTGGAAAAAAGGCATTCAGGTGCTCTTAGGGTATCTGTGATGTGAATCCGTGTTACAGAGCCTGGAAGCTGGTGAGTGTCAGCTTGATGTTGGTCCTTCTTTAAACTGGGCAACATCCGCAATAAGAATAATTATGGAAGAAATGCAGAAAAGATAATACCTTCTGCAAGTACCACCTGTCAGGAAATTAGAGAAAAATTAATTATTGTTCTACTGTATTTGTATTAAGGGGGAGCGAGGTGGCGTAGCGGGTTTAGCCGGGTCCTGCTCTCTGGTGGGTCTGGGATTCGAGTCCTGCTTGGGGTGTCCCGTCCTGGGTGTGTCCCCTCCCCCTCCAGCCTTACACCCTGTGTTGCTGGGTCTGGCTCTGGCTTGCCGCACCCCACTTGGGACAAGCGGTTTCAGACTGCGTGTGTGTATATTTGTATCTTCACCTAATGACCCCGTTTCGGTTAGCGCTCCGTGTTCTAGGAACGTGTCCCGAGCACTACCTGGGGTATTACTGCATAATGAAAAATAAATGTAGGTGTACTTTCACCACACTGTGCAGAGTGATAATTTGACATGACTGCAGGCGTTTGGGACTCTGACAACCTGGGGAGGAAATGTTCGTGTTGCTCAGCTGGCTGCTCCACGGCAGACGGGCTCTTTGTTGTGCGGTGATTTGAGCTCCTTCCAAAGTGCCGGGCGGATCTGCTGTGAGCCCATCTCTCGTTTGCCGTTTGGGAGCCTCTCCTGCTGATTTGGGCCCAACCTTTGTTCCTTCCAAAATAAGACCTCATTGTGTGGTTTGAGGGGCTTCTCTTTGAAAGCCTCGCCGCCCCTCAGAGCGCCCACGTCCCCTACGCGCTGCACGTGCGCCAGAAAGACAAAGAACTTTCATCAGGGGGATGCTGTGATCCCCCTCCCTCGACAAAATAAAAAACTAAATCTGCAACAGAGCGGCGTCGCCTTAAAAACAGGCCGAAATCAGAACCAGGGCGACTTTTACTCCAGACCGTGTAATTTTACACAATTTGCACTTCAGAATGGAAGCAGAGGTTGCTGTGCCGTGTGGTTATGTGCCCGTCTTTCATCTCTTGGCAGAATAAATAAGAGCATTGCTCAGCAAGCTGTCCCGCTCCTTTGGGCTGCGACTTGATACTGCCGCTACATTTTCGGCACTTTGAGCAAGATGATAGTGTGTTTCGGGATCCCCTTTTTGTTAAGAATAATTGTCTTCCCCTTGGAGGTTTAAAGTGGCGGCCGTGGACACGTGTGGCCTTAACGTCTGCCCTCCCTTGCTCGGCCGTCCTGACGCCACATTTGAACGCCTTTCCCTTGAAACGCAATCCTTGAATAAACAACAAAGCACTTTGCACTTCAGTTATACTTTTAACTGTGACTCTTTTTTACTATTTATTCTTTTAGTTGATGCTTTTTTACTTGGCAGCTTACACTGATTTTCTTATTTATTCTGTTATTTATTCTCTGAACTGTGGGAGGAAACCAGAGCACCTGGAGGAAGCGCACACAAACATTGGGAGAATATGTAAACTCTACCCAGACTGAGCTGGATTTGAACCCACACCAAGCTCAACAAAGTATCAGTATTACCAGATGAGCCGCTGTGTTCGATAACCAACCTCCTAACAATTTAACTTTTTATATAGCTGGGCAATTTTTACTCTGTTAGCTCCGGGTAAGTACCTTGATCAAGGGTACTACAGCAGGAAGTATAATTTAAACCCAGTTTTTTGGATTGCACATGCAGCAGTGCTGGCAATGTATTCTTGTTGCTTTTTGCCTGTCACATTTAAATTACTTTTCTACAAAGCAACTTACAACGTTAAGCTACTTATAAGTACTTACCCATTTATACAGCTGGTTCGTTTTATGGGAGCAACTTTTTTGTTCAGAGGTGAGACTCAAACCTGTGACCTTTGGGTCCAAAAGCACCAGCTCCAATCACTACACTACAAGTTGCCCTATAGCAAACTTACTTTAAGTTCATTGCTCAAAGTTACTACAGCAGGAGGTGGGATTCAAAGCAGAGTTCTTTGAATGCAAGGTGGTACAAGCTCATAACCACTGCGCCACCTGCTGCCCACCTGCACAACATTTGATTGTCTCCCAATGAGACGTGCGTAGTGGTTCAGTGAAATAAAAACTGTGTTCACGGTGCAGCGCGGTTTCCTTTTTTACAGTTGTTGGTTCTAACCTTGACAAAAATCACCTATTGATTGGGGACATTTGTGATGTGAGACTTATGGGGGGGTCATAATTCAAAAAGAATGGTACAGACATGGTTCCGGCACAGCTGGAGAAAGGAAAACAGCAGGGAAATAAGTAACTTCTGTGTCTTTGTGAAGCCGATGTGAGAAAATGAAAGGGGGGAAATAATGCAGAGAGTCACACACAGATGAATATGATGTTATATATAATGTATTTTCATACTGTACATGGCAGGCCGTTGTTTCGCTGAGGTGCGCTGGCACAGTGGTTGTCTGTAATCAGGTCATATCTTGGACTACATTAAGGATTGTGCCGCTCCATTTGTTGCGGGTCTCCGGAGATGCAGCACAGCACATTTGCAGAAATTAATCTGCTAATAGGCAGTTCATGTTTCTGTGATTTGCGCTCTGTTTGCCCAAATATTTCAGCCAAAGTTAAAATCTGTTTTATGGCCGCAAAAGAGGCGCAGTGTAAATATGAGGCATCATCCAGGGCACATCTCGTATCTCGTTGCAGGGAGGTGAGTTATATGTATGTTGCATTTTATGCATGTATGCAAGATTATGTTCCCACATGATCACTTGTCCCAGTGCTCAGGAAGTAATGTTTACACTGTTTTCTCGCATTGTCCTTGGACATCCTCTCTTGTACCGTGTACTTAAAAAATTAATTGTATGCAGCGATGGATTTTTATGTGTCAGTCGTGATGTGAAGTGTATCCATTTCCAGCACCAGAAGAGATACAGTACATGTTGTTCCCTAGCCTTGGATAGCATACAGTATTTACATATAAAACATTCTCTTATTTTAAAGTTCATCTGCCGGATGACTCATTTGATGCAGATTTTGCAGGCAGGAGTCGTTTAACTGATGAAACAGCTCAGTATCAAGGATTCCTATGAAGGATTGGAGCAAAGAGACAGGGGGAAGTGGGAGTAAAAGGTCCAGTGATGTGCCAAGAGTTCAGAACAATTTTTCTATAATATATAAGTATAACGTAGATAAAACAATAGGAGGCCCTGTGACAAGTTCTCAGAGGTGTCGCAATGACTAAGGCTATTATTTATTATTTAGTAATATTAAGTTATACAGTATATTGGTAACGCTTTAGAAATGTAACATTAGCTTCCTTTTAACTACTCGTCAAACTATTCAGTCACATTTACGGAGTTATTTTTAATAATGGATTCATATAGGAAAGAAGTTGGAGCGTTAAGCGATACACTGTGATGCTCTAGTTTTTTTACTTTTCACGCCATATCTCTATGGGTGTATATGTTTCTTCGCGAGCTGTTAATAACCAGCATTTTTTTTAACCGTGATTATTAAATAAAATCTGAAACAAAAAGTATAAATAAATATGAAACGACACGATCCGTAACTGCTTGTTTTGGCAACAAAATAAAAACGTTCTCTGCTCCAGGCTATGTGGGACTCTCAGATAAGATGTATCTGTAACTAACTGCATTATAAAGACCTTATAAAAATACAATTATCTGCATTAAATGGATGGAATGGTTTTTTTGAAGCATTGTTTCTCATTTAAGGCTTCAAATAGCAATGATTGATTTTTTTTTTCTTCTTTTTTAGAAGCAGAGCTTTCATATTTACAGTTTGAAGATTTTGCAGCGTTTAAGATAATTAGCATCACGCTTTAATGAGTCAGTCCATCCTTGTCATATTGTCGTGGGCTTTCAGTGAGTGTTCATTTCTGGCTACTGGTTCGAGAAGACGTGAAACGCAGTTACGACTCATTGACCTTTACTGGTGACCAAGCTGAACACGCGGCCATTACTAAAGCTTCGGCAGAGCCAGCGTGACACGAATTAGTCCTGTAAAACATCCCGTTAATTATTAGATATGGATTAAGTAGCATTACTGGACATAATACTGAAAGGATATTCTTCAGAAAGAGGAAGAAACTTATTAGTCACCATAGCTACCACGTGCATCGAGATTGTTGTTTGAATTGCGGGCGCAAGCAGAATAAGAATGAGCTTAAATACTGTAAAAATGCAATTTTGTAATTAACCTCCTTTAATTACATCTGTGTCAGGTTTTTTTGTTCTTTTCAAAAGATTTGAATTCCTAAATAACTTCAAATAAGATAAGCTGTCACTGTGAAATTCATCAGAAAGACGGAAGTTTTTTTTGTTTGCAAAAATGTCAGTTATGTGCAGCTGTGGGAAACAATGAAAGTGCGCTAAAAACAAATGCTTGAGCAAAACTTGTGAAATTCTGGATTTGCTCATCTTGTTATATTTCTAATGCTTTGTAGCATGGTCTCCATGCGACTGTCACAAATAATTTCTTTATCATAGAAATAAATAAAATATGTCTTGCGATATGAAAAAATGAAAGGAGCTCAGTTTGTTTCGCATTTTCTAATTCACTTTGCATGATTGATCTACATTTTCTGCAAATAAGGTGAATTGTACCATAATGTAATTTTTTTTCCGTTTGGTTTGCATTCCAGAATTTCTATCTTGGACAGTGGAAGTCTGAGGATATCAAACGTGTCTAAATCAGACGCAGGCATCTACACATGTGTTGCAAGGAACCAGTTTGGAGTGGCGAGCAGCACTGGCAGTCTGGTGGTGAAAGGTGAGTACTTTCTTTCTCTCTTTTTACCCTCTACCATCCTCTGAGCGTAAGTGTAGTAAAAAGTTTAAAATAGATAAACAAAGAGGTGTGTTTTGTGGTTTTGTTCTATTCCTTGAAGCTGGATGAGCAAAATGTTGATTTTCCGTCTACTGGAAAAAAATGTCCATTTGGAAAGTGGACCTTTTGGACAACAATACTTGATCACACCTTTGAAGTATTGTCATTGCTTTGTCCTTTTTTTATATATGAGGATGTATTTGCAGTTTTTCTCTGCTGCTGTTTCTGTCATGATGCTGCTATGCTGCCCTTGTACTGTAGATAAATACTTTATATATCCTTTGTGGGAGAGCTGGTAGTGTAATGGTTAGTGTCAAACCCACGTTCTCGCACCAAGCAGACATACCTACGGCAGATCAGGGAGACGGGGCATGAAAGGGCTGCCCCAAACACCCAAAATCATGGAACCTCATCCGAGCAGACCGCAGCGTCCACGATTGTGAACGGCATTCCGTGATTTCTCCCGTTTTCCAGTTTCCTGACCTGTGGCTTTCGTTTCTAGACCCTGACTTCTGTTTCTTCCCCAGTATGACGTTGAATCATCGGTGACCTCCTGCCTGTTTTTTCGACTACCCTTTCAGTCTGCCCCTTGTCTGCCTACACGATAAAATAATCAGTGCACCTGCAATTGGGTCTGGCGCCTCTCTTCCTGCTCACGACCAAGACAGTTAGAGCTGCTGCCTTTGGATCTGAAGGTTGCAGGTTTGATCCCCACCTCTGGCTCTAGTACCCTTGAGCAAGGTACTTACCCTAAATTGTTCCAGAGAAATTACCCCAATGGGTAAATAATTAAATTTAACATTGTAAGTTGCTTTGGAGAAAAGCACAGCTAAATGAATAACTGTATTTTTTAAAAATATCCCTATTATTTTTATACGTTTTAGTACACCCGCCAGTATCTAAAACTCCACTGGTTGTGCTGTATCCATAAGGATGGTTGTTCTCTGCTGTGTAAAATCTTGGCTTGATTTGGGGTTGATACCAAAGCACAACAGCTATTGCCAAAAAAAAAAACATTAAAGACCTAAAGAGATGCATATTTGTATTGATGCAGCATTGAGCCCCATGTTCGTCTAAATATGCAATTATTGACGTTTCTTGTTGCTCTAAACGAAAGCGTAAGTAAAGTCGCATTTGCATTGTGAGCATTTGCTATGCAAGTGCACAGGAGGCACCAGTACAGCTCCCTCGATACAGAAGCTTCTAGAAACGTTCAGCGGCGCCTTCAGGTAAAGCGGATTCATGACTGTAAAAGGAGCAAACTATAAATGAGATGAAAAGGCCTGTGGCGTTGTATCCTCGGCAGGGGATGCCCTCGGAGGCGCTCTGTCACCTCCCTCTTCTGTACCTGTGGCTCTTTCTTATTTTATGCCATTAAATATGAATGGGGGCGATGCAAGGTGCTGCACGCCGGTGGGCTTGTTCGGCGAGATCGTCTCCCCACCCTTCCTCCGAACACAAAGACACTGCACTCGTCACCCGCTTAAACTTCCACTCCATCCTATAGTGTTTACTGAGCATCAGAGGGCGCAGGGAGGAGGCTGCCGAGCGCACACACAGCCATTGAGAAGTTCGGGCCTCTAACTTGAGGCACGATGAGTCGGGGAACTCAAGGAAAAACAATTATTTTCAGATTGTTGTGAATGGCCAGTGGGTGCCAGATTGGATTATTCGTGCTGGGAGCGACTTCACTGACTCGCACTGCGATCCCTGTGCTTTATTAAGGCCAGCAGGGTAAGGGACCAGGCAGTTTGATACCAGCAGAGCAATGCAAAGCCAAGTGCTATACCGTGTTTCTGATGGAGCCCACCTGAGAATCAAACCAATGCACACAAAGTCCAAACTCTTATGTTGCTTTTGCGTTTGATTATTTAGCAGATGCTTTTTCTCCAAAGCAACTTCCAGTGAACTCTATGTAGCCCACACACCTTATTCACCATGGTGACTTACTCTGCTAGATACACTACTTACACTGGGTCACTCATCCATACATCAGTGGAACACACTCTCTCTGTTACTCACACTAGGGGTGAACCTCAACAGGATGTCTTTGGAGTGTGGGAGGAAACCAGAGCACCTAGAGGAAACACACACAGACACAGGGAGAACACACAAACTCCACACAGACAGAGCAGGGATCAAACCCATGTCCTCCAGCACCACCCAAGTGTTGTGAGACAGCAGCACTACTCGCTGTGCCACCATGCTGCTTTTATTAGGCAGATCCACGGAAGGCTGATGCCTGGGGTTTGCGGCAACCTTGGGCAAGAATCAGTTGAGCACAACCTTACAATCTGTCTTTCATAAAGGTACACATACAAATATATGAGAAACGATTAAAATTCTGTGTTTATTTAGCTAAGGCTTTCTTCCTGAAGCAACTTACAATGTTTGTCTACTTACAGTTAGTTACCCCTTTATACAGCTGGGTAATTTTACTGGAGCGATTTACAGGAAGTTCCATGCTCAAGGGTACTACAGCCAGAGGTGAGATTCAAACCTACAACTTTTAGGTCCAAAGGCAGTAGCTTAACAACTGCACCACCAACTGTTCCTTACAGTTTCACATACAGATACATACAGAATCAAAAATAAAATCTGAATTTGTAAATACACACAGAGGATGAAACTGCTTCTCCTAAGCAGGGTTAGTGCAAACCGGAGCCTTGCCTGGCAACGCAGGGCATGCAGCTGGAGGAGGGAGGGGACACCAGTCTATCACAGGACACCTTATGCAGGATTTGAACCCCAGCCCCACCAGGCAGCAGGAACAGGCCAAGCCCGCTGCGCCACCACACCCCCCAAGCTTGTTTATGAATACTTACATGTATTTACTGTTGAAAACATGTATGCAAACATTATGTACACACAGATCAGAAATAGCTGAAAACTGAACTTATTTTCAAGACTGAAGTTGGTTAAAGAAACAAATAGATATAAACTATTTACTGTAAAGTGAGAGTTTGTTCAGCCATAGAAAATGTCACGTATGAAGCTGCAACATTTCAAAGACTCGGGGCAGCGATGCGTCACATAGTGTTTGCATCTTGTATAATGCGGCGGATCTTCAATTTTCTAATAATTTGTAATACTTCATTTTTTGAGTTTAGTAGAAAAATTTGGCACCCCCACCCTCATTTCAGACACCTTGCATTGTCAATGTTGGCCTAATTATAGGAGCAGTCCTGGTTCTGTAGGCGTTTTTGTAACTGCAATTCCCTAAGTTGTTTACAGGCCTTACCATAATAACAATGTTTTAATTCAAAAACATGACCATCCTGTGGCATCAGCTACAAAAATAATAAATGAATCTGTATTGGTCAGGTGAAACACAGACCCTTAGCGGTGCCTTTCCACCTGTCTCACCCAACACTGATTAATTTTTCATTTTCACCCTCGGTTCTGTTTCCAGCACCTCATGAAACTTAGCATGTTTTACTTTAACACACTATAATGTTTTTGGTTGCTGCTGAAAATGCACAATATATATAAAGTTGTGAAACTGAATCCTTACTGCAGAATAAAGCTACGTCTATGATTGGTTATAATTAAATTGCAACATTCAAAATTTATTCACATCATCTGTTGTTTTTTTTTTTTTTTAAATATTTTTTTTAATATCAGTTGTGCCTCATATCTTAGTAGTAGAACTTGTAAAACTCACTCATCGCAAATTCTCAGATGGTTTGCACTTGGCTGCACCACGATTGTGAAAATAGAGCTGCTAATGTATTATATTTCTTTACTGCTATTTTAATCCAGTCAAAGGTGATTTTATTGCATAGCCTGATTTATATATGACAGCCACTCTGGATGTATGAGAGCAAGTAGAAAAGGACCCACAATATTATGCTACATTGTATCTTTCGTTACAGATACTTTTTGACTTACCTTAGTAGAGAGGAAGAAATTAATTATTACAGTGCATAATTTTTGCATTAAATATATATTTACATTATGCTGCATATGTTCTCTTAGCAACATTTAATTGTTTGAAAGAAAATGGATACACACACACACACACACACACACACACACACATTTTCAGAACCGCTCGTCCCATACGGGGTCACGGGGAACCGGAGCCTACCCGGCAACACAGGGCGTTAGGCCAGAGGGGGAGGGGACGCACCCAGGACGGGACGCCAGTCCGTCGCAAGGCACCCCAAGCGGGACTCGAACCCCAGACCCACCGGAAAGCAGGACCATGGTCCAACCCACTGTGCCACCGCACCCCCACGAGAAAATGGATAAAGAAAGTTTAAACAAACGTTTTTTGTGATGAACTCACATTTGTGACAAAAGTTTTATGTTGAAGTGTATTCCACTTGTTGTCTAGTGCTATATCTCGAAATCGTTGTGAGACAGAAGTCTTTATTGCGGCAGAACAAAGTAAGCAAGGGTTTGTTTTGCTTGTTCGGAAAAGAGCATTTGAAGGTCATTGTCAAAGCAGTGAAACAACTGTGAGGTGGTGAAGTATGGTAAATAGCCAGGTGATACCTGTGATACAGCTCTTACGTCTGATGCAATACCTCCTGGGACAGCAGGTGGCGTAGCGGTTAAAGGGGTCTCCTTGTTATCAGAAGGTCCCACGTTCAAATTCCTGTTCTTGATGTGATACCCTTGATGAAGGTGCTTACTCTGAACTGACAAGAGTAGAATTACCCTGCTGCATAAATGGATGAATCAGTGTAAGTAGCTTTGTGTATGATCCTAGCAGTTTAAGTTGCCTTGAACTGGGGTGTAGCGTAAATTAATAATAAAGTCGTAACACTATTAAACTTTGTGTTACACAGCATATTGGTAAAAAAGCAATAAGAACATCCTTCACAATGCCTCCGGTTCACAGTGTATCTAAAATAAGAAAGTGGGTCGCGAGAATAAGAAATATACTGTCAACAGTTTTTTCACATTTTACTTCTTTCAGCTCTGTGGGGCACAGTCGTACCGTGAACAGCGGGTTTAAAGACTACTTTTAAGGTGGTTTTGATGTCTATTGAGCATTTAAAGATATATACATTATAGGCTATATTTCATAAATGTGTGAGCCATTGAATGAACTGATGTAATATTCAGATGAGGTTTAAATGAAAAGTACACGGTTGCTTTATAGGGGAAGGCTGTGATTCACCTGCATGGTACACATGGGTAAAAGTGACTGGTGGCAGTAGCTCGTTACTAAAGACGAGAACAGTTGAGAAAAATGTCCACTTATTTTGTAATAATACTCAGAAAGTATACTGTAATAATTTTCAACTTTAATAACACCTAGTATTGTGGTTTCTACCCTTTTATATGTGCTGGATTGTTTCATTCAAAGGAATAGAGTGGTATGGAATACGCTGTCGTGTTTGTTTAAGAGTTCAATAAATTTAATTCTCATTCCACTGCAATTCAGTGTTTTTTTTTTTTTTTTTTAAACTTTTTGGAGAGCAGAGTCAACAATACCAGTACTGTATTAAAATGCATTTTGAGGTTTCCACTGGATTTTAGAATTGCAAATTCGTTGCCATGGCAACACTTTTGTTTGCTTTTCCAGGGTCTTTCGCCTTTAACAAAAATGGGTGCACTTTTAATATATGGATGGATTCTGGCTGGTGTTTTATTTTTTATTTAATATCATTTTTTTCAATTCATATTATTGTAATAAAAAACAGCAGGTAGCAATAACTGAAAGTTTAAGGAAAACCTCTTGAACTTATCTGAGGACACAGACTGCTCATCTTTTCATATGACAGTTGATTATGAGCGAAGCTGGTTTTCATACCAGTAATATTTCCGGGAAATCACCGTCATGCATTTTTTTTACCGCTTTCTAATTAATAATAGAAAGGCTGCTTTCATATATTATAAATGCCCATAGGTCAGCATTGCCAAGGTTGCAAACAGGACCCATCACATTGGGAACGGCATCCCTACACCAGCTCCTTACACCAAGCACCGTGCCGCCTCGGTTTTCACTTTCATCCATTTTTATTCATTTATGGATTCATTTGATATTAGGACACAAAAAGGAAAGAAATATGTTTCAGTTCCCTTTTAAATGGTAATATAATTGCAGCGGCTTCTCAGATGTGATTGCAGTGGTGCTGCAACACAACAGCCAAGGAGAATATTGGAAATTATTGGATGTTATTTATGTGGACGATTCCTCAGTCTGTTTATGGGTGTGGGGGGGATAATATTGGGCGTCCAGAAAACAAAAATACCAACTGGCCGTTTTGCCGTCTTTCCATTTAAATGCTTTTCACCATAACGGCAGAAGACTTTTACTGCAATGGAAGTGTACGTACAGTTCTTGCCACTTAATATACAACTGTTTGTTGCAGGATAGTAGTGTGTGAGCAGTTTTTTTGTACTGTATTTAAAAGTAAACATTATTACTCAACAGTTAGCAAAGAAGCAGAGACACTTCTGGAGTGACAGTCGTGCCTCTGCATGCAATTTAAATTTTAAACATATAACAGCCCTAATACCAATGTCAATATGGTCTGTGTCAGCTGGCAGGGGAAAAAAAAAAATGCACATTTATGGATTATTCTCAGTATAATGTGGTATTCCTTGTTGTAAACCAGCACTCCAGTTTCTCCGTGCCTTCTTTAGTGAAAGCTCATACATTGTGAGGCACACACACACACACACACACAGATGTGTGGCTCATGTTTTTCCCACAGTTACTTGGATAACTTACATATTCCATCAAAAAGTGAAGATTTTTTGGTCTTCCTTTGTCAGTGTCTTTACATAATGAGACACTTAATGAAGTCCCTTCGTAAACTTTTAGTAAAAGCCTATCTTAATTCACCTTAAAGTAACAATGCTGGGAGGGTGTGGTGGCGAAGCAGGTTTGGGCAGTGCCCACTGTGTGGGAGGTTTGGGATTTTAGTCCTGCTTGGAGTGGTTTGCGATGGACTGGCATCCCGTCCAGGGCGTTTCCCCTCCCACCCCAGCCATGCGCCCTGTGCTTCCAAGATAGGCTCCAGCTCACCGCAACCCCACTCAGGACAAGCAGTTGTTGATGTTGGTTCGTAACAATAGTGTGAGCGGGTAGGGTTGCAACCCAGGGCAGGAGGCAGGACCTGCATGATGGACAGCTCTCAAGACCCCTCCCCTCCTCTCCCCTCCCCTCCCCTGCCCTGCCCTGCCCTGCCTGAATAATGATGGCCAGCTGCTCCCACTTGAGTGGAATTCACAGCACTTAAAAGCAGCTGGCCTGAAGGTGAGAAGAGGAAATGGCTTTTGAGAGTGTGGTTGTTTCTGATGCTGGCTCTGCCTAAAAGGGTCTTCTTGCTTTTGGTTTTGTTTGAGTTACAATAAACTTGTTTTTTGCTGGAAAAACCTTACATATACATTTATTCATTTGGCAGACCTTCTGTCCTGTGTCTAAATACTGCCTGTCTGGATGACTCTGCAACCCAGCTGGGGATAATTTTTTTGCTATTTATTTTGATCTGGTATGATGGTATTACAACCGTAGTCGTATTGTTTTTAACAAGAGTGGAAGCATGGTGGCACAGCGAGTAGCACTATTGGCTCACAGCGCCAGTGTTGCAAGAGGACGTGGGTTTGATCCCGCTCTGTCTGTGTGGAGTTTGCATGTTCTCCCCGTGTCTGTGTGTTTCCTCTGAGTGCTCTGGTTTCCTCCCACACTCCAAAGACATGCTCTTCAGGTTCACTCATAGTGTGTGAGTGACAGAGAGAGAGTGTGTGTGTGTTCCACTGAGGTATGGATGAGTGACCCAGTGTAAGTAGTGTATCTAGCAGTGTAAGTCATCTTGCTGAATAAGGTGTGTGGGCTGATAACACCACACAGAGTTCATTGGAAGTTGCTTTGGACAACAGCATCTGCTAAATAAATAAATGTAAGATGTATAATTATTGGGGGGGTGCAGTGGGTTGGACCCCAGTCCTGCTCTCCGGTAGGTCTGGGGTTCGAGTCCCGCTTGGGGTGCCTTGAGACAGACTGGCGTCCCGTCCTGGGTGTGTCCCCTTCCCCCTCCGGCCTTACGCCCTGTGTTTCTGGGTAGGCTCCGGTTCCCCGCGACCCCCTATGGGGACAAGCGGTTCTGAAAATGTGTGTGTGTGTGTATAATTATTGTGAACACCAATGTGACGCCACTTCTTTGGTTGCGTTTCGGCATCGTTTCTGACTTTCTGTGGCTCAGCGTCTGAATCGCTGCACCTTAGTCCCCATATTATGATAGGGGAAGAATGACAATTTGCACTTGATTTGACATTGCCTGTTTAATTCCTCTGTCATTTTATTTGAGAAGAGTTTCATTTGAGGCCATTCTGCAGTCAGTACACAAATGCTCGCGTGCAGGACCTCGCGCTCGCCTGTCACACTCGATGATGCTGTGGAAATGGGACGGGCTCATTTACATACACAATTTCACTGAGCTGCGCAAACTCGGCGGCTCCCGGTATTTACAGGCCCTGAGTCGCGTTCATGAAAAATGACAGTGGCTTATTTAAATTGACTCTGCTGGGATTAACACTGAAAAATGCCTGTCACATTGTGTTCATTCACAGAAAATGTACAGATGCAAAAAAAAACACAGCTGTAAAACACCGCGGTATTTAACAGCAGTAGCTGGAGATAAAGCTGTGCCGTTAATTCGTGTCGCTTCAGAAACACAGCATGTGAACCTGATCACTATGTTTACGCTGGGAAAGGTGAATATAAATGCAATCTAATTATGACTGCTGCTCTGTGACGCCTGGATAAATGCGATTATTCCTAATTGTTTAGACATCTTTAAGTGCTTTCAAATGGCAAAGCTCCACTATAGACCTCTGTGCTAATGCTGTATTATGGTTATAAAAACACATAAACACATCTGTTGGGGTGCTATAGCCTTAAGTAGTATATCCTGCCCTGGCTGTGCGTTAAATACATATTTCACAATCGCAGACCGGTCAGAGGTTTGAATAAAGTTAATTGAGGCCTTTTTTGATACTGGGTACGTACAGTAGGATGTGGGATTGCTCCACTTGGATGTTCTGATAGGACTGAAGAAATGTGCTCTCTTAGCTGAAATGTTTCGTATTTGTTGAGTTTTTTCTTTGTTTTTTTTTTTTAATTCTTGGAGTTGGCAGATGGATGGTGAACAAAGTGAGCATTTATGACTAAACTGTAAAGGAGTCGGAAGAAGCGATGCACACAAGGGTGAGCGGCACCTTGTTCACACGTTTCGAAGCAGCAGCGCGAAACTGGAGCAGCGCGCAGTTCAGAACGCACTGTTTTCCGTGTGTTTTCAAGAGCATTTGTGCAAAGCAGCTTTTTCCAGGTGGTCTCCCAGCGAGCCACAGTCATCCTTCAGTAGGACGCAGCGCTCAGACGGCTATCATTGCGGGGGTAGAGCTCTGTTTGCAACGGATGGCACCGTTCATTCCAGGTGTCATTCCCTGCCCGGCAGATTGACCTCTCACCAGGTCGGGCCAGAAGGGAAATGTTCTCAGCCGTTTTTGAGGCCAGAATGCAGGTGGACAGGCTGGATGATAAACTCCTGTATTACTCTGCTCCGCTGGGAAATTGTTCTTTTCCTTTCCACTGCGGAAACAGAAGGAAAATAACTGAAATGCATCAATAGCTCCATTATCAATTATTCCATCATGTATCTGACACTTTCCTCCGAAGCACCTAATAGTTTTAAGCTGATTTACCCATTTATATACTGTAGCTGGACACCTTCTATTGCATCAGTTCAGTTAAGCACCTCGATCAAGGTTACTACAGCACAAGGTGGGAGTCAAACCCAGGGTCTCCTCATCCAGAGCAGCAGCTCTTACCAGTGCACCACCTGCTGCCCTTGGAGGGTTTATGGAGAGTCAAACATTTAACCCAAAGTACAGACTAATTGCAGAGAAAAACATTAAAATAAGGTTTTATCAAAGTTAAAGACAAAATCTATACAGCTGGAAGTGGGATTGAAACATCAGTCCTCTGAGTCCAGAGGTAGGTATTCTAACAACTGCGCCCCCTGCTGCCCATGCAGAAACAGTCAATCCAAGACTACAAAGGCTGTGTGAAAGTGTGTGAGGAAATGGACCACAGCAGACAGACCATGAATTGTTGTCAGAATTGTTTCCACCGAGATATTAGAAGGTCCAGAGATTTATACTTCAAGAGAAAAGATTGTGTTCGGAGATTTGCTGCTGAATATTAATTAGCTCTGCTATTGTCTGTATGAAGTCATGAGGGGAAGCAAGGTGCTGAACTCTTAACTTGTAGTTGAGACTTTTACTGCTGGGGACAGCAGGTGGCTTGATGGTTAAGGCCATCACACTGCACTCAAAGGGTTAAGGTTCAAATTCCACCTCCTATTGTAGTACCCTTGATCAAGGTACTTATCTTCATTAATACAGCAAAAATTACCCAGCTGTATAAAAGGTTAAATTGTTATGAGGTCAGTTATCTAACACAGTGGCTTAGCTGGAAATACTGATACTTCATTGAGCTCGGTGTGGTTTTGAATCCAGCTCAGTCTAAGTGGAGTTTGTATATTCTCCCCATGTTTGTGTGGGCTTCCTCCAGGTGCTCTGGTTTCCTCCCAGAGCCATCTGTTTCAGGTGAATTAGTGACTCTAAATTCCCTGTATTATATGTACAGTATATCTACCCTGCCTCATTCCTTTGTCTTTCAGAATAGAATCTGGACCACCACAACCCTCCACTGGATAAGCAGTTATTGATAGTGGATGGATTATCTAATATTGTGAGTTGTGTTGGATAAAGGATTCAGCTTGGTAAAAGGTAGTAATAATAACAGCATCCTGCTCCTGGAATGGAGCCTGCTCTTGTACCGTTGACCAAACCACTGGAAGAAGCCCAGTATGTTATATGTTCCAGTTGTATAAATGTGCAAAACTGTGAGTCACTGAGGATGGAGTGTGAAATATCCAAGAAAAAAGCAGTAGAGGGCACATGGGGTGTCATGTCCACCAGATCACGTGTTCACCGTCACAGTTTCTCACCGAAGGAGCCATCGAGCCATGTGCCGCTGCGACTGTCAAGGTGTGTGCTGCTCGAAGCTCGCGGTACCTCCAGAGCAGTCATTGGTCAGTGAGTCCCGAGAGAGATCCCACCCTTTCTTTTGTATGACTTGCAAATTTTGTTTGACTTCGTCGCACTGGAGATTGGGGACCCTGAAAGATTTTCACAATGACTCGAAGGTGCCTGTAAACTGAGGAGCCGCAGGTTCCATTTATCAGCGTTCGCCAGCTGGTGGCTCCAGACGAAGTGGAGAAATATGAACAAAATGTGTTGTTCGGTTGTGTGGGTTTGTCCACAAAGTGCGCTGGGCTACCCAAAGCCCTGGAAGTATAACCTCGGCATGTGCAGTACACTCTGTCTCAAATCCATGCTCTTGCTGTAGTACCCTTGAGTACAGTATTTACCCCCAGCTGACAAGAGTAAAAATACTCAGAACACCAGGGTCAGTCTCATGAACTTCAAACCAAACCAGGTAAGAAAGCTGCCTGTTACAATCAGGAGAGTCTTGAGTGTTTTTTTTTTTTTTGCTCATGATGCTGGCAGCCAGGAAAATTTAGCAAAAATTTTTTGGACATCATCTCAGTCCTTTTAATGTCTTTCTAAAAGTTAATTTTAACTTCCTTAAGATTTTCAACAAGACCCTGTTACGGTGATGAGAGCCCATGGTGCCGTAGGGGTTACGGAGGAAACTGTGACATTTGCAAGGTGTGAACAGCAAAAGATCAGCTCATCTGCTCTTCATCCTTAACTTCTTGATGAGGCATCATGGAAGAATCCAGATTTAATTCAGCCTTGTCTGTAACTACGACAAGCGCTTGGGCAAATGTAACAGCAACGAGAAACATGCCTAGACACCATCATTTTATTTAAAATATTTTTATTCTTTATACTGAAGTGGGACTTTTATATGTAGTATCTGTGATTTTTTAGCAGTATTCTAATTTTGGGTTCCTGTAAAAATTATTTAAAAAATTGTATTCATTTGAAGGGGGTGCGGTGGCGCAGTGGGTTGGACCACAGTCCTGCTCGCCGGTGGGTCTGGGGTTCGAGTCCCGCTTGGGGTGCCTTGTGACGGACTGGCGTCCCGTCCTGGGTGTGTCCCCTCCCCCTCCGGCCTTACGCCCTGTGTTACCGGGTTGGCTCCGGTTCCCCGTGACCCCGTATGGGACAAGCGGTTCTGATAATGTGTGTGTGTGTGTGTATTCATTTGATATTATAGATTGTTTCACCCCGGGTACATAAAAGTAATGATATTTTTAGTGAAAATGTATAATATATACTTTAAAATTAATGCTGATCCCTAATATGTGAAGAGCCATAATATGAATACTTTGTTTTTTGGAATAGTGTTGATTGGTAGATTTCTCATTAACTACAATTACCACAAGTATCATGCTTCGTGAGAAATGAGTAAGTCATTTTGAACCAAGGTGTCGAGTCAATAAAGGGTATTAATAATAAAACTTAAGGTCCGAATGAAGTTGCCAAACAGTGAACGTAAATTAAATACACAATAATTAGCAGACCTGGTACCCTGAACTGACACAGTAAAAACTACTCAGCAGTATGTGGGTAAATGAGTGTAAATCACTTAGTGTACGAACCTCACACTGGTTTTTGCCATGGACAAATGTGTCGGCAAAATAATAATCCTGCACGTGGCTCTTTGCTGTTTATCATAATCACTTGACAAACCTCTAATAGTCATCGCTTGGTACTTATTTCTGCTTTAAAGCTTCTTGATGCCGTGACTCAAATCTGCTTTTGAACCGCAGGGATCACAAGACGTGGAAAAATGTCATATGGAGGAAACACGATTTTAAAAAGCCCAGTTATTGGTATTCCGAGTACCCGAGCAGCCTCGGACACGGCGGTGACCTTTCCCGAAGGTCGTTTTCTCGAACAGGGCCGCACGTGCTGTAGTTGCCGCGAACCCGTTCACCTCCGGTGTTTTACAGCGACTCCTGCCTCTTCCCTCTTTTTCCCCCCTTCCGTTCCCAGACGACACTGCTCTTTAAGACCTTTCGTGTTTCTGAAATACGTCCAGCCACCTTTCGTGAAGAGAGGAGGAGAAAGCCATTTTCGCTAATGCGGAGCCCTTGGACTCGCCACTGTTTGGCCGCGTCGGAGGGGAATTGAACACACAGTTACGGCACCCATAATAGAGAGGAATGCGGCCGCATTAATTTTCGATGTAAACAAGTGCTCTCCGGTCAGCGACCTTCCCCTCTCCCGCGATCGCTATGCCGACTCCACCGGGCTCTCGGGGGTCTCACTGCGGAGCGTGTCGCAGCAGCGCAGTGGAGATGGGCGAGCTTTCCTCCCGTCTCTGACGTACACACCGAGTTAAACCTCTGTCCTCCTTTTTTTTTGCAATGACATTAAGTGACAAGGTGTTCCACCACATGAATATCAATTGTATTTGCTTCCAAGCACAGGCCGGCAACACGATCCCTTTGGTCTCCCGTCTTGTCTTGACCCCCCCCCCCCCGTTATGTTATGTGCGGCTGATGCCGAGGCAGTGAGTGAAGTGTTCGAACTCCATTATCGCAGCGTATCTTCATTCACATTTTTCCATTTGGTAGATGGTTTTGTCCAAAGCGACACATGACTCAGTGTCAACAAAAGGGCAACAACTACCAGTCAGTGCTTAGATACACACAGTTACGAAAGCGCATTTTTGTTTGATACCACTATTTTCAAAGCGTGTCAATAGAAACGCAAATATCTAAAAAGTAAAAATCTGGAGATAAGTGTAATAGATGGTGAAGGACTCGTGATGCTGAGATCGGGGAGAAATGGTGTAGCTCAAGTTTATGGGGATGGGATGGGATGGGATGGGATGGGTAGTTTATTATTCCCTGCTGGGAAACTCACACACAGTAGCTCAATATGACACATAACAACAAAGTGCACATTTATACCCGTAAAAGAGTAGATAACAAAAATAATATACCAAAATGAACAGCAAAATAAATAAAACCCAAAACAAGATCAGTATTTACCAGTTAGTTAGGAGACTGCGAGAGAAATGGCTCTGAAAGAGTTGGGTTTCAGACCTTACTTGAGTGCCGAGAGGGATTTAGCAGCTCTGAGGGACGGAGGGTGCCCACTCCACCACATCGGGACCAAAACCAAGAATCTATGTACTTTGGACTTTGGAACTTTGTGAATGGAACCACCAGGCGGCCGGAAGCGGAGGAGCGCGGTGCACTCGCTGGGATGTGGGGACGTATCCCCCATATTGTTCTTGGGGGTCAGCGTCCCGGCTCGGTTAAGATGAAGGAAGCCCTCGGAAGGAACGGCGCTGCTCTCTCCTGTGACCGGGCCACAGTCCTGGAAAATGAGAGCTGAGTTTTACTGTCTGAGCAGCCCTCATATATTATATATTTCCTCCTTAACAAACAACTGAAGAACTGATCCCGCTTACCTATAAAAATGATCCATGGGAAAAGGATAAAGGCAAAAGGTGTCGTTGAAATCCAATTGTTTCTGAGGTTTCGTGCCACTAGGAATATTAAACGGAGGGTCCCCGGCTTTGCGTTAGCGTTCGCCCAGTGACAAATACACGACTTCACTTGGACATCTTGATTCCACCTGTTTTATTCGCGGGACCACTAAGGCCGAGCATGAGATCGGGAGGTGAGAGCCCTGGGGGAAGAGGAACTAGCCGAAGGGAAGGCAAATATTAGACACATCGTCATGGGAACGGTGGAGGAATAAGAGAGCTTAGCTCCACCGCTGCCCGCATCCTTGTGAGTGATTGGTCCCCAGGGGACCGGTGAGTGTGACTTACACATCCTCCCAGCATCCTCCACTCGTGCCTGGCTCCCCAAGCGCTGCCACGAGGGCCGCGTCTCCGGCTGACGTGTCCAACGTCCCGCACCGCCCGCTATTTTTCACGCTTGACAATCTTCTGGCGAGCTCTTTGTCTTCTCAACAGGGACCGAGGCCCAGATACATCATCGCTCATCGCACGCCTAACTAGTCCTGCCAGCGCATATGAGAACCACTGGGGGGAAAGCTGGGCCTTTTCACTAAACCACTTCAGATTCTAGTAACAGCAGGTGGCGTAGTGATTAGTGCTACACTCGGAGACTGAAGGTTTGAGTCCACCTTCTACTGTAGTACCCTTGATCAAGGTAGTTACCCTGTTGTTTACATAGATAGATTACTGTGAGCTGCTTTGGGGAGAAGTGTCAGCAAAATGAGTAAATATTTCATATGTGCTGTATTCAAATGGAAAAGGGTGAATAAAAGGTTCTACTCACTGATGTCTTGCACCCAGGCTTTTTTCATTTCAGAGGAATCGTTTCAGTCTGACACTTGTGGTATTTCATAGTAAGCCAGAAGAGCGGAGTATGAGAACACCTTGCTAGTGTAAGGTAAAAAAAGTAAACATTTTAAATATATGTACTGTAGGTAGTCTTATTCATTACTGCTGTCAGATCACTGGAGGCTCGGCTTTCTGCAAAAAGGCTTCGTTGTTTGACGATCGTTTCCGTTGGTTAATTTAATCTGCGTTCGCTGCAGATCCTTCAAAGGAAGGCCCAGAGCACCACCCAGAGGGTGATGAAGGAAGCCCACCAGGCAAAGCGGGGGCTTTCATCCATTTTGCCCAGAATCCCCAGCAGTGCCAGTAGGTCAGCTTTTCACGGGCCTCGATCCATCAGCCGCATCTCGGTTCAGACACACTCGGCTAACGTTGCTTTGTTAATGTTAACTGATCGGATCAAATTTAAGACCCTGGTTATGACCTACAAATGCATCAATAGAACTGCTCCCTGATATCTACAGGACTTGATCATTCCCTACACCCCTACCAGACTGCTACGCTCTTCCACGTGTGCCCGCTTGGTGGTCCCACGTACGAAAGATAAAGCACAGAAGTTCTGGGTTCTGGCTCCGTTGTGGTAGAACGACCTCCCCCTCTCACTCAGAACTGCTGAATCTTTGTCCACATTTAAAAAGGGTCTTTAAACTCACCTTTTTCAGACTCATGTCGCTCATGATCTCTTAAGTTCATGTAATGTATAAATGTTCATGCACTATAACTTTAAGATGATGTCCGGATAAACCTTTACGCAGCTACTCCTGTAATGTAACGTAAATGTTTATATGTATCTCCAAAAAAATTACTAGGAAGATGATCAGGAATCCTCGATATTCAGATAAAGTTTTATGCAGCTACTTGTGTGATGAACATTGGTTCATATGGTGTAAAGTAACAGACTAAGTGCACTTAAGAATCACACGTCTGCATCTAAGTGTCTCTTTCTGCTAATATAATGAACACATTGTATTTACTATGAGATGTACGTCAATTTGGAGAAATGTGTCTGTTAAATGAATTAATTTAAATGTAAATGTAATGTGTGCTGGGCGGCAGATTCATGGTGGCAGGAGATGGCGACTGTCGGGAGGGTGTCCCGTGACAAGGACAACTGGAGTATCTTGTAAACTGCTGGGGAAAAAAAAAACTTGTCTTAATTTATTTATTTTGCTGATGCTTTTCTCCACAGTCACTTAAAGTGTTTTACCTGTTTACACAGCTGTGTCATTTTTACCAGAACAGCTTCTTTTGAGCACCTCGCTCAAGGGCACTACAGCAGGTGGTGGGATTCACCCCTGGGTTTTCCTGGTCCAAAGGCTCTCACCACTAAGCCTGCTGCCACACACCTGTGTCTAAATGGTTAACACCGACACTGGTGTAACTTTCAGTAGCACGTCTGGTGATGCTTTTGTATTTATTTTGCATTTACTGGCAGCTTTATCTGGATCAAGTGTGTTGTTATTTACGCCCTTGATTTAAGTGATAAATTTGTCCAAGGTGACTTGCAGTGTTTGATTGGTCCACCCATTTATACTGCATGGTTTTCTTACTGGAGTAATTCAAGGTAAGCACCTTGGATAAGGGTGTGACAGCAGGACTGGGATTTGAACCAGGACCCTTCAGATTGCAGCAGCCCTAACCGCTACGCCACCTTCGGTCCCATTTTAATGCAAGTTGTCTGTATGGTCCATAGTAACCTATCCTGTACTGCTGACTATACCGATATTTATAGACTGCCTATATTTCTAGTCTTTTTTACTGCAGTACATGGGATTTTTTTTTACTGTGCTACTCTGTACATTTTTTTGGAGCGTTCCGAGGGACTGGCACTGACACCACAGGTTCTTCGTTTGCAGAGCCCACCATTATCACAACTCCACCGTCGACTCTGGACGTGACCTTGGGCGAGAGCATCGTCCTTCCGTGCCAGGTGCAGCACGACCCCTCGCTCGACCTCAAGTTCACCTGGTTCTTCAACGAGCAGGTCATCCACTTCGGAAGCCACGGGGGCTACTTTGAAAAAGTCGGCGGTGTGAGTAAACAGAGGCCTTTAAATGAGCAAGTTACGCATTATGGCTCCACGTGCCTTAATATTTAGTTACCGGGCTTTAGGCTTCAGCATCAGTTGTGGAAGTCAGCGGGCTGCAAGGAAACTGTACATCTTGATCGTGCTGGAATTTTCCTGCTTTATTTATGATTGTGGACTCTGGTTGGACCATATCAGAGTCGTGCACACACTTTGAGAATTATTCATAAAGAGGTGTCAGGAAGCTGTCGGCTGGCAGTCCGGTTGAACTTTCCTGGTGAAAAATACATGTGATCCACAGGATTATTGCCAGGAAAGAGCCGCGCGTCAGTTTGCCTTCAGTGGCCTGGATACAGAGAGGAGAAATTAGCATTCGCGAGCATCACACACCACGCACCCGGGAAGGAACCGCGTATGCAAATGAGGCCACGCGCCGCTTCCGCGAGACGCGGCGGCACCAGCACGGGGTTATTGTTATAGATCGGGAAAATTCCAACTTCGCTCTGTTCCGTTAATTAAAAAGAGGCAGAAGCATGAGAATTGCAATGAGTCTTTACTGGACTGTAACTGACAAAACAGTAATTAATAGACATGTATTGTGTTGCATCTCCTCGCTGATATGCAAATGAGGAGGGGCGTCTTTTCGCGGGCGCTTCCGTCGAAGCGGTTTGGCGGACGGCGATTAGGAACAAGGAGACAAACACACAATGCACCATCCTCCGGGTCACAAATAAAGCTATCTGTTAATCCCCCCGCGCGCGCGTGTTGTTGTTGTTTTGTTTTTTTTTCTTTTCTTTTAGCCCTTCCCAGTTACAGTTACGCGAGAAATGAGCGCGAGGGACCCGCGGCGGGACGGGATTACCTGCGCGCGCCTCCTATTGAGCGCGCGCCGCATAATGAGCTTAACGTAAACAAGACATATTTTAGCCGAAAGGTGATTATCATTCATGGTGCCGGGATTTGCAGCGAAAATATTCACACTGATCTTTTATTTAATTCCAATTGTAGCTATTCGGCATTCCAGGCAAAAGTGGTGTCGTAATTAAGCGCGCAGATAATGCAGTAAATTATCCGGCCTCCCCGCGAACATCCTATTATGCAATTTTTCATTGAAACGCGGATCGAGTTAATTCTGCAGCAACCTTTGCCACTGCCAATATATTATTATTCCCGCACTTGACGGAGCGGCCGGTACCGGTACAGAGTCCTAATGCACCCCGCAGAACTTTCTGCTGTTCATTGCAAGCGGCGCTTTTCCTCCCTAAAAGCACTTTAATTGTTTAATTGCACTTTTGTAATTGAGAGCTGTTGCAGTGTTGAAACTGTATGAAGCTATTCTGAGAACCAGAATAATAAATGACGATAAAGGCAAAGATCATTACATTTATTCATTTAGCAGACTCTTTTCCAAAGCGACGTACATCTCAGAAAAAGTACAATTTATGCATTACATTGACTCAGAGAAAGAGACATGATAGCTGCAGACATGAAAGTCTCAAGCAAACCTAGTTTGAGTGCCGCGCGCCGCCGACTTCACTTTTCGCTACTTTGTTTCTCCTCCGCGCGACGGTTTGCGGAGCGGCGCCTCCGCTCGTCCGCTGCTCAAGGTCATGTTTTACCCCCTGCGTTGTGTGTGCCAGCAGCACTCCGCCGGGGACATCATGATCCGCAACATTCAGCTGCGGCATGCTGGGAAATACACGTGTGCGGTGCAGACCAAGGTGGACAGCGTCTCCATCGCCACCGACTTGGTTGTCAGGGGTAGGGCACCTGCGATGATTCTCATTCATTGTCTCTCTCTCTCCCTCTCTCCATCCTCCTCCTCCTCACACACACACACGTGTAGGACCTAAGGACACCAGAGCAGAGTTGCAGTGCTGTGGTTGCAGGCTGAGTTTTGCCATTGTCCCCTGGGGGAAGAAATTGACCTGAATTGTTCTGATATAAATACTCAACTATGTAATATTAATGGGTAAAACTAATAAAAGTGGTATTTAAAGGCTCAGGTTTGAATCCCCCCTCATAGTGTTATAATCTTTCTCAATGTTTTTAGCCTGACTTTACAGTCAAAATTATCATGGGTGAAGCAGTGTAATTCGCTTTGTTACAAAGTTTGTAAGTTGTGTTAGAGAAAAGCATTAGATGAATGTTTCATCACACATTTCTTCAATATTTCTAGAGAAATTTTGAAAACCTAAAGTGTGATGGATGTACAGGTGACACAAGTTTGTTGTTTAGACCCCCTGACCAGCAGGAAGTGTAGACGGCTGCAGTACAGACCCGGCAGAGTGTCACCATGGGTGATACCCACCCAGTGCCTGCTTGTGTCTCTGGGTCTCACTTCAGCAAGGGCTCAAATGCAACCAAGAACTACACGTGACAGTTTGTTTAATATTATTTCAAGTACTTTTGGTCCATTACATAAAACTATATATAAAAAGCTGTAAGCCCTGCATGGTTCACCCAGTATAGGCATAAATACCTTCAAGTTAAATCTGACAGTCTGCACTTTAGCCTCTCAGCTGCTGTTGTTTTGAATCCAGTGTCCTGGAGTACAGAGCTAAACCAACAAAAACACTTGCTGTCCAAATATTACTGACTGCACTATATTCTGTTTACATCACCAGATACATTTACAATTATTAATTTAGCAGACACTTTACTCCAAAGTCACATAATCTCAGAAAACAAAATACTAAGTGGGTGGTTTGTGTTTACACCTTACACTTGAGAGGTACTGGGTTCAAATCCCGCTACTGCTATAGTACCCTTGGTCAAGTTGTCTAAATGGGTAAATTACTGTACGTAGCTCAGCGTAAGTTGCCTTTGATAAAGGCATCAGTTAAAGATAAATATTAAGTAGATTGGTATGTATTAGCAGAAATTACTGAAAGAGATCTGTAGAGTCAGCGGAGGGATGCTTTTGTGGCCCAGATCAGCACTGCACTGGAACAAATGGACCAGCTGTTACCTGCTACCGTGGTAAGCTCTGGTTTACCACAGTTGTCCCCTGTTCGCAGGACCCCCGGGGCCACCTGTGAGCATCCATGTGGAGGAGATCACTGACACCACAGCCACCCTGTCCTGGAGGCCCGGGCCCGACAATCACAGCCCAATTACCTCGTACACTATCCAGGCCAGAACGCCCTTCTCCCTCGGCTGGCAGGCCGTCAGAACGGGTACAAGCTGATTGCGGCACAACGTCGCACAGGACGAATGGGAATGATGTGGTGTTGTCTCTGTGCGCTCCTCCATGGTCGTTCTTGACCAGCTTCGTTCTAAATAGCAGCGTTACTTTTGCTCGGTATTAGTAAAACCGAGCAATGACCATGCTGTGTGTGTGTGTGTGTGTGCTGTTGTGGTGAAACACTCTTCCGTCAGGGTGTGCGGAGGAGGCCGCGGCCACAGCAGGCCGAGCGGCGATCCAATTAACGGCACCTCCTGTGTGTGTGTTTGCGGCGCGACAGTTCCCGAGGTGATCGGGGGCCAGCGTCTCTCCGCCACCGTGACTGACCTGAGCCCCTGGGTGGAGTACGAGTTTCGAGTTCTGGCCAGCAACGCCATTGGCACCGGGGAGCCCAGCAAGCCGTCCAAGCAGGCGAGGACCAAAGACACGCGTACGTATTTGGATAAGAAATGGGTGCTTTTGGCACGCCACCCACTGGAACCTGACAGAAACAGGTGACTCATACCGCGGTAATCAAAGGAGGTGTGTGTGTGTGTTTGTTCGCCCATCTCCACTTGCTCTGGATGTCATGCTTCAAGGAGGTGACACAAGAACTGATAACGTGGGTATGATGAAACCGGGTGGAAGAAGCAGTATTTTTTATTTATTTCTTAAATCATAACATTTATGTATTCTGACACTTTTCTCTAAATACAGCTGATTTACCCATTTATACAGAGTAATTTTTACTGTATCTGTTCAGGGTAGGTACCTTGATCAGGTGCCTTGTACCTGCTGCACATTCGAGATGCATGCTACTTTCTACATTGAATATTTCTTCCTTTCCATGTGGTACAGGCAGTAAGTCCTAAGACAGGCCACCCTGTGACACTAGTTGCAAGTCATCAGTAATAAGAGCTCAGCAGTGTCACACGGTGGCCAGTCTTAGGACTTATTGATTCGTACCACAAATATTTTTTTCTGGTTCAGAAATGTTACTGCTAATTTATGAATCGATTAATTTATCCAAAACCCTCGCCCTTTACAGCGAACACTTTGACACACAACTAAAATAAATCAGTTCCACGAGCTCAGTATGTACCACTTATTTTGCTCATGAATCCTTAGCCGTGTCTCTAAGTGTGACAGCCATGCCTCCCACTGGGGATTTGGGCCTGCGGTGCAGCCTCTGTGGTCGGGAGAAACACACACGCACACGGTGTGATGCGCTCTGAGTCGCAGGCACGATTTCCTTGACAGCTGTTAGCAGAGCCGTGCAGAAACGGCGTGTGTCCATGAGCTCAACTCGGGGGGAAAACCACGGTCACCTTTATTTTAAGATCGGGTTGATAGCGTCGGATAGATACACGCTTGGGCGTCATCGCTGTCCTTATTCCTGTAGCTGTTTAAATAAAACCATTTTAATGTAACTTGAACAGGCAGCAGGTGGCGTAGTAGTTAGAACCGCTGCCTTTGGACTTACAGGTTACAGGTTTAAATCCCACCTCCTGCTGTAGTGCCCTTGATCAAGGCACTTGCTCTGAAATTATACAGTAAAAATTACCCTGCTCTATAAATGAGTAAATCAGATTAAGTAGCTTTGGAGAAAAGCTCCAAGAAATAAAGAAATGTAAATGAAATCTGTCTTGGATTTTGCCAGATCGACCGTATTCTTTCTTTTTTTTTTTTTTTTTTTTTTCCCTTTCAGTTCCAAAGGTCACCCCTGCTAATGTAAGTGGAGGAGGCGGAAGCCGTTCAGAATTAGTCATCACATGGGAGGTGAGAGACCCTCTCCGGCGCGCCGCTGCCCTCCAAATAAACAATACGCATCATTATCTTCTGAAGGGGCTGTTTGTTTCGGGCCGGTGGCCGAAAGGCCGTCTCAAGCGCACATACTGACGCTTTAAGTACGGGGAGGAAATGATAAACGATGGCCGTGCTCTGAGGGACACGATGGGTCTTTCCAGGGTGTGACTGAAGCCTTAAATGGACCAAATGGTCCCCCAGTTACAATGAACCTGCACCCCCCCCCCCCCCCCCATTCTTGACACACTAACACTGGTAGCTGCTTTCTTTCACAGTTCTTTAGCAGCAGCAATGACGTAAGAAGGAAGAAACTATCCAATACATTAAAATATTTTTCAGATTTTTTTTTTTTTTTTTTAGTTTTATTTTCCTATTATCACTTGTTCATTCCATATCTCTCTCTCTCTCACACACACACACACACACACACGCTGACTAAAACTGCTCATCCCAAGCAGGGTCACGGCAAACCGGAGCCTAACCCAGCAACACAGGGCACAAGGCTGGAGGGGGTGTGCCAGTCCGTCACAAGGCACCCCAAGCAGGACTCAAACCCCAGACCCACCAGAGAGCAGGACCTGGTCAAACCCACTGCGCCACCGCACCCCTTTTCACTCCATATTTAAAATCAAAATAAAATGTAGCTCAGCACTTAAATTAATCTTTTCCACTGGAAATATGGATTGAAGTAGTCTGTTGGTCTGCTCCCCCCCCCCCCCCGTGTGTGTGAACGATACCTGCTGGGAGACTCTCATGTCCAGCCGAGTCGCTCTCACTGCCAAGCGCTGCGGAACAGATTGCCATGGTCCACAGGTTGCCATTGTTTGTCATGTTGGGAAGCGGCTCCTCTCTGGTCTCGGGCCTTTGCTGTGTTCTTCTCGCTTTGATGAGAGACGATTGAGCTCATCCTCATGGACCCGCTGCTGGCCGTACCTTGTACTCCCAGACCAGGGAGGATGGAGCTTTGACTCTCTTCACAAACAGGCCCTTCCCCATTGGTGGAGCTCACACAGGGAAACAGTGGAGCAGAGTAACTCAGACAGCCTGTTTGTTATGGTTTCCCTTTATTAATAATTGTAGTTGTTGCCATTCAGCATTTAAAAAAATTAATATAATTTACGCAACACTTTTTCAGGGTAGGTACCAGGGTATTGGAGCAGGATGAGGGACTTGAGCGCCGGTGTCTGACATCCAAGAGCGGTGGCTATAGCCACTGCTCCACCTGCGGTTTATGATTTTTATTCCCTGACCTGTAATTCGCTGTAATGTGTTTCCGCTGCGGTTGTTCCACCAGCGCGAACAAAATCGTTTTCCTCCCGAGCTTCCAGAAACCTTGCGCCAGTGTGTGTTGCTTTTCGTGAAAAGGGCCTTAAGGATTAAGTGTCATCTGTCTCGCTTTTCATTTGACACAAACGGTGGCCTGCCCTGCCGAGGTCCCTCTCTGTTTTTATTAACCGTACAGCACTTCTTGCAGCCTCTGTGTCCTTACAGAATGGAAGTTATCCTCCTATAAATATTTTAAATAAATGATGTGTCTCAGCGGTGGCTCTATGGAGGTATCAGACTGAAGCCGATGTATTATTAATGCATACGTGTGTGTGTATATGTGTGTGTGGGTGTGGGGGACACTGTTGCAGCCAGTTCCCGAGGAGCTGCAGAACGGAGGAGGGTTCGGTTACGTTGTGGCCTTCAGACCCCACGGCGCCCCCGGCTGGATGCAGGCGGCGGTGCCTTCGGCTGACGCATCCAGATACGTATTCAAGAACGAGAGCATCCCGCCATTCTCGCCATACCAAGTCAAAGTGGGCGTTTACAACAACAAAGGGGAGGGGCCCTTTGGCCCCATTACCACCATCTACTCTGCTGAGGAAGGTAAGGATCATACAGGCTCAGGATGCTGAGCAAACAGGCCTTCGGGGCAATTAATAAGAAAATCTGGTTCCCTGTTGCATTGCACAGGAGGCGGCACAGTGGCGCAGCGGGTCCTGTTCTTGGGTTGTGGGTTCGGATACGGGTTTGAATCCAGCTCAGTCTGTGTGCACTTTTTAGATGTTCTTCCCATGCTTGCATGGGTTTCCTCCCACAATCCAAAGACATGCATTTCAGGTGGATTGGTCACTCTGATTTTGTCATTGTGTGTGTGTGTGTGTGTGTGTGTGAATGAAACCCTCTGTAAAGGGATAGATAAAGTACTGTAAGTCGGCCTGTGTTGTCTATTTAGTATTGTAAATCACCTAAGTTAAAAGTGCTAGTTAATATGCTTCAGAAGGTGGCGTAATGGTTAGAGGTGCTGAGTTTCATTTGGGTTCGAATCCCACGTTCTGGTATAGTACCCTTGATCAAGGTGCATACCATGAACCCACAAAATTTGTAAACTAAAAAATTCCCCGGCTGTATAAATTTGTAAATCTGTGTAAGTAGCCTAATATTATGGGCACGCTATGCATAAAAACACATGATAACATGTGACATCGAGTGTCATTGAGAAATATTGCCTTTCTCTCCAGAGCCAGGAAAAGCTCCGGCGAGGGTGCGAGCGCGGAGCCTCTCGGCATCCGAGATCGAGGTCTCCTGGAAGCCCCTGCCCTGGAGCACCAGCAAGAGGAGGGTGCTGGGCTACGAGGTGCGTGGCAAGCAGCCGGTGATGTCACCGTGACTTTAACAGAGCTGTGCGGCGGAACGCGTTTCCCTCCTTTTTCTTCTTAAATTTTTTTTTTTTTTTTCCCTCCTCCGCTCAGGTGGCACAGATCTGTTTGTGCAAGAGGATGCCATCGCCGAGCGTCCTCTCATGCGGCACTGTTGTATTTCTTTGCTGTTTCGCATGGTCACCATGTGCTCCGCTATGTTAAAGTGATGATGCGGCGCATCAGGGGATGAGCTGTTGAGCCTCAGGTCCACGCTGTTTATGAAACGCTCTCGGTCATCGCTAATTTCCCTTTAATACCGTTGCCAGCCACTGAAATTCAATTTGTAGGTAATAACGCTGCATTGCTGCACATTCTCTTGGGTGGAGTCCAACTGTCGCCCGTCAGCTCACGCGGTTTTAGAGGTACGCCGTTATCCAGAGCCGTGTCCGAAGACGCTGCTAACCCCGAAATGCTGATGCTGGGCTAACTGGCCCGATGAGGCAAATGCTTCAGCGTGTAGACACAGCGCAGCCCTCCCAGAGCTTCCCGTCGCATTGACCCTGTGACCCCTGTGTCCTCCAGCTGAGATACTGGGCGAAGAACGAAAAGGAGGAGACGGCGAGCGTGCTGAGGACCGTGGGCAACAAAACGACCGCCGTCATCCAGGGCTTGAAGGGCAGCACCACGTACTACATCAGCGTGAAGGCGTACAACACTGCGGGAGCAGGGCCGCCCAGCGCCACAGTGAACGTCACCACCAAAAAGCCCCGTAAGGCCCCGGCAAGGCGCCTTCGTGGTGCCGTATCGTCTTCCTGCAGCGACGCTAGCAACGTGCCGTGACCCGTTTCCACCGGTGAAATGATGTCACGTCCATCAGGGGGTGTTTGCAATGTGTTACACTTTCACTTTAACACTTTCCCACCACTTTTACTGCTCCTCTCCTGCTTTACTCAAGGGACGGGGTTTAATTTTCAGCTCCCACCTGTTAGCCGAATGTTAACGGTTTGAAGTTTCCGCAGGTTGCGTTTTTTTTTTACTGTTTCTCTTTGTTGTACTACGGCCCAGCGCCGAGCCAAGCGCCTCTGAAAGTCATGTGGAACGCGTCCGATTCCAAGATCATCCTCAACTGGGAGCACGTGAAGGCTCTGGAGAACGAGTCGGAAGTCACCGGGTACAAAGTAAGAAGCGGCGAAAGGAGCCCCCCGTTGCTGCGGTTGCCATGGCGCCTAGAGGGCACAATGGGAGTCGTGTGACACCTTTCCGTTTTCCTCCAGGTCCTTTATAAGCGCAACAGACACAGCCGGCCCAAAGTGATGGAGACGAACACGACGTCGGTGGAGCTCTCTCTGCCTATAGATGAGGAGTACATCATCCAGATCAAGCCGGTCGGCGAAGGAGGGGAGGGAAGCAGCAGCAGACAGATCACAATTCCTAGGATATCAGGTGGGATGGGGTCACAGGGAGGGTGTGAAACACACGACCAGACAGCACAGTGGAAAAGATCCCCAAAAAAATGTCGCAGATATTTAAACCAAATTTGCCATTAAATGTGAAATATGAGGTGGGGAAAGGGAAAGCTGTATGAACTGGTAACATCTTGCCCAGGATCTAAATAATGTAATAATGTTCATATGTTTTGACTATATTTCTTATAGTATTAAATAATTTGTCATTATTTAAACGGCATTTCTAACATGTAAATTAGACAAACCGTAAAGGACAACAAGTTTCCAGGAAGAGATTTCAAAGTTTCCCAAAAAAAAAAAGATTATAAATGACTCTCTTGCACCCTCTGTTGAGCAGTTCAGACATTGCCTGCAGTTTCTGGGATGATCATTGATATGAATATGGAAAATATGGATCATACAGCTGACCTGTGTGTTCATTTTCATTTGCACCACCTGTGTTTTCATATCACTTTCATAATTATTAAGCTGTGTTAAAATAGTTTTGAAAAGTTCTGCCTTGTTTTTTTTTTTTTTTTTTTTTAAATTGCATGTGGTCAATTCTCTCACACACACACTGAAACCACTTGTCCGGAGAGGGGTCGTGGTGCAGCGTTGCAGCGGTGCCTAGGCCAGCAACACAGGGTACAAGGCTGGAGGGGGAGGGGATACACCCCGGGCAGGATGCCAGTCCATCACAAGGCACCCCAAACAGGACTTGAACCCCAGACCCACCAGAGAACAGGCAGAAGCCAAACTCGCTGCGCCACCGCACCCACTGTGGTCAATTGATTTCCTAAAAATTATTTTTACTTTGAGTTGTGTTTGGAAATCCTGCCATGTCAGGACATCACAGCCGCCAGAAACTCAGCACTGTAACAGTAACACAACGGTAAAGACACATTATATTTGTAGTGTCAGAAATCATTGTACTCGGAGTAAATTCCCAAAATCTCACCTGAAATTATGGGGTTCCTCTTGAAACCTCTGAAGCTCTTCTTACTTAAGGATACAAAATTAACTGAATACTTGGACAATTAGAAAATCCAGAAGGAAATTATTTCTGTTCCTTATTGATTTTTGTCAACATGATTCCTGGTTATCTAGCTGTCTTGGACAAACAATGCAAAGACACTAGTTTTGCAATAAAGTTCAATGTTGTGGTTCCCTTATTGTCTGGAGCTAGTTGTTTCAAAAATTATTTCTATTTTCAACTTTTCTATTTTTTAATATTTAGGTGTACCTGCCAACACTGATTCATTCAGGAGGCTTATTAACCAAATTCCAACCTTGCCACTTCACTCATGCATTTTTTGTTGTTCAGACTGGAGTTTTCTTCACATCAACAGTGGCATCAGTACACTGTGAAGAAAACAGTACATTTCCCATCATTATGGAGGGTATTTTTCATTTGTATTTCATTGTTGTGCTGAGTTTGTTTATTTTAAGGAAAAAAATGTACGCAAATTCCCAAATACACCCAGTTCACCCAGATTTTTAAAACAGCTTCTTGTAGATCAGGCTCTAAATTACCATTAATGTAAGTGTGGGAATGTTTTATGGAGGACAAGTTCCAAAAAAAAATCATTAGTTTTTCATCACCTGTCCTGTGATCAAGGAGAACTTAATGACAGTCCTGATACAACTTAAACAGTCAGTTCTCTTGGCTTAAGTACCTGGTGAAGCTTCTGCATTTACATTTATTCGTTTATCAGACGCTTTTCTCCAAAGCGACGTACATCTCATAGAAAATACAATGTGTTCATTACATTAGGAGAAAGAGACACTTAGATCCAGGGCGTGCGGTGGCGCAGTGGGTTGGACTGGGTCCTGCCTTCAGGTGGGTCCGGGGTTCGAGTTCCACTTGGGGTGCCTTGTGATGGACTGGCGTCCTGTCCTGGGTGTGTCTCCCTCCCCCTCTGGCCCCTTGCCCTGTGCTGCTGTGTTGGGCTCCAGCTCCCTGCAAACCCCCACAGGACAAGCGGCTTCAGATGGTGTGTGTGTGACTCTTAGATGCAGATGTGTGATTCTTAAGTACAGTTAGTTTCTTTCCACCATATGAACCAATGTTCATCACATGAGTAACAGCATAAAACTTTGTCTGAATATAAACTATTCCTAATCATGTTCATAATAATAATTTTTTTATTAGAAACATTTACATTACATGACAGGAGTAGGTAGCTGTGTGACGGTTTATCCGTTGTTTAACAGTTATGATCTCAAAGTTATAGAACATGAACATTTGCGCATCACATGAATTTAAGAGATCATGGGTGGAGCGACTCCGGAAGAGACTCTTAACCTGCTGTTGTTCACGTATGTTTCCAAAGACATGATCTACATTTATTAATCTATCTTTGTTCCAAAGCAACTTATAATGTTAAGGTACTTAGAGTTATTTACACAGTTATACAGCTGGATAATTTTACTGGAGCAATTTAGGGAAAGTACCTTGCTCAAAGATATTAGAGCTGAAAGTGAGACTCAAACGTGCGACCTCTAGGTCCAAGGGCAACAGCTCTAATGACTACAATGCCATCTTCCCCCTTTTGTGATTTGTGAGAAAACAAAAATAACCTCCAAGCACGTCGAATGAAAATGGTGAGACTCGGCTCGCTTTCCGAAAGATCTCCTGCGGTCGAGTGGCTCCGATGTTGCATGTAGTCACCGTGGTGGCGCAGTGAGTCGCACTTAACATTCATTAAGAAACTGAAAATATGGAAATAAAAATGCATAGTGGTATTTCATATAGATGAGGTAAAGAAAAAATGTTCTTTTTACACACAATACTTGACAGGTTGTATAGTTTAGTTATTATTGTAATTTACTGTATTGGTTTTATGTATTGTAAATTCCAGGAAGATGGAATGGATGATAATTTATTAACACATAGTGCAGTTTTCCATCTTCTGTACACTAGCTGGGTGTTGGGTTTCTCTTCGCGTCGCATCCTCTTTCCTTGACGGTGTACTAATATAGAGACTGTAGATCAAGCGTGCATGCATACAGACACACACACACACACACACACACACACGCGCGTGTGTGTGTCTTTGTTCATCAACACAATGATTCATCTGATATGAACTGGTAGGACTGAAGACAGCTGAGTGAAAATGAGGAGTAATGGATCTTCTAATCATACCTTTTAAATTTTAATCAATTTTAATTGTATCTCTTTAAAAGAATCAGGAAAAACGTGCTCCTCCTTCATTATTACTTTCACTGACAACTTTAAAATAAACCGATGAATGAAACACTTCCAATCTTGGCATTTCTGTGTAGGAAAAAAAGGATTTGATATTGAAATTATCGGCACCGAAAACTCAGCACTTAGCTGTGCCGCCTTTGTAACTATGAATTTGCAGCTCCGTCTCTTCTGGGCACTTTTGGGTTCATGTTTCGGGTCACTGTCCTGCTGGGGGAACCAACCCGGGTTGAGAACACAAGCATTTGCATGCACATTTATTTATTTAGCAAAGCAGTGTACAACTTGGAGTAAACAAAGGTGCAGCAGCGACACAGAGAGGCAGTGATGGAGACATGCAGTGCGAAGTACAGTCCCGTGGTCCAAAACCACTGTCTTTGCCAGTGTACGTTGCACCACAAACAGCTTCGTATATGCTAAATTATTACTGTCTTGTGTTTCACGTCGGGCACCGAATCACAACCAAATCCAGGCAATAATGGGTTCTCGTATAAAATAATAATCGTTCCCATACGGGAAATATATGGGACAGATAATGTAGCGGACATTTACGTAGCTATCAGGAGAGAAGTGGGTCTGAAAAAGACTGGTTCTGGCTCTGATGTGATTTACCTCCCACTGTCACTCAGAGCTGCTGAATCCCTCTCAACATTCAAGGAGGGTCTCAAAGCTCACCTCTTTCTGACTGACTTTCTCCCCTGATCTCCTGTGTGCTCGATAAACGTGTACTGTGTTATCTGTTTAATACTTAAAAAAAAAAAAAACGATATGCAGCTACTCATGTAATGTAAACTGGCTTATACTGTGGTATGTAACAAATTGACTGTACTCAGGAATCATCCGATGTCTCCTTCTGTTTACGTCCGGAGAAGAGTGTGTTCCAAATGAACAACTGTAGATCTATGAGGAGTATGTGTGTGTGAGGAGCGAAGAAGACGCTCTGCCCGTGTTTCCCGTGTCCACTCTGATAACTGGTCCTGACCCTCACTCTGTCTGCTCGCTTTCCAGGTCCCAACGCCATGGGTTCGGCCTCCAAGGTGTCAACGCTGTCCGCTCTCAGTACGATTGCGCTCTCCTTCACAGCGCGGACGTCTTTATGACAAAGAGCATCCCGCGAGCACTCCAGGAAGCAAAGACTAAGCAGGGAGAGGCGTGGCTGCCAGCCCAGCGCTGCGTGTGATCCAACCCATTAGACGAGTTTAGACGCAGGAGGACAGACCTGCTGCAAATATGGTATAAAAAGAGAGGGAAAGAAGCCCTTCCTGCAAAGTGTCACTATCGAAGAGGGGGACATTCTGCCGGAGTCCTGACTACTGTTACCAAAGCAGCTTTCATTAAAAAAAAACAATGTCAAAAAAGCATTCTTATATGCATATTTTGTATCTGATGCTGGGCTTTTTACCGATTTCTTTAACTGTACCGACAGGTTGTTGGCTCTTTCTCTGAAGCTACGATGTGCGTGATATAGGTGCGTGTCCAACCCCGAAGGGAAGCATGTGTATCGTGGGGGAAAGGGAGAAGGTCCTTCTCTTTGATTCGGAAAGGATCTTCGCCCGTCGCCGAAGTCGGCGGTGCCGTGATGGCAAGAGCGCCGTGCGTCTGGCCTCCTGCGGGGTGGGGGCTGCCAGCGAAAGCGTTTCGGTGCAACTGAGCTCACAGTCTCTCTCGTGCAACTCCTCCGGTGCTGCGTGTCTGTCGTACACCACGTGGGGTGCCTGCGTCCTCGGGTCAGACCGCAATTCCGGGAAAACTCTCGAGTTGGTGTGGCTTCCCTCTGCGCGACACCTGTGGGACAGGAAGGTCCTTTTTTCTTTTTTTCTGCACAGCGAAAGGTCTTTTATTCTCCTTCAACAGAGGGGGGGAGGAATGGCGTAGACTTCTCTCCTCCACCCCCGTCCTGGCTTCACAGTGATGTGGCATTCAGGACCGTGAGAAAATATCCATCACAGTCCCCCCCCCCCCCATGTCCAGTGGAGCTCCATGCAGACTTGGCCCCTTCCATCCATTCAGCTAGCAGTGTGTGTATAGAGCTGCGCTTTGCCTTGTGTGTGTGCCTCATACCTTCTAAATACTCAGGTCCTTTAAGAGCCTTAACTAATCAAACATATGTTATTGTTATTGCTATTATTCTTATTTATTTCTGTACGCCGTTGTATCACAGCACTGACACATGTACAGCATCGCTGACAGAGGTGACCGGCTGCCCTGGGGACTCGACCTGCACTCAATGGCTCGAGTTAACCGACAGATACGTGGCATCGAGAGCCACGGCGTGGGAAGTGGCGACACGCATGGGCCAAGACACGGGCTCCGCTCCAACAAGCGCTGCGGCGAGGAACGCCACTCACGCTTCCCTCCCCCTAGTCGTGTGGCGCTGTGTAGAACCCATACGGTACCGTGTGTAGCTCGTAATCCAGTGAGTCGCTGGTAGCTCTTAGTACTAAAACAGGGACAGGTAGCTTAGTGGGTCTGTTCGATACCAGGAATTCGATAAATATAATTTTTTTTGTATTTTTCACATGCTTTATATCAAACAAGTTCTTTCTTATGGTCGCATTGCTTCTCCTTTTTGTTTTTCTGTGTAAAATCACACAACCTTTGGCGAGTGTTTCATGCTGTAGCTACTGTTGTTCCGCATGACATTCTTGGCTTTGCCGGCAATTCAGCCAACCCGCTCGAACCCCACCGTTACCACCCCCAGTGCTGTCATCGCCAAGAGATGGTGCCCTCCTCTGGCAGACAGTGACCCCACCCCCCCCAGGGAGGCTTCCTGCACCAGTACTACCTGCACTCAGCTCCATGTGGTGTTTCTGTCGTCGTCATTTGTTTATACCGAGTTCATGAATAAATTAAATTAATTTATAAAACCGTGTTGGTTCTTCCTTGACTCCAGGGGTCTTGAGTGAGTGCTTGTGGTCCACTTAGCACAGTGTGTGGTAACTGACCGTCGGACTGGTGGTCAGCGGAGGGTCTCCAGGCCCCGGTGAAGGTCACGTGAGACATAAAGCACACATTGTGCGGTGACACTGGCGCGTCGCTGTGTTTTCCGCTGTTTTCTGGTGTTTTATGTTTCGTGTCCAATTGTTGGACTTTTACTATTTCTGTTCTTAAAAGGGGCTCTTAATGCCGTCTTTATTGGTCATATATGGCTATTTAGGACTGTAAAAGTTTGTGGTCTTGCATCAAATTGCAGTTAAAGTAGATCATAAAGTCGGATTTCACCTGTGCTTGACCTGCTTGTCAGTATTTGGTACTGTCCAGGCTGAGGTCATTTAGGGACACAACAGGATCAAGATTCATAATTTTGTAACTTCTATGTTTTTTTCAGCACCAAACTGTCATACCTCTCCTGCTTCAGTTTTCTGCCAGTTAAACAGCAGTATACACAAATTTATGTTAAAACCAATTATTTTTTTTCTTTCCCCATTCTTCTCCCCAAATTTATCTTCCTTTTCTCCCTGTCTGAAAGCTGTGGAGGTAACTGTTTGCCCCCCAAGACATTACAAAGATGAAATTGAGTCGAATAAACCCTGTATGGGATCGTGTGTGTGTGTGTGTGTGTGTGAGAGAGAGAGATCCTTGAGGAGCTCTTAAACCAGACCAAGTGTAGGAAAACAAGGGCACTACAGGGATGGCGCAGGACACAGCAACAGGAGCTCCTTCGGGAAAGTTAGGAAAACTACTGACAGCTATTGTAATGTGTGGGTACAAATTATCACTTTGTGTTTGCGTGAGGGAAAGAATGTGAACCTGGGAAAGAATTTCATTTTTTTTTTTTTCATGAATACATAAAGTAACTGGACAGATTCATGGTGTGCAGTAATAAATCTCCACTGTGCTGGGCTGCTGTTCCTCACATGTCCACCAGGTGGCACTAAAACACAGAAGAACTGGGACACATTGTAACATGTTTGGCCTTCTTTCATGTTTTGTGAGTAGCACATCATTCATGCACACACTCCCTGTAATTACTGTTAGCTATTTTCAGCTCTGCAGATGGCACATAAAAGGTAATCAAAATACTGTTTCTATTATATGTCATTCGAAGAACCGTGTGTCTATTTTGCAGTAATTTTGCTCATTGATTATATGCAAGCTAACGTATAACATCTGGAACAACTGGGATTAACAGTTTTTTTATGCTTTAGCGTGGACTTTCCACACTTCAAGAGCATTTCTTGTTTCGGCAATAATCCGGGGAGAGCGATGCAGAGGTTACATAAATTTCAGCGCTGAAAAACTATTACCCATTCATGGCTCGGCGGCTCCTCTCAAAATCATCAACCTGTGTGTGTGTTCTTTCTAAACACTTGAAGGTTAGAGAAGCACACACACGGCACAGAGGCAGTCATTAATCTGTAAGTATGTTTTATTTATTTCCACTTAGACTCAATGCAAATACAGCAAACACACACCACCAAGCACTAGGGGGCAATGTGGAGCGAAAGGGCGGGATGACTCGAAAAGGGTGGGGGGGCTGTAAGGGCGGTCATCGCTTCTACTAGCCGTGCACAGAGCGATAGTCACACTGGTACTCGTTTTCATCTACCGTATGACTTTTTTTTTCTTTTTTTTGTTTTTTTTTTTAAATTAGACACGTTTGTAGCTGAAGTTCACAAAGGTTGGGGCAGCCGCTGTACAAACTCGGTGTGCCGTGGACCCCGCCCACGTGGGACGACTCGAACCGTCAGCAATGATACGGCGTCCTCTCCCAGAACGAGCGCTCTCCGGGTTCGGAGACGTCTCGTCTGCTTCGGGGCGCTGAGGCCGGCGCCCCCCCCCGCCCCCGTCTGCGGCCGAGGCCAAAGAGTCCATCGGCAGCCCCCATTAGTGTCCGTAGTGCCGATGGGTCAGAGCTTCCTTTGCCTTGGAGAAAAAAAAGCCACTGGAGATGCTCTCAGGTGTCTGACCGCTGCAGGTCGCTCACAAAGTCCATTTTGCCAACTGCGATGCGACTCGGGCGGTTAAGGCACCCATTGTTAATACAACAGCACAGTGACTTTGTACAGTAACAGTCCTTTCCAACAGCAGCCAGTTAAATGGGCCCAGAGAATAGAAGGACTCCGTTTCCACACCAGTCCACTTCCCCCGAGTGACCTGCTCTGTGGAACACGGGGAGAGGGAGCGACGGCAAACAGAAGCAGGGCGGCGAGGGAGGCGACGCGTCTACGTGTACGGGAGAAGCAGCCGGCCGCCGCGTTCAACGGAACGAAGAGGTTTCGGTCGCGATGAAACGATCAGAGAATCGCGTGGTGAAATATCCACGGGGGGGAAGAGAGCGGCGGAATGATCGAGGCCGTATGTCGGTGGCTCTTGAAACCGGTCACCGGGACAGACAGGCTGTCTGAGGGGTATGCGTTGCTTACCGCGGTTGTCCCAGTGTAAAGGACGTTGTCCGACAGGCCGGTTAAAAAAAGATCGCATTCGAGGCCAATTCCCGTGAACATTATAGGAGAGTCAATGTCGAAATCTGTGTTTTTCTGACAATACAGAGCAAATAAAACACATGTACCCCACCAGTCGAGCTGCATAAAATTTTTCATTCGTTTTCACTTTTTGTTACTTTCGCTATCACTGGCAAATATTTACAAGTAAATACGTTTAGCCGTGAAAGCAAAATAAAGGCCGTCTTGTTTCGGTGTGTTGAAACCATAGCAACTGTTTCTCTTTCTGCGGGCCGAAGATAGTCGGGAGCGTTTTTTGTTTTCGTTTGTTTGTTTGTTTTCGGAGGAGAACGGAGGCGGAATCGGAGACGGTTCTACGGTATCATTGCTGACAGCGACGCCGCTCGGCACGACCCCGGGGCCTCGACCGCGGCCGGGGGCTCCGGCGTCCCGCGACCGAGCGCACGCGGGAATCGACGGAGCGTCGGATTCGCAGAGAGAGACGCGGTTCGATAGCGGGTAAGACGAGCCCAAGGGGGAGCACGAGGTCATCGTGGGACACATGACAGTCACGTGCGGCCGTGCTCCTACGCCCTACTGGCACGCCCTCGTGTAATTTAATTTAATAGAATTTTTCCACATGCAGCGTTTTGCGGTTCCCCGGCGCGTGCGCTCGGACCTTGGGCCGGCTCGCCGTTACGGGTCGGGGCGTCGAGCGCAGAACTGAGTGGTTATTGCAGCGTGTGTCATGCAGGATGGAGCACGTTTCCTTTACGGAGTTACTGCACAGCGCTAGAGGTCGTGTGTCCACGGATCAGTCGGCGTCCCACTATCATCAGCTCTGCGCGCGTGTGTGTGTGTGTGTGTGTGTGTGTGTGTGTGTGTGTGTGTGTGTGTGTGTGTGTGTGTGTTCGTGTTCACGTACACCACGAGCCAAGGTCCCAGAGCCCACATCTAGGGCCTTGTGCTGCTCCACTTTGTACAAGAGGTTCACCTGTCGGTGTACAGGGTGGGAGGGAGAGCCCTGGGGGTCTGTGTTCACCACTTCATATAAATACAATTCCCAAATTCATACAAAATAAAATTAAAAATAACTAAAAGCAAAACCATAAAAGCACATCCTGACATTTCCAAACTCCCCAAATCAAATCCATACGCGTTACAGTAATTTGTCCGTCCACGAAAGTGTTAGCAGTAGGGTGACTCTTGGACTGTGGGAGAAATCGGGGTGATGCGGGTTGGGGGGGGGGGGGGCACGAAATAAGGAACCCAGATTTTTTGGAACGCAAACACGTTCGAAACGGTCTTCCGCATTACGCGGACCCCCTGCGTGTCCGGTCGGTCGGCTCGTCTCCCGGGCGACGGAGGGCAGGACCGTCCGCACGTGCTGCTGCCGGTGGGGCGTCGCGTCCCATGGAGATCGGCGACAGTTCGAGGCCTGCGGGTAGTTTTTCTATCAAACGTGCATAAGAGGTTTGTATATCTAATGGATAAATATTTGTTCCTCATCCTTTACAAGCAAATCATGGACACAGAAGGAGACGTATTTTGAAACGATAGTCAGAAAGTGGACATGAATGAGGTTTGCGTCGACCTGGCTGTCCTCAAACACCTTCCACGCCGCTGGCACGGACCGAGCGAATGGGACGACCCCCCCCGCTTGGCCGTAGAGGGAGAAGGAGCCGGGTGACCCTAAAGATTCTTCCAGAAAAACGGGAGAGCAGCGGTTCGGTAACGGAGTCTTACCGCTTTGAACTGTAATTCGGGTATTTTGGATGCTTTTGACCGTTTTGTGCCACATCCACTAAAGCCAAAAGTGTGACTTTGGACACGGACAGCAAGATCTGCTCATTTACGCCTTTTCTCATTTACCGCGGTCCGGCGTTTCTGTCCGGGGATCCGGGGGCCAAGGCGTGTGGGCATTCAGCCCGCGGGGGGGGAGTTCAAGGACACTTGCAGGACACGCACCCCCAAGACAAATGCACAACATGCGGAGACTGGAAAACGGGCGAGGGTGGTGGGGGCGTGGGGCAGGGGGCGGGGGGCCTAAAGGGCCTTTGAGGCGATCTCACAGTCAGTTTTGGCGCGAGGGGCTGGAGAGGAAGTGTGTTCAGCTGCGGCGGGACGGAGGCCAGTCTGGGAGATGCGGAATCTTCTTGTTGATTCTGGAACAGCTGGGCGGACGTGGACTGGTGGAGGGGGGGCAGCAGACAGTGGGTTGTGTTGTTGTTGTTGTTGTTGTTGTTGTTGTTGTTGTGGGAGGAGTCATGGCAGGGTTCACACAGCTGCGGGCCACACTCCTCTCCTGTCCCCATTCCTGGGGGGCCCGCTTAGGTCCACACGGCTGATCAGGACTGTAGGAGAGGAAAAAACATCACACACACACACACACACAGACACACACACACACATATCGTTGTTCAATACAACTCAGGTTTGAACACTGATGGAACTAAGCATTAATAATTAAATAGTATACATATATAAATAAATATGTGTGTGTACAATGAGCTCCTTGAAAGTAGGTCCTTAGCTTGGCTACCTCCATTAAATCACTAATAATTGTCTCAAACTTTTGAGCCATCGATAATTTTCAGAAAATACATTAAATACACACACTGTGTCTGAGACCAGTCATCCCAAGCAGGGTCGCGGCGAACCGGAGCCTAACCGGACAAAACGGGGTGGATGGGGGGGGCACACCCAGGACGGGACGCCAGTCCATTGCAAGGCACCCCAAGTGGGATTCGAACCCCAGACCCACCCAGAGAGTAGGACCCGGCCAAATCCACCGTGCCACCCCATATTAAAATATACTTTTATATTTAATTTGTTTAATATATATTTTAAACAATATATTTATGTATTTAAGATATATCTCTTAAATACATAAATATAAATATATATAATATACATACTTTTTTAATGTATAGGAATCTGCTGAATGTCCACAAACGTTTGCCGTATCTTTCAGAGCAGGGCTCAAACTGATTTGTAAAATGAACCATTAAAGTGTAACATTTCTCAATTTCACATCTCGCAGGCCAGCTGTGCGTCACACAGGCCAAAGCTACATTTCAATTAAACAAAACAAACAAAAAAAAAAAAAAACGGCACGCGGCCGAAGTACCTCCGATTTCCTACGTTTCTCTTCGGAAGAAGATTCCGTTTCCCTGACAACCACTGCCTTGGTTACCAGCATGTCGGGATGCTGCTGCTTGGCCTCCTGTATTGCAATGGCGAGGGCCTGAACAGCAAGAAGGGGGAGGAGCTTCACAAAACTGCTCACTGTGTCATGTGCTCGAAAGTCACGGGCGGCACATGGTTAAAAAAAAAGGTAAACAAAGAGCACACGTTCCAGTGTACGTCGGGACACCTCCAAAACGTGCATTTATTTTTACACTTATTCGTTTAGCAGTCGCTTTTCTCCAAAGTGATATTCGAGTCAAGAGTAAGCGAGTGGGTTTCACCACCAGACGGAGAGAAGCAGTCACTTAGTCCATATGCGGAGCACATCACACGAATCGCTGCACACAGAACAGATAGGGAGTAGAGAGGTTTCTTTGTTTGTAGTGAAGAAAGACGTGTTTTGAGACCTTTCTTGAATTTTGAGAGGGATTCAGCAGCTCCGAGGGACAGAGGGAGCTCGTCCTCCCACATCGGGGACAAAACTGAGAACCTTCAGACTTCTGATTCTGGACCTCCTGTGCTCACCTGGTCTTGATCCACGTCATCATCTCCTGTGATGATGATCCTCTTCTCAATCCTGGTCTCTGAGTAACCACCTTTCACCGTCTGCAGCACAGCACAGAAACACGACGAGTCTGTTCCGAACTAAGTCGGACTGAAATTCGCACACGGCGACCGGCCGCTCTTGACCAAATGTGCCGAAGCACACGACACCCCACAGCCCGGCGGACCACCTGCTGCTGACACAGAAGGCACGAGGGTTTGTTACCTTGGTAACGTGAGTCGTGGTCGCCGAGGTGACGTTTTCCGGCGCAACGGTCAGGGGGGATGCTGCAGCCTCTCTCCCCAAGGCGATGGACTTGACCTGAGGAGGCGCCAGTGAGCAGAGTCGCACTGTCAGTAAAAGCAGCTCTCGCATTCAGTGCTCTTTCTGAGGTGGACCAGAAATGCTCCACACACACACACACACACACACACATAACTGCAGTTACCATTAGTGTAAAAAATTCCAAGAGTGAAAGGTTGCTGAAAATGCTTATACTGTTATATGTGTGTGTGTGTGTGTGTGTGTGTTGGGGGGGCGAAGCACTCACAGGTGAACTGCTCTCTGTGCTGGGGGGATGGGCGTCCTTTGCCGTACTCACGCCATGGCTCTGGAGGAGACGAGAGAAGGGAGGACACCGCGTCACAACACTGTATTGGGTCCACAGGGAGCAACAGGAAGGTATTAACACGGTAAAAACGATAAAAGCACTGTCGCAAGGTGGCGTCGTGGGCGAATAGAGGGCTTTGGGTAGCGTCCAGGAGAACACGCAGGACTTACCAGATCATTACCAGACTCTCCCGGTTGTGTGACGCCAGCGCTGGGGACATTGGCCTCCTGACAGCCGCCGTCTCCTCCCACCTGCCACACATACACACGCAGTCATGACAGGTGTCGCAGAGGTGCTGCACAGGTGTCTGGCCAAAGCGCCCCGCTGGTGGACACCTGCACCAACGCTCCTCACCGAACCCAGAATGGGACCTTCCGCAGAGGGATCTCAGATGAAGGACAGCAGCGATGCCATAATGAAATTTCAACGTGACACCCGGAGCCACCGATCAGAGCGTCTGGTCCCCTTTGTCATGCGTGTTAGTTTCCGGCGCGTGTCCTGATCACACCCCTGCAGCGCCCACATCGTCATCCTGGTCCAACGTGTAGCCCGGATCAAAGCGACCGCCCGTCCGTCCTTCCTTAGAGGAAGAGAGCTGACCTCCCAAAGCCATTTCAGCAATGAGGCCACGCATCTCATTTCCATAAGGGAGATTAAGAGGGAGTGTAACCAGCTCACTCCAGAGGTCTCTCTCTCTCTCTCTCACACACACACACACACACACACACACACACACACACACACACACACACACACACACACACACTCCCTTACTTAACTCAACATTCCAGTTCATTTTCATCAGGCTTTTACCCAACATTTAAATGTTGATATAATCACTGTTCCTCACTCTTTATGTTATTCTGGGCACCGCCCCATCGACCAGAGCATTATGTACCTTCTCTGGGGTCTCCGCAGCGCTGGGAATGACATCCGAACCGTTGGGCTGCACCTCCGTCTTGATGTCAGACTTCCTGAACGACTTGGCAACGCTAATGGCACCGGGGTCTTTTTTGGCGACGGGGGGCTGCGTGGAGAATGGTACGAACACAAACCGAATTAGAACCTTAGGGGAGGAATTATCCATCTTTTCCTTTTATTGTATAGGGAATTTTTCCCAGAGTGCTGCTGGCTACTACTGCAAAATTAAGAGTTTAACCTGCCAATCAGGTACCCACAGGTTCTTTAGCACAAACCAAGAGCAGCTACAACTGACACTCGGTGGCCTTGCATCTTCTAGCTTCCAAAATGATACATCTGGAAATCACTTCACCATGTAGTCATCTACCCAATACAGATTTGTTTATGAACCCACTAGTTAATAAACATAAATACTAATTTAATTTAATTTAAAAAGCTAGGGGTGAAGTAAAGTAAAATAGTTGCATCATGCAGCTGATATCATTATTTTAAAATAAACAGCCGAGCTATGTAATATACTGGCAGCTACTATGGTATATTTCCATAATTTGTCAGCCGCAGATTGTGTGTTAAACCATTAAGAGACCAAGTCTTAGGTCTGGGCATTTCATAATCATTATTATATAGATGCTGCAACGACCCGTTATTAATTATGACTTCAGCCATACATCCTTTTATGAAAGCACTCTTATGTTAGGATGACACTGCAAAAAAAAAAAAAATTCAAAAAAAATTCAAAATCCAGATATGCAAAACTCAGTATAACAAAGAGAATGGATGTACAAAAATTGAAAAAAATAAATGAAAAGAAAATACAAAAAAATGAGAGATGGGAAAAATAAATAAATAATGCATAAGTCCGCAAACCAAAATTAAAACAATAAATAACGTTCCGTGCATCTTCATGAGTTAAAGCAAAAGTCACATTTGAATGGTCCAACAGAAAGAGGAAGGATGGTTCCACATTTCACCGACTCCACGAGGAGGTGACAGTGGAGATCCATGGCCAGGGGCAGGGATGGCCTGAGGAGGCTGGGACGTAGCTACCTCATGGGACATGGGTTCTTCCGAATGCATGTCATCCATGGGGGACTTGTCCTGCATGGCCATGAGGCGGGCCGAGTAGAAGCGGGACGTCTCCTCGAAGTCTTCGCGGCCCACCTCGGGCACGCGGTCCCTCTCCCCCAGCTCGGACATGCCCTTGGAGAACTCCTCGACGCCCGTGTGGAGGTCCGTGATGACGGTGAAGTCCACCTCAGCCTCGAGGCTGGAGGTGGAGCTGACAGTGATGCTGGAGCACTTCCTCTCGATGCCCAGGTGCGTCTCCTTCATGTAGAGGGTCTCGCGCTCCTGGTCGTCCTCTGAGGCAGAGCCAGGCCTCCTCTCCCAAGGCTCCCTCTGCGACACAGAGAGCCAGCACACCACGTCAAACTCCTCCACTTTGGAGCCACTCTGGGTCCATCAGGGAATGAACGATGGCAAACGGAGATGAAGGTGGCTCGGTCTTCTGGCTACGGATCCACGCGGATACTTCAGCATAAGTGGGTTCGAGTTGGTTATCCATGCAACAAACACGAAAGGTAAACCTGATATCCTGAGACCGTTCGATCTACGTGCAAATCCAGGGAGGAGAGGATGAATGAGACCCCGCTGAAACAAGCGATGAGCTTACAGAGTTCATACAGCGTAAGACAACCTGAAACTTCCCAATACACATCAAGAAGAAATGACGTTCACTTTACACACAAATGTTTTTGTCCATCCAAGTCGAAAATGTGATTTTAAACAAACTCAAAGAAGTATGAAAGAATCCCTAATTCTTAAACTAATTATGACAATTTAAGCGGTTAAAAAAAAATGAGCTGATGACGACAAGATGATGCATGCACAACAAAGACACGACGTCATGCAAAGGTTGCAGGACATGGAGATGAAGCTCAGCAGAAATGGACCGGATGCTCAACACTGCAGGCAGGATGCAAAGGGTAGGAGAAGGGGCAGGGGTCTCTTTGGGGAACGAGGGGCAACGAGGGCTTAGGCATCCAAGAATGAGTATGGCAAGAGGGTACACTTGGAATTCAAGGAAAAATGAGAAACCTGGGCTTCGTCTAGAGGCTCTTCGTGAATGGCGGGAGTGGAGATGGGCTCCTGCAAAAATGACAAGGGAGAAGGAGAGGTGTCCCACAGTTAGTGCAAACCGAAACGAAGACCCAAAAGCGAAAGCGACCCAAAGACAAAGGCTCAAGTCCTCAAGCGTCCTGCCACCATCTAACTTCCACGGGCGACGCCCAACGTGAACAACAGGAGCGCATTATCCGTTCATTAATAATGTACCACAGCCTGGCTGCAGAGATCTTCAGATCGTTCATCTCATGGACACAAAGAGCAAAACTGGCAGTCAAAAAGAGCAAAAAAATTGTTTTCGCATAATCAAGCTTGGTATCTAATGGGGAATGGTGGCACGCCATCTATTGATTCATTATCACCGACAACAAGGAAGGCAGAAAACACCCCAAATAAAACAAAGACGAATGTAACGCAGCACAAGGGTGTGTTCTGAGGCTATAAGAGAATGATTGATGAGCTCTGAAGTCCATTTACAACGCTGAGAAATGCTGCAGGTGAAGTAAGGAAGGAGAGTACTGGACCTTAAGAGACGGAGATGGATTACACTGAAATTCCACACAGAGGTGGTTTCACCCCACGGAGGGTCACCGTCTGTCTCCCATCAGCAATGTGGAACCTGGCGTTTGACATGAACATCTTCTCATGGGGTAGAACATCTAAAAAGGAGAATTACACTAAGTGGGCTTAGACGGAGCAACACGGGAAACCTACTCCGCTTCCATTTCTCCACCTTCGCACCATGTGCTCTTACTGGAGGTGGATACGGGAGCAACGAACTCTGGGAAGTTTCCCAGCTGTCTCGGGTCTCGGCGGACGTGCCGCACCTGCGAGCTTCGGGCTCCAGCGGCAGCACCGCACACCTCTACGGCAATAAGCCCGACCATCACAGACGGCTTTACCTCGTACTCTTCTCTTCCGCTGCCAAAACCGCCCAGATCCCGAGCACTTACTCCACACCGCTCACTTCCTTCCTACGTCCGGCAAGGTGAGGACTGCCAGTTCTACAAAGCCACTTACTTCCGTTCCCCTTCCCTCCCCACAGATTCTGTCTGGGTTCAATACGTTAATATGGAATACCATGTTAAGCTTATCCTGGATCATTTCATATCCAGGATAAAACATCACCCATACAGACTGAGTCCAGTTCCAAGAAGATAGCATCTTCAAGGAGAGGAAGCAGATGATTTCGGCTGGTTGGTGGCTTTTAGCGAACTAATAAATTGGTGTATTCAATGAGCCCTGATTCCCTGATCCATTCGTTAGATGTTGCTACAGATGCGCGTCGTGAGCAGCATTTGCAGCACGCTGGATAACGGTGGCCTCTCGCTCATATCACATTGCACACGTGGCTCTCGGATGTGGAGTTTTCACCAACAGCACGTTGCAAACGTGAAGCGAAGCCGCATCTGAAAGTCAGCAACTTCCTCTGCTTACACAGCTTGTGATCCAATTGCAGAAGGGGGTCGCAGGTCAAAGTGACCTCACTCGAAGCCATGGCAAGATGCAGAAGTCTTGGTTTCCTTGCAGCCCCCCAAACTCAGCACAGACTGGACCAAAAGCGGCTGAGAAGGGGCGCTGAAAGGAAAGAAAACTTACAGAAGGGGCGGGAAGGGAGGGGGCAATAAAAGGCAAAAGCGTCGAATCCGACTTGGTGATATAGGTACGCAGCATTCGGTTGGTTTCCACCAACAAACAGGCAGACATTACGTAAGTTGTGCTGCGGCGTGAGGGAGGAAGGCGGGGGCGGGAGGTCAGAATGGGGTCAGCCAGGAAGGGTCCGGAATTCATGAGGGAGGAATGCGCTGATGGCTGCGCTACGGCATCAGCCGATGAGACATAAGCCAAAAAAGTGTGAGGTACACCCCTCCCCCCTTCCTCAAATACAAGCAACACAGGTCACATGTGTCTATATTGAAGTCAATAAAAACAAACAGGGAATGGAAGGTGCGATACTGTCTCAAGCTCATGCGATGTGTTGCTTCCAATGACTGAAAAGAAGCGGATGCCAAGCAGAGTTACCGCGTGTTTCTTCGTGGCGGCTTCCAGGCCCGCGTCCCGGCAGCGGCTGTTCCGAAGTATGAGCCCAGATTCTCTGGCTTTTTTGGTTTTGAGGGGGGGCGTCGGCGGCGCAGTTTTGTGAGATGCCGAGGGCTTCGAGATGCTGGTGACCGGGATCTCCGACTCGGTCGCTTGGTCGGACAGGGAAGGGCCGCTGTCCTGCGGTAGCCTCGCTTGAGCGGATGCTACCGCTTCTACGCCAGCGGGTTGTTCGTCCGTCTCGAATTTGTCCTGGTGGACCTTCCTGTACTCCTTGATGTGCAAGCTGCTGGATTCCTCCCGAGACGTGCGGGAACTTGTGACTATGGACCTTCTGTCAGGAGACCTCAGCGTCAGCTCCTCAAATTCAGCCAGTTCTACTGTGACACCTCCTCTTTCGGCATGAGTGTCAACTTGCTGGTTGGCTCCAAAAGTCTCCTCTTTAGAATCCGAGTTCTTTGACCTCTCCGGCTTGAGGGGAACGATTCTGGTGATTTCACTTTGCGTGTTCCCTACTGTTGTTTTATGAACCGACCTCAGCTCCACTCTGTCCGGCTGAATGCCTTCTATACTAGAAATTCGCTTTCCTCCGCATGCAGTGTCCTCCTGCTCTGCTGCAGCTGCTACATTTCTGCTGTCACTTAATTCTGCTTCTACCATCTCTTGGACTTCTTCGTTTTCTGATTTTTCAGTCAAGGGCAGTTCTTCCCCTCCAAAATCCAGCTCAGTTCTTTCTCCTGCTTTTTCAAGCCAGTTGTCTTCATCCAACTCAAGCTTCTCTGACCTTTGCTCCAGCTCTTCTCCCTCCTCGCTCCCAGTTGGCCGCACATCAGCAACAAGCGCTTCTCTCTCCTCTGCTTCTCCAAGACCGTTTTCAGAAGCTATGCCTTCATCTGCTGCACCTTCGTTCTTCTGCTCATCTGATTTCTCTGCATCATCAGGGACATCGGTTTCATCGAAGGGGGGTGGTGAATCTGAACATCCCATGACCTGATTTTCACCTTTCTCATTTTCACTAACTGTAAGGATGGTGTCTTCATCCATGGGTTTCGGAGAGATTGATGATACTGTTTCAACGTGCTCTGCATCTTCTGGCTTCTTGAAATCATTAATCTGCTGAACCGAGTCTTCAGACAGGAACTCCTGACCTTGCGATCCCAAACCAGAATTTTCTATCTGGACCGCTTGTTTGTCTTCATCTACCACTGTCCTTGGTCCAGTGGGACTCTCAGCATTGTCTGATTCTTCTGAGCACACAGTCTCTTTCTCATACACAAACTCTGTTGACATTCCTAAGTTCAAGCTCTGAGGTCTCTTCTCCTTCGGTACTTGGTAAGAAAGCTGCTCCTCTGTCAACTCACTAGTTGAGATTTCCTTCTCACTTTCAGCCTCGGTGTTTTCCAGAAGAGGTGAGCTGTCTTGGGACTTCTCTTCGGCAACTTCCAAACCGGTGTCCAAACAAGGGATTTCTGCTACACTGTGTCGGCTGTCCTTCACTGTAAATTCTGAGGGTTCTACTCTGGCTTTTCCAGACACCAGCGGTGATGGAAAACTGTCCATCTGGACCTCCTTCTCTTCACCATCCTCTCCTGTGACCTCAATATGAATCATTTTTGTGACGTCCCTTTCTTTATCCGGGTCTTTCTTTCTTTCCCAAAGGGAATCGGCAAATAAAGGAGGTGGAGAGGGGAACGCTTGGTTCTCTTCCTCCTTTGACCCGTGGTCCTGTTGACTAGTGTCTTGTCTCTCAATCAATACCCATTCCTCAGAACCCTACACATTAATATAGATTAAACACAGTTAGAAGAGTGTACTGTGGTGGAGCGCAAGCCATACATGGCAAAGTTCTGTTTGAACAACATGTAATGCTGGGTTTAAATGCCATAGTCAGTTCAAGAACATAACACGCAATTGCATTGCTCATCGTTTTGTGAACGTGAGAGCCGTTGCATACGCTGTTAAGCGTCAATTGCCACTGCAGTGTATAATTTCGAAGAACCTCAGGGATTTTCTTTCCATCCACTAATTAGAAGCATGTCTTACAGAAGTCAATGGACCAAACGTCTGACTTCCACTAACTGCAGCATCACTTGACTGGGCATTTAATCAGTAGCTAAAATCCTTTGCCAACACCTTAGTTTCTCGTTTCTGGCTGGCCATCATATCAATACAAAGCATGACTGCGTAGGAGAAGTACAAGAGAGAAGAGCAACCTCGGGAGATGCCACCACAGTCTTCTGGACGAAGCCCTCCAAAATGCAGCCGTTCACAGGCTCCTTCCCCCCCACTCGTTCCGACAGCTGGCGGGGGGATCGAGCAAAACCCACCAGGATGGGGGGGAAAGAAAGAGGGGGTAACAGTTAGAGCATGACGCACTGCTCACTTTCGCTAGCTGTATCCCCACATTTTTCAGACCAGCTCCAGAGTCTCGCTGCCTTTCGCTTCTGTCTGTGCCGCACGTTTACTTATTTGCGGGGATATAAAAGCACTTTCCAGCAATTTGCAGCACGTCAGCACGGTCCGCGCCGCCCTTCTTTTTCAGCACGAGGGTGGCCTGCCTGTCAGGAGAACTTGGATGTGAACACAAACGCCGAAGGCAACGAAAACCGCCCTAGAAAAACCAATATGCCAAGATGCAGAAATGAGGAAGTGTCAGCACGCACTCAACCTCTTGAAATCTTTCACGTTGTAGCTGTCACACGTCCGCTGCGGGCAAAACAATGGAAATGGAAACTATCTTGACCTGAAAAGGCCACGTTCGCAGCAGAAACACGGCACCGTTTTCCACTTTCTCCTGTAGCGCAATAATGAATGATGATGAATGATGGCGCTCAGGTTAGAGGCTCCAATTTTACAAAGAAATAAACAGCGTCGACTGGAGGGGATGAACGAGTTATTTCTCACATTAATCCACATAGCTGATTACCTGTGTTTAACCGGAGCGATGTCAAACATCATATTCATTTTTTGCTCAGGGGAGTCCATTCTCGTTTAAAAAACGGCACGTAACTTATTTCTACGCGGAAGGAAGAAAGTTATTATATAACAGCCCAATTCAAATTGAGGCAGTCGATGCTGGGAGGTTTTTAGCGATTAGAGTCAAAATTGTATTTTCACCTGCCAGGCAGTTATGTGTGCAAAGCAGAGCGCTGCAAAACATGTTCCTGAATTATTCATAAGCCAAACTTATTATCCACTGGTTTCTGATTTGTCGCTAACCTGATTGGCTCCTCATTTCCATACTTTAGCCTCCACTATCGCACGCGCAAATAGGTCGGCTTGCGGTGTCGTCCCGCAAAGACGCGGCGTCTTCGGAGTACGGAAATTCTGCCGCGTACGCCACCGACAGCACGTTCATTCAGCCTTAGCTCATAAACAGGATAATCGTGTGTAATCTTCCGAGGCCTCGTGTCAAACACACGTTTGTCAGCTCCAGACATCGCAGCAGGCGGTGAACCCCGGAAACCCGAATTTCCACCATGAAAACACAAACAATTGCCGTTCATAATGTCGCTGCTGCATTTTCTTAAATATGTGCTATTTATGTATCCACTCATATGTCCATTTTATATAATATTCAAATCATGGACCGCACCATCTTGTTACCCTTTCCAACGGAGGAAAAGGAATATGCTGAATATCGAAGCAAGGGCCTCGTGGTCTGATACGTAGGCGTCAGACTGAGAATGTATCATATATAGAGACGTGTAGTGAGTAGGAATTAATAAGTCATTAACTAAGTTCCCTTGATCAAAGACATCAGATAAATAAACAAACAAATAATAATAATACAAAATGGTACACGATTACAGGACGAAATGATACAAGGAGTGTGACATCAAAAAAATGACAAAATTGTCTCATTTTCGGACCGATGAGCATTTCTTTTCCATGTTTCCAAGGTTTTCCTACATCATTTCCACCTTGGATGCTTCCTGACCTGCGGAAATTGGCATGGAAGGTGCGGCCACAACTGACACATCTACAGAAGCAAAAAAAAAAAAAAAAAAAAAAAAAGAGGCACATGAAAAACAACTTCTGCTTTCAACGCAGAAACGGCTGGCCGCCAACCTGGTCACGCGGGAATAAGACGTAAAATTTTAAGAGCGATACTCTGTCCAGTGGAAAAAATAAGAAAATAGCACGTTATGGGGTCAATAATAAAGGCTCACTGGAGTGTGTCTGAGAAGAGCTGCATGACCAGGATGGCCGACCAAGGCGACACCCCCCCGAGCTGCCGGACTGATGCCGCTCAGGAGATGCTGCCTTTGGGAGTCATCCTCCTGCCCTCGGCCCCAACTCACAGCCTTCTTCTCGGGGGTTCCGCCCGGCGATGTTCCCGACAGCCGCTTCTCCCTCTGCATCAGCTTGCTGTTGGGCTCCTTCAAGGCCCTCTTGAGCTCGTTGATGCTGGCCTGGTGCTTGAGGAGGACGTCTTCGGACTTGTCCAGGAACTGGAGCAGAGCGGGGAGTGCGAGGAGGACAGGTATCAACGATGGGCCTCCCTACGCGCGGGCGGGTGGGCGTCATGCTGCGGGTCGAGGGACGGCGAGGCCGTCTCCCGTGAACGCGCAAGCAAACGGGACCAGGAACCATAAGCGCATCCGCATTCACACGAACACCGGAAAATGCCACCGCACAGCACGTTTACTAACACTGCGACAATGGCTCGCTGAACCGCAGCTTGTCACACAACTGCTGAAAAGCACGAGAAGCCCGACAGGTCACCGCTCCCCGTTCCTCCCTCGTATTTCGGACAACTTCAGAAGGAAAAAAGGTGTCGAATGCTGAACGGAGGATATACTAGAAGGAAATGTCCTCGACAGACTGCGGAAAAATACCTCCTATAATAATCGAAAAAACGTGAAGGCATTTATCAAATACTTTCTATTTATTCACTTCTCCAAACTCACTTACGTTGTTAATCTCCCTGCAATTATTTACACATTTATACAACCGGGTAATTTTACTGGAGCAATTAAGGGTAAGTACCTTGCTCAAGGGTACTACAGCTGGAGGTGGGATTCAAACCTGCGATCTTCAGACCGAAAGGCAGCAGCTCTAAGCACCATACTACCAAATTCCCTTTTCACTATGATTCCATAGTGATTGTCTCTGCTGAAGTTGCAGCTACATAATTAGCGACGCATTTCACACACACACATTTGCTGAAGCCACTTAGCCCAAGAAGGGTCGCGGCGAGCCGGAGTCTAACCCGGGAACACAGAGTGCAAGGCTGGAGGGGGAGGGGACACACCCAGGACGGGACTCCAGTCCATCACAAGGCACCCCAAGCGGGACTCGAACCCCAGACCCGCCAGAGAGCAGGACCCAGTTAAGCCCGCTGCACCATCGCACCCCCCCTACCAATGCATTTCAACATTAATAAATGAACACAAGAAAAATGACAACAGACAAGCGCAGCCATGCTGAACATGGACTCTCTCCATGATGTCCCATCGGAGACATTGCGGGCGGATGCACGGGTACGAGGCAGAAAGAGAAGTACCTCCTGCTTGTGTCGAGGGGTCGACTCCTGATCCAACTTATGGGGAGGGTTAGGACAGGGTGGGGGTGGGGTAAAAGAGGGGTTGGGCATTTGGAGAGCGGGCACAGAGAGAAAGAGGGAAAGTGTCGATGGTAAGTTTAGGGAGTAGGAAGACAGACAGGACGATCCAATAATGCCAGCAACAGGCAGGCAGGCAGACACACACACACACACACACACACACACACACACATACACACACAGACACACAGGGAGCATCAGTCTAATTCTAAAGGAGTCAACTGGGTGAGGTTCAACTGGCCTTAATTTCTCCTCCAAATTAAATAAATCCAACCGCTGCTTCAGGAACATCCAATTATGAAATCCAGATTTAGAAAGCTCCTCTTTTCACACGCTGCACATGACGCCCAGCCGACAAACAGGTGGGACAGTAAAGGGAATCATGTCCAGATGATGCACGGTAATTGCCATCGTGTCACTTTCCCTTTTAAGAAGGAAATTAGGCAGCTGTATTAAAAAAAAAAAAAAAAACATCACACTTCATAAGGTGTTTATAATATTACAGATGACAGGGGTGCATATTTATTTATTTATTTTTATTTATTTATAAGCAGCTGGAAAGTTTGCTGTGATTTTGGTGCAAATTAGTTGATTTCAAGAGCAAACAGAGGAGAACATTGGAGGCATATTTCTAACAGCAACACAGTGAGCTGTGATGGACATTAATAATTAATAATCCCATTTGGCCTGTGGTCAGTTACCGTAAACGGAGCAAGAAACAAGGATGAAATGATGAGGCTAATAAGGAGGAGACATGGACAAAGCAGGCTGACAGACAGGTGGACACTTGGGTCACCAGGGACTGGGTACCTCCTGTTTAGTGTCAGCGAGAGACTCATCATCCTCCTTCTGAAAGCAGGGGACCAAAAAGAGAGAGCGAGTTAGTTGAAGGTACCGACAAATGCGCGCGCACACACACACACACACACACACACACACACACACACACACACACACACAAACAAACAGTCAGCAGGGCGTACAGCTGGAGCTCTGTTAGTCTGGGCGCTCGGCTAAAGAGGGGGATGTTAGACCTTGACTGGGGCAAGACAGCGGGGGGTCAGTGGATTAGTTGTAGCATCGAGAAGGACAAGGGAGGGATGTTAAAGGCAGGGAATATCGTTGGGGCTCCTCTACAGGTGTGAGGTCACTGTCAAAGTGAGGCAGGTAAGTTTTCACCTTGGGTACCATAGTGTACCACTGATCTTCTCCAACTGTGAGGCCATCCGTACAAAAACACTGCATCAGACAGCCTCAAGTAAACGCTTTTCAGCTATCAAATGTAATAGAAAATATCAAACTATATTTACAAAAAAAATCCAAATATTAAAATAAATCACATACACTCATTCCCCGTTATTCCGTCTCCCGATATCTGATTTTTTACACATCCCGTCTGTGATTATTAATACCACTTATTGTTAATCAGTCAGGAGACACATTTAAAAACTGCGTCAAGCAGTGTGTGAGAGAGACTGCGAGATACAGTGCTTTCATTTTCATATTATTCATTTGTTTATGTGTCATATAGCCTTCATCTTCCTCAAACCGATCCACACACACTATCACAGTAAGTTCACTCTGTGAAGTCAATATTTTACACAGTGTGTGTGTGTGTGTGTGTGTGTGTGTGAAAAAGAAATAAACATATAATATACAGTAATGACATAATAAGACTTTGTTCCAAATGTAGAGCTAAAAAATATTCTGATATGGAAGCTTTTTAAATACAGACGTATGTTTGCTGCTATAGTTCAAAAACACATTTCACAGAGGCAACGTAATTAAAAAATAAATTTAAAAAGATATATTTTCTGGATAAAAACTGTGAAAAAGCTGCGTAAAATTTTTACAACTTTTCCAAACGATATTAGGCATCGTTTTTGATCATTTTGGAGTGAACTTGGGAAGGGTTTGGAATGCATTTGAATTTTCCCCATAAGATTTAAGGGAATAAGTCATTTCTTCAATGTACGGTCAGTTTTCAGCAATAAATTCAGACCAGTCAATGGGGCGAAAGTGTAAATTGATTCAATTTACCTGTACGCCAGTTTTAAAAAGCAAGGTTCAAAATACTTCATACAGCAAAAAAAAAGCGCAGTGCCGTGCTAAATGTCGAAGCGAAAAGCCACATATTTTTCAACAGTTTGCCTCGTCATTCAAGCGCTTTGCACGGAACACATCTAAATCAGAAAAGAAAATGAACGCATCGTGACCTGATCGAAATTTGAAAGCTTTTATCATTGCCACACTTGACAAGATTCATCACTTGTGCAAAACAGACGAACACATTTAGAGAATTATGCATTAGTTTCCTCTCGGAGGTTCAGACAGGGACAAAAACACTGGGAAGGACGCACAACCGGCATGTACCTTGAGTTCAGACTCAACCATGTCTGCTCCCTCAATTTTTATTATAGTCTGCTTTTAGGGAAACAAAAACAAGGGGACAATTAATATTCATAGGGTGTTTCAATAATATATTATCCAATCTGTTACACTGGCAAACATTTGGGGTTTACAGTGTGTATCTCCGTGTGTTTACGCAGGACATGTGTGTGTAATGTGACACGAGTGTGTTACATTTTTACATCACATACTGTATCGCAATGACCCTTTAGCAGTTTCCCTGCCTTTATTTTCATAATCCTCTCATCATTTTTCAGATTCTCTCCCCAAGATTTAAAGCATTTTAACCCCTGCAAGATATTATTAGCTATGACTGAGCTCGAGAGGTATATTCAACGCATCCGTGCATCTGCAGCCAAGTCATTACAGTCGTACCTCGCGTTACAAACATCCGAGTTCCGGATTCTCAAGCATACACACATTTCCCAGTTTACGTATTTTTAATTGCATTTTCTCAGCCGTCATATTTACTGAAAACTCTCTGTTGCCAAGCGAAAACGGCCCAAATTTCTGCTTTGCCCCATTAGAGGGCAGCAAAGCAAGAAATGAATGACGGCAGTTGCTCGGCCCACAGCATCCATGCATTGTCTGAAGTTCTTCGGTGACTCTTTTGTCAAGATCAACTGAGGATTTATAAATCTCTGCATCCAAAAGATACACGCAGCTCTTTTTTACGCTAGTAGCAGATGTCGAAACAAGATGCTGACTCGCTATACGCAGAGCACAGTACAAGCGAGGTGTGAACCTTTGCTACGGTAAATAAAATAAGGGGTCAATATTGTACTTCTGTGCAAATCAAGGAAACTGCAGGTGAATCTACCTTCAGCTCCTTCTTCCGGGTGGGAGTGATGACGCCGTCTTGTTCCTGAACGGGCTCCCGGGCCGCGTCCTCGCCCTCCCGGTGATCGTGCCTCTCGTTCGGGTCGAGGTTCTGCTCGGCAGCGGATGGGGGGCGCGTGCGCTCGCTGCCGCTGCGCGGGGACACGCCGTCCTGGTGCTCTCCGAGGGCAGAGGCTGAGCGGGAGAATTCTGCTGGTCAGAGGTGTGAGAGGGAGAGCGAGGGTCGGGGTGGGGCAGGACAGGGGCAGGTGAGGGGGGCTGGGCACCACAAGCTTCAGAGAGCACGCTGTGGGCCAGTAGGAGCAAAAGGAACTTATTTCCCAGCCGATTTGAGAAGCATCCTTTAGAGAGTATGTTCGTTTCATGACTGATAACTTTGATGTTGCAAGATATTATACCGGTTGGGAAACATCGAAAAAAACGTCTTTTCTTTTCTTAGTTATAGGCAGGTGATTGAGTGCTACTTTATAGCCTTCGGGAATGATTAGGAATTCGTATCGATCCCAATACAGCTGTGCTGAGGTCAGTGCGACAAGTTGCTGCGTCATTGCTACGTTGCTGCAATTGCGATAGGAAAATTCAATAATGATGATGTAAAAATTACATTAAAGTGCACTGGCGCAGTTCGTCTTGATCACAAAAGAAGGCAAAATGGCAACGCAACCTGCTGCAATAACTGAGCTAGTGACACAAGGCTGAACAAGTGTGAACTCGCATATGAGCGCTAGTCGTAATTAAAGTGGGGTGGCAATTAGTAATAATTCATCGATATGAACACTTTATGTCTTATTGAAGAAGCAAACTTTTCAATAAAAAAAGTTGAGCAACTGGAACAATAATCCAAATTTTAAATCATATTTGGTTTTTATTCCCTTTGCTGTCCGCAGGGCAGACATGAATGATTTTTCTTGGGGTGATCCATTGTCAAAGGGTGGATATAAAGAAAAGATAAATTACCGAACAGGAGACGATCGTATTACATCTGAGTTCTTCAAACACATTGAGAGCATCATTCATACTGAGTATTTAAAAAAAAATAAAAAAATTAAAAAATCAGCTAAGAGCTTCTAGTACCTTCTCAATAAGCAGAATAGCCATTTACGGCAGTTTAAAAAGTAGAACTCCAAGTTCCGTTGAAGAAGCACGATAGCTTAGCGAGATTAAAACTGTTCAAAACTTAATTCTGTGTAATTATTCCATAAAAAATTTTGATGTTATTAAAATTGGTCTCCCCTGAAAGTTCGGATTCTTTCCATACTTGTTTCTTTTCAAGCAAAGTTTTCAAAAAAAGTCTAAAAACCTGCCAAAGGACTTCAAAAAATAATCCAGCTAATTCAACAGTCAGTCGAAAAGCTGGAAATGTATATTTGGTCAACCAGTCAGGATTATGTTGGTCTTCAGGGCATAACAACCTTTGCAAAAAAAAAAAAAATCAGGGTTAACTGAGCTATAAATAAGTGTGATTGTAGCTCTCGGAATCAGGGAGCAAAATTGCATCACACACACTCATTAGTTTGACCTTCTCTTGCTTGTTAATCCGCCAAAACCCAACATAAGTGTTGATAAGCTTCAGCCTGATGGGTCATCTAGCGACAAGCATGGATCCCACAGTAAGTTATGGGTGGATCAGTCAGTTTGTGGGGAGATTAGTGTGGCACAGAGGAGGATTAGTGGGGTGGAGGCTTCAAAGGACCAGGAAGCCGTATGACAGAAACGGAGAGCGGAAGGGAGGTGCAGGCTCGCAGAGATACCAACCTCCGTCCAGGCTGCGAGACAGCAGATACCTCTTGCTGGAAGAGCGCTCGAAGTGAGGGGCGGGCCGGTCGATGAGCGCACTGGCCTGCCGCGTCTGGGCCTGAGTCCTCCCACTGTAGCGGAACTTGGAGCCCATCACCAGGAAGCCTTTGGGGGGAGGCTCGGGTGACACAAGCCTGAAAGGTAACGGGCCGTAAGAGCCTATCGTCCTTCGACTCTACCCTTGATTGACAAAAAACGTGCAAACCAAGCGTTTAGAGTTATTTCTGAAACATTGACTGGGCCATCCTGGTACCAGAGTACACGGTCCCAGGCCAGTAGAAAGCAGAGCTCATGGATCTCAGAGCGTGGGAATGTTCTCAGTCATTCCCAGAAATGAGGCGCCGGTTGCTCCCATCGGGGTCAAAAAACGGGACCGAAACTGCACAGCTCATTTTCTCACACCGAGTACATTCCTGAAAGCCCAATTCCTCAGAACCACAAAGAGAAACAAGTCATAACAAGAAGGGGGAAAAAAAAGCAAAGATGACTCGAAGAACCCCAGGCGGGAGCAGGCACACAACAAAGTGACGAAAGTCGACCTACCCAACAGTCCACAGAGCTCTCGACCAAACACCGGTCCTTCTATTGGGTGTTTCTGTTTTCCACAAGTGCTCCACAAAATGTGCAGTGTAGCATCCTTACCGAAATGTGCAACAGAGTGCTTGTACATATATGTGCCGTGTGCTGCATTAAACAGTAGTGTGCACTTTAGTGACTCAACGGGAGTGTTGTGTGTGGTAAGATCTTCCTACAAGAAGGAAACAGGACAGCCTACCTAAACAAACCCTGGCTCCCTGTAGAAGACAGGAAAGAGAAGAGATACCAGCATATTTAGACAAAAAAGGCCCCCAGTATGGAGGAAACGAGGAGGTGATGGTCTATCTGAGGGGAAGAGACCAGCCTACCTGCAGAAATTCAGAGGTGACTTGCCTACTTAAAGAGAGAAGATGCCATCAATTCAGAAGAAGCAAGACCTTTCTATTCTAAGAAGCAGAAGGAAGAGCTGCCTGTCTGGCAAAAGTAAAAACATGAGAGACCAGTCTTCCTAAAGGGAGACCACCACTCGTGGTGAAAGAGATGAGAGACCAGCAAACCCGGTCTGCCTGAAGAATGGAAAGAGAGACCAGCCTACCTGAAGAAGGTGTGGTGCTCGATGCAGACTTTCCACAGCCTCTTAGCAGCTCTGTGGTTGGGCAGCTTGAAGCCAATGGTGCTTTCAAACTGTTCGTACTGAGTTGGCAAGGAGTTTGGAGGAGAAGAGGGGTTATTCTAATACCACATACTGAAATGTCATTATTATTATTATTATTACTACATTTACACTGCTAGATACACTACTTACACTGGGTCACTCATCCATACATCAGTGGAACACACTCTCTCTGTCACTCACACATTATTATTATCATCATCATCACACACACACACACACACACACACACACACACACACACACACACACACACACACACACACACACACACACACACTGGCTGAAACCTCTTGTCCCAAGCAGGGTCACGGCGAATCGGAGCCTAACCCGGCAGCAAAAGGCGTAAGGCTGGAGGGGGAGAGGACACACCCAGGACAGGACGCCAGTCCGTCACAAGGCACCCCAAGCAAGACTTGAATCCCAGACCCACCAGAGAGCGAGACTCGGTCAAGCCTGCTGTGCCCCCACCGTTGTTGTCATTGTTGGGCAGCATGGTGGCACAGCAAGTAGCACTACTGCTTCACAGCACCTGGGTGGTGCGAGAGGACGTGGGTTCGACTCCCACTCAGTCCGTGTGGAGTACGGATGTTCTCCCTGTGTCTGTGTGGGTTTCCTCTGGGTGCTCTGGTTTCTTCCCACAGTCCAAAGACATGCTGTTCAGGTTCACCCATAGTGTGTGAGTGACACAGAGAGTGAGTTTCACTGATGTATGGATGAGTGACCTATTGTAAATAGTGTAACGGAGCAAACAATATTACAAAATCTGAGCCATTAAACCAGCAAGGTATTTTTACTGAGGCAGGGCAATGTAAGAAGTCCAATCAAGGGTAATACAGCAGTACCACAGAGTGGAGCTAAAACTGGCAGCTTTCAGATTACAAGTCCAAGTCTTAGACTACCAGCATATCCCAATACACAGAGGTGTACACATTTATTCATCTTGATTTAGTCTTGCAAAAGAACTCAGTTATCAGAGCCCACTAGAGATTTCCCATCAACAGATCGAAAGTCATTCCACATAAATGTATGTATATGTGTATGTTTTGTAGTTCATGTGCAATACTAAATATTCAATGAGTCCAAAATATTCCTGTAAATTACATTTTTATGCTTATGCCGGTCATTACTGTAAGTGGCTGTTAACACAAGTGCTAAATTACCCAACAAAACGCACTGTTTTGCAGCCTTTGTTCGGAAACACAGATGATGAAAATGCATGGAATTAAACAAAAGTCCAAGATAATGCCTCAATAATACCAATGTATTTTTTAAATAATACAAGTTAATCGTAAAAGCTGCGCGCACAAACATAGACTTTATGACTTCCTGCGATAAAAGTGATTGACCACGTTGTAACTAGTAAAAAAGTAATTTTCTCCTATTTAGCAATGCTTTCTCATTGTACAGATAATTCATTTAAATATTTAGTGTTATTCGGCAAATTAGTGTGTAACACTTTGGGCAGGAATGGTCAGGAAGGAGACGATTTGCTCCTATACAGCCGGTTGGGTTAGGGTTAGGGTTAGCGCTATTGGCTTTGGACCCAAAGGTCAGAGATTCAATCCCCACCTCGAGCGGTCGTACCCTTGGGCAAAGTACTTACCCTAAATTGCGCCAGTAAAATTACCCAGCTGTATAAGTGGATAACTAATGGTAACCTTAAGATTGTAAGTCGCTTTGGAGAAAAGCATCAGCTAAATGAATAAATGTAAGTGCAAAAAACAAGAGGTGGGTGTTAAAGAGCCTGGACACTTTAGAGGAGAGAACTTCAAGTAAGAGAGAGCAGCAGAACTATTTAGTTCACAGATAGACCAACTGGAGTGAAACAGAGGCACGCATGGGCTCAGATGTTCGCCTGATATAAAAAAGAAAATCAATGCAGAAATATCCCTCTAACTGCGAGAAGGTCTAAAATAAATCTAGAAGGCTGATTTCAGCATCCAAGCATGAGCACAGCTCTGTTAGATCTTCGATATTAAAACTTCTTTTCTGCTTCTCTTCAGTATTCAAGCATGAGCGTGGCTTCGCTCCACTGCTACATTAATACATCTTTTCTCTTTCTCTTCTGCGGGTGCTGGCAGCTGCATGGGCAGAAGGAAAAGACTTCTTTATCCCTCTCCTGCACAGTCACCCTGTGTGTTTCCTCCACTTGAGCGTTGCCTGACCTGGTTCAAGCCTCGAAAGAGCTCTATGCAACTGCAGTGGCACTGTTCCCAGCTCCGAGAAGCCCGAGGTCCCACAGATGCCCTACTAGCCTTCCAACGTAGAAGCTCTGGCACCAGCTAGCCGCTGATTGGCTCTACCTTCCAGCCCCCTGCACCACGGTAAGTTCCAGATTCCCACCCCATCCACACTAGCCACAGGCAAGCCATTCCTTACCTACCTCATCTTTCATAAAATGATAATCACACCACAGAGAATATGGCACTGACCAACCAGCCACTGCACTGAATGCTTACCTCTCCTGGACGGATCTTGATGTAAAAATTGCTCCTTTTGTAGGAGATCTTGAGGATTTTGGGCCAGGCGAAGCGGTTGATCCGCAGGCGGTCCCGGTAAATCAGCAAGCCATTGGCGCACACGCCCAGCATGATGTCAATCCCTTCTGAGTCCTGGGGTGAGAGAGACTTGAGGAGCAAAATGACCGCAAGTGCCCAGAAGATGTGATCCTAGTCACTCCCTTCCAAAGTCAACAGGCCATGCTTCTGGGTTGTGTCTCACATCCGCACGATACACAGAAAAAGCAAACTGCCACATATATGTGCACAAACACACTATGGGTCATAGCACATTATGGATCCCTCATCAAAGGCCAGAGCTTACCTTGGCATGATGGAGGTCCACCCCATACATGGAAAGCTTCTTGGCATTCTCCAGGAAGTTAATCTCCGCCTCTGCTGGAGTCATCCCCCTTAGGCAAAATTGCAGGGAACACCTTTAGTGCATGATCCCAAAGACTCGTGAAAGCACTAAATGCCCAGCAGTACCGGATCGTGTCCACATCCTGAGCCAAGTAACCTTGAGATGAACATAGCAGCCGAGTGTGAGAGGGTTTGAAAAGGACCCGACTGGGCCACTCTGATACCAGTGCCTGGTAGACAGCTGAGATGGACACTAGAAGAATGCAAGGCTACTTGTAGATATGCATCACGTACTGCGTGACACCGCATGAAGAGAGTCTAAACCCAAGGACCAAGGGTTGAAGAAGACTTAGACCCAGCACTAAAGAGCTCTGCATAGGGGCGTAGGGGCAGCCGATAGCACAGCAGTTAGAGTTGCTGTATTTAGATCACATGTGAACATTTCCGGTTTGAATGTCACCGACAGCTGTAGTACCCTTGAGTAAGGTATTTACCCTCAATTGCTCCACTGAAGTTACCCAGTCGTATTATGGGGAAATCTTACACTGCAAGTCGTTTTGGAGGGAAATGTCAGCGGAATGAATAAATGTAAATGCTCGAAAATCACACACAGACTTGATGGAAGCTGATAGGAATTAAACCAAGCACACACACACACATTTTCAGAACCGCTTGTCCCTTACGGGGTCACGGAGCCTACCCGGCAACACAGGGCGTAAGGCCGGAGGGGGAAGGGGACACACCCAGGACGGGACGCCAGTCCGCCGCAAGGCACCCCAAGCGGGACTTGAACCCCAGACCCACTGGAGAGCAGGACTGTGGTCCAACCCACTGCGCCACCGCACCCCTTTCTTAAACCAAGCATTCAAAGTCAAATCAACTCGGAGACGTCATTCGCCCCCTAGGAGTTCAGATAAACTTCCCTCTTCGTCAAGTTCATTTCACACTGGTAGTTTCATTGTGTGCGGCAAAAACAAGGCTTTGTACGACTGCTGTTACCGTGGTACTGAAGTTCTAATTGGGTTCAAGTGTTAAGCTCCTGGTGTAGCAAAGGTGGGCTCGACACAGGGAGGACCCCCAGAGCATGAAAAAGTGGGAGGCTACCTCATCAAACACTTTCATACAGCATATACAGCACACTGTGCCATCATACAAGAGTGGTAGAATATGACTGTTTAAACTGATATAAGACAATTCCAAATTGCCTTGACTTTCCAATTATAGTGTTGGAAGATTTTTAAAAAAGCTAAGGAAAAATTCAAAAATGCATGTACATAATTTCATGCAAGCCAGTGATAAAACCAACACTAACGTCTCTAACGAAACTACCGAATTCTAGAACTTACTATAAAAATGATTGACTGGTCAAGGAACTAGGGGTGCGGTGGCGCAGTGGGTTGGACCACAGTCCTGCTCTCCGGTGGGTGTGGGGTTTGAGTCCCGCTTGGGGTGCCCTGCGATGGCCTGGCATCCTATCCTGGGTGTGTCCCTTATGCCCTGTTACCGGGTTGGCTCTTGTTCCCTGCGACCCCGTATTGGGACAAGTGGTTCTGAAAGTGTGTGTGTGTGTGTGGTCAATGAACTGCACAGGAGAGTGGTACTGCCTTTGTAACTTTTAGCAACACATCACATTTATTTACTCACCAGGATAATTTTACTATAGCAATTCAGGGCAAGTACCTGATTTAGGAGCACTATAGCAGGTGGGGAGATTCAAACCTGCAACCTTTGGGTCTTAAGGAGCAGCTCTAACAACTATGCTACCAGTTACCCCCATAACCTTTCCTTTGTTACCTGCTGTCTTTGGACTTGGACTCACAAACCATAAGAGAAACATTTTTTTGAGTCTTGAATAAAAAGCAGAAGCAGCTGTACATGGAAAAATATTTTCTGCTGCTCACCACATGCAATTTCCTTAATGATTCCTAACCTGTATTTTAATGTGACATTTTTCCTTCGCAATTTATCTTTCTCTGCCTTTGCAACCTTTTGAGGCAACATTTGTAATTCTGCTAAAATGTTGATGTTTACGATAAGATGACAAGATCATTCACAGCAGTGTTTGACACGGGATGATCTTCATCTGAGCTCTTTGAACTTCAGGCTTTATTTAAAGTAGTTTATGGATATCCAATTTATACAAATTAGTTTCACTTTTTAAAAAACTGAGTATTTATACGTTTACGCAGTTTACTTCCGAAAGCTTGCACCGAATCTTCTATTTCAGTTGCGAGTTGGAATGACCATAATCAGTGTTGCGACTGGTTCAGATGTTTGGTGTAGCAGGAAGTAGGAAGCCTATTCACTTTTTGGTTTGTTGTGTTCACGTCCTTTGCAAAGTGAAACAAATAGAACAATAAAGTAAAATAAATACAACTGAATAAATACAACTGAATAAAATACCTGTATTGGAGGTCAAATTAACACGCAACTGAATGAAAATTCCATTCTAGTGAAGCGTGACCCTGCTGTACGGAAAAAAAAATTATACATATTTTAACTAGCAGCTGCACTGTTCTGAACCGTGTTATATCGGGGAGTTTTTGACAGTTTTACAGGTTCTGATATTATTATATTATTATATTACCTGTAGTTACGGTGCAGTTCCATCACCCTCTCCTCAAGCTCCCGCGTCTGGTTGGGGGCGAAGCGGAAGTCACTGACGTAGTCAGCGCCGTGCTCGTCTTGGTCGTAATCCCCCAACTCGGCCTGAACCGCATAGGACCCCAGCAGGGCGTGCGTGACGAAGGAGCAAGGTAGGCGGCCCGAGAGGATGTCGTCTCTCAGCTGTAAACACAGGTAGTACCTGCCGGGGGGGAGGTGAATATAGAAGACGCGTGTCGAGCACGGTACGAGGGTTTATCGTACTCTGTCCGAAGGATGAGTCTTCCAGAAGAGGACAGGAATTAACAAGGTATCCAAAATGTCCCCATGATGTAAAGGAAGACGAGGGGGTAAGCAGACTGGAGTTTCAGTAGGGAGGGACTACGAGGGCAAATAAAAATTCTGATCGAACGCTGCCATAAAAATCGAGATCTAGGTATCGCTCCACTAACTCGTCCTTTCCTTGTCTTTCCCATACGGACATTTCCCCTTCCCTGCGATACCTGTCCATGTGCTCACCTTTCTCACGCTGGCTTTGCTAAAATTACACCATCTCACGCCAGCTAGCTAGCCAACTACCGAAGCTATCTACATAACCTGAACCCCCATACTCTGATATTGAGCTTTACTTATTATACTAATTATTCATTTATGATATTTATTGATGCTGAGCTTTATTCATTGATTCACGACCAATGAATTTGCAATCTTTTTTTATTGATTCACGATCCCTTTGGGTCAAAGCATCTGCTAAGCAGTGTAAAATCTCAACATGTGGCACAGCTCTGCTCTTCGTAACCGTGCTCACGCTACCCTTCACTTCGCTTACTAGGCGTGCCGTCCATCGGCTTGTGTCAGCATTGCCCTCGCTGTCCTCATCCACCCTCACCTACCTGGTGATGTCCTCAGTAAGCTGCGAGGGGTCAGGGGGGTAGAACTTGACCGCGAAAGCAAAGTGCCACGGGGCGGCTGGGAGGGAAAAAAAAAAATAAAAAAACAGAACGGAGGTTAAGCAGGACGTGAAATAGACCGTGACTAAGCGGCCGCCAAACTGATACATTCTGCGAGCGTCCTCCATTAGATCCGCATGACCCAACATAGCTTCAGAAAACCAACAGATAACAGAGTCAGTAATAAAGGGGAAATGATGACTGAATGACTGTTGCTCTTACTATCCTTCTCAAGATAGATTAATAATATTAACTAAGCTGTATGATATAATCATGAGCTACTCCTTCCTCTCGCTTAGGTTAGTAAGAGGTGTTTCACAGTACAAAAAATATAAAATAACGTGTCATTTGTGTGTAATACTGGTCTGAATGAGCCATTTCGCCGCTCCGCGGTGGCGGCGCAGGAGAACGCGGCCGTTGAGACACTCACTGCGCATCTGCTTCTTGATTTCCTTGGAAGGGTCCAGCCAGTTCTGGAAGAGAGCCACAAGGAGCCACATCAGGACCGTATTGCACGTTCGCACACACTTCACACTCTGCCTCTGCTGGCTCACAGAGCATCTCTAATTGCAGGGTGTGTTCCCCAGAAAAGGCCGATCCCATATGTCCTAATCGGAGGAAATAGAAGCTAAACTTCACTGCTGAGATCATCAGGGCACACGTGCAGAATTAAGCATCTGCCACCCTACTGCAAGGCTAAACTACCCTAGACCGCATTAACGGAATTGCCCTATGGGGCGACGCAATGACCTTATCAACCACTAGAGGCAGTGTTGTGCAGCCGCCGCACCGGTTAGCTATGTGAAATACACCGTGGGATGCCGTTTGCCAGCGAGGCAATCGCACAAGCCTGGTATGAAAAAAATCAAGGCGCAGCATGGCACCAACTGACTATTTATTTAATTCCACTTAGCCCAGAGAGTACGAGCCAGCGGCTTGTTTGTGTTAATAGCCTTTTTGGCAGGATGAGTCACGGTTAGTTTTCATTCTGGTGCAGCGAAAAAGGACGATGAGGGCCGGTGGGCCGGTCCACTTCAATGCAGCATCTCATGTAAGTCACGGGCAGCGGGAGACGAGTCGCACACCGCTTTCGCAAACCAAACGAAGCGGTTTGCTCCGGCGCCTTGAGGAACCAACTGAGTAAATGGACGTCTCACAACAACTCATTGCCGGATGGAGGTGACCCCGTGCGGGCAAGTTAAAGACCATTTAGACCAGCAGAAAACACCCCTTGTCCCTTTAAATGTGTCACCCGCATATTGCTTAATCTGAAGCCTTCCCAACAAGGCCGCTCTTCACTCAGCAGCAACTCGGTCATAGTCCAGGAACGCGGCAGCAGAATAAACATTAACCTGGACGGCAGAAAAGCTGCGCCACCACAAACGAGCGCGAGGGAGGCTTAGAAATGGCATTTCAATCACGTCCGCCGGGTTTAAGGTCAGAGCGGTCCCCCGCGGGCTCGCCCCACTCTGATAATCTTGCCTTGTACCTTTAAAGGGAACACTCTGCATGCTCTCTGTTGGCACTCGACGTGCTCTCAGATGAATGACTGCAGCCGTGGCGAAGCCAGCCTCTCTCTCTCGCTGCATCTCATTATATCTGGATCCTTCTCCAGAGGACCATCCAAAATCACTGTACTGCAGGTAATGGGCCCGGAATGGGGCCGTTACAAAAAGCAAAGTTTCAGACCAAGCCTGAGCTCAATGCACTGACGCAGCCAGCATGTGTGGAACTATATAGCGCCTTAGCCTTGCCGAACAGCCACGCCACAAATATGTAGGGAACGGCTACGCCCCAGAGGCTGGCTGAGACAGGTAAGGGCAGAGACAGCAGTGCTTTCTTCTCTTCTCCCCAGCTCCTGAGCTACCTCAAGGCAGGACGATGCAGATGGGCTATTGATAGCGTTCAACGCCCTGCAGAGGTCAAATCTTATCCAGGTTTGGTATAATAACCCCAATTACAGGCAGCCTCCATCACTCTGACTTTGTGTTCATGGGCATCATAAAACGAGCTGCCTCCACGTCTGAAGGTTATTTGCACGTCCCCCCCGCCCCCTTTTGTACTTCAGCAGAGGAGGTCTAACTGTCATTCACCGAAACACTGGAGCACACCAGCTGCCGCATTCGAGTCCGTTCCCAGCAGCGAGTAATAACATGCGGTCCGCAGCAGACGACTGACCGGAAGGATCAGCTCCTCAAGCCACAGCCTTGCTTTCCTTCCCGTTCACTTTAACGGGTTCCTCTCGTTCCCTCAAGGCATCCCAACGCCCAACGAGCCTTTGAACATGTGCTGCGAGGAAGTGCCGTCATATGGCCTCCATGAGAAACACCGCTGCTTAAAGGGGATTGAAGAAACGCAGTGAAAACTTCAGCGCTTCCCATTTGAAGCGACAGTCAACGGGAGAGGCAGCCCCCCCCCAGGAGAACAGCGATGCTGAGGATGAGCTTATGTAACTGGTTGGGTGGACCAGACTGAATGGCAATACTGCCAGATATCTTGCAAGGTTTACACTTGTTGCACCCTTGTTGTCACACGCTGTATTTTCTATGATTTTCTCGCTTTGGAGAAAAGCACCTGCTAAATGAATAAATTCACATTTATTCATTTAGCAGATGCTTTTCTCCAATGAACTCTGTGTAGTGTTATCAGCCCACACACCTTATTCACCGCGGTGACTTACACTGCTAGATACACTACTTACAGTGGGTCACTCATCCATACATCAGTGGAAAAAACACACACTCTCTGTCACTCACACACTATGGGGAACCTGAACAGCATGTCTTTGGAATGTGGGAGGAAACCAGAGCACCCCAAAGGGAAAACATGCAAATTCCACAGAGAATGAGCAGGGATCAAACCCCTTTCCTCTCGTAAAACCCAGGTGCTGTGAGACAGCAGCGCTACTTGCTGTGCCACTGTGCTGCACATTAATACTAAATGCAAATGTACCTCAGCCAAATAGAATGACAAGGCTTTTCAGCCTCACAGTGCAGATGCTGCGATAATGCCAATTTTTTTTAGACATCTTAGTAAGGTTAGTATAACTTCAATTCATTCATCTGATGCGTTTCTCCAAAGCAACTTATAGTGTTAAGCTACTCAGAGAAATTTTACTATTTATACAGAAGGGCCATTTTTTACCATATCAGCTCAGACAAGAACCTCAGAATGGGGATTTGTACTTAGCTCTTTTAAGTCCAAAGGTGGAAGCTTTAACTACTATGCCACCTGCCCCCCGCATATAAGGGCAGCATTACTGCATGTGCAGCCCTCATTACATGGACTCCTCCTTGAGGCTGGAAAAGAAGGACATACTACTGATGGAAAACGATCAACCCAGAAATTAATGTGCAGCCATTAAAGGAGACAGGTCAATTGTTCTGCTTTATTTTAGTTCAGGGGCTCAGAGTTATCATGACTGTTATTTGCGCAATAAGTCAAGGTGGACGTGCCTTTCACCTTGGCCCTCTTCGCTCGGCCTCATGCCGTCTCTGGGCCGCAGAACAAATGAGATGTGCAGACAGACAACACGTGGAAGTTTTGGCACGGCGCAGCTTTACCGATATAATAAGCACAGTTCAACGTGTTGGGTGTATTCTGCTGAAATGAGACATAGGAGCACTCGAGATTACAGGAAAGCGAATCAACAGGAGAACCATTATGAGCTCCAGCGGTGTGGCAACAACTCAGACTGCCAGTGGAGACCCCACAGTGGGGTACCAGGTGGTGCAGAACTCGCAGCTGCTGCCGCCTTTGGATCCGAACGTTTGGGCTCGGAGGTTGCAGGTTTAAATTCCACCTCCTACTGCAGTACCCTCAGCCAAGCTACTGACACCAAATTGTTCCAGTAAAAAGTAAAATCGTTGCAAGCCCATTGTGAGAAAAGTGTCAATCAAATGCGAATAAATCGAGGACTGCAGTGGTCCGAGAATAAGAAGAGCGCTTGGGAAATTTTGCACGTCGACTGCTATTGATACAACCGGGTAATTTTTACCGTATTCATTCAGGGTAGGCGCCTTGATCGAGGGCACTGCAGCAGAGGGGTCAGCTCTAACCACTACGCCACCTGCTGGTACATGTTGGCACACACTCATCAGCATCGATCGTTTCGTTCCTCACCCCAGTACAGCAGGGGGCAGTGATGCGCCTTCCTTTCATTTTGCACACGACTTACGGACTCCTGCTGCAGAGGATGAAGAGATTTAAATGGTTGAAAAGGGACGGAGACGGTCACACTTGGGCAGACGCTTTAAACCGTCAGCCTCGGTTAAGAAAGACTGCATCCCGACTCGCCCTGATGTGCAGCGCATCGCTGCGGCCGGCGAGTTTCCTTCCGCACGCTCAAAAGTCAATCGACATCCAAAGAAAGCGTCACAGGCTCCCAGCAAACACCTCCGTAACCAAGATACTGTATTAACAGTCAACGGCATGTTAAAGAAACACTTTGTGGAAGAGCCGTTTTTTTCGGAAACTTTATAAATGATAGAAATGGAGGCGAGAAACCACCGGGGTGGGGGAAGGGGAGGGGGGGGTGGTCGTAGCACAGGCAAAGTCCCCACCTTCTGGCTGTCTGCATCACTGAAGGTCAGGCCAAAGTAGTCCTTCTCCAGAAGGTTGAGATGCTCACACACCATGTCCAGAAGCTGTTGCCCCCGGGCGTGTTTCTGTACGGACAAACACAGACAAGCAAGGATATAAGAGCAGGGTCCGAAATGAGTTTTGCACAATTAAAACAGCGCAACGTCGAGAACGCCACACTGAGGTGACGGAGCTCAAAAAGAGGGGTAACGAAGGACGCTGACGACCTCAGCGATTTACTTCCCCGGCCAAAAAACATTTTTTCTTTAATTTCCAGAATCTAACAAAACTACGCGTTCAATATAACCGACGAAATGCAATAATGCCAGCGTCAGCCTTCACTTCCATCCCTTTTAAAATCTAAACATAAAAATTTTCAATTTCAGTGCCACTTCAGTAACCAAAAAGGACCTGAAATGTGAAAGAAAGGAAAATACGGAGTCTATTTATTTACCATTTACTATTATTTCTGTCTTATATCTTCAGCTGTTTCTTTTAAATGAATGATGCCATTCAGTGTGTCGCTGCTGCATTTATACAACTAAGTTACTTTATTACAGTCTTTGATATTTCTGTATATTATCAAAGCAGAACCCACGGTTTATCATATCTGGGATTCTTATATCATTACATTTATTTATGTAGCAGACAGTTTTCTCTAAAGTAACTTCCAATGAACTCTATCTAGTGTTATCAGCCCACACCCCTTTTTCACCGTGGTGACTTACACTGCTAGATACACTACTTACACTGGGTCACTCATCCATACATCAGTGGAACACACTTGCTCTGTCACACACTACAAGTGAACCTGAACAGCATGTCTTTGGAGTGTGGGAGGAAACCAGAGCACCCCAAGACTTACACTGGGTCACTCATCCATACATCAGTGGAACACACTCTGTGTCACACACACACGCACAGACCCGGACAGCATGTCTTTGAAGTGTGGGAGGAAACCAGAGCACCTGGAGAAAACACACGCAGACATGGGGAGAACATGCAAATTCCACACAGACTGAATGGGAATCAAACCCACATCTTCTCACACCACCCAGGCACTATGAGACAGCAGCGCTACTCGCTGCACCACCATGGCACCCATGCCATTTTGTGCACTTTTGCACAGAAAAGTCCAGGTAACCAGGGATAGAGTCCTTATACCAGGTGAGCGGTACAAATTCCTGCAGTTGAGATTAGCGAACGTCTGCATCACACGCGTCTGCGTAACAGGGTACGGGTCTGGCGTCATAAACTGAAATTTCCCGCCATCGACTCCACGCAGAAACCACGTTCACCATCAGAAATGAGCATGATCGTGTTCGGAACGACCGCTGCCAACATGAGGCAGTAAACAACCCGAGTGGGAACACAACGATGAGCATTTTCAGAAACATGCAACAAGAGCCTGCAGAAGACAGAGGTGAAGGAGACGCCCACCGATGGCACCTGTACCGGAAATCGGGACGCCGCCACATTTGTAAACCACACACATGCGCGCACAGACACACATCTTTTGCTGGCACAAGCACTTTACCACCTCCTGATCACAAACGAACCACAACAGTTCGTCGATGCAATCTCAGATGGGCTTTATTAAACATGTTGATGGGATCTCCAATAGAAATAATCCTGATTTGCTTGCAAAGGTTTCCCAGGTAACTATCATAAGTAATGACCCCCCCTTCAGGGTTAGAGAGACCACTTTGTATGTAAATGTGAAAAAGGGTCAGTCCTTTAGTATTGAGTGAGTTTCTGTTCCTGGGGATTGTTTGTGTGTGTGTGCGCGTGTGTGTGTGTGTGTGTTGGTTTATTTTCCGACTCACTTTGCTAACTGGCTTTGATTGAGCTGCTCATCATGGAAATACACTCTTGCGAAAGTGGTATATAATTTTACAAAATAACTATGCTTTTCTTTAATATACATTTTCCGTGACTGATGAGCATCATCTGTTCAAATTACATTTATTCATTTAGCTGACACTTTTCTCCAAAGCAACTTACAATGTTAGTCTACCTACAATTATATACCCATTTGTACAGCTGGGTTATTTTACTGGAGCAATTTTAGGGTAAGTACCTTGCTCAAGGTTACCACAACCAGAGGTGGGGATCAAAACTTTGGAGTTAAAAGGCAGTAACTCTAACCACTACACAACTGGCTGTCCCAATAAACATCTGAAAAAGAAAAATCACAAACTCGGAAATAATAATTCTTTGCAACAGGTCAATAAAACACATAATTAGGAGGACAATAAATCACAAATAGAATTTGCCGTTTTTTTTCAGTAATGCAGGATTGCACATGCAGAAAATTAAATCTCAGACTGATGTGTTAAGGATTCATAGTTTTCTAGTTTACAGTTGAATTTGAATTTTGGACAGAATATTCGTCCGAGCTCACTGCATGAAACCACAGCGGCAATCGTGCTAAACTAAACACTGGGGCCTTTTATTCCGAGAACACCTATAAAAAGGGGGGGGAATTATTGTTATTGTTCATGTTGATGAAGCCTTCAAGTTTCCAAGTCCATCAGCACATCTGCGGCTGTCTGCTAACATCCTCGGTGTCACGGCTTTTCCTTTCGCAAATTCTATTTAGCGTGACTGAAAACCAAGCATCCTCAAATAATGCGCAATAATTTTGATTCATCCTCCACATTCAGTTCAGAAGTCCATCAGAAAAAAAAAAAAAAAAAACCAGTACAGACTGGTACAACACAACCGGGGCTGAAAACGGTCATTTATTATATTCCTCAAATTGTAGCCACCTGCTCCGTTTGGTGTTGTAATAATTTCTAGACGAAGGAAGCTCCACGGTGGCCTGTCGAAGGAGCTGCGGAAGAACCAATGTTGCCATGCAAAATAAATACGGTACAGATGCAAACATTAGTTATTAATAAACTCCCATGCAGGCGTTTGCACTAATCATAATCCTATTTAATAAATTCCATATGGTTGGGTGGAAGAGAGATACGGACTGTGTGGCTCAAGGCGAATCGCAGCACGGCTAACAGGTGGGCTCTGCGCCCCTCCAGGAGGAGACAAGGGTGTGGTACCGAGTGAGGACCTTGCGGAGAACCACGGCGCGGAGCTCAGCTCATGCTCGTGCCCCCACCCCCACCACCACCCTGCTCACCCTGAGGGCGGAGCCACTGAGCTATGTCTGCAGCAGTGCACTGCCTGCCTTCCAGGGGGCCTGGTTTCCGCGGTGACAGAGAGACAGAGCAGCCGTTGCCAAGGCAACAGAAGTAGTGTGCTTCATCTCCTTTTTATAGCAGCCTCCCGATTTCTCCAGGCAAGTGCACGAGGAAACGCGTCTCCTCGCATCCCTCTGAAACTTTGCTCCGAGCGGGAGACGCGACGTTCATCAAGTGTAAACTCACTAATGAGCCTTAACCACGCAGCCGGCACCGGCACGAACGGTTGAGGGGAGCGAGAATTGCGCCCAAGTGTTACCGGGGTGGATGCAGACATCACTTTACGAAACGCACGGCGCCACGGACGCATCCGAAGGGTGCGGCGCGCGACGGTTCGGAAGCGCCGCTCCGTTCGGTCCCATTTTCGCAGCGGCCGCCGCAAATCGCGTTCTCTTTACGCCGTCCCTCCCGTGGGGAAATAAAGCGAGGCTAATGTGTTCGCCGATGGCTCGAGAACGCATTTCGGCACTTGCGTGGGCGATGTGAGTAGCATGAGAACAACGCCTGTCCTTGGCTAATAACCAGCTTGGGTGACAGAGATAAAGAGAAGGGTGGCGCGGGGCGTGGACCTCACCGCAACAGGCCAAACGCCAGCCACTTGGTCGGCACGCGCTGCGCAACAATGGGGGAGCGCAGGGGGGGGTTTGACAGCTCCTCTTTTCAGTGGAAAACAAAGAGGAAGAAACACCCAGTCTTGTCGGAGGAGAGCTAATTAAAGTGAGCGGATGATGGCCACGCCCCCCTCCCCCCAGAGGAAAGTGACACGATGCTTCCTTGGGAAGGCTGTTATTAGCAGCCCTGGATGTGGGAGTTGGTGCTCCGCACGCCAATGCCATCGCCGGCCTCGCGAGCCGTCCAAGATGGAGCTCGTCGCTCCTCCTGACGATAACGGGGAGTAAACGGAGCGCGTAAAGAGGGCAGCGCTCCCCCGCATTGTCCGAGCAGCCCGCGTCGATCTACGGCGACGAGGAGCTGGCAGGGCGGCTGAAATTTACCGTACGACGCCGTTTGTTACGAAACCTGTTCGAGCGCAGTGGTTTCCAACAGTGATTCATACCTTTCTGTGGAAACCGGGATTGTGCTTTAACACCTCCGCGCTCGACCGGCACAAACACACACGCGTGTTTGGAAACATACGCTGAGGGGCTTACGTTCGTCACGCGAACGCGCGCTCGCCGCTGCCGTGCCGCCGCCCATTAGGAGCCGCAGGGGATGAAGGGCTGCTTTCGGGGAAGGAACGCGGCCACCGACCTTGCGGCGCACCGGAGGTGTCGCGCTCATCTCCAGTCGGTCGGGATAAGAGCGGCAGCGAAATGAATTAATGCAAAGCGGCTTCAGGATGATGCCGGGCCCCGCGTGCCAGATCAGATGAAGACGGCACCCAAAGTGCCCCGTAAAGGTCATCCAGACGGGAGGTACGATGCTAACAGAGGGTCGTCCGCAAACCGTCCCTCCGGGGGCATCCAGCCGTCAAATCCCCTCCCCTCAACAGGAAGCCGCTCTTGGTCGATGGCGACCGAACAAGACCCCCAGCCCGGCTGTCTGCACAGGCTCCTCTTCCTGGGACCGCATCCCCGTCACGTGACGGCCGAGAAAGGAGCGGGACAACGGCCGCCAAGACGAGCGTGCGAAAGCCTCCGTTTGAAGGTGCGAGGCTGCAAACGCCAGCGAAGGACTCGCTCTCGGCGCGCCGTGTGCGGAAAAGCAGCTCTGCTCCGGAAAGCGCTCGGCGCGTCCTCTCCTCGAAGCTCCGACCGGAGCCGAAGTGTGAAAATTCTCCACTCTCCACGCGCGGCCTTCTGCCCGTCGAAGAGTGACGAACGTGGCGCCAATAAGACTAAAAATGTTTTTAAAGATGATTCATTAAGAAAAGCGCTCGTTCTCAGTCCGAGAGCTAATTCAGTTTCGTTCCCATCTTCGCCATTCAACCTCTTCCAGTTGAGTGTGAAAGTTTTACTCGGTGTGACAAATTGGCATGACTATATATTTCACTAAATACATCATTTTGCAAAACCCACCGGCTGCCTAAGCAGAAATGCATCGATTCAATACGCAAACACCGGCTTCGTGCCTTTTTGACTTGGCGCCCGTGTTTTTACCTCACTGACCGCGTCTACGTCGACGACGACGTACCTCAATTCCACCCTCGTACTCGGAGGTGTCCAGCAGCGTCACCTTGAAGGGTACGGTCTTTGGCCTTTTTGACGATTTCTGCGGGGATTTGGGGGTCTTGCTAGGAGTCGTCTTCTCCGATGTGTCGTCCACCTCCTTGTGCTCGTCGGGAAGCTTGGTGTCGACATCCTTCCAGGAAAGACGAGACGCTGAGCCATTAACAGACATTTTCGCTAAACGCTCAACACCTGTTGAAGGGCTCTGCTAATTTGGACATGAGAGCAACTTGATTACTTTACTGTAAGAAATTACATCACGACTGAATATTTGTAAACTTTACATTTTGTAATGATAAAAAAACCCCACACTGATCATAATTAAACTGAATTTCCATCCAAACATTTTGAGAAACCACTTATCCACCCCAGAGCTCCAGATTCTATCCTGAAAGAATATAATGTAAGGTAGGGTACACCATGGATGGGACACCAGTCCAGTGTAGGGAAATCTCATACACACACACAGTATAGGGAGTTTAGAGGCACCGATTTCCCTGAAGCACATGTCTTTGGACTGTGGGAGGAAACCAGACCACCTGGAAGAAAGCCATCCAAACATCACACAGACTGAGCTGGATTTGACCCAAGATTCAAATTCCGAGCTCAGGAAACTGTGAGGCACCAGCACGACCCACTGGACCGCTCTACTTAGCATGCGCTATGAAAAACATAAAAAATACAGGCTATATGAACAAATATACACACGTTTTAATATACAAAAATGCTCCCTACATGATTCGTTGCAGGCAAATAGTTGGTGTATAAAGAAAGAAGGGTTTGTGACTAACACTGAATTATACACCAAGAAACCAGGGGGCGTGGTGCACCGCGTGGGTTTGACTGGGTCCTGCTTTCTGGTGGGTCTGGGGTTTGCGTCCCGCTTGGGGTGCCTCGTGATGGACTGGCGTCCCGTCCTGGGCGTGTCCTCTCCCCCTCCAGCCCGATGCCCCGTGTTGCCGGGTTAAGCTCCGGCTCCCCGTGACCCCCATATGGGACAAGCGGTTTCAGATGATCTATGTGATGATATGTATGATGTGTTTGAATTGTTCACCATTAATTTCTAGGCATTTCCCAATTCGGAGGACAGGTTAGCGTCACATGTGTTTACATATTTTTCTGTCACCGCATTTAATCGAGCAGCCCAAATAGATGCATATATACGCATTATGAACACGCTTATGCCATAATCACGGCATGTGCATATAGTCAACATCTTGTCCTGGTTAATACATTACATTTCAGTAGCAATAATACTTTGAAGGCTTTTAACCTTTCAAATAATAAAAAACTGACAGCCAAGCTGTAAATAAGCTCCTAGCAACAAGCCCCCTACAATGCTCTGGGAACAAAGAGACAAGGCTTGAATGACAGGCCCACGGCATTGTGGGTAACACCTGCGGCACAACGCACTCGGGCAAATCGCAAAAACTAATTACAGTCCAGGTCGCAGTTAATCAAATTTTTCTTGTGGTCGGTGAATTGTGGGTCACGCTTATTTTTTTGCACAATATAGGGCCGACCTGCTGGGTAAACAGACAGCAAAGACCTGCTGTACGGAAGCAAAAGAAGGCCAGTTCCCCAACATCCATCCGCTGGGGCAGCCGTGAGTGACAATGTATAGGTGACAAGTACGAGTAACAGACTGGACAGAGAATAAAATATTTATCCTAATGGTAAATGAAATACGGATTGATTTTTTTTCAATCGCTGCCAAAATAATAAATGCCGTCTCCCTAGTAATCAATTACATTTTGTTTCTGAAATGTTTGCATGGTTTTGCAGATGGTCCTCGACTTAAGAGAGGGTTCCGATCCAAAAATTTTGTCATAACTTAACTGCTGTAAGTTGCACTCCTCCTATATTGTATCATATGAACCATAAGGACATATAAACATAAACACGCATACAATATACTATTCATAAAATAGCTTTGTTTGTTTTTCCCATTGATTTCATACGTTATTCATGTTAAAGTAATAATACTAATAATAATAATAATAATAATAATAATACAGAATCATAGTTGTACTTTCATGTGACAATTATTCTTACTTTCATTTCTAAACTTATTGTCTTCTGCTTTTCCTTTTCCGCATCAACAGAATCTTCACATTTTTGCCGGCGATTTGATTGGAATCACGAATGAAATGTTTTTTGTAAGTAAGCCCATCCCGCCGATGGTATCGCGCAGCAGATGGAGCGGTCATTGTTAGACGTTACGGCCAAATGTCAGGACTCAAAAAAATATAACGACGCCGATGGAAGAACCATCGAAAGTCCTTGTCGTCGTACGTCACGTCTGTCTTAAGCTGAGGACCACCGGGAGTAAATGGCTCTAATGCACACGTCAATAAGTTCTCACCACATTAAGCGGACTTTTTCCCATTTTCTCTAGTCCTGTGTCTATGATGTAGGTTCAGTATTGGATCGCACTGTACAGGAACAGTACGTCACGGCAAACAACACTAATACGACGCAGAGCAGCGATGCGCTGCAACGGAAAGCGTGACCCCGGCGCAGCCCACCTGCTTGGCCGTCCTGCCGTCAGCGGCAGCAGTGGACTCTTGCATTCCTGTGGCGGTGGTCTTCTGCTGGGGGGGCTCCTCTCCGGTGTTTTTCACCTCTGACTCCGGACCCGTCTCCGTGGTCATGGCAACTGCTCAGAATCCTGGGACGATGAAGAGAAACGAAAGAGTGAAGAAAAAAAACATGACACCTAATGTGGTCAAGCCAAGGAGAGTACTTTCCAGGTGAAAATTACTTTCACCTTTTGGGGGGTGAAAAACAAGACTGCTGGCTGTACCCTCTCTGAGATGTTGTGCTCCGTCTCATGCTCGAGAACACTTTTTTGATCTGGCGCACGAAGAGTCACGGTGACGAGGCAAAAAGACATCCTTCGGTCTGGAAGCGGAGCTGCAGACAATAGCGCAGCAGGAAGAAATCCTTACTCAGCTAGCAATACGGCAAGTATAGTACGTGTAGGGAATTGGGGGAGGGGTGTTACGCAAATGAGCCCGAGGAGGCGTGCAGGTGGATGTCAGCAGTCATTACGAAGGCAATCCTTTAAAGCCAGCCTTCCTTACACAATTGTGAGGGTGATCTGTGGAGTTCACACTGATTTTCCCTTCAATTACCCTTCCAACATGGGTGCATTTAGCAAAAGCAGAGCCTTCCCAAAGCTGGGGATGCTCTACAGGTCATCTTTGCTGGAATAGTCAGAAGATGATGACCGTCAGCTTATTGTCACTACAGCATCTTGAGAACAGAAATGCCTATCATGGTTGTTTCAGAAGGAACAAGTATGAAGGCTCTGGGTATGAAGGCTCTAGGTATGAAGACCACATTACACTGACCTATCTTATGGTTAGGGTTAGATGGTTAAGTGGTTAAGGTTAGGGGGCTGAGGTTAGGATTAAGGTTAGGGCTAGAGTGTTAGGGTTAGGGGGTTAGGGTTAAGTTTTGGGTTAGTTTTAGAGGGTTAAGGGTTAGTGCTGGGGATTAGGGTTAGAGCATTTGGGTTAGTGTTAGGGGGTTAGGTTAAAGAGTTAGGCTTAGGGATTAGGGTTTGGGTTAATGCATTAGGGTTAGTGTTAGGGGGTGATGGTTAAAGAGTTAGGGTTAGGCCTAAGATGACCTAGTCACCAGTGAACCATTCAGGGTCCATAAGGACTCCATCAGGAGCAATACAACTGATGACTTCCAGGAGAAAAGGAGGTACAAGCTTGCTACCATCTGCATTCCAATCTGAAGGCTAAAATAGCACAAAGAGGGGCGCATAACTTCACCAGCCACTTCCCCCTCATAAAGGTGATGAATCAACACAAATGAACATCTTTTTCTTCAGGATAAAGAGCAGCGCAGGAATGTGATTTTGCTCCAAGGCAAGTTTTTCTCAGCTCCCTGACCCAGCTCAGCCCCGAGCCATTGCGGTAAATCAATTTCCCTACAACAGCTAAAACACGGATATTAGCGAACAACAGCTCGACGAATAGTTGCTACCTTTAGGTAATTTTCGGAACGGGCCAGGACAAACATGGTACCTCACTTGCATTTTTTATCGTTTGAAATCCATAAGAACTCAGGTAAACACCAGACTTTAAATGAATTACTTATTCATGGTACTTTCTATCAGGTGGAATAGTGAGTGTTTCAAGCAGTCACCTTGGACTCCAAGTGCTTAGGTTCGAATCCCACTGTTTGCTGAAGCACCCTGGATCACTTACCCTGAATTTCACCACTGAAAAATACCCCGTTTTAAAGATGAGTAACCAGAACACTAAACAGTAAATGATGACTCCAGGACTACTGTTGCTCTGTGTTAAATACTTTATACCCTTAGCACTGCAAACCGATACTTTATTTGTGTGTGTAGATAGACATACACCGTATTTCATCTCTACTGCACACCTATTTATAGTGAAATAAGAATAAAGAGTTTCCCCCAATTCCCCCAGTTCTCTCCTCCCAAGCAGCGTTCCCCATCCCATCCAGCATCCACGGACACAATCCCGTCGAGCCTCCGCAGGCTCGGCACCGGTGCACATTTGTTCACGTGCAAGTGCTTGACGGGATGGAGGCGCGCCTTCGTGCCAGCTGCTTGTGATTTACAGCTGCGTATAAGGGGCAGCTGGGCACCACAGCGGCACGGCGAAGCCATCCATCTGCTCATGCACCACCACACTGGGGCCAATTTGTAGGGCGCTCCTGTCAAGGAAGCTCCAGTGGGTTCAGATTAATAGCCGCCATAGCAAGCACTGAGTATACTGGTGCATGGGGTTTCACTGCAAGCTTCACTCTGCTGGAAGAAGCCCTTGCATATCATACAGCCCAGTTCAGAGTACTACTCAAAGGTTCGAACCTTAACACACAAGTGAGAATAACAAGCATCAACAGCATCAACTAGGGACCACATCACTAGTTTAGTGTGTGTGTGTGTGTGTGTGTGTGTGTGTGTGTGTGTGTGTCGGTCTGCTAACCCAAGGAAAAATGCACAGAGGGAGATACATACAGGGGTAGCATTGTCAGCCGGACCCCCAGCAGAGATGACTAATGGGACGGCAAAAACAAACACCTGCAGCTCCACACCAGCAGGAGCGTATCCATGCGGCTCTGTTGATTTATTTATACGTGAATTTTTATTATGATTATTATCGGCCTTTTTCCTCACACTAGCTTCCTGTATCCTCCGTTTTCAAAGAAAGGCTGCTTTTATCTCTGGGAATAGAGACTGTGTGTGAGTGTGTGTGGAAGAGGGAAAGAGAGAGAGGGGCTCAGAAACCGGTATTTAGTTGCCATAGTAACAGCTCTGAACATTTTTTTCATCTAATGCTGCGATAGTGACAGAGCTGTCAGTGGAAGGTGGGAGAGAAAACGAGAGAAGGGAAGGAGAGACTAAAGGATATAGGAAAACGATGAAGGATGAATAAGAGAAAGAAGGGATTGACGGGGGGGTTAAGGAGTGGTGTTAAGGTATGGGGAGCTCAAGGAAGAGAAGGAGCAGAAAAAAAATGGAAAAACTCCGAAATTCTTGGAAGAACCCTAATCTGGGTGCCTGAGCCTCCCAGAGGTGATCAGTACATTGGCCAGCTCCATTCATCTCTCCCACACCTGCCTTCCACTTCTGTCCTTGCCATGACCCTGTACGGCAAGCAGCAGTAATCTGGTGCAGGAAGAACACACACACCATGAACGAGTTCCACTTCCCAGAGCGAAATCTCGCCGCTCGGCGATGGACTCTGAATAATCCTTTCTGTACATAGCTTTAACACTGGCGGGACCCACACTCGGCCGATGTCCTCGACGTGACAGGCAACGCTACCTAACGCTCGGACCTGGGTCAGGCGAGGCCGTCCGGAAGGCGGACACACGGAGGGGAAGGCAGCTGACCGGGGTGACAGCAGGGACACTGTACCGGAGAGGACGGTGTTAAAGGAGACAGGCTGTATAGGGAGAGAGAGACAGGAGAGGCACCGAACAGCAAGGGGAAGACGGGAGGAGGGAGGGGAGGCAGGGTGAGGTCAGGACGGGCTGCGCCGAAGCAACCAAACAAGGAAAGCGTCTCCAGCTGCGAGCTTCTCTGAGACTGTGCTCGTGCCTTGAAGTCCGAGGTGCCGATCCGACTCGTCACCTGTCGCCGTGTCCAAAACGGACGAATGGATGACAGAGGACAAAGCAAGATGTTACACAGCGACTGTGGCTTCTTCCGCTTCTGTCATAAAGAGGAAACGTTCTGCTGCTCTTGTCGACACCTGAAGTTCCCTCTCTAAACGTGGAAGAGCAAAGTTTTTAACTCTCTTGCACTAGAAAAATTTAACACTTGATCTACATGACAGTTCAGAGGAGTTCTGGAATGTCTGGACAACCTTCTGGAACAAATTAGATCATATTTGTGAAATATGAACTAGTTCTGATTCATTCATTCATTCATTCATTCATTCATTCATTCCAAGTGTTCTTTTCTGCTACTGTTTTTCTGAGGGTTGCTACACAAAATTTCATTGCATTGCATGACAATGAACTATCTTGTCTTATATCGTAACCTGTTACTCTTGATTTATATATCTTGATGGATTTGCAATTTCTCAGTTTACTGGCTCTGTCCATAAGTTGCTGTGACTGACAGACAGACAGACAGATAGATAGATACACGGGACAAGATGCTATACCCTGTGCATATTTATCAAGGGCTGTACACAAAGACCCAGTCCTACAAACACGAAGCCACAGGGAACATCCAGCGTAACCAACAGACCTCTCCATGACCCGAGACCAAGAAGCTTAGCTACCTTCTCCAACACACCCATTAGCCAACCCAATACACCAAACCCACCAATCTAACATACCATAGATAGATAGATAGATAGATAGATCGATCTCCCCTTTAAAAACTGTAGAAGCCAGTTTCAACGTAGTCACAAGCCCCCACCAGTTTATGTCCCACTGCAACAGCGACACGCACAGGTGAGACCAGCGGCGTGTCTATTTGTATTCAACAGGCACATAATCCTGCGCGAGCCACGCCAAGCAAACACACACACACACACACACACACACACACACACACACACACACACACACACCGGGAGACTATTTATAACTTGCTATGTAAACAGAACGCAGCCGGTGTAAAGCTTCATCGCGCAATTTTACACACGGTGTACAAATAAAGCCATGCCTCCAGTTATAATTTGTCACAGAGCGGCGCTGGGTCCTAGTCACTTCACGGATTTCTGCGTGCTTCCTGCAATAAAGGCCGCCGGGACCCGCGTGGAGCGTCGGTAAACACCGGAGCCGACCGCGGTCGGGCAGAACACACCTGGGGAGTCCGGAGAGAGGACGCCATCACCGCAGACGCGCGCACGGCGCCGCCGCTTCGTAAGGACGCGCTCCCTGCGTGCTTTCGGACATGCTAATTCCAGCGAGTGGGATTCCAAGAGCTGAATTCCTGCAGTCTGCGCTACCTGGAGTCGTGAGCTGAAAACATGAAAACAGGGAACGGCATTGACGGAGGGTGGGGTAGGGTGGGGTAGGGTTGGGGGGGGTCACAAACTGGTACAGCTACATGTTAAATTCACACAGCGCTGTATGCTGGAAGACGTTGGGGCGTGTATCTGCATGTGACATGAAGGAGACAGTCTTCTCAGCAGAGTTTTGCTATTTATTCCTTTAGCAGACACTTCTCCCTTTGTTTAATATTGCTAACATTATTAAGCTACTTACACTGATTTATCCATTTAAACAGCTGGGTGGTTTTTATTTGTTCAATTTAGGGGAAGTATATCAAGGGTACTACAGCAGGAGCTGGAATCTGAACCCGGGCCCTTCAAGCGTAAGGTGGCGGCTCTGTCCACACCACCACCCGCAGCCCCCGACCGAAACACGCCTCCAACAGCTCCATTGATCACGTCACACACTAACGCACGTGCAAACATACTCAGAATCATCAGACGCTTCTTCCTAAACGGTGCTGCCTGGTCTCGCGTAGTCTTAACAAGCGTCCTCCTCTTTGTGAAAAAGCACGCCATCAGATTTGGGACTGAACGCTCGGTGGAGCAGCCCCTCCGAATGAATTGGCAGGTGGGAGATAAACAATAAAAATGCAGCTCATTAGCTGTGCTATGTGAATAAATTCAGCCTGAGGTTTCTCAGCGTGTCAGAGGGTTGAGAGCCCCAGCGGTGGATGCGACTCTGGTCAATATGAGGAGGAAAACGTGGACTGAGCGCAGGAGGAGGAGGTGATAGAGTGGCACGCCACTGCGATGGGGCCCGGGCCGGGGCTGAATTTCCGTGATGAACGGCGGCCCTAATACAGACACAGCGGCAGCACGGGGTCTGCTAAGAGCTCCAATTATGTATACAAGAAGGTACCTCCTTGAATCTTGTACTGAGCTCATGCACACTGCCCAGAATGAAATGTGGCAGCGTAATTTTGTAGTTCAGACCTTTCACATATCTCAAATTAAGATGTAATTCAGAGCAAGGCTAAATCAAATTACACCTTAATACGCTCGTTCGAATATACCCACTCATGCTACTGTGTTCCATTTGCAATTCCTGAGATGTCCAGAGCACCCAGAGCCATGAGAAGAAAAACATCTTGAAGACGCGATCTCCAGCGCGTGCTTAGGTCACCTCAAACTTCAAAGAAAGAGCCGAGCCGAGCACCCCGAGTGCAGTCTTGCTTCAAACTCAAGCATGTTGACATGTAGCAACAGCAAGGCCTGCAAAGGTTTAGAGGTAATTAGTGGGTGGTTCGAGAGCGATGACACGTCCTGCAGTCAGTCCCAAGGTGAAGGCCGCACCCTTTCTCACTTGACGGGCCGAGGCACTAAGATTCCAGACAACGGATCCCGAGACGAGAAAACCCAACGCTGGTTCCACCCTCCGCTAAAGACCTCGGGGCATTTGCTAGAACAAAATCAAGGAAGCCAAATTCGAGAGGCGAGATTCTCATCACAATACCGACAGGTATGAGTCACAACTGGAACCATCTTGCATTATGTCTCTCCTCCGCAACTACAGTATCCTTGTGCAGTACAGGATGGCAGTCCCTAAAATAAAAGGCGCCGTGACCTTGGCATTTGTGTGACGAGGTTATTCACGGGCTTCTCAGCAGCCCTCTGCTTCGAAGCATCTCATGCGTAAAGCACCTGGCAGCATTTCGGCATCCCGCCGCTAACCCAAGTCAACAACTCGATCACACAACCGATCCGGGGCCTGTCGAGCTAGTTCTTTCGAAAATGGGAGGGATCCAGGGTACTGGAGTTTGGAAAAGCATTGTGAAAAAAAGCCCCACACCTTGCCAGCTTGAGCAAACTGGCAGAACACATGCACCGCTGCTTACGGGGAAGGAGTAGGAGGTGTCAAGTCAATCCCACAAGTAACTGAGCTCATTTTAAGTGAACTTAATAGCCTGGAAGCTCAATGGTAGGTTGTTGAACAGTTGTGCCGCTACATACTTTCAGCTACCAAATATATATTCTAATCTCTACGATTAAAGATCACCTTGACAACCCTTCAAGCCAGCACTTGTGAAAATCCATAAGACATCTGTCGCTCTCGATTGCGAAAGTATTGCAGCAGCAGAGGACTGGCAGACAGCGAGGGTTCGACTCTCAAAGAAGAAATCAGACACATTTAGATTACATTTGCTCATTTAAATGATGCTTTTCTCCAAAGTCACTGAGAATCATTTACGCAGCAGGGAAATTTTACTGAATTAATTCAGGGAAAACACCCTGATCGAGGGTGCTATAGCAGGAGGCGGGATTCAAACCCAGGTCCCGCAAGCCCAAAGGCAGATGCTCCAACCACACCACCACCTGCTATACCAACACGACATCTAGAACTGAACTTCCGCCGAAAGTGACCATTTCTGGCATCTCTTCAGAAGCAATCCTCGCCGTGCTCCGATCGAAAGACACCTGTGACCATGAAGAAGGCAGCAGTTAGGGTTTGGTTAGACCAAGGTCACCAGTTCATTCATGGATGGAGGCGCCGCTCTGAAACCCAAGCTTGTTCAAGGCCTTCATGGAATCTCCGGGTTCTCGTTCAAGTGCCTACTCTAACGTAATACCTACTTTGCATCTATGTTATGAATTCAGAACGGAGAACTTGTCACAGGTTACATAAAGAGAAGCAAGGAGAGGGAGAGAAAGTGTATATTTTCACGGTTACAATCTGGTAGAGTCAGAGACTTTAATTATCATGTGTAATTATTGCACAGTTGTAAACAACAAAAGGATAATGTGGCATTAGGAAGTATATTGCAGGAAAGCCAAGATTTAAGCAGCCAGCTGCTTGCCTTGAAAGAGCAGCAGCCATTGCGCTCGCGGGATATCAGACCCGCGCCGTTCGCAGCCCAGACGACAGGGAGCGCATCGGTTTAGGGCGCGAAACACCGCAGTACATTCCCGAGCCCTCAAAAGAAACAAAAAATCTGCAGCTGTCGGCACGTACCTCGGTTCGAAAGCGTGCGAGTAGGCACGGCAGAGTGCGGTTAAGGCGGTCAGGTTCGCGAGCCCCTTTCATGACTCCGTCCTGATCGGCGCAACAATGCTACCTTTGTTCCCAATCCTTGCCCTGTTGGTTAAGCATGCAGATTATTTTCCCCCAAAGTAAAGTGTGTCCCAAAAGGACAAATTGAGACACTGCAGAATATCTTGATTTAAAAAAAAAAAAAAAAAAAAAACAACAACTCGCAGCACTTGGGCTTCTGAGTTATTACAATTCTTACAGGGCCTGTTTTTCCAGGTGTAGCTGATGTGTTTGTTATCTAAAACGATGCGAAGAGTGTATTGCTGACATGCTCCCGGCATTCCTCTGCACAGCGTAATACCGACAGGGCCGTGATTTATAGCTGCAGCAAACACCTTCTTTCCGTTTCTGCTCAGCCGCCGGGGGCAGCCATTTTGGCTCCAGGAGCACGGCTCCGACGCTCATCGTCCCGAGGTTTACGTAGCCTTCGCGGTTCCCAGGAAGGTTTGAAAGCACAAGAAAAAAGGTCAGGAAGCACGGTGTGTGGCAGACTGTGTGACCGGACCCACTCGGGGAAATCGGCGTCGCTGCAGATGAGGCCATGTGGAGGACGGTAGCCTGATAGCGCTGCTCGGAATTACCTTCAAAATGGCCCGTTAGATCGAAACATCTGTTAAAAGAACAGCTCGGGGTCACCATGTTGCCGCGATTTTCCGCAAACAATGCAAGGCGTTCGATAAAACTGATTTTAAATCGTTTGCTGAGGACTGTTTACCTCGTCCAGCGTTTGCCGTTCGCCGATTGTGGCGGCATCTCCGTGCCATCGGGTAGAAGTTTGACAAAAACCGGCATATCCCAGAATTTAGGTGGCACAGCGGTAATAAAGACTTGCTCGCGCAACTGTGGCATCGGGTGCTGTCGAATCCTTCCGCATGATCTTCGATTCTAAACATTTCGGTAAAGATACTCAGCTGTGTTACCTAGTAACAAACACACCCATTACCTTTATTCGCTTATCTAACACTTTTCTCTAAAGCGACTCACGGTATTAAACAACTCAAACGGATTTACTTATTTGCACCGCTGGGTAATTTTGACGGTACCAGTTCAGGGTAAGTACCCTAACCAAGGGTACTACAGCAAGAGGCAGGATTCAACCCTATAATTCCAGGGGCACCGGCTCTAACTGCTACGCAACCACAGGGCGTACGCTAAGTGTTTTGCTATGCACAGATGTTTTCGGGGGTTAATGCAATGCAAAGTCTGAAGGGCTTCCTTGGCGCTTATTCCAATGGAACACCTCAAGATGCTTCTCCTGTCTGTGCAACCGGTCTACACCACACTGGGGTATTTTCAGACAATGGAACACAAGCACACCTAATACAAGGCTGGCCGTAAGCCAACTTTTTTCTTTGCTCAGAACATGCAGATTATGCCCTAAACTAGATGCGTTATGGAGATGGATGGTCCAAGCTTCGTCACGGTATGTCCCGTCTCCTTGCAGGACATTGTGAGTTATGGTGACATTTTTTCATTGTATTTATTTTCAAGGATCAAGATAGATGGGAAAGGGATGCAGACAAGTTAGTGCTACACACACCCTTCCCCCAGCCGTACCGCAATAATACCCGGGAGTGTTTCAGATCATGGACTCCAAGGCCCGATCGATTTACAGTGGAGAGCTGCTTAAAATTCCACCCACGCTAAATAGGGAGCAGCAGAGTTGCCAGGTACATGAGGATGCTGGAGAAGAAAGCCAGGGGCACCTGAGGCTTTGTCGTGACAAACGTAAGTGGCAGTGGAGCGTCGCTTTACCCGAATGCGCAGTAGCAGAGCCTGCGGTGCCCTTGCTTGGGCTGAGCCAGACATGGGAGAAGGAGGACAGGGCCCTTCTGGATCGGTGCCTTTTCAAGAGCAAGATGATATTCCCAACACAGAACCAAAACTCGAGTAATTGGGAGACAGGCAGGAGCTGGGGGGGGCATTCAAGCTGCCCCATCAGACACCCTTCAATCATAAACTCCAGTTTTCCGCCCAGAGAGAGCAGGGAAATTTTAAAACACACTCTTTTCAATTGTTTTTTTTTTTCCTACATTGTGTATGAAACTTTAAAACATTACTATTTGGTACTTCACATTTATCATTTTTTTCATGAAGTCGAACCCTTTCATACACACTGGAGAAACAGAATTATTGTATGCCCTCATCCTTTTTTCCAGTATTCTTGGCTTTCAGATTTTATTAGGCGAAATGTAACGGCCCACCTGCGTTTCTCCTTTCTTCGCTTTAATAAGCTCCCGCTTTCTGGCTTTCCATCAGCGGACAGCGGCGAATGGAGGAGGTGGGCTCTGAGGACGCAGCTCAGGTTGTATTATTTACCTCCATTAGGTAGAGCCACTCTTGAATGTTTAATCCAACCTGCCAATTCCAAATTTCACCGCTTTTATAGCAGTGTGAATGCAGACTTTCACTGAATAATTTTCCTTACTAAAACCAGTTTTTATTGTAATATGCCATTGTTATTTAATATTTATCACAAGCTTTCATCCAACTAGACGTATTTAACAGTTCTGCACTTTACTTGTTTTGGGCAATGCGTGTTGAATCTGGGGCAACGCAAACACACAACAGTTTGACCTTTCAGTTTCATTTCAGTCCCTTAAGCGCTACGCTTTCCAGTGCCCCTAATTATTATACACTCATTCCCTGTTATCAGGTCCTAATTCATTCCTGAAAGTGCACCGAATATCAAAAAAAAAACCACATACATATACAAACCATATATGTAATGAAATTCCGTGATCCATCATTTCTTATGGGAAAAAAGGGGAAGATGAAAGAGATATGCTGTGTTTAAAAAATAAATGAACAATTAGAGGAATTTTGGTGGAATGAGGATGCAAACACAAAGAGGTGAGTATGCAAGCGAGACTGTAGAGTGCCAAAAAGTAACTGAGAGCGTGGGTACACAGTTCCCACAATGCAATGCGGCGTACAGCTTCTCTCACGCAGCTGCCTGGTGCAATTTTCAAACACTTCCTCAGGTTACCACACTGAGCCAAATGTTGCAGCCTGCAGCTGATGTCAGACTGGATTAATGAAAGTTCAGACCAATTAACAGTAAGTGGTATAAATAATCACTGATAAGAGAAAAATCGAATATCGGGAGACCGAATAATGGGGATGGGTGTATTGACTATTCTGAGAACATCACCGAAAAATTACCACACCGCTGAGACACAGCGGTGACATTTACGGGGCTGCTGATGGAAGACATGTTAATTGGATGAAAAGAACACCAGGCACTTCAGAGCCACCCAGCCGAGCCTCGGCCCTGCGGTGCCCAGTAGAACAGACCTCCTATCGGAGCAGAGCCGCTGAACCCGATTCCTCCTTGTGCATTGTATTGTCGGTCATGGTGAAACATTACATTTACATCTATTCATTTATCAGACGCTTTTCTCCAAAGTGACGAACATCTCATAGAAAATACGATGTGTTCATTACATTAGCAGAAAGAGAGACATAGATGCAGACGTGTGATTCTTAAGTGCAGTTAGTTTGTTTCCTTCCACTATATGAACCAATATACATCACACAAGTAGCTGCATAAAACTTTATCCGAATATCCACGATTCCAAATCACCTTCCTAGTATTGTTTTTTTGAGATACATAAGCATTTACATTACACTACAGGAGTAGCTAAGTAAAGGTTTACCGGGGCATCGTCTTAAAGTTATAGTGCATGAATATTTACACCTTACATGCACTGAAGGGATCATGGGCGAAGTGAGTCTGAAAGACATGAGTTCTCCAAGTATTGCAAAAGTACTTTCTATCCTCCAAGTACTGCAAAAACCCACCCTACACCCACTGCAGAAAGGGAAATCTCAGAGTGACCGGTGAAGCGGGGCTCATCCACCACCTCCAGGAACTGACTGAGCTGTGACAAGTCCAGGGATATTTTGGCACAGTTCTGACATCTCAGTCACTGACTTTATGGGGCTTTCACAGGCTATGATGCGAGCACTTTGGTCCAGCCCCGGAGACTCTTGAGCGAAGACTTTAGGCCCAGCACTCAGAAACCATCAGATGATCCTCTCACAAATCACTGCAGTGAAGAGGGAGCCACCATCCCACGCAAATCCCTACAGTGCAAAGTATAGTCTGAGATCAGGCAACCATGGGCTGTGTCCGGCATCCTGTCCATATGGGCCTCTTTGTGTGGGAGACAATGCAGCACGGCGAGCTGTGAGCAGCAGGACGCAGACGCCTTTGCACGCTGGGATAATTAATTACCACATGGCAGCGCACTTTGTAGGCCGAGCCGGCCTGTCCACGGGAAACGGGAAAAGGAACAGAATTGGGGTTTAACGCGACTTGATCTTCAGCATGAGTTGTGCTTGACTTGCGAAAGCATCCCCTTGTGTCTCCCCTCCTGGTCTCCCTCCAGTAGCGTACCGTAGCTGACCATATCAAGTTCACTCCGGTTACGGTCGAAAAGACAGTCAAAGGATCTGCTCCCTGATACCTACAGGACCTGATCACCCTGAACAGGAAAGCAAGAGCACTGTGCTCCTCTGCCTCTGGCTCCTTCGTGGCCCCACTCATAAGGGTCCAACATCAAAATCTGTAAGTTCTCACCTTTGGTTCCAACGTGGTTGAATGGACTCCCTCCGGCCCTCAGAGCCGCTGAATCCTTCTCAGCATTTAAGAGGAGTCTCAAAACTCTTAAGTCCCATTTCTCTCCCGATCTCCAAACTTTGCCATAAACTTGGATCACACCACCTGTCATAATCACATCTGTCCTTCCTATCAGCTACGGGTGTTACACGTACAGGAAAAAAAACTGTTACTGGACACACTGGCTGTGCTTCAACAATCTCATGTCTGTATCTGTAACTCTTCATCTGTTCCAATGACTTTGGGTTAATGAAATGAATAAATGTAAATGTAAATGCCTTTTTAATTTAGCAGATTGTAAATTGTATACTAGTGCTGCACATAGCCAAGTCGGGACGGCGGGGGGTCTTTCGACCCTCTGATTCGATCGCCACCACCCAGGCATGAGGCGTAGCACCATGCATGACGAGAGCAGCCAATCCTTCTCAGTTCTGCCAAGGTCATTTGATAGATATAGTCTAATAACCAGTTATCAGTAATGGGCTCCATGGCAGCAAGCAGATAAAGAGCGGAACTGCCCTGCAGCTGCAGCAGGACCACACACCCCAGCGGTGCGCTTCCCTCGAGTGACACACTGGCCTTACACACGCAGGCGGCCGTCCGAAGAATAACCACCCCTGCCGGCTAAAGATACCCCATAAAGACGTCCCCTTCGCGAAGAGCCTTCGGATCGGCTGATCGATGTTCGTCTTTGCCGCCGGCGGACCTGCGGCGATGTGTGGGTCGATCGCCGTCGTCCTCCTACAGGCGCACGCAAACACACACACACACACACACACACACACACACACACACACACACAGACAGACACGCACGGGCGTGCGCACACAGAGTGTTCCTTGTTTATCCCAGTGATTAATTAGCCTGCCATTCCTGTCACCGCTTTGAGCGCTGATGCGCGAATCGGTGCCAACGAGTCGGTCATTGGAACAAAGCGAGAAGGTCCAGCGTTCATCGCCAACGCTACCGCTGACGGAGCAAGCGCGGCCGACCCGGTGTGTTCGCAATGGCCTGAGGATCACTCGTGGCAATATTGTTAAATGCACCCTGGTAATGTAATGCAGGTAACGTGGGAGTGGGCAGCGGTTCAGCAAATGTTCAATTATTAGCATTAATAGTTGCCCTTATTTTCCTTCCGTGAACCACCCCCCACTCCAGGCTCCTGCAGCTGTACCACACAGAAAGGGGAAGGCGTTTTGCGAATCCCCTCAGCTGCGGTCAGTTGGTGGAGACATGGGGTCGTGCCGTTGGGCTGGGGGGGCGGGGGTACGCCAGCGGTGCCAAGCCCACAGCACTGGTACACAGTCACCACTGAGCTGGTGTTACACCGTACAGAGCGGCACGCTTCGCCTTCAGCATCCTGTCTTCGGCGCCATGGCAACCAAAGACAAATCTACCGAGATCACGAGATGTTCACGAGAGGTGTCGGAGGGCCATGCAAACCCCAAAGCCCGCGGAGGGGGTCCCGGATGGAACGGACCGAGACCCCCTCACCCCGTCGCCACATCTCGAGCTCCAACAACCACGCCTGCTTACAGCCAAGGTGAACCAGACACGGCCGAACCGGCGCTGGGACAGTGGGACGTGTGGCCAGAGGCCATCGGACCCAACACGCTAACTCTAATCTCATTATAACAGCGTCAAGTCCAATTTTTTCCAAACGCTTTCAGTAAAACTCGGCTGAAATGCTGCTCCAGAGTCAAAAGTAGGCAAACACAGTCACACACTAGAAATACATACAAAGTAAAAGCAGGTAAATATGACATACTGTATGTTCTCCCCATGTCCCCATGGGCTTCCTCCAGAGGCTGCAGCTGTCTCCCACAATCCAAAGATAGTGTGTGTGTGTGTGTGTGTGTGTGTCACACTCCTCTGCTGTACAGATGTATACATGACTGTAAGGAGTTAACTATAGTGTACCTAACACTATGTCGCCACAGATAAAGGTGTCAGGTTTAAACACTGATTAACCGTACATCACTTCGGAGAGAAGCATCTGCTAAATCAATAAATGTTTATGTACATTAATACTTATATGAATACGAGGAAGATACGGCAACAGAGGGCTTCCGCCAAATTACGACGCACGTCGGGCCGTCTCTCGCAGCCCTTCGACGAATCGTAACTGCCAAGCCTAACTGTCCCAGCGGAGCCCTCACGCTGTGGCGGAAGAGCTCCAGAACCATCAGCTCTGTGCGGCACTTTAATTCCTGGACGTGGTGCAGAAGCGAGAGCGGCTCTGCGGGTCAGACGACGGTTGGACCTCCTGAAACATCTCCCCGAACGCACACGCACGTCAAAATTCGCTCCGTCGGGAAGAAGGCGATGTGAAGATGTTGGCCGTCGACACACACGTGGAGCGGCCCGTCTCCGAGCGTGTCATTGCAACGGGGGGGGGGGGGGCACTATTACAAAGGCAGAGATGAACTGCACGGCTCTTAGATGGCACATTCTCCGGGGCTTTGTGAAATGCCTTGTATGAATAGTGGAGTGTTGGCGGCGAAAGAAAACAGCTTCCGCCGAGCGGACGCACCTGGGACACTGCTTATAATACAGAGTCAGATCAGTTTCGGTCAATACGGCCAAGCCGCACTGTGACCATTTCTACTAAACGACTGGAGGACATTGATTATTTCCTCCGACGTTCCTCTGAAGGAACTCTACCCATTTACATTTATTTATTTAGCTGATGCTTTTCTCCAAAACAACTTACAACATAAAGGTACTTACAATTATTTACCCATTTGGGTAACTTTTTACTGGAGCAATTTAGGGGAAAGCCCATACTCAAGGGTACTACAGCTGGAGGTGAGATTCAAACCCGCAACCGTGGGGTCAAAGATTGTAGCTCCAACTACTGTGCCATCAGCTGCCCCCTAAAGGACTTTCATACAGCAGGGTAACTTTTACTGAATCGCTTCAGGGTAAGTACCTTGACCAAGGGTGCTACAGCGGGAGGTGGGATTCAAGCCCAAATTCTTCATGCTAAAGGGAGCATCCGTAACCGCTGCGCCACCTGCTGTCCCAACGCCGCATGAAAAGCAGCTACAGAGTTTTTCACTAAGTACATTAATTTTAAAAATAACTTTTTCTTTCTTTTTCCACTGCCGGTTACGCATTCCTAAAGCAACGCGGGAACCACACGCGCCCAAGCGGACCTTGTTTTGCCTCACCGATGATGGTTACCGCGGCGCACAGGGATCCAAACCCAGAGGACACAAGGCAGCTCACCGGCACAGCGCCGGTTGGGCCTTCATCCACTCGGTCCCAAACTTTACCTCTAGGATAGAAATGCAGAGGACAGTCCGGCACACAGCCGGTACAGATGCGCGTCACACGGCCGCAACGTCCTCGTTCCAAGTATTCGGAACACTCGTGCGTTTATTAAGTGTTTATGCACCGTATGAAGGGACAGTTTTGTTGACGCCCAGCCACCGCTGGCCTAAAAGGGCTCCCGGTTCGGGAGGTCATCCCAGGCGAAGGCGAGTTCTTCATTAGGCGAGTCGACCCGCAACAGGCCAGGCTTGTGTCCGCACGCGTGAGGAACTCTACCCCCCACCGCATGCACTTTCCACACTGACTGCGGCATGTACTCTTTCCCTAGCAGCTGGATTTCTTCTGGCAGTCATGTGATTCTTATGCGGCGGGTCATGAGCTCTCGCCTTCTCCGTCTCTCGCAGACACACACACACACACAGAGGAACACTCAGAGAGACACGTTTACGCAAACATGCGGTTACGCAAAGACACGCCCTCGGGCTTGTGCGCAACAAAGGGGACTAGAGCTCGACAAACAAATCAGCGGAGGGACAATTCAAATAAACAGCGCTCAGGCTGCAGTAAACTAACACCACGGTACACTGTGTGACCTCCATACTCGCTGACGTATTAATATCTTTTTGTTTATGGGCCGCTTTCCTACCAAAGGTTTGTACACTAACTACACACACACACACACACACACACACACACACATTTTCAGAACCGCTTGTCCCATACGGGGTCGCGAGGAACCGGAGCCTACCCGGCAACACAGGGCGTAAGGCCGGAGGGGGAGGGGACACACCCAGGACGGGACGCCAGTCCATTGCAAGGCACCCCAAGCGGGACTCGAACCGCAGACCCACCGGAGAGCACCACCGCACCCGCAACTGTACACTACCTACTTATGCCAATTTACCCATTTATACAGCTAGGTCATTTTTACTGTGTCAGTCCAGGGCAAGTACTTTGATCAAGGGTACTATGGCAGGAGGCAGGTGGGGTTCAAACGAGGTCAAAGATGGTGGCACTAACCACTGCGCCATCTGCTGACCATACATAACACACTATTCATATTGCTCATGTGAGGCTTCAGATGTGTTTTTCACCCATAATTCACCTGAGACTCCATCGCTGTGGAGGTACCATACGGGCAAACCCCCCGTGCGACGTTAACACCGTCCCCAGAACCACTGCGAAACACCATATAAACCGCGAATAAAAGGTCGAAGCCCGATACAGCAGCAACGACTTCAACGCGACAAAGTTGCGCCAGCCTACGGGACCACGGTGCGCCGCCGGCGGGATCGGAGCGCCGCGCTTTGGGGATGACTCAGCTCGACTTCAGAGAGAGGAGGTGGAGAGACGGAGGGAGGGAGAGGGGAAGGAGCGAGAGCGCGGTCTCGACCCTGCAAACCACTCGCGCTTGTAATAAAGCCACCAGCAGGTGACGTCACGGTCAAGGGGTGGCCGGACACAGTCATTCGCGCAGCAGGGTAATTTTGACTGTATCAAGTCTGGGTAGGTACCTCAGTAAAAGGGTACTAAAGCAGAAGCAGGGATTCGAGCCTGGGATCTCTGAGGGCGGCATCACAGCACTAACCTTAACCACGACGCCACCTGCTGCCCTCGCAGAATAATACAATAATAGAGTTGTCGGCTCCGTGTTGCACACGGGGGGCTTCATATAGACAAACGGGTGCCACCCTGTGCCTGAAAACACACACTGAAGCACGGAGCCCGCCGAGAAGATGGGAAGAGAGCGTCTTCGACACAAGCGCATGGATCGGAGCGCTTCCACAGACCATGTCGAGCAACGAAGCGCAGCCTGTTTATTGGATAAAGACGCCGGTGTTTCAGCCACCTCGTCCAGCCCGGCTTGAAAATGAAAAGCCGCCGCTCCTGACGCACTCCTCCGACTCGCATTCTTTAAAGCGGGTCTTACGCGATGGACACAGGAGGAGCGGAAACGCGGTGCCACAATGTGCCATTCAGGCCAACGTGTTAAGCGCCCCGGTTCCCACCGCTGAGATTGGGTCGCTTGAGCGTTGCACGCCTTCGCCGGAGTCACGCTGTGAACGTGACGCTCGTGGTGGACTCTCGAGCGAGGTTAGGGTCGGTCTGCGGGAACGCTGGCGCGCCCACTGTGTCGTCTTTAATACCTTGAGTCGCGCTTATTCATAAGCTCTCTGTGACCTTCGCTTGAGATAAGGAGCAAAAACATTAACGTGGGCTGCAAATATTAAACAATGTCTCGCGGAATGATTGAATGGGGTTACACCTGATATCACAATGATACCGCAATGTAAAAAGAGCACAGAACTAGTCATTAATTGTTTGGTCAAGCCAAAACCTTGACCAATGTTGACCTCATATTAGGTAAGTTTCTTTATATATATAGTCCTCCCCCACGTTACAAGAGTAATGCAATACCAAAAAAAACCTTCGATTTCAATTCTCCTAAATTGAACGCATAAAGCGGCAGCTGATGCAGTGCAGTGGATGAAAATGTTTACATTCACATTTATTTATTGAGCAGACACTTTTCTCCAAAGCGATTTCCAATGATCTCTATGTAGTGTTATGAGTCCACACACCTTATTCACCGTGGTGACTTACACTGCTAGATACACTACTTACACTGAGTCACTCATCCATACATCAGTGGAACACAAACACTCTCTCTCTGTCACTCACACACTATGGGAGAACCTGAACAGCATGTCTTTGGACCATGGGAGGAAACCAGAGCACCCTGAGGAAACCCACGGAGACACAGGGAGAACATGCAAACTCCCCACAGACCGAGCAGGGTTCAAATCCACATCTTCTCGCGCCATCCTGGATCTGTGAGAGAGAGAAGCACTATTTGCTGTGCCACCAAGCCACCAACTTTGGGTGAAAAATACTTTGATTAAAAGACAAAAAGTTACCCAGCCATATGAGCAGGTAAATAATTGTATATGACTTAACACTGCAAGTCACTTTAGAGAAAAGCATCGGTTAAACGATTAAATATCATCACCATTCATTTCAGTAGCAAACATTTTTATGCATTCCTGAGATCCATTTATATTATCACCAAATTCCCCTGAAATAAACAAAATTCCTTCAACAGTTAACCTTAGTTGTCATAACACAACATAACAAGGCAGTTTCCCTTCATTAATTATTCCATAATACTGTATGTGTGTCTCTCATTCAGCTCTTTTGTAGCTATTATGTACCGGACACTCAATGTCCGCCAACCAACCAACCAACCAACCAACGTCAACAACCGCTTGTCCCAAGCGGGGTCACGGAGAGCCGGAGCCTATCCCGGAAACACAGGGCGCAAGGCTGAAGGGGGAGGGGACACACCCCGGACGAGACGCCAGTCTATCTCAAGGCACCCCAAGCAGGACTCGAAACCCAGACCCACCACACAGCGGGTTGACGTACGCCCAGAAATAAAACATACATACGCATGATACTCAGTGTTTATGTATTAATTCAAACGTTAATGCAAAAAGTGCAACAGAACACAACAAAAGAAATCAATGAAAACAATGTGACTGAATGGACATTGGACACATGGACATGGTTCGGACAGTGCAAATAGGACCATGATCACTGAGAATGTATGATGTAACAGTGCTTGCAAAGAGCAATAAGATCATCAGCATCCTTCAGCTGCAGATTCTATAGCTCTTGCGAAAGGATCTGGAGCGCTATTCAATTCGCTTTGCGTAAGTCATGTCAGCCGTCCACTCCGTGACCATCCTGGACCTTACTGAGCCCACAGACCTGCATCAAGAGGGGGGAAAAAACACACAGACTGAAACTTGCACTTCTACTCAGGTCCATGTGATGAGCTGTGGTGAGCTTACTCATCTTTTCTCTGAATTAAGAGCAATTTCCAAAAGCCATTGAGCTGAAATCCTCCCCTCGGATATTCCATTCAAGAACGTTTCAGCGCCTCTTTTTCGCTCTCGCTGGAAATAACGAAACCTTAAGCGCTTAACGTCCAGCCAGAACCATTTGCTCAGAGTACAAACGGTTTAAATTATACATTAACCCTGTTTGGACCACGGTAAAGGTGAACAATTAAGGACGGCAGAGCAAGGGCGAGGACGGGTTTCCTCCCATTCGCATCTCGCAAGAAGTCGAGAAGATGTTACCCTAGGTATGTGCTCCGCCTTGCATGGGAGGAGTAAGATCGAGAAACGAGCCAGTGGAAAGTCTTGAGACGCAAATAGAGACAAACGGGAGCACAATTCAGTGATTTAAAAAAATATTAACAAAAGAGCCAAACCCTGCAACACACATCTCACATGTCAACGGACGTCTCACCCTACAACAACGTCTCTACTATATCGAGCATGACACTGTCCACCTCTATTCATCTGAGGAACTCAGGAGCTTTAATAAATACTGTTGGGTTCTTTGTCTCGGATTAAGAGACGCATTCATCAAGGGCGACGCCCATCATTTCAAAATACCATATTAACACCGAAACAGTCATTGCATTTGCTCATCTGCTGCGCAAAGAAACGTTCCGAGCGATCGGATGAAGGAACATTTGGGCAGGTGAAATATTCCCTTATCTTCCAGTACACACACACACATACACACACAGTCCAAAACCACTTGTCCCAAGCGGGGTCGTGGCAAACCAGAGCCCAACCTGGCAACGCAGGGTGCAGGGCTGAGGGGGGAGGGGACACCCAGGAGGGGACGTCAGTCCATCGCAAGGCACCCCAAGCAAGACTCGAACCCTAGACCCACCAGAGAGCAGGACCCGGCCAAACCCGCTACGCCACCGCGCCCCCCCCCCCACCTACATTCCAGTCATATTCCCTAATATTCCAAATATTAATCTGAACTGAGTAACACTAACTCAAGGTAACTGCTGTTATTCGAGGCGTGCGGAAGCTCCCCCCCCAAAGCAGAAGTCGATTTGTCGCAGGTGCGGCGGCGTGTGAAACGAGCGTGTCGGGTGTGTCGAGCGCGGTGCGGCTGCAGAGGGTGCGAGCAAGGGGTGGCTTCTCGTTTTGGTGCACGTGGGACAGGTGTGTCACGGACAAGCTGTGACCAGTTCCGCTCCGCCGCCCGCCCACCGCACCCCTCGGCAGCTACGATGGGGCACATCGATCGTAGGTGTTGAAAAGCACACGGCGATGGAAGACTGGAGCACTTTCAACCGCAGCAGATCTTTCAGGTGGCACACAGGCTACGGTCCAGGGATCCAGGTTCATATGCTTGACTGACCTGCTATCCTGGGTAGCCTTGGGTCTTCAACCTCCACAATTCAGAACTGTGCCCCCAACCTGGGCCAACAGCCACTCGCAGACTGAGCGTTGGATGAGCATCCAGGGAGGAGAACTTCGTGTATGAAGACATCAGTAGCGCCTTTCACCACTAACAACCATGATTAAGCATTAGAGTCCAGACTTCATGGAATTTAATCAAGGGACTCATTTGTTGAGTTGTGTTGACACCGAAGGCCTTCCCTGAACCTCAAGCCAAGATTCAACAAGGACCAAAAAAACCTGGTAAAAGAAAGATGATCTTACACTCCTGTGTGGACTATGTCCACCACATCTATGTGCCACACCCACATTTATTAGTTACTATCATAATAAACCTGCAAATAAATAAATCTGCTGTGATGTTGGCTGTAGCGACCCTGTCTTCTTTTCAGCCTTCTCTCGGTACCCTGCGCTGGTGCCAGAGCCTCCACCAGCGTGCCACGCCAGAGTCATCTCCGCATGCTACATAGGAGGCTCTTGGAACATCCACTAGTAAATCATGAGCTCTTCATAGGTCCCGTGACGTGAACTGGTCAATCACCTGTAAACCACTGACCAGTGTGGTTGGGTGGTCAGTCGGCCACCGTCAATCCGATTTACGCGCCACAGGAGCGCGGCCCCACACGGCTAGTTGGTTACTCACTCGTTTAACTGACACTTTTTCCCCAAAGCAATTTAAAATGTTCAGCTGCTTACACTGATTTACTCATTTATGCACATGGGTACTTTGCGCAAGGGCTCTACAGCCAGAGTCTGGATTCAAATCTGGGTCCTTCAGTCGCAAAGCTACAAGTCTAACCACTGCGCCACCTGCTGCCCCAGCAGGGAGTCACGTTTGACATCAATAGGTAGGTTTTGTTTTCCTCTCCTCCGTTGCCGGCTGCCTATTTCAGCATCAATCGATCATCGCTGTGCCATCGTGAAGTAGGTGATGACGGTGCATCATATATTTATGGAATTAATCATTCATATATTTCACCGTTTGCTTTCGTCCTGGTCTTGGCTGTATTTTCTTTCATTTATAATGCCTTCTGCAAATTGGTGTTACATGTGACAGTCTGTCATCAGGAACCCTGTTGAAGCATTCAGTGTATCTGGAGGGGAGGGGGCTGCATCAGAACAAATTGTATGATACTGTATTGTAAGGGAGGCCTCTGAAGGACATACTCTGCTCTTACGCTTCCAAGCCCAGACAGGGAATCCACTTAAAACTTACGGCAGCTAAAAAAGGACAGTGTGTACAGTCAGTATGAAAGACCCCCGATTTTAAATTCCTCCCGCAGTCTCATCCGTTCAAAGGTCGCTGACAAAGAGCGACAACTGCGAGTCCAGCGACGCGCAAACAGCGGCATAACAACAGAAGGTCAACGCTCTCCTCGGTAGGAAAACCTTTTTCGCAGGTGGGAAGTGGTAAAGGGCTGACACCCCGCCCCTCCCCAGGGGTCAATCTAACGCCCCATCTGCCTCGGCATTTCCGAACAACCTGGCACAGGATTCCCGCTGTAGAATAGATTTTTACAGCTGCTGCGATCGCCTCTACCTTTACAGATACTGACGTACACAAGCATGGGAACAAGTAGTGTTGCTGTCTCACAGCATCTGGGTGGTGCGAGAGGACGTGGGCTTGATCCCCAATCAGTCTGTGGGGAGTATGCGTGTTCTCCCAGTGTCTGTGTGGGTTTCCTCCCACACTCCAAAGACATGCTGTTCAGGTTCCCCCATAGTGTGTGACTGACAGATAGAGTGTGTGTGTGTGTGTGTTCCACTGATGTATGGATGAATGACCCAGTGTAAGTAGTGTATCTAGCACTGTAAGGTATGTGGGCTGATAGCACTACATAGAGTTCATTGGAAGTTGCTTTAGAGAAAAGCGTCTGCTAAAGAAATAAATATAAATACCAGTTGAGTTGGTCCAAGAAATTATATACCTTTAATTTCATACACCAATTTTTAAGCCCTAGAGCCTGTTCAACATTCAAATTTGGGACAAAGTTTCAAATAAAGCCATCGTACTGTATAGCACGTGTCATGAACGTGTCATAGAAGGAACAGATGGAAATGCTTTGAAAACGTAAAGGAAGGAGAAGAGAACAACCAGCATCCAGACGGATGGACTCGGTGATACGCACTTGAGGATGGACACGACCTCTTCAGTCTGAGGATACAAACGGCTAAGAGAACATTCCGGAGGCACCGTTTACGGTCACTAAGAGTTGACCTCAGCTCAACAGCTCTTTACAACAAGAATCGCATCGTAGAATACAGTATGTACTTTATAGCTGTGAGAAAATGTAAATGCAGCCAAGTTACCTGGGAAAAGCCTTGTGGTTTATTGTTCATAGCATTTTACTCCATTTTTGCAATAAGCTTAAAACATACACAATGCAATGGTCCTTCTTGCTGCACCCTTTCTTATGCAATATTTACACAAACTACAGACAAATACAAAAGTGTTACCTCCACCTCCCCATATGACAACACTATCCCATCAGGCAGTTTCAGAGAAGATCGATGTGCTGATCACAGAAGCCTGTCCACTTGGCAACTGTATTTTTTTTTTACACCGAGTAATAACTGTATTTGGTTACACCTGGAAATCTTATTTATCATTTTTACATACGCATTTCACAACCATTTTTTGGTCTGCGGTAAATCACTGCAGTGCAATCAAATCTAAGCTGTTTTGTGATTCTCCCACTAGGAGTTCTCTTGTAGACTGGTACACCCCCGATGTTGCACAGGTATTACTGAGTCACTTTTGCAAAAATAAAGAAAAACAACTTTTACAATCTGGACACTGGTAAGTGTTTACCCCCCCCCCCCAGCTTTATGCAGGTGAATGAGAAGAGACTAAGAACCGACCACCACCGTAATCGATGTTCTCCGCAGCTGGGAGGGCAGCCTCCTTGTCACTCTGAGATTTGTGGAGCACCGCTGCCGCTGACCGCTTGTGTGACGGCGCATACGACACAGAGGGGTGTAAATGCACTGGACCGACCGCCGCTGACCACTGTTGCACCTCTGTTCCAATATAAATCCCATTTCAGTTAATCCCAAGAACGGGCATCTCGATGAAAGGGGTCCAGAACATGGACATAAGCGGATATGGGCCGGAGAAATTCACGTACCCTTTCACATCGGGAGTAACCGCTGCAGCTCACGAAGTCCGACCCGACTATTGATTTCTTTCTCAGCACCGCTGCGGATTCACTAGCGATGCCAAACACGCCACGCTAATTTATCAGCATCTACGCGTTAACGCTCATTTGTCAGCATCATCTTCGTAATTGTACTGCGGGGTCCCACAGATTTTACCCCGCTGGACTGGCAAATGAACAGATTCCCTAGTAATCCATTACCACCTGGCCAACGTAGCACGGACGAGATGTATTAACTGCTTTCAAAAAAGAATCAAACGAGTCGGTCAAGCCCTTAATCGCTGAAGTAGGACAAAAGCCATCGGCCAATCAGGATTAAGGAACTCAGTCGAAATCCATCTCGCATCCCAAAAAGATGGTAAAAGTCTTTTTTTTTCCATTTCAGGCATCAAGCCAAGGTGCGATATTATAATACTTAGGTATTGTTTTCAGTTATTTACATTTATTCATGTAGCTGACACCTTTCTTCAAATCAACTGACAATTTTAATCTATTCACAATTATTTATCCATTTATACAGTTGGGCAATTTAGGGTAAGGACCTTGCTGAAGGGTACTACAGCCTGAGGTGAGATTCAAACCTACAACCTTTGGGTCCAAAGGAAGCAGCTCTAACCACCGCACTACCAGCTGTCTAAGGATGAGCTGTACACTTTAGAGCTGTGTCGGGCAGCTCTGAAAGCTCATTCCAAATAACCGTACACTGTGCGTTCAATTAACCGCGACGGAGTGGATGAGACCAGACATCAGTCCTGCTCTCGCTGTAAAAGGGGCAGCGGGGACAGCGGTTAAGGAGATGCAGGTATTATACTGGTTAAGAGCACAGGCTTTGAGCCCATGTTCTAGTGCCCTTTGAGTACTTCATTTGAAAGGACCCAGTTCCCAGCTGTACAAATGAACAAAACCGTAAGAATGATTACGTTGGATTTAGGAACGGAGCTGAAAATAAACGTGCCGATCGTAAACTGCCCTATTGCTTAAGCACCTCGAAAACAAGTCAGTGGCTGGAAAGACCACTAAAATGAATACAAGGTGAATAGCGGAGCCACACTTGAAACACCGCACTCGAAATCCAGTCTTCGCAGCGCGGGATCATTACACCGCAGCTGTGTGACAAAGTCGGAAATGCGTTCGGTTTCGTTTTAGGGTTTATTGCTGCCTGAACCAGAAAGCCCAGTCGTGTTGCTACATGGTTGCGTGTGCTTATTTAATGAGGGAACAACACGTAGTGACTGGAGCGTCAGGCTCTCGCTGCTTGGTTTCGTGACTGATGGGAACTGGCGTGTGTGTGTGTGTGTGTGTGTGTGTGTGTGTGTGTGTGTGTGTGTGTAAGGTTTAGCCTAATGGATGTACATTTATTTATTTAGCAGACACTTTTCTCCAAAGCGACTTCCAATGAACTCACTGTAGTGTTATGAGCCCACGCACCTTATTCACCCTGGTGACCTACACTGCTAGATACACTACTTACACTGGCTCACTCATCCATACATCAGTGAAACACACACACTCTGTCATTCACACACTGGGTGAACCTGAACAGCAGGTCTTTGGAGGGTGGGAGGAAACCAGAGCACCCAGAGGAAACCCAAATAGACACAAGGAGAACATGCAAACACCGCACAGACTGACCGGGGAAGGACCCTGCGTCCTCTCGCACCATTCAGGCGCTGGCAAACAACAGCACTACTTGCTGTGCCACCCCTTCATCACCCAGTTCCCCTATGTGACACACACAGTCTAGCTGAAACAAAGGGCAACTGCTATTGTAGTGGTCAGAACTGCTGTCTTTAGACCCAAAGGCTGTAGGTTTGAATCCCACCTACTGCTGTAGTACCCTTGAGCAAGGTACCGACCCTAAATGACCCAGCTGCCTAGATGTGTGAATAATTGGAAGCTGCTTTAGGACAAAAGCATCAGCTAACGAAATAAATGCACACAAGCTACTACTTTACCTCTGAGCGTTCAATATTTGCCGCTTTTCCTGCTCTCTGTCCTTGACAGCTCTTAAGTCGCTCAAAAGTCCGTGTGATCAGAAAGAACACACGACACCCACAACCCGAACACGAGCACTTGCCCTCTACGTGACACTCATGAGACGCGACGTTCCTCAAATAAAGAGCGGAACACGAAAGCAACAGCCTCCAACTATCGCCGTACAAAATGACTTAAGTCTGAGAAAACAACAGCTTCTTGTGAGTCAGTTGCCATGGTAACCTATCTGTTTGACACAAGCGGGGGGGACGTGGCCTTGGGACATCCTGTCACTCACTGCCACACACTCGACTGGCAAGCAGGGCCACGGTTAGACAAAACGTTACTTCTCTTATTAAAAATATGCAACAATGAGTTCATACACAGCTTGTCACTTTCTGACAGCTGCTTAGGAGTCGTTTTGCAGTGCCAGCTTTCGTCACATAACTGATGCCATGTCAGCGATGCCTGCGTGTGTGTGTGTGTGTGTGTGTGTGTGTGTGTGTGTGTGTGGGGAAGATGGTTGGCAAGGACACACTGACAGTGATGATATTTTGGGCCTCAAACGTTCCCTTGAGAACCATTAATAAAATATTGTCCCTCTTTCCGAACTTGGCCACAACGCCGGTCCCTTTGGCCTGAGAGCCAGGCCCTGATTGGTCCTCTCCAAGCGCAGCCCATGGGGAGTGAGGAGGGGAGGGGGGGGGGTTAGGGTAAAAGCTGGACCTTAAAGGGAAGAAAACAAGGGTTCGAGCAATCCCAGTCGATTATACAGTAATTATAATAACATTGATTATCACCTAATGTTGTCTTACATCTTTTATTGAACTTCATTATTAGTGAGTCACAGTTTTACTATTTTTTTTTTTTTTTTTTTTATTTCTAGCAAATCATGGTCCGTAGACCTTATTGACCTGAAATGAAACTACTGTGTGCGCGTGAATTATGGATTCAATGCTCTTTGCTCTCTATTACAGCCTCACTCGTTCATTTCCGATACCTGGATCCGACCTCACGCACCACGGATGTTCATAATGTGAATAAAACATGTAAAGTTCAATGAAACTGGTGACAATAAATGTATTATTTACAAAACTGTAAATGGGTCAATTCTGAGCGGAACTCAACCTGAGGGTTAAATGAGCAGGAAGCACATGCAGCGCGAACCACATTTATAAGCCCAGCGATGGTCTGGAGATGAAGCGGGGGAGGGAAATCTCTCATATGAAAATATCCATCGTGGATTCATACATATTTACTGTCAGTGTGCGTCTGGCGAAAATCTACCTGAGCACCAGTGATACATATTAATGTGGGGCCCCTCTGCGCCACAGCGGCGGAGGAGAAAGGTCGAGCGGGAGGAGCTTCACGAGCAGGAGACGTCCTTGCAGGAAACCTGGGAGGCACATGGACGTCTTTAAACCGTCTGACTCCCAGTGTACCACCCAGCTGCTGTTTTTCTTATTATTATTATTATTATTGGGAGTTGCTGTCTCACAGCGCCTGGGTGGTGTGAGAAGATGTGGGTGTACGATTTCCGCTGAGTCTATGTGGAGTCTGCATGTTCTCCCAAAGGGGTTTCCTCTGGGTGCTCTGGTTTCCTCCCACACTCCAAAGACATGATATTCAGGTTCCCCCATAGTGTGTGAGTGACAGAGAGAGAGTGTTTGTGTTCCGCTGATGTATGGATGAGTGACCCAGTGTAAGTAGTGTATCTAGCAGTGTAAGTCACCGCGGTGAATAAGGTGTGTGGGCTGATAACACTACACAGAGTTCACTGGAAGGCGCTTTGGACAAAAGCGTCTGCTAAATAAATAAATGTAAATTATTATTATTACGCTGTTATTCTGCAGTTTCATTACTGTATTTGACTGGCTGATGCTTTTGCCCAAAGCAGCTTAAACGGCTTACGGTTTGAGTCATTCGCTTGGCTCGATATTTACCGAGGAATATTTACCCATGGCAGGCAGACGGAGGAGCTTTCTCCAAGGTATAACAGAAGAACCGCCCCTGGGGCGGATGTGCAGCATTGCTTAAGACCGACTGCCCCGTTCCAGCCAGCGAGAGCAAAGGAGGGGAGGGGAAGCCCGGATCAGACCGGTTGGGCCTGTTTGTGGGGTGTGGAGCAGACGCTAAGGTCCAGGGGTGAGACGAGCTTGCGGATGCGCCGCCGCTGCCACGACAGGCCTCCGCAGCGGTTCATAGCAAGAGCTCGGTCACAGGGAACTCCTCTGGAATATTAATAACTTTTCGAGGAACCGTCCAACCGCTAGATTTCCATCCATATCCAGTTGTGTTCGAACTGAGCCAGAACTAACCCCGTCGGGAAGCATCCGACTTTTTAAATAAAGGCAAACGCTGCTGTGATCGTGTTTCCCAGTTTACCCTAGTAACTGCGAAATGTTCTGGTCCTCCTTCATTTCTCTGGCAGGGTAATTAAGACTTGGACGCTTTCACCCCTGGGAGGTAAAACACTTCTACAGGGACTGAGATACAGATGCGTTTTCCAGTCGTTCTGCTTCCTCCTCCATGTGCAGCGAAGAATAAAACCACACAGTGCCGATCCCGTCGGGGAATAAAACCACACATACATGTCCTCATGAGAGAGCAAAACCGCACAGCCATGAACTCATTGGGGAATAAAACACATGGTGATGATCTCACCGGGGAATAAAGCCGCTAATAAATATCCTCATGGGAGAATAAAACCAAAGTGCAACGAACTGATTGAGGAATAAAACGGCACAGCCATGAACTCACTGGGGAATAAAACACAGTGATGATCTCACCGGGGAAGAAAACTGCATAGCAATGTCCCCATGGAGGAATAAAACCACACAGGCATGAACTCATTGGGGAATAAAACACAGAGTTTTTATCTCACTGAGGAATAAAACCGCACAGCGCATTTACCGTGCCCCTAACATCTGATGCTGCTCGGGCAGAGAAATGGCTTCTCGTGCAACGTACGGGGCCTCCGGGAGGAGGAAAACATGGTGAAGAACACCGATAATGCACACACTATGTATATAAAGACGGTGAAACAACAGAGACGGTGCGAGATCTGCACCTGTTGGCACGATGCTACACCAGGCAACATCAGGGGCACGAGAAGTTAAGTACTACACTAAATACCGAGAGAGAACGTGAAAAGAGAGGGAGGAGGAGAAGAGCGGAGCTCCGTTCTGCTGACTCACCGCAATCGAAGCCGAGCCACGGGGAGACCTCGGCTCACCTCTCGCCGCGGGGGCCGCGGCCTCCCGTTTGGAACCGCTTCCCACACAAATCTAAACGGCCTCTGAGCACAGGGGCAGCAGGTGGCGCAGCGGTTAGAGTCGCGATCCAAAGACGCGGGTCCGAATCCCACCTCCTGAAGGTTCAGCTCCTCACCCTGAACCCATACACTAAAAATGACTCAGATGTACAAATGGGTTACTCAAGGTAAGCAGCTTAAACACTGTAAGGTACTTTGGAAAATCATAGTAAATTGTGGAGCAGCTGCTGCCTTTGGACCCAAAGGTCTCAGGTTCAAGTCTCACCACCAGCAGTAGAATCTCTGAGCATGGGACTTACCCTAAAATCGCTCCAGTAAAACTATCTAGCTGTATAAATGGGTAAATCATGGTAAGCAGCCTTGGGGGGGGTAAAATGCTGGTTACAAAGGAATAAATGTAAATTGTGGTAAAAAGCTTTGTGCTCAAACCTAACACTGATTTGCTTTGGACACAGGTACCAGCTGAATACTGTATAATATTGAGTTCTCCTGGATATTTGGAATGTAACCCTTTTTCAAAATTTGGTTTAAAAAAAATCCAGCGCCCAGCGCCGTGTCCACATCCTCGTCGCGCGACGACAATCTCCGTCCGACGGTGTGCGAAGACTCTCGCGACGCTTTTCTCGTCGCTCTGAAAACATGATTAACTAAGTGTCTTGCAAGGCATAATTAAGCCTTAAAATTTAATTCCTTTGAAACGTAATGGCTAAATCTAATTAAGGCACAAAAACGGCTGCGTGAAATTATTCCGTTCTCAGAGCGAACAATTTAAATTCAACATTTTATCCAGTGGGCAATCGGAGGAGAGCGGCAAACAGGACAACAGGTTCTTACTGCCATCTGCTCTCCGGCCCTGCGTTGTATCGAAGGCCACGTTACCCTGCGAACAAATCTTCACGATCACAGGGAAGCGTCTCCGTTTGTATTTAGCGCTGAAGCGGCTGGACCCCCGATGGCGTAGCCCTCCCCGGGCGATTTGTCCTGGCCCGGCGGTGTGTGACGGGATGGAATTTGCCCAGCGTGTGATTTGTGTGACGTGCCCACGCGCCACACAGGGACAGGGAACGGCTCTCCTGGCTTCGCCGAGGCGTCCGCCTCCTCTTCCCGACGAGGTGCGTCCAAAGACTGCTCTCTGACACAGGAGTCCGTCCCTGTGTCTCCCGCTGCTCTTTTGTCCTCGTGCTTTGGAACGATGGCGCTCGCTGGTGCTCTGTCTCCACACACCCTCCTACGTTCACTTTTGATGCTATTATGCGGATGGCTGGGCATCACGGCAGCACAGCGGGTAGCACTGGTGCCCCACAGCGCCTGGGCTGTGGGTTTGGACATGGGCTCAGACTAGGCTCAGTCTAGGTGGAGTTGGTCTCGCTATGTTTGCATGGGTGGCTCCACACACACAACCCTGCAGTAAACAAGTGGGTTTTGATGATGGATGGATGGATGGATGGATGGATGGATGGAGATGGTGCAAAGGAAGAGTACACATAAACCATAGCTACTAATTTATTTACGTCACTTCATTAAGCAGACACTTCTTTCACAAGCAACACTACGTAGAGTTTGGTGGAAGTTATCAGCCCACATACCTTATTCACCGCGGTGACTTACACTGCTAGATACACTACTTACACTGGGTCACTCATCCATACACCAGCGGAACACACTTTGGGTGACTTAGAGCCACCAATCCACCCAAACAGCATGTTTATGGAGTGTGGGAAGAAACCAGAGCACCCAGAGGAAACAGACACAGGGAGACCATGTATACTCCACACAGAATGAGTGGGGATCGAACCCATACCCTCTCGCACCACCCAGGAGCTGTGAAACAGCCAAGCAACCCCAAATTTTAAATTATTTAAAATTAATTGCTGTCCAGCTAGGCACAACTACCTTTTTTCCTCTCTCTCTCTCGCACACAAAAACAAACTTTCGATTTACTAACCTATTAATACGGACCCATTACTACTGGGATCGTGCTGCCATCAGACGCCCTCAGAGAGACCGCGCCGTTTACAGCTCGACGGCCCCACTTCATTTTCCCATTACCAGGAGGAACCCGAGAGGCACTTACCGCGTCTTGGAATATCGACAGCGTTTCTCAGGTGCCTCCCATGTGAGCTGTCATTAAGAGTCTCGCCCCAAGGTAAACGAACGGGCCTGTCTCCTCCAGCCGTCCTTTTTGCCTTTCGTTTCTCAAGCAGTCCTCAAACAAAAACGGTAAAGACGGCACAACGCTGCGGGCTGTTTACCTTCCACCCTTCGAGAACCTTCGAAAGGCGCCGTTCGGAGAGGGTCCTTGTCTGCCTACATCCTCCTGTCCCCGGTAACAATCCGCTCGCTGCGACACTCTTCGCCAAAGTGACGTTCGACCCGGCGTGAACAGAACAGCTTCGGCAACAGACGAAAAGCTTTAGACACAGACGCTGGATTATCAGAGCGCAGCCTTTTTTTGTCTGACCCACTATGTGGCTCGCAGGACTGTGGCCACGCCCACCTCCGGGATTATCGGCCGCACCTGAGTGACGGGGCTCGGGTGTTTAAATGAACAGGACACACCAAAGAGGACAGGAACGCATCTCGCTGACCGTTGTGGATGCGGGTACTGCCCGATGCGCCATGACTTTGCGTTTTTTGCACAGTTTGTTCTACATTTAAATACAAAACACACTGTAAATTCATCATCAGCAACACCAGATTGGCCATAGTGTGTGTGGCTACTCTGCAATGGACTAGTGTCCCATCCACGGTGTTCCCCCACTCAGCCTTGTAACAGGTAATTCCAGGATAGGTTCCAGACCCCATGACCCTGACCAGAACAAGTGGTTAATGAGGATGGATGGATGGATGGAAATTCAACCCAAACCCGGCACACCACACACCCATCACTCTAGTAGCTGCCTCTGGAAGTGAGTCAGACAGAACCTGAGGGATTAACAGGAAGGAGGCGCTTGTTTTGAAACGCGGCCCGGAGACCCAGCAACCATCCGCGTTTTCATAAGAGGATCACAGCGCTCGTGGGCAGAGAAATACGCAATTAGGTGGCGAAAAATTGACCTCCAGCCTTCTCAGCAGCCCACCATACTCCCACGTCGTGTCCCTGCTGGTTACCGATTGTGTGACATGTCGGACGAGTGTCAATGACTCCTTTGTCTGTCTCCTCCTGGGGAAAAAAAAAAAGGGCCCGTGACGAATGCAGCCGCTGCGGCGCTCAAATGCACGTTCCTCGAAATACGCCTCGGTGTTCCGGCTCAAAAGCAGCTCGGCCCGTGACGTCCGGAACACCTGCAGCTGTTGCGGAACTAACAGGCCGCAGCAATGAGGGAGAGAACGAGATCAGGCCATGCTGGGGTTTATGGGGGCTGCTCTAGCTCTCTCGCTCGCTCGCTCTCACGGGACACGGAGCAGGACGCCGCACAGCCTGTTTGCGAGCTGAGCAAGGAGCCGCGGGGCAAGACAGCGAGTCTTAACAGGTACCACCTGAACAGCATCCCTTTGGAAATGGCAGCAATGAGGGGTGGGGCTCTTGGCAGGGGGCGGGGCTTCCATAGACAGGATGCAGGGCGGAGATGACAGCGGTGCCACGTGAGCCCCGTGTGGACGGCAGGAGGCTGCCTCTTCATTTGGTTTGCAAATGGGAACATTCCAACATACGGGTCGCGCGCACACGCACAGATGAACACATCGGGGCCTTGCTACCTCTACCCGCAGGGGGTCTCGCTCAGACAGATGTGCCACCTCTGCTTTCAAAGGACGGCGACGGGCTTTGAAGTCGAGGCTAAAAGAGAGACGGAGGTGGGTGGGAGGAGAGCGCCGCGCTCCCCGAAAGCGCCTTCCCCGTCCTCCTGTCACACTTTCCAACACGCACTCTGGAGCGGAAAGTGCCGGAAAGCTCCTCCGCCGCAGCAGAGCCGGGAGTTTTATCGCCCCTCCGCCGGCTGCCACTTCATTGAAAGACAGGTGAATAAACGGACGCTGCATTTCGGACAACCTTCCTCTGGAGCGGTCGATCAAGCGGCGTCTCCACAGTGGACCCATCAGCCAACCGTGTCGCACTTTTTAAAGAGCACCTTTCGGGAGCTGACAGCCCCCCCGCCCCCACCTCCCGAGTGATTGACTGAGATTGCCCTCGGTTTTTATTTCATCGAAAGCTCTGAAATGTTGCCATTGGCAGAACATTATAAATAACCTTTGACTGGTATTCAGTGGGTTATTTCTACAGGCAGCTCAGGACAGGATGGAAATTGAGCTTTTTTCAAGAATCTTGTTTTATTTAATGACTTCAGCGAAACTAAAACAGACCGATATCCTGACCAACCTTTCCTATCCATCTATTAAAAATAACTGCCTCTCCAAGTCAGGGTCACGGTGGTTCAGAGCCTATCCCAGAAAAAGAGGGTGAGGGGAGGGTTACACCCTAGACGGGACTCCAGTTATACATACAATACGGACAATGTAGTGTCAGTTCACCGGAAACACGTGTCTTTAGACTGTGGGAGGAAACAAGAGCACCTAGAGGAAACAAAGCTCCAAACTGAGCCAGATTCAAACCCAGAGCCCAACCCAGAGCCCAACCCAGAGCCCAGGAGCTGCGAGCTCAAGTGTTTTACACTCCTGCTGTACATTCTAACATGTCCTGCTGCAGCAACATTTTTGACCACACTTAATTGTCACACACACACTGTTTACACCAACATAGCACGGTCGGTAAGGCAACCCGACAACAAGAGGCCGTGTATCGGCGTGCCGCCCCGCCGTCCCGTCCACACCGAACACGCGGGAGTGGAGCAGTGACAAATCAACTGCAGCGAGAGCTCAGCGGAAAGGACTCAAACACTATTCCAGCATAAACTTCTCGCACATTAATCTCACGCGGCACAACGACGGCAGTGTAACGTGAATCAAAGTGGCACAATTAGGAAAAAAATGCAGAAAGTTGCGTATATATGCTGAATTTGCGTTAACTATGTTTCAAAGTCGGGCTCCTCAGAGAACTTGGGTGGCCTGGCACCAGTACCCGCCGAAAGGCGATGGGATCGGGACCTGAAGTCCACCGGCACACAGTGGTCCTGCCCAAGGAGGACCTGCGGATGGCAAAGAGGGGAACACACTCTCAAGAGACCAGTTTCTCCACCGGAGCATCCCAGTGCAAGCACGGATTCTAGACCGCCCCTCACGCTGTGCTTCCGGGATAGGGTCCAGACCACAGCGACCCTGCATTAAGCACATTACAAGCGCATATTAATAACGAATGCACGAGTAAATGTGAGAACGATGAAGGACCCGCATATGGTCCAGCCTGAAATATTTAACGTCATCTGTGACCACGTGCGACTACTGGAAGAGCGACGAACAGCAAACCAAGTGGCAAGCTGCCACGGCCATTGAAAGCAGCAGTGATACAGTCCAAAAATAAGAACAGGCAAACAAAGGGAGAAAAGCAGCGCGAACGAGAACCGTTTCCTCTGTCTGAATGTTATGGGCCTCCACTCTACTGTAAAGAACAGAAATAACCATCGCAGAGATATACTGTACTGCGTACCCACCACAGCCTGTAGAAAAGACTCAATTTCCCAGAAGTCTGCTGGGGACAGCCGGTAGTGTAGCGGTTAGAACTATTGCCTTTAGACCCAAAGGTTACAGGTTCAAATATTATTTCCAGCTGTAGTACCCTTGAGCAAGGTACTTACCCTAAATTGCTCCAGTAAAATGAGCCAGCTGTATAAATGGGAGAACAATTGTAATCTTAACACTGTAAGTGGCTTTGAAGAAAAGCATCAGATGAACTTCCAATAAACTCTCACACACACACACACCTTATTCACCACAATGACTTACACTGCTAGATACACTACTTACACTGGGTCACTTGTCCATACATCACTGGAACACACACACTCTCTCTGTCACTCACACACTATGAGGGAACCTGAACAGAATGTCTTTGGAGTGTGGGAGGAAACCAGAGCACCCAGAGGAAATAAACACAAACACCGGGAGAACACGCAAACTCCACACCAGCTGCGGATCAAACCCACGTCCTCTCACACCACCCAGGCGCTGTGAGGCAGTAGCACTACTCATTGTGCCACCATGACACTCTTGATGACACCCTGATGTCATTCCCCTACAGGTAACAGGTTACAGCATTTGTTTGTTGGCTCTGTGCCCAACAGTTAGTGTTCACAGTGATATTTTGTGCACTCACTGTCACACAGCGTGTGTTTTATTTCAGCTGTTATTACCGTGTTGATAAAATTCAAACTGTACATTTCACTGGTCCTTATGAGCACGGTGCACCGCTTCGCGGCGGTACCTTGGGGCACGTTTCCCAAAAAATGACACTGGGAGTAAGTGTGTCCTCCAGTGTGGTGAGACAAGAGCTTTGCATTCCGTTAAAATGAATTTCGCAATAATAGCTCCATAATGAACAGATTCCGCTAGCCAAGAAATGAACTCAGCAGATAGCCTGTAATCAAATGGGCACAACTCCCGGTTCTTTGAAGTAATACAACCATTTATACTGGAAGATAACATTTCCCGAAGAAGTAAAGATGTACAGATTGCTGAGTATGACCAAAACAAAACCCGAATGTTTAAATGCAAATTTAACCGAAGCCCCCGGGTTCCACACGCCGCTGAAATAAAAGTGTGCGGACTCATTTCCGAATAAAAACAACACCTACAAGTGAGCTCTTTCTGTAAAATACAGCCGTATAAATAACACGTAATTATGGATATTAGTATTATCAAAAGCACATCAGGACAACCAGTCGGCTTAATGTTTTTTCTGCAAAGAACTGGCTTTGGGTACAAATTATTAGGCAGCTTAGCCAATTTACCACTTTGCGCAACCCTGTCTAGGTAAAAATTATTTAATGCCAGCAAGTAGGGAGTCATCACATTGCAACCAGACATGGTTTTTTAACTTGCATTCATTTTGCTGACACTTTTCCTCAAAGCAACTTAAAACACTGAGGTTACAATTATTTAACCCTTTATGCAGCTGGGTAATTTTGACTAGAGCAATTTTAGGGCAAGTACCTCAATCAAGGATACTACAGCCAGAGGTGGGACTTGAACCTATAACCTTTGGATCCCAAGACAGCAGCACTGACCACTACAGTAGGAGCGGTCCCTGTTACTTCTAAACTTGTTGAGCTTGTGATAATATATACATGAAAACTATACATCTCCACAAATTACTTATTAGTTTTGATTGAGGTTTAACAGTAATATTCCACTAAGAATTACTGCATTTCTCTCCTTTATTTTACTTGTCTATCTTTTGCGTTCAGTATCAACGCTACTGTAGTAAGGCACTGGCACACTGGTTCTTGCACTTGGTTATTTAAATGAAGAAATGTATCCGGACGCCAGAAAAAGCAATATTTTCGTGATGCGGCGCTCGCGCTTTTGAAAGGAGAGCACGGCAGTATGAAAAAGGTGAACTGAGCCACAGTGAGGATTCAGAAAACTCACAGTGGTTACTGACATTTCTTTAGTTTAATGCATTACATGTCAAATGGCACAAAAAAAAAAAAAAAAAAAAAAATCAGTGTATGAAATAAAAATGAATCCCCAACAAAAGAATCGCTCAGGGAGCTTCTTCTAGCAACCATTATTGCATTAAAGAGAATCAATGCTAATATAATTAAGAGTTGACGATGCTGACGTAGTCTATTAACCCCAAAGTGTTAAACTGCATTGACCTGGATCTTTAAAAATGTTGATATTGCATTTAACTGAGACCTTTAAAGCAAAAAAAAAAAGAGAATAACTGAAGAAAAAGACGTTATGGTACCCATGCGGTCCATTGATTTAATAGGATTAAGCGTCAGGTACATTAAATTCACATCACTGTCAGTTCGTCTGGTGTCTCAGGCACTTAAGGGCTTCCAAAATATAGGGATTAGAGTGTCTAAAGAGGGATCTGAAATGAGTGTGAAAACGCAGGCAAAATGTATTTTAAAGCAGAAGAGCGTGAATAGGAGCCGACGCAGCTCGCGAGACCATCGCCGCGACAAAGCTCCGAGTTCCCAGGGTGAAGTGCGGCACATTCCGGAGCATCCAGTTAGAAAATGACTCATATAAACATACGGCCCGTATTGAAAAGTGTCGCTGAGCTTCCCCAGATAGGCTGACGCGGCCGCTCGGCGCTGCTCGGGTCCCGCCGGGACGCTTCGCATTTTCCAACCAGGTTCTGTTGTAAGTTAGAAGAGTAACAGCTGCGGATGAGTAAAATACCTGTGTTCTTCTGTCGTCACCCCCCCAACACACACACACACACACACACACACACACACACACACACACACACACCACCCAGTTTGTTCATGCAGGATCCTGTTATGTGAAACACACTGGAATTCAGTCTGTTGCTCCCCAAACACTGCAACTTTATGAATGGTTATAAATAATATAGGTGTGTCTCTGCACACCCGTGTGTGCGTGTGTGTGTGTGTGTGTGTGCGCAAATGGTCACACATTTGTTTGTCACATTTTTCCCAGTGACCGTGTTGACAGATCGGGAGACAAGGTACTGAACCACACCAAACGCAAACAAAGCAACTCCTGTGCTCCAGTTGTAGTTATTTTATGAAGTATGAATATGCGCAGGCCGTGTTAATAAGGGGCAGCAGGTGCCGCAGCGGTTAGAGCTGCCACCTTACACTCAAAGAACCCAGTTCAAATCACCCCCCCTCCTGCTGTAGTACACCTGAACAAGGTACTCAGCCTGAATGGATAGAGTAAAAAACTACCAAGCTGTATAAATGGGTAAATCGGTGTAAATAGCTAGCTTTCGAGAAAGAAGTCAGTTACAATTAATGAGCAAAATAAATGGATAATGTGTGTGTGTGTGTTCAGCAATCTGCAGCCGGGCATCTGAGCCAAAGTGAACCACTTACAGTTGAGGCTCAGCTGGAAAATGCAGTAAAGGCAGCAGTTTGCCCGGCTGAGGTCGTCCCCCTGTCCGCACCACCATCTGTCCCCAGTCCAGTCCCCGCCGCACGCTCAGAGACAACGGTGCTTTCGCGGTCACAGCCGAGCAGAACGCAAAACGTCAACGGGGGCTTCGGGGAGCGAAGGTGGAAGAGATGGGGGCGGGGGGGGGCAACCTTTCAGCAGGCACCACTGCGAACAGAACAGCTTCTGCAAATATTAACATCCAGGCACGCAGGTATCGCCGCATCTCCGTCACAATACTGTATCTACAGTAATAAACTTCCGACTCAATATCCCGTTTCAAAAACTATTTTCAAATATCCTGGCTGAAGAAACACTCATTACGGTTCTCGTGCTTTATGCAAATTTTCCACAGGAAAATTCATTTTTCCCCAATCACAGATTGCATCTGTAGCAGAGAAGCTCGCAGAGCGAACAAAAGACAGTGAAAGCACTTGATTAGACTAAGTACTTCTGAACCTGTTCGTAATGCAAAGTCAGTTGGAATACACATTTGTAATCACGCTCTTTTAATACGGATATGTCCGTGCAGAATACACATTATATTCATTTATAATATACGAGCATATATTATATTAACGTCATTTTTTCTCACAAATGCTCCATGCCACTGTTTCGGAAGCTCAAGTGCATATAATTTATAAAAGCTGGGAAATAAGAGCATAATAACTGTCATACCCATCTGCGCTCTCTCTAGTCTTTAAAGAATCCGCAGTTTGGTTTGGCTGTAACAGTTTGTATGTTTCGTTTTGCGAACTGTGTATGAAGGGTAAAACTCACAGATACTTAGATTAATCAGTGTACCCGTTAAGCAAAATATTCGTTTTTATTACTAGAATACAGGCCCCACCGTGTTTTCCTATTATAAGAGCCGAAGGGTTAACGTCTTGCGCGTCTCACCGCAAGAAGATGTTTGCAAACGGATTATTATTGCATGAGACGAGGCAGCGTCTTACTTCCTAGTTGATATTCAGAAGGAATCCAGTTCAAGTGCATCTCCGCGGGGAAGGCCGGATGCTGTTTGGCCGCCCCGTGGTATCATTTTGTAAAAATTCACAGGACGTTTTACTCGTTCGGGGTTCGAAACCGGAGGGAAGGGGGGAAAAAGCGAAGACTCCCGGCCGCCTTCCCGTTTCCTTGCTGCTTTACAGCACGAACTCTAGGCCTTACCGGTGCTCCTTTAGACTTATCGGTCGTGCGCAGATGTGTGACCTGGGGTGCTGGAGCTGGGGGGGGGGGTTGACGCTGCATTCCCAGAGCGGCCCGTGTCCCCGAAGGCCCCCAACCCACTAGCCACACAGAGCACCTTTCACAGAGGCTGTCTGTGCACTGACAACAAGAGGGACATTGGGGGCTTTGAGCAGAGCGGCGCTCCCTTCTGGTCACCGCCTGGCACCACCAGCTGCGCTGCTTCATTATTTACTGGCTTAGGAGACGCCTTCATTCACAGCAACTTGGACAGAAACTCATTCTGCGCTATTCACTATTTTTATTGAACCCATTTAGGATTCGGACCCTTGCTCAAAGCACACTGGTCAGAACACTACCATTATTATTATTATTATTATTATTATTATTATTATAATAGGCACTAGTAGCAGTATTTTTATTATTATTATTTAGCACCTAGTAGTAAATCTCATCATTTAGCGTACAAAGAAAAATTACACTATTCGCCCATTTATACAGCTTGGTAATCTTTACTGTATTAATTCAAGGTAAGTACCTTGATCAAAGGAACAACAGCAGGATAAGGGATTCAAACCATGGTCCTTCAATTCCAAGGAAATGGCTCTAACCACTACGCCCCCTGCTGCTGAGCTCTGAAAGGGGCTGCAGATAAATAAAGACTTCTATTCTACTTATTGTTCTTATTGTTGCCTTGTGCCAGCCACACCCACTAATATTTTCTTTTTTATTTGTACACTGCTCTTACCATTTATGTTTCATTTTTTATCTGCACTCGGGCTGCATTTGCTTTGGTAAATAGCGTGTATTTGCTCAGCGTCTTGCTAATATGTGTAAGAGGGAATAATTTAATTTTATTACATGTAGTGAAGCAGACAGGGAAGCTACAGATCCAGCTCTTTGTCCATCTTCATCTGTGCAGAACCACGGTACGAAACGTAGCTCCGCTGTGGTGGACCTCAGCTCCTCCTTCGCTGTCACACTCTTACACTCCCGGTTGCCAGTGCTGATGTGTTACATTGTCACATTTTTACTGACTGCAGTACTGTTACTGCTACTGAGTGTTAACTGTTGCGTTTTACACCGTTACACTGTTACCACTATGGCAGTGTGACCTTTTTACACCACTACAGTCACACTGTTACACTGTAACAGCTCAGCCCAAAGAGTAGTTTTTGAAAGAGCTCTTGGGGGCAGCGCTCCTTTCATTCCCAGTACTGTGACATAATAGGCACGTGTCTCTCATCACTACAACACACACACACACACCCATCCTGTACTGCCTCCCGCTTTGCAGCCTTATTAGTCGCTTCAGACCGCAGCCTCCCGGGCTCTGAGGGCCAGATCAACGCGCTGATCACCGGTAACCGATCACCGGTCAGCGATCAGCGTCGAAGCTGCGCCAGCGCGCGCAGGACCAGATCTGTAATCGCGCGAGCCGCTCGGCGCTGCGCATCCGCGCCCCCGAAACCCAGACTGACATTTCAGTCACAGCCCCGCCGGTCTTCGTTGCTTAGTTTTACTTCGTAACCGCTCTCCCGCGAAAGGCGACTCGATTCCAGGCTGTAGTGCCCAGCGCGCGCGCGCGCACACGCACGTTCACGTTCACGTTCACGTTCACACACATCCCGTGTGCGCTCCCGCTCCGTCTCCGTCCGTGCCTGTCCCGGTGTCACCCGCGCTCGAGCAGAAACAGCTTTACACCGCTGCGCAGTAAATACCGTTCTTTTTATGCAGCCGCGGTCCGCCGCGGTCCACCACGGCCCCCGCCCCCAGGGCTCGGGGTCGCGCAAACCGACACGGCACCGCCGGTGCTCCGCCGCGAGACGACAAGCGCACGACTCGGACATGAAGCGCAACAGCGAGAGGTTCGGAAAGAATATGTGCGAGACGTGCGGCACGTGAAGAGCGCGCCTCTCCCACCGCGCGGGATCGAGCGGGTGCGCGCGCGCGCGCGCTCTCGCGGAAAGGACTCGGAGCCGCAGCCCGCAGGGATGGTTGGTGTTCGAAGCGACGCGCCGCAGCGCGACCGTGAGCCGCTCGGCCCGACATCGGAGCTGGGCGACACCTACCTTCTCCCAGGTGTGACTGTCAGTCGCGCGCCCAGATGTGCACCATCGGCATCGAGTCGAACCCCGCCGCCGCCGCCGCCGCCCCGTCGCGTCTCCTCTCCCCTGTCAGGGAGTGTGACAGAGGAATGGAGAGACACACAAACACACACACTGACTGAGAGAGAGAGAGAGAGAGAGAGAGGGAGGAGGGAGGGAGACGCTTTCTGCAGGTTCTGCGGTGCGCGCGGAGACGTCAGTGCGCGCGAGCGCGCGTCGAGATTGGGCGCGCTCCCGTCGCCTTGGCACCGCTTTGACTCCCAGCGAGCGCGCATTCATTGCCGCGCATTCCAACGTCTCATGTACTAATTTATTTACACCACTGGCTGCCGCTGCGATCCCTCCGTGTGGAGACGATAGAAAAAACAGCCCATAATGAGCGCCGCGTACGAAGCGGTGCCTTAATGATTCAATCATTAATGATTCATTAATTAATATTCCTTGCCATCGGTTTAATTGCTGCGTCATCAGTACGCAGATCACCGTACACCTCTGTCTGTTTTAAGTTCACAGTTGCACTTGGAAAAGGACCAAAAACCTCTGCAGCGCAGTGCAGCTCCGCATATTATATTTATTATGGAGTAATAATATATTACCAGTGATTAATTATGACCGTAGTGTTGGATTGATGGGAGTTAAAATGAATAAATAAAAACCTTGTGCGGATCAACATCATGTATGGGGTTTGAGGGGTCATTTCCCTCTCTTAGACATGGATGGAGCTGATACACAAGGTGATTTGCTGAATTCCTGAGAACTCCCTCTTGCTCTTCCCCACAAATATGAAAACGGCCGAGGTGTTTACCTTCGAGCAGCTTGTGGAAAAGTACAACATGTACACAGCAGGGTAAACGCGAGGGAAACGGGACATATATATTTACATCCCGCATTTGTCATCTAAAGTCGGTCATAGTCGATGCGAGGGCAGGCCAAGACGCGGCTGGTGCTTTGACTTTTACGCTGTTTTACAGCACAGGCAAAGGTGAAAGGTGACTGATTGCAGGGCAGGCGCTGCAGGTTATGCTTGCGAAGACGGTGCGGATGCATTATGCACGGAGATGAGGGGGGAATACAGCTTCGCCCTCTGAGCCACCACGATGCGGACTCCAGCAGCGCCGCGTGCTGACCTCACTTCTCGCACCCGCGTTCCCGCACTCGACCTGCTCTCCCAGCTGCGAAGAACGAAGAAGGAAGGCAGGGTCGTCGTTTCGGTGCGAGCGTCGTGTGATCCTCGCAGCCGGGGTCACTGAGGAGAGGGGGTGAGGCAGCCTGGCGTGAGCGATCAGCACTCTGGAGTTTTACACTGGTGTTGATTTAAAAAAAAAGGAAAAAAAAAAAAAAGGAACAGAAAATTCACACCTCTCCCTCGCCTCGAGAAACACTGAAAGCGGTGAAATGATGCCGCAGATCTTTATGAATGGTCGTACGCAACATTTACGGGGAAGAGCTGATTTAGGGAGAGCCTTTTCCCCACATCGAGAAAAAGTGATTACTGTACAAATATTATAATTCGCTTTTATTTCTTTAAGTTCTTCGGCTCTCTGATGACCTAAAAATTCTGCACTTTTTTAGCCTGTGAAGATATAAAAAAAAAGTCTTTTGTGGTGCTGTGAGATTTGTTTTCTTAGTTACGCAACTGCAGGCCTCTGGCACACGCACACACACACACACACACACACACACTAAACCGATAAACACTACTGAACTGGGAATATCACTTAGGAGTGGGCAGAACAGCACTGTGAAGTTGGTGTTCAAACGATTTCAAACGATTTTATTTCTTCTGCTCTTTTTATTGGATGCTCTGAGAAGAGAAATTTTTGTAGCAGCGCTGGTTGTTACTGCTCAAAATAAGAACAGTGAGTAAATTCCCGCAGCAAAGTTGCCGGCGCTTCGGTGCCGTTGAGCCGCTGTCCTTCCCGACCCCGACAAAGAGGGATCCACGGTCGACGTGACCGCTTAGATGTGTTTGTACTGTACTTTGATATAAATTTACTGCATTTTTACAGTCGCTGCCCTTTGTCTGAACTCGCTGTCGGTGATGCTCAGGAAGACCCCCCCCCGCCACCTGTACCTGTTTCCAATGTGGAGATACCCAAATTTCCTGTTCGCCTCCTCTGGGCAGCTTCGAGATGCTGCAGACGTTTAAAATGAGCCTCTTCAGCACTTTACTTTTTTCAGGCCTTTGTCTCCTGGCGCTTCCTGAATCCCGAAAAAAGAAAAAGAAAAATAAAAAATTCCTGCCCAGTGTGTTTGTCTTGATCTTTGTACATTCACACACACACAGTGTCTATAATCACTTATCTCAAGTGGGGTCACAGAGCCTTGCCCAGCAATGCAGGCCACAGGTCTGGAGGGGGAGGAGACACACCCCAAATGGGATGGCACTCCACTGCAAGGCACCCCAAGCAGGACTCGAACCCCAGACCCACCACACAGCAGGCCCTTTCCAAACCCGCTGAGCCACCACACTCCCATTGTACATTCATGTGTACATTTATTTACAGTCATTCATTTATGAGGGCATTTTCTCCAACGTGACGAGAAGAATCTCAGAAAACAGTACAAAAAAGGCATCACATCAACAGAAGGAGAGATTTTTATGCAGATATATGATTCTAAAGTACAGTTCATTTGTCGCTTTCCACCACATGAACCAGTACGCATGACACGAGAATCTACATAAACGTTTATCCGTCACTCAACAATTTTTAATCACAAAATTATTTACAAAAAGATTTATTCTTTTTTCATGCAGTTAAAAGATCAACGGAGAAGTGAGTCCAAAAGAGGTGAGTTTTGAGAACATTCTTAAATGTAGGGAGGGATTCAGCAGTTCTGAGTGAAAGAGGGAGGTCATTTCATCACTTTGGAGTCAGAAGCGAAAACCTTTGTGCTTTCGGCTTTGGACCTCTTGTGTGTGGGACCACCAAGCGGTCAGATGTGGAGCAGAGTAGCAGTGTGGTGGTGGTGTGGTGAGTGATCAGGTCTTGTAGATATGTTACTTAAAGGTCAGCTGATGTTCTTAAGAATGTTATTGTTGTCTAAATGGATGCTGTCATTTATCCCAGGGGTTATAGGGCTTATAAAGTGTTACAGCAAATCTTTGGAGGGAACTTGTGGGTAACAGACAAACTGAGAAGTAACCAAAGGAGCACTGTTTTGGGCTCAGCGGTGAAGCTCTGGAAGCAGAACAGCTTTTTCGTATTTTTCCAAAAGTGCAGCCGCTCAGACGGGTTCACGTGAATGCACATGTATGGGGGGTGGACGTGTTTCCCTGTTCATAGGCCGACTGATTCATTTATCCCACATGGAGATATTGCACCGTACGTCTAGTACGGTGTATGACGGCAAGATGCAATAATATGTGGTGTCTGTAAGTGTGAAAGCAACACAGTGGCACAGCGGGTAGCACTGGTGCCCCGCACTCTTGTCTCGTCTTCAAAGCAACTAACAATATTAACATTACAATTACAAGCTTACAGTTATTCACCCATTTATACAGCTGGGTAATTTTACTGGAGCAATTCATGGTAAGTACCTTGCTCGATGGGACTACAGCTAAAGGTGGGGACAAAACCTGCAGCTAGTGGATCCAAAGGCAGTAATTCTTACCACTACGCTACCAGTTGTCATCGACCTACCTTACAGACCAAGCAAGTGATCACGAACGGTTGACACGTCGGCACTTACCCTCTTACCCTTAGCGGAATGGTATTGGCGAGTTCATCTTGAATGGAAGTGCTCCTCGGTACCTGGAGAGAGACAGCGAGGGGTGTAGCGATCAATCGGCACATCGGTGGACGTGGTAAAATGTGAAGGATACAGTACCACCCCCCTCCATCCTGTTGGCCCTTCCTCCATTCCTCTGTCCCGGCTCCAGGGCAGAGTAGGTGGGAGACGGCGCGTAAACCCGGTCGCAGTGGGGACCCGAGGAGCCTGCGGGGCCACGCTACCAACCACAGAGACCGTCGGCACCAGAGGCGGAGGACTGCGGGTCCGCAGCACGGCTCGCGCCGCTCATTAGAGGGCATCCTCACAGGCTCTGCCTCATTAGTGCCTCTCCTCCCAGCCGCAAGGAGCAGAGCATGAGATATGCAACGTTCATAACTGGTCTCGATCAATAATTGATGGGAGCTCGTTCGGGAAGTTCTGAAACTCCCTTGCAATAAACCCCAATGGGCCGCGCGCTGTAAACGCAAGGCTCCGAAAGGCAGATTTATCTCCTAATGAGTGTCCTGGCATCGTGGCCCAAGAGCCGAAGCCCGAACGGACCCCGGCGCGCTGTCGAGCTTCCGCTGGGTCGTCCACCAGCCTGTCAGGTTGGAGAAACATCTCAATGGCTAGAATGTGTTCGGACAAGCGCCGATATCTGGATCCGGCAGCATTAGTACAGCATGTCCACAAAAGGCATCATGTTCTGTGGAAAATCAGTGCAATACTGGGAAATATTGCAAAAAAAGAGGAGTCACTTGTGTTACATGAAGAAAAGACTGATGGTCCCCAAACACACTTGTGGGAATCAGATATTCGGAAAACACTGCCGGCGTTCGCTGGCTGTAGCTGAGTTTCCAGCTCCACTTTTAAGGGTCTTTTTTGCGTCGCTTGCAGGAGCTCATTGAAGCTTCCAAAGGGTTTCCTTCAAAATCCCTTGAAAATGAATATAAAATGCTCACCGACTTTGTCGAGGAGTTAGACACGGGCCGAGGTTCTAAAAATACACGCGTTTCGCTTCTTTCTTTCCCGGTAAATTCGGCCTGAGCTGAAAGGAGGTCCCGCATAAAGCCTCGCACCCCCTCTGCGACAGCGACCGGGCTCTCATCCCTTCACGGCCAACTCATCCAGAGGTGCTTCCTCTTCCGAAATCAGTTCATCAAAAGGCGCTTATGCAACGAGTTTAAACCAAACTTTTTTCCCTCCATTTTTTTTCCCCACACGGTAAGAAAAATGTACTTTGTTATTCAGGCCGACAGTTTCGAATTGAATTCCCAACGAAAAGCAGAGGCTGGGATGGCGACGCGGTCAGTGGCCGACCGCTGCTTGTTCTGCCATTTACATTTCTCCGTAAGAGGACATTTGAAGCAACTGTCATTTTAGCGAGCAGATGATACGGAATAATTTCTTCTTTATCCTGCTCTGTTGAGAGGTCGCGGTGATTGATGTTTCCCTTCAATAGCAGGATCACGAGTTTGGAGCCATGAAGCGGCTGTGATGTAACACGGATAGGAACGCCTTTGTCTCCAGCATCGCCCTGCTCTCACGCTATAACACGCTAAAGTACCGTACGCACTCGTGTCCGTGTGATGGGGTGATGCACAGCGTGCCGTTGCTCTCTGCTCTTACCTCTGTTTTACTGCGTTTAAGTGCATTTTCACATCGCCTGCCCCAGGGTTGGCGGCCTGAAGGATTTTCTTTTCTCAGCTGGAACCAACATATAAAAACCAAAGGTTTATATCTAATTGTCTCCCGCTGACAGTCGGAGCCTCATTAAAACTTTGATGGCAAACAGGGTTATATTAAATAAGTCTTATTTTTTCTTGCTTGTCAGATGGTGGTTTTTCCCAATTATACAGCATCGCTCGGAGCAGGCCCGGGGCTTGTAATCACCTCTGAATCATGACCAGTGCGATAAAACTTGGGTTCCGAGCTCATGATGACAGGGCGGTGAGTTACACAATGGTGTCCTCGACCGTGGCATCACGCACAAGTGAAAAAGGATGGTGCCCTCTAACAGCTCGGTGCCGCCGCCCAGCTTCAGAGACATTTCTCAAACCGAAATGGGAAGAGCAGCAAATGATTTGCGGGGTTCTGAAGAACCCAAGGGACGTTCCTCGAATTGCGTCTCCTCGCCGGCCTTCTTATCCCAGCGATGCGCTCAGTCACTCGTGCCTTTTAAACGCTGATGTCTGCGGCTCCCTCTCCCGGGTTTGCATTCGGAAGCCTGTCGCATCCTTTTCGTTCGGCGAGAGGGAGGAAGGCGCAGCCTCCCGTCGCAGTGACGACGGCTCCTCGGCAGAAATCGAACCGAAGCGGATGTTGGGGTGCTGAGCTGGGGCGGGGTTGAGGATGGCGTTGAGGGCACGATCCCCTCCGACAGATGCCTGTTACTCAGACGACCCCGTCCGTCACGTTCCATCGCTGGTGCGTGTCCCACCCAGACAGGGTTTCCACATGGCAGCCTTGCTCCCCTCCACCCCTCCTCTGTCCGTCCCTCACAGCTGCAGAGGAAGTGGGTCCACGCCTTCATCGCCCCACACGCGACCCTTGGACAGCCTCCTGAAAAACATCTACGCCCACAACGTCCAGCTACGAGTTGAGCTGCTTTGATTAAATTGTTATCCGACTCATAACGGTCCAGCGAGGAATGTTTAGGTATTTATACAGCTGGGTATTTTAATTAAGCAATTTTTTTGATTGTGAAGCACCTTGCTCAGGGGTATTCCAGTCAGCAATTTCCAATTCGTTCATCCACGTCCACCTTAAGAAGAAAAAAAGACTATCTTTATAGAAATCCATGTGATGTATCATTTACATTATTCATATAGCTGGTTCTTTTCTCCAAAGCGACGTGCATCTCATAGAAAATACAATGTGTTCATTACATTAGGAGAAAGAGACACTTAGATGCAGACGCGTGATTCTTAAGTGCAGTTAGTTTGTCTCTTTCCACCATACGAATCGATGTTCATCACATGAGTAGCTGTGCAAAACTTTAACTTTAAACCAGAGGATCGTCTTTGTAGTTCTGAACACTCCAGTGTTGGTTGTGTCTTCGGTCATCTCAAGGTTCCTCATGACAGGAACAAGAGATGGGAAAAGAGAAAGTGAAATATTGAAGTGAACTTAACCACACGCACAGTCTGAACCGCTTGTCTCATACGTGGTCGCTGGGGGCAGGAGCCTAACCCGGCAACACAGGGTGAAAGGCCGGAGAGGGAGGGGACGCACCCGGGACGGGACGCCAGTCCATCACAAGGCATCCCAAGCGGGACTCGAACCCCAGAGCCACCAAAGAGCAGGACCCGGTCCAACCCACCGCACCACCACGCCCCCCTGTGAAATCAAGCATTCAAAGTAAAAGTGAACAAAAAGCAGGAAGGGATGAAGAACTTTGAGAATCATAACTGTGGCACATAAGGATAAACCATATTAGAATAATGGCTCATTCAGTTACGCCACGGTGTCGGCTGTCGATGCTGCTGCTCACCCTTTGTACTTCACTACACCTGCTTTTCATTGCTTCCTGTTGCGTTCCGCCGTTAAAATAATGGATTTTTAATCATTCTTCTCAGCCCACGAGCACGGCGAAGCTCGACCAAGCCTCACTCGAATCAGTCGTCCAAGGCAACGGCAAATTATCTGGAAAATGTCAAAACTTGTGGCAGGTTTAATACCTTGACTCTATTCAACAAATATAAAAGCTTAATCTTATTTCTTACTTTACTACAGGGATCACACTCAGTTTTCTCAGTGGTTTTCTCAGCGTTTCAGTGTTTTGTGAAGATTTATGTAATTACTAACAGGGGACACCGCTTCTAAATGACTGGTGGGAAGTTACTTTAACTAGACTTAGAGAGGTGAATGAGAAAAACGTAAAATCAGCCTCTTTGATGGTGCTGTATGGGGACACAACAGGTTGTGCTGATGCTTCACAGCTCCTGGGCTGCAGGTTCAAACATGGGTTTGAATCTGGCTCCGTCTGTGTGGAGTCTGCATGTTCTTCGTGTGGCTTTCTTCCAGGTGCTCTGGTTTCTTCCCACAGTCAAAAGACATGTGTTTCAGGTGAACTGGCAACTAAATTGCTTTTAGTGTGTGTGTATGTGTTGTGTATGTGTGTGTGTGTGGGATTGTTCTGTGATGGACAGACCTCCCATCCAGGCTATACCCTGTCTTACCCTATGTTTCCGGGACAGACTCTGGACCACTGTGGCCCTGCTCTGGACAAATGGGTGCTGATAATAGACGGATGGATGTTTGAAGATGGTACCTTTTGCCTGTAGGGGTTGGTCTCAGTCTTTTATTAAATAAAACATTATTTAACAATGAAATATGGCTACATGGAGAGGGTGGCGCGGTACGTCCCGGCTGTTTAAAGTCGACATTGTGTGAATTGACTTGTGCTTGACTGCGCCTCGGAGGGAGGAACCCACCAGCAGTCCAACCCATTTTCCCTAAAAGTTCAGAACATAAACATGAAGTCTCAGAAAGGAAGACAAAGTTATTCCTATAACATTTCAAATATCTTACGACTTTGTGACTTATATATACTGTACTGCAGTGTCTTTCTTGCAATCGACTTTTATATATCTTTGATCTTTTAGGATCAGGGAGGCTGTGATTTAAACTTTTTTTTTTTTTTAATGAAAAAGGCATATTACCTTCATCTCAGTCTTGCTGTTTCCTGTTCTCAGGATGGTCATCAGGGCACCGCAGAGACAGCCGGTGTCTTCTGCGGATCCGCTGCCTGCTAAGATGATGACTGTCAGCAGCGTTGACTGCAGGCCAAATATCAGCAGGCGGAAAAGCTGGGGTATGTTCAGCTGCAGGGCAATGGACAACCTGTAGATACATGGCAGATCTGCTGAAGGCCATCATGATGGAGCCAGCAAGGACTGAGCCCTTAATTTGTGAATAAAATTGAATAAATTATTAGCCTATTGAATTTGACAGAGAGAGAAATGTTAATTATTTAACTGATCAAAGACTAAGAATAATATGTCACAATGGAAATCAAAGAATCAAATCAAGGATTTTTTCGTATTTTTTAAGGTAAAAAGTATAAATGGATTCATTTCTTCTTCTCGCTGTTACAGGTAATCCGTGTCTAATAAAAATTCTAGCATGTCAGAGCACTTTAACGGTTAACGTGGCGCGAACTGTGGGATTCATTCAGTGAACGGCGAAGTCAAAGTGAATTAATTGTCAGCTCAGTCTGAACAAAAGGCAGCAAACGGCAAAACTGGAACCTGCAACCCAGCGCTGTAGACTCCTCCATATATTCACGTGTATAGGCGTGTGTATACCGTGGTTGGCTGTGGAGAGGAGGCGGGCACACGGGCAGGTTCGAGGCATTGGCAGCGGGAAATTAAACAAAACAGGTGTGTTATAAACCAAAAAAACCAAAGCAACAAACCAAAATCGGGTAGCAGTAGAAACAGAAGCACCACAAACCTGTGTGCCGATATTAATCACAAATAATTTAAAAAAAAAACTCCCCAAAACATCATCTCTCAAGACGTCAGGCCAGCTGCCTTTATAGTCCATTCTCATTTCCTGTAGGTGAGTGCAGCTGGTCATCCTTATTTCATTAGAGCAGGGCTGGACCCTTGAGAGGCGTCAGTCAGACAACTCCTGCCTCCTGCCCTGTTGCGTATATGTATATGTATATGTGTATGTATATGTATTTACAGGTTCAGTTTTTCAGGCTCCAGGGAGGGGTCCCACCTGGGAGCTGGGGAGGAGGGGGATTATTGCTTGTTTAATGTATGATTTTAGTTAGACTTTATTGAATTTTAGTATTGTTGATGTTTAATACTTTCTTAGAGTTTTGTTTATTGATAATGTTTCATTATAGTATTTAATTCAGTTTTTCTTTATTTATAGTGTGATTTTAATACATGATGCTGAAAGCAGATACTGAAAGGCATGAGTACTTTATTGGAGTTCGACGACTTCTCGGAGCACCGATACCGTGCAGTTGTTGTGCTTTCGAACGCAGTAGTAGTCGGACGACGATTGCGATGTACAAAAGTAAAGTTGTCATGATTGGGATGAGATGTGTTAACTGGTGTTTAATGTTTGTTTTGTTGATTCTTGAATTTTGTTCGTATGATCTTGTTTTTTGAGTATATTGAGTGGTGTCTTGGTATTGTGGTTGTTTCATTTGCAGATGTTAAGTGGTGTATTTGTACAGCGTTTCTATTTTTAATTAGAGTTAATAATGTATATGTTGTTGATGTTTATGGTTATATATATGTATATGTATATATACTGTGAAAGTGGGGAATCAGCATGGGACCTGCATCGGTCAAATACGGCCGTCTTCTGAGCTGATGGTGGGCGAACCTGAATAAATGCAGAACCCATCCCGCCCCAAACCCTCGTCGCTCCCCCGTCCGACGTAATCACACAACCTTGTTCTGGGCCGCAATTAAGCCACATTGTTTTCCCAACCGCGAGGCTCCGAGCTGGAAACGGCGCGTTAATCAGAACCGCCGCGCACTTCAAAATCCTTCAGACGGATGATAAATTGGTGCTAGAGAAGATTTTAAAACCACAAAAACTGAAATACGGTAATGGCTAATACAAACTCCGCTGTGAGCCTGAATACGCTTTATTTCAGCGCAACAGATGAATAGAATGGTCAGCAATGACACTTCATGAAAGTGCCGAATAGGTATTAAAATGAGCGTTGACAGTTTTTATTGGGTTCTGCATAAATTAAAAAAATTTTTTCTTTTTCATTGTCATTCCCCCGATGCTTTGTTTTCATCTCTGACCCATTAATGACATATTCCAGAGACGCGCCTTGTTATCGCGATGGGGGGAACATGGATGTCACATGGAATAAGAGACGCGGCCGTAGGCTCTTTATGAGCGGAGCCACTAAGGTATTGCTACCTGCTTGCTCTCAATGGCCTCGTTCTTGCATCATGACCAGGTAAAGAGCGGCGACTCGGAGGCTCACTCCGATTGGTCGCTGGAGCAGCATCGTAATCAGCACTGACCAATCAGCGCACCCGGAATCTTATTCAGCCGTCCAGGAATCTAAGCGTTCCGAGGCAGATGGGCTCGGGTATCCCAGAATGCAACAGGTGCACGGGTTAGCCAGCTGCCGGGGAGGGGTGTGTACTGCTGGTCCACCCAACCCTCCTCCACATGCCAGTTCCGCAGATACCTCTGTGGGTCATTTGCGTGCGTGTCACCGCTAGTTTATGTCCTTTGTTTAAATGTCCCTAAACCTTTAAAAAGTACAGCTAAGGAGAGTTAAACTGAGATTAAAATTCTATTTTGTAATCCTCAGAAAGGGAAATATACAAAGAGTTATAGGGATATTGAGCTCTCAGACCCAAGACCCCTCCATCCCATGGGGAATGATGGAGGAGATGGGGGAGTTCCACACTGGTGGGCTTGGGGGGTGGAGGGTTTGGTGGGGTAAATTCCATAGAGCCCTACCCAGCGTGCCAGCTGCTCTGGTGCACATTGGCGCCTTTGTGCCGTGCACATTGGAGCATTGATCCTCAGCGTCCCGCATCGTGCCAGCCTGTCACATTGCCCCACGGGCTCCACCGGGGGCCACCGCCTGCCCACCTACCTACCCACCCACCCGTCAAGGGCTGCAAGGGAGGCAAATGTGTAAAATCAGGATTTTGAGTCCACTCACCAGTATGGAGAAATGTCCCCCAAAAAGTACAGGTCCTGAACCTGAGTTGTGCAAATTCCTACCCGAAGGGTTCAGTGCAGAAGGTGAGATGATCATCTGAAATGAGGAGGACAGTTTGGACATGAAGATGTAATCTGAGGATTGTTGAATCAAGGACCCTTAGGGGTCCTGTTGTAGTACCCTTCAGCGAGGTAAGTTACCTTAAATTGCCCCACTTTATGAAACGAGAGAAGAAGGTTGTTGCCTCACTAAGCAGTGCTGAAGGAAGATCTCCATGGTGCTGTCCTTTGTGGAGCTGCTGGGGAGCCGCTTTGTACGGAAACCCCACCACGAGCCCACAGAGAGAGCGGAGCCCATGAATAGTTGAGGTCATGGGCCTTGGGTTTTGAGTCAAAGACCTTTGGTGGGATCCGTCGCAACCTACCATCCTTCCTTGGTCAACGAAGGGGGTTCTGTGGTTCCACCACAGCTTTGTTGGGTCTCACCGGCCCTTGTGGACACCAGAAGTAGTTGGGATCACCTGCAGCTCCCCATATCTCTGGCAATCAAGACTCAAGACTCCGTGTGCTGAGCAAGCAAAGTTTCCATGACATCGCCATTGGTCCCAATCACTGCTGCTTTACTGTTCTTACTGGATTTTTGTCTGAGATGAACGAATTTACCCCAAAAGGCTGGAGCATTAGACACAACCCACAGCTGGGGTAACAAATCTCCTCATTTTCAGCATCTTGCCCTATTTCTGCCTTGTAGTCAAAGGGCCTGGGTGTGAATCCTCAAATCCTGCTGCTGTATCATTGATTAAGGTGTTTTACAGTGAAATAACTCTGGGAAGATGATCTCAGCTGTATAAACAGGTAAATCATTGTAAGTGCCCTGGTGCAGCATGACAAATATTTCCAATTCAATAAATAACTCTGAATTGATGTCCTTTTCAGCTTTTTATGTCTCATAATATTACCAGACTTACTTCTCACTATATATCAGCTCTCATAATTGTAATTTATCGTTCAAGGTAGTTTACATTTATTTAGCAGACACTTTTCTCCAAAGCAACTTCCAATGAACTCTAGTGTTATCAGCCCACACACCGTGTTCACCGTGGTGACTTACACTGCTAGATACACTACTTACCCTGGGTCACTCATCCACACATCAGTGGAACACTCACACACGATGGGTGAACCTAAACGGCATGTCTTTGGAGTGTGGGAGGAAACCAGAGCACCCCACAGGGAGAACATGCAAACTCCACACAGACTGAACAGGGATCAAACCCATGTCCTCTCACACCACCCAGGTGCTGTGAGACAGCAGCGCGACTCGCTGTGCCACCGTACTGCACCTCTTTAGAATAGTTTGGATTTTCGGGTATTGAGGCACACTAGCAGATTTATGGATTTTATTAAAAAAATAAAGCAAACAGCACAACAAAAGCATCAATTTTTTTTTTGTCTTAACATGCCATATTTAAATGCTGTGGCCGCACCTCATCCTTGTCATTTAACCAGGTGCGGCTGCTCATTCAGAACCATCTCGTGGTCCATACCCATGTGTGTCACAGTGTACTCTGCTATTTACTATGATTTATAGAGCTGGGTTGTTTTTACAGTATCATTTCAGGGTACAGAACTGGGGATTTGAACCCAAGTTCCTGAATGCAGAGGGCCCGTCAGCTGACTCATAGTTGTTTTTCCCTCCCTTTCACTGTCCAGCTTTTCTACTGCAGCAAAAGACAAACGTTTCTCAGTTGACATTATCCAGCTTTTTTTATTTCCTCCAAATCACTGGTTCCGTAACAGAAATGTAATAAAATGAGAGCGCAGTCTTTATGAGGAACTACGCCCCGCTGGTCATGGGGGGGGATTTTCCTGCAGAACTGAAGTAAATGGAACTGTGTCAAAGTGCAGGGCAAAGGGTTGCACCACGGTATTGTTCCAGCAGTACAATTAATCAGAGGGATATCAGTCCTGTTGAGGCACTGTGGGTCATTTCATTAGCCTATGAATAACACCGTGGACTCGGCCCACGTTACCTTCCTCTAAGTTTGGTTTTCATGAAACATTCAACATCCACATGAGCTGCTGTCATAAATAATATCGATTTTACAATTACATTTATTCATTTAGCAGACGCTTTTGTCCAAAGCGATGTACATCTCAGCAAAAGTACAATTTAAGCATTACATTGAGAGACATGGCTGCAGACATGTGGCTCTCACGTAAACCTAGTTTGTTACCTAGCGCTTGCCGCACCGAGGTTCATCCTTCAAGTAGGTGTGTAAAACAGGACAGACAAATCCTGATACCCTCCTACCAATTTTTGTTTGTGTACCTTATATTTAAAAAAAAAAAAAAAAAAAAAAAAAAAACACATACAATGCTGGAGTAGCAGCTGAATAAAGGCTTGAAATAAATGGAATGGAAATTTTGACAGGCAGCACATGTCGGATACAGAGAAGGTGGTCAATGAGTTCCGTGATTCATCTGAGCTCGTGGGTAATAAATGCAGTAACCCGGGTTACTCGCGGTAAAGGTGGACGTGTCCATATCAGCAGACATGGTACAGCTTCGGTGAAGGTAATTCCATCACTGCCAGCAGTAGACACAGAGGTTAAAAGAAATTTTGGGCTCCTCATTCATTCTCATTAGTGACACATGTCAGAAAAAGCTCCGCAGCAGGAGATTCTGACTGTTCGTTTAGTACCCAATAAATAAATAATGCCAGGAAGTGACATTGTTAACAGATTTAAATTGCCCTTAATCTGTGTGTGTGTGTGTGTGTGTGTGTGTCTGCCCATCACAGGGCAGACACACACACACACACACACACTAAGGGCAATTTAAAGTGACCAATCCACCTGAATCACATGTCTTTGGAGTGTGGGAGGAAACCAGAGCACCTGCAGGCAACAAACATGAACATGGGAAGAACATGCAAACGCCACACAGACTGAGCTGACTACCCACCAATCTGCCACGTCACCCTGGACCCACCTAACCCACACACCCACACACACAGCGCCTACAACCACTTGTCCTTAAATTGCGAGCCGTAGCCTAACCCGGCAACACAAGATGCAAGGCTAGAGGGTGAGGGGACACACCCAGGACGGGACTCCAGTCTGCCACAGGGCACCCCAAGCAGGATTCGAACCACAGACCCCCCACAGAGCAGGCCCTGGCCAAACCTGCTGCGCCCCCCCACCTAACTATAATTTTATATAGTTTGACTACATATGACAGCTGTTCTGGTCATCGGAATAAACACAGATGAAAAGCCACTGGCAGGCAGTACAGTTTCCACAGGGGTATGAAAAAAGTCACCACTTTACCTCTTTATATCCTTTCCATCCAGCCTTCTGTGGCGAGTTGATGCTGTCATCTGCTGGGAGCTTTTCAAACTGCAGTAATAAAAACAGGACACACTTCACTACACGCAGTTCACTCAAAATCTCAAGTATGACAGTTTATGGCCGAACATTTTATAAAACGCAATAAAACTATTTACTGTGCGCGATCTCAGCAATCGGCGTGTGCCCCCCCGATAAACACACTACAGTTATTATGCTAAAAGCCATGAAATGTTGACTTTGTTTTGCATGCGCCGCAAATGCCTTCTTATTAGCTTGCCATTACATTCAAGCACTTTCCATTATAAATATAATTACCATTATTTTTGTGCTTCCAACACTAAATGTATTCACAGAGATTCTCAAGTAGCAGATGATGTGGTATATTTCAGTGTGGAGACCACACCTCAGTTCCCCTTTGTCATCCACCGTGGGAAGTGAAAGTGCAGAGACCAGCACCCCTCAGGGCTGCTGAATCAAGGCTCAGGTCCTGTTCGGCCGGAGTTGAGCGCTCGCGCCGCAGGCTGTGCCGTCCCTCGGGTGCCATTGCATCAATCCTGGTTTCCCTCTGCGTCAGGTGACCTGGGGACGGCGGGTTTGAGGAGATCTGATGACACAACCGCCCCTTCCTGGTAGGGAGCGAATTAAGAGCGGCACGTTCCTCTTCCTCTTTCACTTCATTCCTGCACAGAGGCACGGAGGAGTCGTCGCTCGCCCGGGACAAGACTGCACGAGGTAATCCCGGAACAACAGCTGCCTCTGTGAGCTTCTAATCGACAGAGTGCTTCTCGAACCCTGCCGGGCCAGGAACACAGCTTGGGTGGGGTGGGGGGCAGCACACACTGTCAACACACAGCTGTTTGAGTGTCACTGTACGGTAGCACCATCTCTGACTGTCAGTCTTTTCTTATGGGTTCTTGGGGCAGCAGGGGGCGTAGCGGTTAGAGGCGATGCCTTCAGAACTGGAGAAGACAGGTCTGAATCTCATCTCCTGCTGTAGTGCCCCTGAGTGAGGTACTTACCCTTAAACGCTGTGTAAATCAGGGTGAAACAGTGTAAGTAGTTTATCACTGGTTCCTGCACACTTCCCCACACCCACATGGCGAAGGTGTGATGCTTTGGCAGAATTTGTGAGGCGCAGTGATTTAGCCCAGGGTTTAAGCCACTCGCGGCCCTCCAAAGACACGAGGCTGGAGGTCATCAGATCCCTAGGTGTCCGTATGGTACAGCTCATCGAGGTGCTGAAATTACACTCGTATTTATTCATTTAGCTGATGCTTTTCTCCAAAGCGACTTACAATGTTGAGGTATTTACAATGATTTTACCCATTTATACAGCTGGGTGATTTTTCTGAAGCAATTTAGGGTAAGTACCTTGTTCAAAGTTACTATAGCTAGAGGTGGAGATTGAATCTATGACCTTTGGGTCCAAGGGCAGCAGCTCTAACCACCACACTAGCAGCTGCCCCCCAAAATTAGGTGGTGCTCTGAACCAGGTCGCCCGACGCACCTCGTATTGATACTGAAGGCAGCAGGGGGCTCAGTTGTCAGAGGTGTGGCGCTGTGGCCTTGGATCTCACCTCCTTCTCCAATACCCTTGATCATGGTATTTACCCTGAAATGATACACTAAAAATTACCCAGCTGTATAAATGGGTAAATCAGTGTAAGTTACTTTGGAGAAGTGTGCTGGGAAACAGTCTAGAGAGGTGACGCAAGGAGGGAAGCTTCTCTCCTCTTAGCTGAGCCACTCCGGACTCCCACAGCGCCATCATTCTGCCGAATCTACTTGGCCTTCTGCGTTTTTCCTCCCCAGTTTGTGCTGCGAGCTGTAATTGAATTGAGCCCCCAGCTCAGGCACAAACTGCTCTCGTCATGTGTTTCCTTCCCTGACGCTGAGACACAGCACTCATTCAGAGCCAGAGAGCAAATAGGGTCACACTTGGGTCCTTCTGCCGCTTCTTCTTCTTCTCCCCCCTCCTCCGCTCTCCTATTCAGTCTCCCATACTTGCGTTAACGGCACTGCATCTTTGTCGGGCACCGGAACACATTTCGGACCCAAACCACACGACGAGTTCTCCTGGGTTCAAAAAGATCCAAGGGCAGCGCCCCCTTGTGATGGGGTGGAGAGTGGAGAGAGTTTGTCTAATGAGTCAAACGATCTCCAGGTTCCCAGGCTGATACTGCTTTGAGATGCTAATAGCAAGGAGGTGTGTCTGGCAGGAAAAGTAAGTGCAAATTTTTCCAATCAATCAATTGGGAATTTTTGGGACAGCTAGTAGCATAGTGGTTAGAGCTGCTGTCTTTGGATGCAAAGGTTGCAGGTTTGAATAGCACCTCTGGTTGCAGTACCTTTGAGCAAAGTACTTACTCTTAATTGCTCCAGTTAAATTACCCAGCTGTATAAATGGGCAAATAATTGTAAACAGATTCACATTGTAAGTTGCTTTTGAGAAAAGTGTCAAATAAATGTAATTAATTATTAACAATCAATAATAATAATAATAATAAGAGGGGGTACAGTGGCGCAGCCGGTTGGCCTGGGTCCTGCTCTCCGGTGGGTCTGGGGTTCGAGTCCCACTAGAGGTGCCTTGTGATGGGCTGGTGTCCCATTCTAGGTGTGTCCCCTCCCACTCCAGCCCTACACCCTATGCTGCTGGGTTATGCTCTGGCTCCCCGCAGCCCCGTATGGGACAAGCGGTTCAGACAGTGTGTGTCTAATAGTAATATTATTATTATTGATTATTTCATTAATTAATTTATGCTTACATAAATTCCAAGATGTCCTCTACCGGAGTTTCGGAGCAGGTCCGTAGGGCGCACTTTTCCTTTAGCCGGGACAGTTCTCGGATGGCGAGAAGCTGTCGGCGAACAACGGCGCAGCAGCTGAACTTATTGTTTGCCGGCTTGACTGGAGATAAAGAGGAAGAGCAAAGTTCTCGGAGAAGCGGTGCATCTTAATCGCTGAAAGCATTGTGTGTGTGTGTGGTTTTTTTTTTTTTTTGCTCTGAAACCACTTGGCCTTCAGACTGAACACTGTTTGGCAGTTTGTCAGAATTAGGTGCTGGGGGTGATCATGGCTCTTTGGGGCCCCAGGGAGACACAGATGCTGGGATTCGACAGACAGTCTCCTTCTTCCCCGACATTTCCATTCTACCCTGAACAGACACATCCCAGAAGCACCCCAGTCACACCAGGCTCTCGTACCCTCTTTTCACCGGGGACTTTAGCTGAAACACACACATCCTGCACCCCAGGGCGTACTTCGAGGAGTTCCGTCCTCAGCGCTACCTTCCCAGAACATTCCAGCTCAACTCTCCGTTCTGCATCTCCACCGCTAATGCGTGCAGCGCCTAGAGGTGCCGCCGCCAGGATGCTCCGGTCGACAGAGAGCTGAGAAAGGAGATTACAGAATGCTCACATCTCCATAAAAGCAGCGTATGATATGATTGTGGAAGTGTCATAATTTACCCAGGATGTGCGTTTTACCAGCTGGCGGAATGACGGGAAAATGCAGTGCTGTCTGGACTCGGCTGGGGCACCACGGGTGCGTTGGTTCACTGTGGTACGATGCCCGCATTACAACCTTCTCCACGGCCCAACCCGACAGGTGACAGCGGGAGCCATGAGCCTGTGGTGTGTGACGGTGGCGCTGCTGGGTCTCCTCACCCCAGCGTTGAGCACCGACCCAGGAGTCATTGTGCAGCTCACACAGCAAGGCCTGGAATATGGTGAGTAACGTCAGGAAGTCTGGAGGGCAGTGGGAAGGGCAGCAGGTGGCACCACGGTAAGACGTCACGTCTTTGGACTCTAAGGACCCAGGTTTGAATTCTCGTTCCTGCTAAGTCACTTCGGAACACAAGCGTCAGCTACAAAGGAATAAATGTAAATCATGGTAAATTGTGGGCCAGCTGGTAGTGGAGCAGTTGGAGCTGCTGCTGCCTTTGGAACCACAAGACTCAGGTTCAAGCCTCCCTTCCTGCTGTTGGTCCCATAGATCATCAGGTACTAAACCTGAACTGATACTAAAAATTACCTGGTTGTATAAAGGGGTAAATCAGTGTAAGAAGCTTAGGAAAAGTGTGGATGATGACATGATAGGTTGATTGGTGTGGGTCTCAGGTCCGTTAACAGCCCCAGTAAATCCAGGGAGTGAATCATTCACCTTCTCGCCACCCCCCATCCCCCGCACCTGCACAGGCCGACAGATTGGGATCGCATCCCTGCAACAGAAGCTGAATTCCATCAAGATCCCAGACATCTCTGGATCAGAGGACGTTTCTCCCATCGGCAAAGTGGAGTACAGCCTTTCACAGTGAGGATCTGCTGCCCTCTGTATCGTGTGTGTGTGTGTGTGTGTGTGTGTGTGTGTGTGTGTGTGTGTGTGTGTCTGTCTGTCTGTCTGTCACGGATTCAAACCCTGCAGGGCTCACCATGGATTTAAATACTCATTTGATGCATGTGGGCATTGTGTTTTTACACCTCATCCCAGCAGTAGAAAGAATTAATTCATTATAAAGAGCACATTCTTCCTTCCTCTGTGTTCCAACAGCACGCACACACACACACACACGTGTGCACACACAAGTATCTAAGTCACAGTGTATAAGTAGGATATGCAGCAACACAAAGCTGTTTATCAGATACAGAGTAGGGTTTGTGGCAAATTAATAGAGATGCATATATATGACAAAAAATGCATTTACATTTACATTTATTTTGCAGACACTTTTCTCCAAAGCGACTTCCAGTGAACTCTATGGAGTGTTATCAGTCCACACACCTTATTCACCACGGTGACTTACACTGCTAGATACACTATTTACACTGGGTCACTCATCCATACATCAGTGGAACACAAACACTCACTCTCTCTGTCACTCACACACTATGGGAGAACCTGAACAGCATGTCTTTGGAGTGTGGGAGGAAACCAGAGCACCCCACAGGGAGAACATGCAAACTCCACACAGACTGAACGGAGATCAAACCCATGTTCTCTCACACCACCCAACCAACGTGAGACAGCAGCGCTACTTGCTGTGCCACTGTATCTGGCAGTGTAAGTCACCGCAGTGAATAAGGTGTGTGGGCGGATAACATTACATAGAGGTCATTGAAAGTCACTTTGGAGAAAAGCGTCTGCTAAATAAATGTAAATGTAAGTTGTACACCATGTTGGAGAGAAGTATTTGCTAAATGAATTAAATGTAAATGAGTGTGTCTCCACTTCCAGGATGCACATCACAAACTTGGGTCTCCCGGCCTCCTCCCTGGGTCTCGTACCTGGCAGCGGACTCAGCCTGTCCATCAGCGACGCCTTCATCAGCCTCAATGGCCACTGGCACGTCAAGTACTTGAAGTTCATGTGAGTTTTTGGCCTTTTCCAAGTGAAAGGAGTCGCACAGCTGGACCAGGAGGCCAGGAGCCGCAGGCTGTTCACCTTCTCTCTCCCTTCGCACGTCTGTGCAGAAAGGACAGCGGCTCCTTCGACCTGACCGTGAGCGGCCTGACCATCTCCGTCACGATGGGAGTGAACAGCGACGAGACGGGTCGACCCACCGTGAGCAGCTCCAACTGCGCAGCCAGCGTGGGCCACGTGAGCATCGAGTTCCACGGAGGTGCCAGGTAGGTCAGGGACCCACATCGGTACCAGAAAACTTCCGCATTGCGTTTCGTTGCGTTTGGTCACAGGGTTTGGTCACGTGCTGGGACCACAGTGAACACAAAGACATTCTTGTGGAATTCCATTGTGTTGCAACAGAGCTGTGGCTGCAGTCAGGGAGTCACTGTGCCATTGCAATATCACCCGAGCTTTGTGGGAGGGCTCTTAAAGGCAACTTAAACACAGCTTTTCAAAGTATTGCCTTAAACAGGCAGCTTGGTGGCACAGTGGGTAGCGTTGGTGCCTCGCAGTGCCTGGGTGGTGGGAGAGGACATGGGTTCGAGCCCTGCTCAGTCTGTGCGGAGTTTGCATGTTCTCCCACTGTCTGTGTGGGTTTCCTCTGGGTGCTCTGGTTTCCTCCCACACTCCAAAGACATGCTGTTCAGGTTCCCCCAGAGTGTGTGAGTGACAGAGAGAATGTGTGTGTTCCACTGATGTATGGATGAGTGACCCAGTGTAAGTAGTGTATCTAGCAGTGTAAGTCACCGCGGTGAACAAGCAGCTTCACACTGTAAGTCACTTTGGACAAAAGCATCAGCTAATTGAATAAATGTAATTGTGTCAAAACAGAATCAAATAGAACCAAAATTTGAATTCATTCACAATCTAACAAAAAACATGGTATCAGCTCCATTTCTTTTGGTGGGAAAGAACCTGAGCAGATGCCACCAAAAGAGGAGCGGCAAAAGCCCTCACGTGGGAACTGACGGAACATGAACAGCAGCCAAGGGAGGAAGTAATTCCTCTCTCTAAATACCTCACCTGTCGTTCGCACCTTTTCTCCAGCTGGCTCTACAACCTCTTCAGCAGCTTTATTGAAAACGCCCTGCGCAGCGCCATCCAGAACCAGGTGAGAAGCAGCTTCTCTTTGGAGCCTCAGTCCTCTCTCAGGTTCGGTGGGCTACTCAGTGCGCAGGTTTCCGCACCTGACGCCCACCTGCTCGAGGTGCACGAACCACCCCCCCCCCATCAGCCCTACACCAGGTGCTCACTCACCTCAACGCCTGTCATTCCAGATCTGCCCCCTGGTGCACGATGCCATATCAGACATCAATCCTCATCTGAAAACTATGAATGGTATGAACCGCAAATCTCTGTCTGGCAGCTGGAGCATAAGCCCAGCCGGCTACAGAATATTAATATTCATTATGTAAATCATAATTAATTAGCAATAGGAGGGCTTTTCCTGAAGGAGTCATGATGAAATAGGAGGCAACAATGGATATGAATAATTCATCATTTGCTCTGGAAAAGAATTCCTGGTCATTTTTATTCTTGCATTTGCTCTGAAAAAATTTAAACTGAATAGTGAACCGTGAATTTTCATCGTCTGAGAAACATTGCAGCTTACAGTTTTGTCTTATGAATCGTATTTCAGTGCTGGCACAGGTGGACAAGTATGCGGAGATTGAGTACTCCTTGGTTACGTCTCCCGTCGTTTCAAATACCTTTATTCAGTTCAGTTTAAAGGTGAGTCGTTTTCTCCAAACATGGACTATCCCCCTGATCAAAACCTCAATGACCTTCACGATTTTCATCCGATCACCATGTTCAGCTTCACTGCCAAACTCTCGTCCTCGAGTCCAGCGTCTGTATCCCAAGCGTTCGGCTCTTAAATGACACTGATTTCCCTAATTGTCAATTTTAGAAACAATTTCATTTAGAATTTAGAAATTCTACTGTTTCCCAGAGCAGTCAAGATAGCCTAAATCAAGGCTGTACTCATACCCGCTGGCCGTAAGATCTCAGATGTTTGCCGGTTCTGTCTCTCAGGGTGAGTTTTACAAAATTGGCCAGCACCAGGAGCCGCCGTTCTCCGCACCACCGTTTTCCCTGCCTCAAACCAACGGCAGCATGCTGTACCTGGGCCTGTCCTCCTTCATCGCCAACTCGGCAGGTTTCGTCTACCATAACGCCGGTGTTCTGGGCCTCTACGTCACAGACGATATGGTGAGGCCACAGCTTCGAGCATATGGTGCCTTGATAAACACTTTGAACGTAAAACATCTTCTCGAGTCATCCTCAACCCACTTACGAAGCTGAGTCCGTTCACCGGAACAGTCCTTCTCAAGCACCTTCAACAGCTGATCTTGGGATTTAAAGCAACCACTATGGGAACACAAATTTGGGTACATAACCAGAGTGACTTGACACTCTCACCTCCAATACCTGGTCCATTGACTGAGCTGTTTTCTTCCCTCTGGACAGATACCCTCAAGCTCACCGCTACGCTTGAACACCAAGACATTCGGGGCCTTCATCCCAGAGGTCAACTCTCCTTTTCAGCCACACAATTCTTTGCATGTTTGTCCTTTCTAGAGAAGGTCTGCAGACCTCGATTCTCCCTCCTCGTCATCAGATAGCCAAGCGCTTTCCCAACATGATGATGAAGCTCCTGGTGAAAACACTGGAGCCACCGAGGATCACCTTCGAACCCAACAACGTGACTCTGCAGGCCAACGGGACTGTGACAGCCTACGCCATTCTGCCCAATAACACCCTGGAGGCTCTTTTCATCCTCAACCTGGTCAGTCTGGATGGGCAAGGAGAACAATTTATCTGTAGCAAAGGGAGACCGATAACTGAGCAGATGTGTGATTTCTGCAGGAAGCCAGTGTCAGTGCTGAACTCCACGTGTCTGGACTGAACATCGCTGGATCTGTAACACTCAACAGGTCAGTGCACATGTATGTATAGAAAATACTAGCAAACTAAAGCCCTGCCTCGCTTGTGTTAAACTAGCTATATCTGGTTTGTGCAGAATCAGTATGACTCTGGGAACTAGCTATGTGGGCCAGTTTCAGGTAGGAGTACTTTTTTTTTCAAAAAAATTCCACAAACAGCATTGAGTTACTGCTCTCATGCGACCTTCGGTGTTATTAAATGTGGCCACATTGAGTGACTGTGGTATTTTAATGTGGCATTTCCAGGTGATGCCCCTGAACAACATCTTCACCATGATCCTCAAAGTGGTTGTGATACCGAAAGTTAACGGTAAGAGTGGGTTTGCGTGTCAATATAAAGACAGAGTGAAAATGAGTTAAGAACTTCAAAGCTGGATTTAAAAGTTGGAAAATCTTTGACAAGTTCTCAAACTCTTTGAAATCACAAGCATGTGGGCTCCGCTACTTCTGAGTAATAGCAGCCAAGCGCTCTTGGAAAACGTGACCCTCCATGGTGATCCTCTGATACAAATGAAACCCTCTTTGTGCAGAATCATAAAAAGTGACACCTGTAAATGGGTTCTTTCTCAACAGAAAAGCTGCAGCAGGGCTACCCACTACCTGCCATCAGCCACATGAACCTTGTCAACACGCAGCTAAAAGTCCTCAAGGTAAAACGCAACAAGTCTAAAAAAGGATACCAACAGGCTCTACTAGTTCTCAACAAGAATTACATACAGGAAGTTGTTACACTGAATGGATTCTGGTTATGGATTTATGCCACCGACTTAAGAGGAAATGACACTCTATGATCTATGGTGGCTCTTGAGCACACCCTGTAGTCCATAGGCAGTGGCGGAATTAGGCTGTTTTTCAGATATTGTTCCTCATTCCAGAGCACAGCTCATACGTTTAAAAACAGTTATGTCAATAGAGGTCAACGAATAGAGGAAAAAAACAGGACACTGTGCTGTTATGGCTATAGTTCATATCAGCCACAAGCAAAAAATGTGATTTTGTGGAAGTATAAGCATAATGTGCACCATTACAAACAATATACTGTCTATTTCCAGTAAACAAGGACTAGTGGTTTCTGTGTCATCCATCAATCCATTTTCAATAACCACTAGTCCTGATTAGGGCTACAATGGTCCAGAGCTGTTCCGGGGAGAGGGTTACACCCTGGATAGGATACCAGTCCTTTGCAGGGTAGCCCACCCCCCCACCCCCTGACACACACAGTCACTCACCCATTTAAACTACGGGCAATTTAGAGCCACCAATCCACTGCATGTCTTTGGACTGTGGGAGGAAAGAGAGGACCTGAAGGAAACCCATATGGACACAGGGAGAATATGCAAACTCCACACAGTCAGTCAGATTTGAACAAACACCTGAAGATCTCAGACACTGTAAGACAGCAGTGCTACTCACTGTGCTAAGTTTTTCCAGTTATTTTCTGTCTAATTCAACAAGGAAATACGAACAATATTATGTTAGATAATGAAAAGGTATAAAAAGCATCCGAAATGGCTGACTTATAACTTGCTTCCATTCAAAGTTAAGCCGACAGTAACCTCAACATTTCAAAAATATAATGCACAAACACATACACCCTACTGGAGCATATTTCATATGTAGGTAAAGACACAGCTCTGAAAATCCCAGTTTTCTTTGTATTACTATGTTACATCATGTCCTAATTTTTTTTTTATTATTATTCCAGGACTATATTCTTGTTGGGACAGACGTTCACTTCACTCAGTAAGCATCTTATCGGAGTCTCACTATTATGGTGGTTTTTTCTTCAAATCTCAAAGAAATATGTAGCTTTTCTATAAATGTTTTTTCAAATCAAATGATACATCGCCAAAGATATGTATATCTTGCATTTTATAGATTTTTTTTTTCTACAATTGATCTTTGAAAATGATTGAAAGAATTAATTCTCTTTTAATACATTTATTAATAAGTGGAAGTGAGTGCTCTGGGCTCTTTTTAAATAAAATGAACACCACTGATCCAGCCATCTTCTTCTATATGTTCTAAGCTTTGAAATGAGGAATACTGTCCTTTCACGTCTTGTAGAATTTATGGCAGCTTCAGTATCAGAATATTTAGTTCCACCACATGATCTCTACTAGAGTAATAAAAAAAATAAATGAAAACAACAGACCCAGTTGTGTGTTCACCAGACAAAACTACTTGTTTGTGTGTATCAGCAGTAAATTTAGCATAGAGGACAAAGTGAGAGAGAAGCGATAGGGATGGAAGGTGGTGGTCAGCACCCGGCCATCTGTCTATCCCAGTGCTCCTGCGGCTGTTCCCTCCCTGTGGAGCTCAGGGTTGTGTGGCTCAGCACGTGGCCTCTCAGGCTTTGAGAACTGGCAGACGTGATCTGGGGAGGGAAAGGGCGGGTCACCGACTGCCAGAACAGGACAAATCACTGCACAGAGGACAGGTGAAGACAGACGCACACTGGATGACAACAAATCGATGAGTAACCCAAAGGATAGCTGTAAGATGTTCCTCCGGGAAGTGCAGCAAGGGTGGACTGGACAGAAATAAGAAGTATTACCCCATATTTTGATATTATGCCTTAGTATGATCCTTGAAATGGATAAAAAGCTGCATCCAAGTCAGTACAGTAGATATTAGTGGAGACACCGTGTACCTTGACCAGCACGTAGTCCCCGGGCTTGATGGGAGCAGTGTGTGTCACACTAGCCTGCAGAGCCACATCCTGCTGTGGGAAGATCACCTTCATGTTCCCCTCGTTCCTTCCACACAGCTCCTGGGAGGACCTCTTACTCTCCTGGACAGAACAACCAAACACATTTAGAGATCTGAATATTTCAGATTAAATAATAATTAGGGGCCACCGATGTGTGTGCGTGAACTTGAAACACAGCACTCTGGGTACTCACTCCCTCCACCAGGACCAGCTGGTTGCTCCCAATGAGGCGGTTGTTGACCCGCGCCGCCTCTTCCCGGAAAACAGTTATGAGCTCCTCCAGGCGGCGCTGTTTCACCTCAGCAGGGACGTCGTCATGGAGACGGTGAAAGGCGTGGGTTTTCTGCAAATCGAGAGACGGTTAAAAACTGGACTTCAAGCAACAAAACACGATTGAAGCAAAATGTTCCAGTGCAGATTTGCAAAAGCTTTAAGATCACATTTACCTTTATTTGTTTAGCTGACACTCTTCACCAAAGAGACTTACAGTGTTATTCTATCTACAATTATGTAGATATTTGTACAGCTGGGTAATTTTACTGGAGCAATTTAGGGTTAGAACCTTCCTCAAGGGTACTACAGTTCAAGGTGGGATTTGAACTTGCGACCTCTAGGTCCAAAAGCAGCAGCTCTAACCACTAAACAGCTGTCCCCCTGTACCAATGTCCCCCGATCAGTGTACCACAGTAACACAATGCAAAAATCACCATAATTCAAAACATATAGCTTTTTTTTGAAATTATGACTGACTATTATTTAGCTGATGCCTTTGTCCAAAACACCTTACCATACATCAGTGGAACACACTTCCTCTGTCACTCACACACTATGGGGGAACCTGAACAGCATGTCTTTGGACTCGCACCACCCCATGCCGCCCACCTGTATTTAACTTACACTTTTTTCCAAAGCTTATACTCACATTGTCCTAGCCGCTTGTCCCATATGGGGTCGTGGGGAGCCGGAGCGTAACCCAGCAACATAGGGCATAGGGCTGGTGGGGGAGGGGACACACCCAGGACGGGACGCCAGTCCGTCACAAGGCACCCCAAGCGGGACTCGAACCCCAGACCCACCGGAGAGCAGGACCTGGTCCAACCCACTACGCCGCCACGCCACGCCCCCTCTCCTCCAAAGCTTATACTGATTTACTCATTTACATGAGTAATTTTTATGGTATCAATTCAGGGTAAGTACTTTGATCAAGGGCACTACAGCAGGAGTGAGGAGCAGGGATTTAAACCTTGGATTCCAACCACTACGCGCTGTTTTGATTGCACAGGTTCACAGAGACTGACAGTGACAGGATAATTTAACAGTAACAGAACTATCAGCTCTGTTCAAACATGCAGAGGTTCCCAGAAGTGGCCACAGTGACAGAGTCTCACCTTCCTCATGCTGTAGGCAAAAAGGAAGCCCACGCTGTAGCCCACTTCCTTCACCAAGGAGAGGGTCTGCTCGTGATCCTCTTCTGTCTCCCCGCAGAACCCCACGATGAAGTCACTACTAAGACTCACCCCTAAGGCACAGAGCAGTGCAGCATAGTACCTGAGGCACAGCACACTGCACACCTCTGGCTATTATACCACTATCACACTGCTAATTAGGACGTTCACTGATGTAAATCACTGCCTGCATGTGACGTGAGAGCTTTACACAGCTTAGAGGAGCCAAATGTGACATCAAACATATTTACGCAACTTGTGAGTCTTATATAGCTTATCTTGATTACAAACACAGGCTACATGAAAACAGGACAGCATAGAACATCTACATTAATTCATTCATCGGACACTTTCCCAACCCAACCTACAACGTTAGGCTACTTACACTGACTTATACACCTGGTTATTTCTTTAAACTAGAGCAATTCAAGGTAAGTACCTTTATCAAGGGTACTACAGCAGGAGGTGGGAGATCTAATTATTACACCCCCTGTTGCTCCTTTTATTATTGAATAATAATAGCAAAAATGGTTACAAAGTAGTATATGGGCAATTGAGACCTTATGGTGGTATAAATAATAACCACGCATGCATCTCCCCAGTCACCGGGACTGATTATTAAACAATTATCACAGAACTGACTGTTGCTGTCACCATGGCAGAGCACAACAGTACCAGCATTAGCAAAGCAGTAAACTGTGATCATATTATTTCTTTATTTGCCGGTGCATTTTTCTCATACAGTGACCACAGTAAACAATTTAAAACAGATATGACTGTGGTACAGAGACTGAAATGAAGGCCAAAGGGCCTGTTATTAACAACAACACCAACCCAGCAGATGTGGAGGGGCAGGGCAGGGCAGGGCAATACCTGGGATAATCTTGCGAATGTTTGCTACTAGCTCCAGGTAGGCATCACGGGTATAGCTGCAGTGGAGAAATAGAACACAGAAGATTCTGGAATATGAAGATATTTTTTAGTCATAATCTCAGACAGTTAATCACTTCTGTGCAACAAAAACTAAACCTCACATCATGTACAAAATGTACTGAAGAAGGACTTTGCAATGAGAAACAGCCTTACAACAACTCTAAAACAAAAATGAAACAAAGTCATTCAGGGTAAAGCTTGAAAGAACATATAATAAACATATGAATGCATCCATGAAGAAGATACATGTAGTGATTAGTGCAATTATTCAAGAGTCATGACAAATGCAAGGGGAGCCTGGCTCTCACCCGCGTCGCATAGCCTGCAGCACCCTGCTGCTGCCGCTCTGTGCAGGGAGGTGCAGCTGCCTGCAGATATTCGCCCTCTCCTGGATCAGATGCAGCACCTGTGCAGATATACTGCGGTAAACATGGACCAACAGTGCACACACAGCAGAAAAGCAAGTGTATACATTAATATACACATACAAAGTCTGGACTTTACACTGATTCCTCGGGCTGTGAACGTTAGGAAGAAACAAATTTTTTACATTTTTGCTCTTCCCATTATATGTTGTAAAATCCACCTGCATTTCCCCCATCCAGCCATTAGTTGACATTCAGAATAGGTTTGTGGGACAATTTTCATTGAATTCACTTTCAAGGTGTTTACAGCTCGTGTCTGGTGTTCCCAGGAGATGCTGATCAACAACAAAATGGGGATCACTACACGTGTGGAGCCAATCAATCAATCAATAAACACATATTCTCCCAACAAACTCCTGTTCATTCTCAGTTAGTTCACATTTTAACATAGCTTCACGTTAATGAAATTTAGTTAAAGTTAAAATGAAGATTTTTACCTCTAAATAACTCAAATTGCATTGGTATGATAAAGAAGCTGATGAACATCAAATACACACTGGCTGAAAGCGCTTGTCCCAAGTGGGCTCGCGGCAAACCAGAGCCTAGCCCGGCAACACAAGGTGCAAGGCTGGAGGGGGAGGGGACACACCCAGGACGGGATGCCAGTCCGTTGCAAGGCACTCCAAGCAGGACTCGAACCCCAGACCGACCAGAGAACAGGACCCAGCCAAGCCCGCTGCACCACAGCACCCCCCGAACATCAAACATCCCTGTGGAATAAATTAGTTGACAACTGGGACTGAATGGGAGCTTGTGGAGGTGCCATATTTTTATTTTCAGTAACTTTACATCCACGCGGTGGATGGAAGTGTAAATACAGGGATGAAATGTTTAAATTTTGCCCACTTGAAAAACTGACATTTCTTCTGAATTGGACAATTCTGGAAAAATTTAACACATTTCTGGAAGTTATTAGAAAGTGCAACAGGATCATAACTGTGATATATAATAAGGTGACCTAGAGCCTTTTTTCTACACATACATACAATTTCTCGATGTGCTGTCTCTACTTGCATGGGCCTGTGACCCTGTGCTGTTTATATAAACAATTTTAAAAAAAGTGTTAGAGTATTTTTTGTTTATTGTAGTTTTTCCACAGAACCAGACCTTTGAATAAATGGAGTGACATCTTTAGTTTTCATTAATCTGACTTTGGAGTTATAAATCAAGTACAGACAGACTTACGATCCCACCTACAGCTTAAAACTGTCATCTCTTCCCACTCGGAATATATTGTTGCAGTGAAATAACACTTTCCACACAAAAAACTACCACAGAATTCCACACTAGAGGGCACTATGACAAAAACTAAGAATTCTCCTGGCAAAGAGGATATTTACATAACTATAAAAAGTTGTGGATGCTCTCAAAAGGTGTAAAATGCATAGGGGCTGTTTTTTGCCTGGCGAACTGTGTGCAGAACTTGCAGGTAAATTATGTGCAACAATATAAGAGGACGTGTGAAGGACACATACTAGTTATTTCAAAGACCAAACAAAACATCAGTGAATCAAGACTGATGGAATTAAATAAACGTGACAGTGATTTAAATGTATGCTGGACACTGAAAGCTGGCTTCACAGATATATATGACTGAAGAATGACAGGTATTATATGAAAATTTTCTCCAAAATTGTTAAAGAGTAAATGGTGAACAATTTGAAGATGAAGAAATGCACCCTTCTGGGCAAACAGTGCTAGGAAAAACAGCCAACCCAAAAACAAACAAACAATGAGAGGATGAAGCAAAGTTCTGCCCAGAAAAGAACGCAAATTTCCAACTGAACAGCAGCTTACAACACCCTGGTCGGGTGGAACAGGCTATGATAAGGACATGTTCCAATGGTACCTCGTCTGGAAAGTCCTTGGGATGTGGGGAGGTGAACCGAACCCTCATTTCAGGGTCGACGAGAGAGACGCGGTCGAGGAGGTCAGCAAAGCGCAGGCCTCCAGGCCGAGGCCGACATAGCGCAGCAAAGCCACGACTGAGCCGGGGGGGCTCTGACCCACAGAACTGCACCTCTGAAGTGTCCCTGTAGCTGTTGACATTCTGGCCAAGAAGCGTCACCTCCTTCACACCCTGGAAGTAAAGCAAAGACCAAGCATAAACATGTCTCAAAATGAATTTCTAATATGACCGGAACTTTCAGTGATGGCTTCCCAAACGAGGATTATGCTTTGCCATGGACTAAATTACATTTTTAATAAAGATTATATATTCACACCCAAATTAAGTCTAGGATTTTGCTTATTCCTTATCTCCCACTGCCAGAATGAATTACCATTATATGGTTCCTTAGCAGGCATTTATTTCCAAAGAAAAGTACATCACTTTCTATATTACAAATGACAGAAATGTGTATGTATATATGTCTAAATATATATAGCTGAGTATTTCAGTGTAAGCAGGTCAGATTCTGTGCACAGCTGAGCGATGTACATAAATACAGATCCTCAAACTGCGCAGAACCCGCTGCCACTTAGTGCTCCTGTTCCTAAAGCTACACCTTAGACATAATGTACAATAATCAATCACAAAAATCCTCCTTTCATTCCTTTTCTATGGCTTGACTCCCACACACCTGGTCGGACAAGAGGCGCACTTCCTCCAGAATGGAGGAAATAGGTCGGCTCCGCTCGCGGCCGCGAGTGAACGGGACGATGCAGTAGCTGCACATGTTGTTGCAGCCGCGCATAATGGAGCTACAGGAAGCACATAAAGGGGAGTGAAGTTGGGAATCCGTCACACAATGGGGTTCATACTCTGGCCCTCAGCCCTTCTAAAATATCCATCCATCCAATTTCAGTAACCAAAAAAATTTAAAATTAAAAAACAGAATCTTCTAGGGTGGGACATGAAACTCAAATTAATATTCATCCATTATCAATAACCGCTTACCCAATACAGGGTCACGGTGGTCCAGCACCTATACCCAGAGCATACAATATGAGACAGGGTGTACACTCGACAGGAAACCAGTCCATCACAGGACAATTACACAAGGAGGAAATCCATGCAAATTCCACAGAGACTGAGCCTGATTCAAACCCAAATTCAAACGCCCAGCAGCTATGAGGCACCAGGGCGACCCACTTATCTGCCCATTCCTATGTAACAGGTAGAATCCAAACTCAAGGTTCACTGTTTCGTCTTGTTGACTGGCAATGTCATCTTTGATCTACATTTCAACGACAATTAGTGTACCATTTTTAATGTTGTGTGTAAGACCTCACAGTTTGACTGTAACTTCGGTGCAAGATGACGTAAGCTGTGACCGTGGAGACACTCACACGAAGGCGCTGTGACCCTGGCCCGACTGGTGGACGGGCATGACATCCGCATAGGTCTCCTCCAGGGACAGCAGCACGTTGCTGGCTCTCTGGCCACTGTGGGCCAGGTACAGGAGGCGGGGAAGGTCACGGTAGGCATCTGGTCCAGCCAGAACATCCACCAACTTCTCCCGCTCCAGAAGCTCTGCCTTCAGTCTCTCTGCCATACAGCCTGGCAACATGCAAATTGCATGTGTACACAAACAACATCAGACAGACCAATACACACTGACAGATGTACACGCACAATCCCACAGGGTACCTGGTGAACTTTGACAAACCACGCACATTTATGACCATTCAACAACAAACTTTACTCAATTTATAATCTCACTGACCCAACACTCCTATCTTGAGTGGTGCGTGTGTCTTGGGTCGCCTCTTTTTGAGAGCTGTGAGCTGTTTCAGCCTGTTCCAAATGGTCTGCTCAGCCTTCTCCCTGAGAACACATGCGAAAACACTTACGCAGCACTTACCCGTGACTAATACGCCTGAACCTTGGCAAGAAAATTGGCCTTCTGATCATTTTTAAAATGTAAAAAAGCATTTACCTGACAGAACAAGTGACGAGGAGGACGACATCGGCCTGAAAGACAACACATCGAAATGAGCAGAAAATTAAATCCTGCACCAAAACAGCAATGGATCGATGCATCATCACGGTTCTCAAACATGGTAAATGGTTGAGGGGTCAGCTGTTCTTTACTACTGATTATACAGTGTCCACAGATAAATATCTTGACAATATTATGCAACAGCATTGTACTTAACACTGGCAATCACATGGAGTTTTGGTCAAAAGAAGAAAAATAGAACAAGTTTCACTGAACTGCTGACTCTGGTATCTGTAGGTGGTGTGAAACTTGTCTAATCAATTTTTGGTGGTCTAGTAATAGCAGTTTCAATAATTAAATGAATACATGTGATTCCTGTTTACTGTGTTGTTTTTTTCTTTATGTATAAAACGTTATATCTCATTAAGTCATCAGTTGCTAACCATTTCTTTCTTGCTGAGCATTGTTCCCCTATGACAAGACCTAAGGAGATATTCCGGCTGTGATACCAGCACCCCATGTTGACTGAAGCTGATGACGACCTGCCACGATGGACAAGATGTGCCTCTGGGACATCAAGTTAACATTCAGTTACAATGTTATTATTAGTTGTAAGTTGTCTTAAAAATCTTTTTAAATCTAGAATGCCCAAAAGGGGTGAGCAGCCACTGGCACTTATACCCCACTTTTGACTGACACTCCAACTTTCCCTCCCCCTTTCTACTGCTCCTCCCCTTTCCACTGCCCCTCCCCTTTCCACTGCCCCTCCCCCTTTTCACTACCCCTCCCACATTCAACTGTCCCTCCCATTTCAAATGTTCTACCCCCTCCCCCCTGTTCCACTGTCCCTCCCACTTTTCACTGTTCCTCTTTCCACAAATTTATTAGCTTCACATCAGGTAGATTCTTCCCATGCTTTGTTCTGAACGATCGCCAGACAGTTACAGGAAATTTTTGCCTTCTCAGTGACGGATGCCATCTTTAAACAAGGGTCAGTATGGGGCTAGATGGCAGTCACTAGTAGCACATATACGGTATGAATCACAGAGACATACACAGAAACACTGCGAGCAACTCAAAATAGCTGCGAAAAGAGAAAAATCGGTTCATCGTCCACCACATATTTATGGCATACTTAACTGGGGTAATAATTTATGGACACTCCGTATTATACCTACCTGACACCCATCCACAGAGACAGTCATTACGCATTATAAGTAACGATTTACTAATCTGGATTTTTTACTGGATTACCTTGAATTGACCTATCAGGTTAAAGCCTTTGCTCAAAGGTATGAAAGCAGGCCCGGTCCAAGAACTTTAATAGGCACATTAGCTGTCCTTAACTGCTACTCCACCTACTGACCAAGACCTGAATGGGATCACATACACATAGTGCATATTTTATGCTTGGGAAAGCGAGCGGTCCTCGGCTCTCGGACGCGGTACCTCGGCGAGCTCCCCGGTGCGCAGGTAACCCTTCTTCTGCAGGAAGGACCAGGCAATCTCCGTGTCGTTCACGTTCATCTGGCAGCCGTAGGTCTCGAAGTACACTGAAACGACGCAGGGAAGTGATGCTGAAAACCCGGCCAGAGCCAGGCAAATACCCACCACAGTGTAAGACGCACAGTTTATGAGTAAAACTGAGGACATAATCCAGATGCAGTTAAAGACACAGAAACCAGTGGCGAACCTTTTCTCACACGGCCCATCATGTATTGGTCATCTGGGATATAGGTAGGTATTTCCTCGTGCTCAGTATTTTCATACTGTATTTCTGCAGGTTTCTCTTGAATAAAACACGCCTTTTTCATAAAGTCCTGCAGCGTGGGACCGTTTTCTATTTTACTCCTGAATTTACTGCTGCTGTTACTGGTGGTGACAAACATGTTAGTGCTGGAGCAGCAAAAGCGACGAAATGTGTATAAGAAAGGTCTCAAACTGCATGTGCCGCTCGAAGTCATTGCTTAGCTGTAAAGTCTATTTAAAATAAAAATTGTAAAATTAATAAATTACACCTAAATAAATAATCTGAACTGCTTAATTGCTCGGATCATCAGTGATGTCATGAGGAATGAGTTATATTTTCGAGCCGACGCGCGCTGTAATCTTTAAAGTGAAATTCGTGACGAGAAATTGTTTAATTTATATGCTTTTTTTTGCTAGTTTCTTTTTTACACCGCTCTGATTTAGCTGCCGTCATTAGTTTCTAGAGCTTCACCGGCGCGTTCGCACGACTTTCACAGACAGTCCGTCTGTTTGCATCCCCCTCGTCACACACAGATTATCGTCCGACTGGGAAACACGTCCGTATAAACGCGGGGTTCCGTTTCTCCACGTATCGCATTTTAGGTGCATCGATCCATGCTGTGTTCGCGATGTATTTTTTTACATATTTTTCAAAATATTTTTTTACATGCTTTTCAAAATAACCTTGCGAAGGTTTAAGAAACATTTGTGTTAATATACGGATTTAAAAAATTACTTTGAGATATGCATAAAATAATAATTAATATAGTATCTTTATTCCGTTATTCCGAGATATCGGCTCCGGTCTACCGCGACCCTGGCAAGAACAAAGGGGTTAATGAAAGTGAGTTAAGGTATGTATTCCCTTACCTTCCCTGGTCACGGTAAAGTACTGGATCATGCGAAGTCAACCACTTTTGCTGTGGTGGGAACACAGGAAAACACTGTAGTTAAACTTAAAGCCATTATTTTTCACTGAATTTTTTCAAGCAGGATAATTAAAGACCTTGGCTTGGAGTGAGCAAAGACCATGGCATGAATGAAGCCAAATGTGTACATGAGTACTATGAATAGACAGACCAACACATTATTTATCTTATTTCTCAGAAACAGCTTAATGAATGCAATCAGGAGCTTTATTAATTATCAGCTCAATTAATCTACAGTTATTTGGTTTTCATACAGCAGGGTAATTTTTACTGTATCAGTTCAGGCTAAGTACTGTGATCAAGGGTACTATAGCAGAAAGTGGGATCCAAACCCAGCAATGACCATTAGACAACTGCCCATAATTAAACAGATAGATAGATAGATAGATAGATAGATAGATAGGCAGGGAGGCAGGGAGGGGACACTGGGGATAATGACATTTGTGAAAAGGGATATACACCCCTTGCTGTGAGTGTGGGTCAGCTCCTCAGCGCAGGTGTGATGTCACTGAACCCCCATAATTAGATGGTTTAAGAGGTGGGGGGTGGAGATCCAGGAACGAGTGAACTGGACGCTGCCTGGAGCGCAGGGACAAGTGCCGTGCCCATCAGCACGCAGCAAGAGTGTGTGAGAATGAGACTAAGCAACCTGGGCTGCAGTGGACAAGAGTGACCACTCCTGACACCCGAGCACCCCGATCCGGAACGGCCCGACACACATACACGCAAGTCAAGGTAGGTCCCGCAGAGCATCTGGTTACGGTGGGTTTATTTAACATATTCAAGTGATCCTCTAACATACCGGGTTTGCCGTCACTGTGCATCGTGACAAAGTAGAGCTTTCACGGTGAGGGCTGGAAATACACCTGTCAGTGGTGCGCTGCAATCTCAGCATGTATTACTAGGTGCCTCTTTTCATTTGCCTATGATGTTGAGCACAGCGGAAATATTTTGCACAAATCATGGCCATGACCATTTTGAACATTTTAGGAATAAGGCTAATTTTGGGCAGTTTGGGAATGTAGGAATGAAAAATGAGAGTGATGGTTAATTGGTTATTACTTTTGGGGCTTTCATGTTAAAATATCTGTATTTCCTAGGTGTAATAATAGAGGGATGGGGGAACATGCCCCCCTCCCAGTGTTCAACCAAACCTAATGTGCCCCCCCAGGATTTTACTCCGTTGAGAATATTCGTTAGCTGATAAATTGTTGGTCCATCGTGAAATATTACGCTGGAGAACACGACGTTGCCCAGTATGGTAAAATAATACATTGTGCCATGTTGCAGTGTATGGAAGCAGGTTCACCGCAGTGTGCTCGAAATGAGTTGTAAAAAACCAGTGAGCTCAGCGTTTTTTGATATACAGTAATAACCCGGAGCACTTGTTGCTGTTGCTGGATTCCAGAACTGTCCGCAGTGATGGATAAAGCTGCCCCGCTGTTGCTGTGCTGCCTGGTGATGTCTGTTTCCTGCTCGTCATTGTACCCCGGGGTCCGGTAGGTCCTGCACATCACTCAGAGCACCGGAGCAAGTCACTGAAGCAGTATTAGCAGCCTTGTTCATCAGTGTTAGATTAGTCGAAAAATATTACCACTGTTATGGGGGGTGCAGCGGTGCAGCAGGTTTGGTTGGGTCATGCTCTCTAGTGGGTCTGGGGTTCGAGTCCCACTTGGGCTGCCTTGTGACAGACTGGTGTCCCATCCTGGGTGTGTCGTGTCCCCCTCTATGCCCTGTGTTGCCAGGTTAGGCTCTGGTTTGCTGTGACCCTGCTTGGGACAAGCGGCTTGTGTGTGTGTGTGAGTGAGTTACAGTTCCAGGAGTAGTGAGGAAAGTCTTGTTCATCACACCTGGTAGTGTAGTGGTTAGTGGTGTGACCTTTGGATCCAGAAGTTGTAGGTTTGATTCTCACCTCTGGCTGTAGTACCCTTGAACAAGGTCCTTACCCTCCATTGCTGCAGTAAAAATTACCCACTTATATAAATGGACAAATAATTGTAAGTTGCTTTGGAGAAAAGTGTCAGCCAAATGAATAAATGTGGGGAAAAAAAGCTGCAAAGTGATGTTCTCTGAGGCTGCAGTGCTCAATCAAGAATTAAAGTGTGTGTAAATTTGCTCATGTTCAGATTCTTGTTCAAATACAGTTTTGGTTCCACTTCTGTTGGATTAAAGAAACCCATAGATCAAAGTATACACACTTCCACTTGTAATAATTAATAATTAAAAAAAAAAAAAAGAAAATTTGCTCTGTTTGGCAATGAAAATATGCTGATATGTAGTTTTGCTATATAATTTGATTCCATTTAAATAATGATCTGGTTAAGTTTTTCTGATTGTCTGGAACAGTTGAATTCAGCAGAGATGATTCATTTATGAATGAACAAATAAGTTGTAAATGAATAAATAGCTGAATTATTCCCACCTGCTGAGTGCTTCCACATGTCTGACATTTGTATCTGAAACCGTGAATTTTTACTTTTGTACCGGGAATTCGGTCAGGACCCTCAATACATCTAAACATCCTAAATTATGGGGGGAGAGAGAGATGATTAGCGTTTTTGGGGCCTCTGTGGAATAACAGGAGGTCAGTAAGAACATCTCTGAGAGCTGCAATCGCCGGCGCCTTTTGGCGTCCCACAGCGTGTGAAGCTTGACCTTATTGCCTCTCTTTGTTCCAGCAATTATGCGGGACCTCTTGGTGTCTCTCGTTCTTCTTCGCCAGGCACAGGGGCAGAGCGCGCGCTCTCATCCCCCTGCTCTCAGTCCGCTGCTTGAATGGAAACTAATTTCACACGGGCTGCGTGTTTCGTGCTCAGTCCTTCCATTATTCCACAGGAAGGGTGCGCAGACGGCGGTCCGTGCGGAGAACGCATCCCTGTCCGTTCGTCAAGAGCTGCTGCGCGCGTCCGTGTGCGTGAGCCTCTAAGGTCAAGGCGAGAGCTACTAGGTCTGCCTTCTGTATAAAGGAAATTTAATGTGTGCAATTGCAAAAGTGCTTCTGGTGAAAACAGGTGTCCGTACGTATGGCGGCATGGTGGCAACCTGTCTCACAGCACCTGGGTGGTGTTGAGAGGATGTGGGTTTGGTCCGTGCTCAGCCTGTGTGGAGTTTGCAGGTTCTCTGTGTAGGTTTCCTCCGGGTGCTCTGGTTTCCTCCCACACTCCAAAGACATGCTGTTCAGGTTCACCCACAGTGTATGAGTGACAGAGAGAGTCTGTTCTACTGATGTATGGATGAGTGACCCAGTGTAAGTACTGTATCTAGCAGTGTATGTCACCGTGGTGAATAAGGTGTGTGGGCTGATTTGCATTACATAGAGTTCGTTGGAAGTCGCTTTGTCTGCTAAGTGTGTTAAAGTAAATATGGACCCCACACTGTGCACCTGTTTAATAGGAATAACATGTTAATAGATCCAGATAACTGCACTAGTGAGGTAATTGTCATGTGATCAACATACAAAAATCAATCTAGTTCCACAAAGTATTGGGTTAGAAATATTTTTTTTTTTTTTTTAATTGTATGCCAATACGAATAGATCTTAACACGCTTATTGAGAAATTTTTTTAAAATACATTCATTACACCATGGTTTGTGTCTATGAACACATGTCAAATCAGATGCATGTTTTACTGACCACTTTCTCCAAAGTATTTTATTTCAATAGAGACGCATCATTGCAGTCTTTGTGTATCTTCTGTCATGTTGAAGATTCGGCCAACGGGCCTCGGAGTCACCCATTCTCATCAGCTCCTCCACGAGGGACCCCAGCCAGGCCCCCGGCACTGAAAGCAGTGCCCCCCCCAGAGGACAGACCAAACAGCGGTCAGTGCTCTGCCAAAGTCTCTTCCCAAAATCACTAATGCAGAAAACCTTGTCCCCCACAAATGATTTTTTTGCAGGTATCTGTGATTAAATTGCTAATACTATTAATGTGTAATATCGGCCAAACAAAATCCTCACTCAACATTTGGAGAATTCAGCAGAGGTGTAAAAAGAGTTCCTGTTGCCATTGTGGCTTCTGTATGTCTGGTGACCAGTTTCTGAGTTCAAAGCCCAGTGTTATGCAGAAATGAATAACCATCTTCCACTGCTTCTTCTTCCAGGTTTGGTCGCCATGCTGACGCCATCTTCACCAACAGCTACAGGAAGGTTCTGGGACAGATTTCAGCAAGGAAGTTCCTTCAGACCATCATGGGAAAACGACTAGGGTGAGCAGATGTAACACATCCGTTCTGAAATGCAAAGATTCAACCAGCCACCTGACACTTTCACAAAGTTCAGGTAAATCCTCTCTCCTTATTATCCTTAAGAACATTTTTAACCTTAAGACAGACTCCTGAATAAACATTTGCTCCTCTGAATTTTTCCAGTCAACCTGTCGGTTCATGTTTGATAAAACACCTGCTTTGTTTGCATGTACGTCCTAAGGGTGGGCGATGCGCGACATTATGCAAAACGTCAGTCAGACATATTCGAGGACATGTTCAAACAGGATCTCACCACCATCCTCAGAGAACAGAAAATCAAACGGTGGCAGCTGGATGTCAACAGACCCAGGTAAGTGAAGGCTTTCACAGGGAAGCAGCTCAACAAGAATTTAAAAGGGTCCAATGAGGGGCCTTGAGGCACACCCAGAAGAACAATAATCAAAGTTTTGTCCTTTTTCCTCAGGACCCCCTGCAGTGACAGAATCTGCAGGAGGAGCCGTGAGAGCAGGTGGTTCTCTCGGAAGACAGAGGAACAAAATCACTGAGTAGTGCCCTGGAAAGACGGGAGGATTTTTTTTTTTTTTTTTTTTTTTATAACTCATTCGCCTGCTTGGTTCTCATTCAAACTAAATATTAGTGCAACGTTACATGTGAAGAAATGCAGAGCAGCAGCTAAAAACAGCCATGCCAACAAGAGCTTAAAACAGGTTTAGTTTGTTATATACGTTAACATAAATGTTGTACTAAAAATAAAGCAATGCAACCATCCTAATGTTGTTTTGGCTATTCGTTGTTTTTCATAGGTCCCACGAATGATTGCGTTGAAAGGTTACTTAGTCATGTTCAACTAAACATTTGTCAAAAACAAAATTTTACACAAACTGAAGTGTGCTGAAACAGAAGAACAGGTTGCCACATAATACGAGTAGTGGACAGGACCACAATTATTTTGCACACAAATTACCTGTGGCATCTGTATTATACAGTGTTTGAATTCTATCAGACACGCAAACCAGCTAAACATAATTTCAAAGAGAACCACTAAAGACATAACCATCCCAATTTCTTTATTTTCTTCAATCACAAAAAAACCCTCTCATTCATATTACGTTTACGATCTTGAGCTGGGCTCTTTTTTGGTTGGGGGGCTGAAGGGCACGATACAGACACGTCTTCAAATATGAGCCCATTATTGGCGTGTGATGAAATTGCATGGGCATTGCAGTTCTGTTGCAGCATGCAGAGTGGGCACCAGCAATTTACGCAACAGGAATGTAAAAATAAGTAGAAAAATTACAGCTTCCCTAATCTTTTATCTTAATACAAAAAAGCTGCCCACTGTAAAGTTTACATTTATACAAGGGGGGGAAAAAAAAAAAAAAAAAAAAGCACGTCATAAGTGATCTTAACAGATCAAAAGTCTATCAGTCTCCCCCCCTCCTCAACCAAAGCTAATGCATAAGACATTTGGAACTGAATGCCTCATGACATGACCCGTTACTGTATTTGGACACCTATCATAAAGTGAAATGAAACCTCAGCAATTTAAGTCACTGATCGTTCTGAATAAAGGTCTGACTTAGAAATGCATTCCAAACACTTCACATGCCACAGAAACTGCCAGAAAGCCCTATCCCCATTGTTCAAAACTAACAAAAAAAAATGCTTTCATCCATCCTTCCATTATATTTTCGGTGGTCATTTACTTGCAAGTCTGAAAGAGAGAGAAAAATTACTATTAATGAACATACAAACATGACCATATAGTCTACAAGCACTGTATATCTACACCAGTTTAAGATCAATGCAACATTACGGGATTTACAGTCTCTGCTCGTGCACAATTAATAGCTTGACAGGACAAAGTAAATGACACTGCAATGAGACAATGAAGCAGAAGAAAACTGCAACCAATTTGATGATTAGGTTGGTTATGGCAATGGACAAAACAAAACTCAGTCAATCGGGAGAAGAAGAAAAAAAAAAAAAAATCTCAGTACTTTGACAGCCCTGTCAGGGCTATAACGCCACAGAATGATATATATATCCACATCAGCCGGCCACACAATTAACAGGCAGGAAGGAAGGTGACTATGAAGGTGGCCTGGGATGGACGGTGGGATACGGCTCTCCAGTCTGCTGAGCGGAGGTCAACGATACCACAAGGCAACGCAGTTGTGGGGAAATGGGTTTTAGACACACAGAGGGACAAAATCAGCTGTCAGACTGGCAAAGGGCTGCATTCTCGCTAATAGAAAAAGGCCTCTTTACCGCAGGCTCCTATATTTTGCCAACCTACTACTCTGCTCAGCAGCAATCCTGAAAGTGGAAGAGAAAGACAAGAGAGAGAAAAAAAAAGGTCTGGACAGGAAAGTCAAGGATGCAAGCACTACAGGAGAGTGTTTAGGACAGGAACTACTGACATACATAAAAATAAGCAGAGAAATCACACTTTTCAGTTTTCTACAGCATCAGCACTTGTTTAAACATGGATACTGAACTGCCTTTTTCTCTAATGTAAGAGCTGCATAAACACGTCATACCATTTGTCACGATCTTTATATTTCCAATCAATCAGAGTCAATTCTTGTAAAATATGTGCTGAGAAAAAAACCGTATTAACCTGTGCCTCGACAACTGTGTCTGCATCTGAAGATCTTTGTTGTTGAACTTTGTTTTGTTTACCCTGAGACGTAACTTTGGAGAAATTCTAAAAGAAATGTAAATATACAGGAATTTTTTTTAAAGCTGGCATATGCAGACAAGAAGTGTCTGTGTTCCAAAACCCAGTGAAGTCATCATGCAGGACTTTGAACAATGACTACATGGCACTGATTCCTCCCGAAAAAGAATAAATCACCTTTCTACTTTCTCAAGGACACTCCATTTGAAGGACTCGAGCGATCACCCACATGAGGTTGTTAACAGACAAGCACTTAGGGAAGGCCCCCTGGGAAGTGATCTGCTCCTCTCTCACATAGACCCCCACTGACCAAGACAGCAGGGGGTCTGTTGAAGAGCCTACCAGTCAAGGTAGGGCCCCCAGGGGGCTCCAGAAGAGAGCCTCACAGCTCCCGTTCGCACCATTGGGAATGAGAAAATGACAGGCTTTTTAAATCCATACCCAAAAAGGCCAGAGAGCTCACATGAGGCTGCTACTTCAAATGCACTTCTACATGATGCACAGCAAGATTCATGTGGTGGGTCCTGAGCAGGGAGTAGGGCTTCAACACCCAGGTCTGTACCTTTTGACAGCTTTCTGGGCCAACATGCGGTTTCCTGCCAGGAAGGTGAGGCTGCCAATGATGGCCAGGTACTTGAGGGTCTGGAACATGTTCAGCTGGGTCCAATACACGTACATGAGGCCCAGCATAGCTGAAATGACAGATAAAATTCCTCAGTCAAGGTAAAGCAGAAGGAACCAGCAAGAACTGAACTTGAAGACCATAAAACAAAACACACACTCACACACACACGCACACACACCTTTGACAAGATCCAAAACAACGGCAATAAACGGCTAAAAGAATTACAGATGACAAAATTTCATGCTGGAAAAATGTTTTTTTTTTGTAATTTCATATAATGACAATCTAGAAAAACATTTGCAGAGTTTATTAAAATGCTCACCTGCATGACCCAGATGAAAGAGGATGCAGCTTGGAGTGAAGCTAAAATTTGAGATATTTGCACCAAGTTTGATCCACTAGAGACAAAAAGAAGCACAAAGAATGAGGTTTATCCCAACACCACCACCAGGAGATTGTCTGAATTTGAAACTGTTCAAAGGCAGGAAAAATAAGTCACTGAAAACAACACTGTCAAACTGTAAATGAAAAACACAGCAACTCAAGAGATGAATAATAAACCAGGTTCCAGCTGTGACTGTGACAAACTCACTAAGATGAACAGGAGCAGCAGTGGGGAGAGGACCAGGGCAGTGAAAGTGTTGGAAACCACAGTTGGGGGTTTCTTCTCTGGGTCCCGGAAGAGATGCTGCAAAAACATTGAACATCAGCTACTCCAGAATCCTTCCTAACAATGCAGCACCTGTACCATCTTTGCAGGTTTTAACTTTTATTTTTTAATACATAGACTGGTACCTTGATCTCTGGTTTGGGCACGTAAAGGTTTTTTGGCTGGATCACAGAAGGGATTTCCTCATCCAGGAACTTCAGTACAACATCAGCCTTGGAAGAGCGAGATGTGAACACAAGTTACTTAACATTTATTCTCCATCTATGGAGACTTTGCCTGGAGTGCCTAACACCTCGTTTACACAGACTTTTAACAATGGGAGAAAAGCGAAACTGACAAGTTCATAGAAAGCCGGAAGCCTTGATACTCACCACATTCCAGAGAATGGGGTTCTCCAGCGTAGCATCGCCCACAATGAGGTAGAGTGCGTATGTGCCAGAGATAGAGTCGAACTCGGACTTCCGCTCAGCCGTGTCCAACTCAAACTTGTACACGTTCTTACTGTCTGGCTCAGCCACAAATACGACCTCCTGACCGGTTTTCTGGTTATGAAGCCTAACAAACGTCTGCAGATGGGCGGGGGTAGAAACCAACAACCTCATCAGTACAAACTCCAACCCAAAGTAGAAACAGAAGTTGAGCACCAGTCTCCCCAGATCCAATGACAAGAGAGAGATCATCTTTTGAAACCAAATTTGACAGGTTTCGTGGCCTGAAATGTCTACCTGGTGAGGTGTCAGCTCCACCCCAGTGTTTACATCCACCAGCTGGAAGGACATGGCAAAGTTCTGGTGGCTGTCTGCAGTGAACGAGGTCTTGGCTTTGGAGGGATACTCCACCCTGGGCAAACATGAAGAACAATGGCCTTCAAACACAGGCCCCACTGTTCCCTTGGCAGCTACTATGAAGGGCAGCAAGAAACATCGCACATCCTTCGTGTCACAGATCTTCCATACCAACCTTGTCGTTTTGGTGCCAATGCTCTGGTCCTTGTCCACCACAGACAGATCCATGTTATTGATGGCTACCTCAGTGGAAACCTTCACTTTCATCTAAGTGCAAAATGAACAAAAGAAAATCCTTTAATTCAACCACCTAGTCCATGGAAGCTGCATTACTGTAGATATTTTGCATGAATTTGAGGTGAGAGCCAAGTGGCTAATGACAGCAAGATTAACAGCATTTAAATGATAATTTTATGCACAATAAAATTCAAAAAAGGGTTTAGGGATGAATCTATTAACCTGTCATAGTCCAGTAAAATCTTCAAAAAGGACAACACTAATAGGTTAAAGTTTAAAAGGGACCTTCTGCCTGCACTATTCATCTCAGTGACCTGAGCGACGGTCAACTCGCGAGAGGAAAAAAAGCAGCACTTTGTGTCAGAGAATAATTTTCCACACTCTGATTTATAAAAAGCAACATATGGTCAAAGATAGACCCAGGTAATGAAAAGTTATTTGGAGGGAAGAGAGAGAGAGGAGAAAAAAAAAAAAAAGTGATTCACCACCTTAGCTGTAACAATTCTGTTCTATTTTCTTAGGTCCAAGATCACAAACCCACTTGAACACCCTTGGAACAGACATGCACTTTAACCCCCAGTCATTTTAGGCACTTCAGGAACTGAATTTCATTACAGATGGCATCACCCACCATCCAAGTCTATATCAAAATGTCCACTTAAACTCACATCTACCATGAAAAAGAGAGCAATACATAGTTTATGCTACTTTTACATAATTAACACAGAATGACATTGTAAGTCACATTGGAGAAGTGTCATCTTAATGAAAAAATATACTGTAAAGGTACTTCTGTTAAATTACACCAAAGCGACTGTGACTCCTGTGGTGCTGGAGTGTTGAATCCCACTCACCTCCACATGGTTGGCCACCAAGCGGCTGTCTCCAGTAACCGCTACAGCGAATTGGTAATAACCGCTGGCTGGCTGGCTGTCCATGAAGTTCAGTTCAAAGATCCCACTGGGAACGAAAATTGAAGAAAGAACATGTCTAAAAAGGTCCTTTTAGGGGCTGCATGGTAGCCCAATGAGTATCACTGCTATCTTACAACTCCTGGGCTGTTGGTTCAGACATGGGTTTGATCCTGGCTGTTTGAGTACAGTTTGCTTATCCTCAACATATTCTTGTGGGCTTCCTCATACAGTCCACAGATGCGTTTCAGGTGAACCGAGAACCCTAAACTGCACTCTGTCAGCAGATACATATATGTTGTTGCTCTGCGACAGACTGGCAACACATCCAGGGTGTACCCTTCCAGACACCCTACACTTCTGATATAGGATCCAAACTACCCTGACCCAGCACCAGACAAGTGGTTACTGATGGGATTTAACAAAATGGGCCCTGTCAAATTATCTTGTAAAACAGCTGAATTCCCTTTTTTTCTTATGACAAGATGCTACTTCTGTGTGTCAGCGCATCGGCGTTCTTACTCTCTGAGTGTGAAGGGCGCCTGACTGAGGACAACACTTTTGGAAGCAACAGCGTGCGCAGACTCCACCTGCACGCTGATGGAGGGCAGGGGCTGGGAGAGGATGTCGGTGACCTGAAGCTTTGGGGACAGACAGCCAGCATCGGTGTGAGAATTTACAAGAGCGTAACCAGCCTGTATAACACCGGTCAGCTGTGAGTCCAGGGGCAGGGTTACCTGTAGCATAGGCTGGCGGTGGGACACAGCAGCTGGACCCTGGGAAGTGACCACCACTGGGATGTGGAAGCGGTTGCCAGAGAATGCGGCGGCAGCACTGGCCACGCTGAAGGCCTCGGACAGGGAGTCCCAGGACTTCTTACTGAAGACAGAGTTCACAAGCTGGACAACCTGATCCTGAGAGAGAAAGAGAAACACAAACATTATCATCCGTCTTTATATAGAAAAGGAAGGCTCACTTATTTTAATTTTCATAATACACCATTTGTCTATTAACTTAATGTGGAAAACTGAGTGGACAGATGGCAGTAAAACGCACCCAAAGAGACTACAAGTGCAAAAGCGGATTAATTCAGTACTTATAGCTCATGTGGTGTTCCTGAGTGCTGGTGATCAGTAATAAGATGAGGAATGTTAATGGGATGAATTGATCAACAAGAAACAGCATATTTCTCCTTTGTCATTTTAAACCATTTTAAGTTTAACATAGCGCAACTTTAAGAGAAATGGTAACAAAAAAGTCTTACAAAGAATTTTAGTTATTATTTCTATAGTCAAAAGGTCTCACAGAATCTAAGATAATCATCTAGGGAATAATATAGATAATCTGGGAAAGTCTGCATTAAATTTTATTTTTATTATATATTGTGACTAAAAGGACTCTGGAGTTAGACAGACTTTAACCCCTACTGTGCTGCTAAGGTGAGAAGACACTGTATACAGGAAAAAAGGACACCCATGTTTGCTTGGAAACAAATTTCTCTGCCAACGAAACACTTCCTTGTTTTCTGAAAGAGTAAATAAATATTGGGAAATCACAAGTGAAAGGGCTGTACCTCTTTCAGAGGTGGTTCTATGTCCACATGATCAGACAGGGCATAGGCTGCTGTCACAAAGTGAGCTGTGGCCTCCAGGCCCTCCTCAAACTGAAGGTAAATGCCACCAAGATCATCCAGCCTGGCAGCCAGGTCCTGAGAAGAGGAATCACATCAGCTTCCACACTCAGACAATGTACTAACACACGGTAACTGTGTGACATGAACAACACGGACACTTCAACCTAAAAGCATCACCTTTAAAGATCAGTGCTTAGAACCCCCCCTACACACAGTGACCAACACACACCTCAATTTCCTCCAGGATTCCACCCAGCTCAGCCTGCTGGGACAGACGAGAAGCTGTTTGCAGGGCCAGGATTATCCTGCACACGAAAAATAAAGAGGTACTCAAGACAGGTTCTCAGATCTTCTCCAAAAAACTTAAATCAGCTTCTGCTTATCTCCGATTAATGTAAAGGAACACAATTTTTATGAGGGAGTGTAAGGTACGGGATTTACTGCGTGATCAGGACATTTCTGAATGCCACTGTTCCACCTAGTGGTCAGACATTCTGAAACAAATGTACAGTAATCACATTATGATGGCATCAAACTCACATTCTAACCGTTCTGGTGCTGTGAGAGAACAGCAGTATTTGCTGTGTCACCGTGCCAGTCTGCTTATTCGTCATTACATTAATAATGTAATTTTAACATTATCCTGTTCTGTTAATAAGGTTGCAAACCAAGTTTAGAGCAGGAAATGGTTTCTTTACAAGATTTAAAACTTAAATTTTGGGACTTCGGAAGGAATTGACATTTATGCAATTATGGTCTCAGAATATTTTCGTCGTATTCTGGTGGCTTCAGAATAAATTAATATGGTAATGTGAAGGATCACTGTATCCTTAATCACTAAGATCACTGACTGGGATCGATAACAGCAACACTAAAGTAAATCTAAATTAAAATACTACATAGCACTAACACTATTATACTGCAACAAACTGGTTTATACATTGTGCAGCAAGACAAAAAATATTCTGACTTGGTTTACATTCAGACTCCGCTTGCATGACTTTCCTAGTGTGAAGAGGTATGAAAACAATATTAATATGAACTTCACACGGTAATGACCCCATCTACTTACGCCAAAACATTGTCTTCTTTGGTGATGCGTGTGGTGAGGGCGCTGACCACCTCCTGTGAGGCCACAGGAAGTCCCAGAGAGCTCAGCGTGCTCACGGAGCGATGGATCTGCGACATGGTGGAGTCTTCACTCACGGCCGCAAGGAGGAGGTCACGGGTCTCATTGGACAGGGGGATCTGCGGGTCATAAATCCTCTGTTATACTATGTTGTCTGCAACTGGAAAAAAATTTGGCCGCTCTTAATAAATGGGTACTGCTGTCCAGCGAAGTTCCAAACTGGACCAGCGAGGTGTATGGTAGGAAAAACTCTGACATCACTGTTGCCGGTAAAGATTTTCAGAGCATTTATTCCAATTACAGTGTGACTAACACCGAATGCACAGTACCTGACATCCTGAAAGCGCTTGGCTGGCTTCAGAAGCAAAGAAGAGCGAGTCAATGTTGGATGGGTCTAGCTGGGACTTCAGAAACTGACATGCAGCCTAAAAGAGCAAATAATCTCTTAGAGGGCACTACACTGAAAGGAACACATACTAAACAAGGCTATTATACAGAGTAGTTATTATTACAATTATTATTAACTATTACTAGTTGTGACCTTTTTCGAAGGAAAATTTTGACATCGGTTTTGCACTAAGGCGCTTACGCTGATTTACTATTTACATAGCTCTCTTATTTTTGTCGTCATGAAGCAGAGTAAGTATCTTGATCAAGGCCATTATTAGAGGGCAGCTGGGTTTAGGGAGCCTAACTTACAAAGGAACAGCTCTAACCACTATACTACCCAATGAGCCATGATTATTTACCCGAGGCTGACTTTGTCTCTCTCTAGAGCTGTTTGAAAACCGTTATAATTTCTTACGTGCTCGTCGGACACGGCGATGCCCAGTTTGCTCAGGCCCACAATGGAGTAGTACGCCGACTCCAGGTCTGTAAAGGGCTGGTTCAGGAAGGCTTTGAGTCTGTCCAGGTCCGCAGGGGACAGGTGATGGGATGGGGTCAAGGCCTGGGCGCCCAGCGCCAAAGCGAGGAGAACTACACAATGCAGACCTGTGGGGGGGGGGGAATCAAGGAACAATTCTTTATATTGAAAATGTGCTTTTCTCAACACAGACATACATCCATATTCAGCCAGCAAATGCAACGGCTACAATCTCAAAATCTGCCTGTTTTTATTACTCTTTATTTAGGTGATTCTATGTGCAAGATCACTTCACAATGATCAACACATACAGCGGGTGAATTTTTACCAATTCAATGTCAGTACCTCGGGCAAAGGAATTACAGCTAGAGGGGGATTCAAACTAGCAACCCTCAGAACAGAAGGTGACAGACCTAGGCTAATACACACCTGCCGCCCATTATAAGTGAGAACTTGACCCTTACAGCAGGGCATTACTGCAGGAATTCCGAAGAAATACATCGGGTGCAAAGGCAGGGTGAGTAGGAAGTGAGACTCGAACCAAGAACCGCTGTATTTGTCAGTTTTAGTTGACAGAGCAGAGCAGAGAGAGAGAAACACGATTGAATTCTTCTTCTTGCTAAATGTCAATGAAGCTGTTAGCTGTCAAAAAAAGCAAGCTGTATCACTCGTTCCCCGCTTATTACAGAAAAATTTGCACAAAACAGAACGAAGGAGGAGTTGAGCGTAATCACGTAAAATCACATTTATCAAATTTTATGTCATGATTCATGATGTGCATGATTCCATGAATGGATGAAGGAGGCTCGGCACTGCACTGCAGCTGAAGGCTACCTATATCTATATCGTTAACCTCCAGGAATTTCAGCGGTAGCTCCCCATTTTTATATTGCTCGCAGCTACTAGCAACCACCGAAACATGAATGATCGAATTAGGGATTATATGAACGAATCGATCAATTACTTACCGCGCAGCGCCATGTCATCTATCGGACCGACAGCGAAGCGTTCGGTGTACTTCCGGGTCACACGGCTCGTCCCACTTTAGACGCGAATAGGAAAAAGACATTTTTTAATTAAAAAAAAAAAAAAAAACGTTTAATCCCATTCAATATAGCTACATATATAGTTTATTAAACTCATAGTAAATATATTTAAGTTAAATTGTTTGAAAATAGTTTAAGCAGTTAGTGTATTATTGTTAATCCCCCCCTAAAAACTGGTAAATTCCCAACGCCAGTTGAAGAACGATTCATTTGAAATTCGATAAAAATAAAAAAAAATGCAAAATACTTAGATTAAAACTAAATACATATTACATGGTTTAATTAATTTACTTTTAGTTAAAAGCTATTTTCTTGTAATAAACGTACACTTTGCTAGTTTGCATTTTATGGCTATGACATGAGGAGGGCGGGCGTCTTAAAGCTTTGTGGCTATTTCTGATTGGCTCTCCTTGATGTCAATTATTATAACAGTATCTTTATTGGCGGGCGGATGCCTTCACGAACAGTTCATATTCTCCCAATGGACAGTTTATTTAGAGCAATTGCAGGCACTATTTAGTGTTGCTACAAAAATAACAAAATTCAAGGCTTGTACACCTTCAAATTATGCGTTAATAAAGCAATTATTTTCTGAAGCAATTCAGTCTCCTTGGATAACAGGTACAAATCTGTCCTGGGGCTGCATCTGAAAATGAAGGCTTTAAGAGCAGTTCCTTAACCATCACTCACATACTATTGTCATAAATGCATTTTTTTAAAATATATATATATATATATATATATATAAAAAAATATCCATCCATGTTGGACAAGGACCCTCACCCTCTGCACACCACCCAGACAAAACAGAAGAGCCCTTTCAACAAGACAGGTGTGCTGTTCTTAAGGAGCCACGTGAGATCATGGCTGCCAACAGCCACAAGCGCTGTAGGGTCGGCTCAGTGGTGGTCAGCTGTTCGTACTACTTCTTAAATGATTTGCAGTCCATTGTCTAGTTTTGCACTATTTATTCCTGTTATTGCAGTTGCTCCTCTCACTACTTGTACATCTTTTGCTGCTGTAGCCTTTTGCAACTACCTTTGGGACTAATACTGCTTCTATCTATCGAGCATAATGTGATAATTTCTAAGCCTACTGTTCATTCTAAAAACACGGCTAGGCACAGGATGGATGGAGTTTATCACTAGAACAAAATGGAAACATCCATTCTAAGGAAATAAGGGATGGAATATTCTGGAAACATGAAAACTGACTAGCACTTAATGGCACAATACAATTACGGAGAAACACACCAAAAACATCATTAACAATTTAATTCTTCACACAGTGCTGACATTTACAATGGTTCAGATAATTTATGCCTACGAGACTTCAAAAATTAGCATTCTATATACAAATATTTGAACAAGCCAAAACTATTGTTATATGAATATTTGTGCCTGATCAGGTATGGCTGTCAATGAGACGCATCTATACCAACTTCAAGACTGACACCCTCACCCCAAAAAGACCTTTGAGTTCTCTAGCACCATTTCCCTCGTCGTAGCTGAGGTCACTGATGAAATTCCAGAGTTTGTGGTTACCTGAGATTTGTTGATTATATTCCAACATGCACACATTGCTTGGTTTCAGACAATCCTGTGTTCAGTGTTTTGTTGCCATTGTGTGAAATTTCTAAGAATACTACAAGCAGATAAAGACAAAACACAGCAACCTCTAATTTTCCCCAGGGAGCTTAGATATGAGGGGAATCCCTAATTTTGTAGGAAAAACTGCATAAACAACCAAGCAAAACCAGAAAAAAAAAACACCAGTTACCAAACAGAAACCTGAGCTAATGAAACTGGATTAAATCCATTAATACTATTTGAGTTCCTTACACTTAAGACATGTTAAGAATCCTGCCGGTAAATATCATTGTTAAAGTAAGTGAGTACAGTGATTGGACAAACAAGGTATGTATAGCATAGCTGTACTGTAAGCAATATTTTACATGAATATAAGGTGTAAAGTGTAAAAATCCTGATTTATGGAATAAAGTGGTACTTATGAATCTAATTTTGACAATATAGTCTATGGATCAAACACTTAGAAACCCTTGATGCCTACATTTAGAAAATGTTTAACATTCATTACTGAATATTTATACCTTGACAGAGGTATAGTCTACTTTAATGTGAAAGACATACATTTAAAAAATAAAAAACTAAACAAAAAAGAAAAGGTAGAAAAAACCTAAACTCTTTTCCAGAAAGGTGACTGACAAGTTATAGGACTGGTTAGGGCAAGGAATACACTCTGGGTTTAGGACAGGATGAGAGCACGATTGGGAGGGTTGGGTTTCAGCGCACGCAGGTAACGTCGAGCTTTCTCAGTCATGATCAGCTGGTCCTTTGTCCTTCCACAAACCACAGCTTCCCATGCACGAGACATCTGTACAGGAATTGTTCACAAGAAATATTATACAAAGAGCAAATGTTCTATTGTCAACTTTCCTGCTTTAAGGGTGATTTCTAATTTTAGCAGACATCTATGCCCATAAGCTGTTCACCTTCATATAATCCTATCCTCTGAAAAAGATCAAGTTCTACTGCATCATCCTTCATAACAACCCAGACAGATAAAAGCATGGTTTAACTACACAAAAGAAGGTGTCACTCACTGGGACTGGGGGGGCTGGGTTAAGATTTGGGACAGTCTCAGTAGGAGCATGGATAAAGCCTTGATCCAAAACATTCTCTTCTTTCTTGACAGAGAAGGAAGAGTCCAGAGAGACTGACAATGATGTCTCTGCCTACAAGAACATGAGCATCAAGGTCAATGGAGTATCTGTGGGGATTATATACACACACACACACACACACACACACACACACACACGAGCCCCAATTTACGATGGGGTTACTTTCCACGAACCCATCATAAGTCAAAAATATTGCAAGTCGGAAATTAATTTAATACACACACCTCTGCGTGACAGACTGGGAGATGCGGATCGCTGGCGCTGCCCAGCATCGCAATAGTGCTCCGCATATTGCTTGACTGGGGGGGGATCAAAATTCTAAGTACAGTTTCTACTGAATGTCTATCGTCAGCTCACCATTGTAAAGTAAAAAAAAAAAAAAATCGCAAGTCAAACCATCATAAATCGAGGACCACCTGTACACACACACACACACACAGTATATGAAAGAACATTTTCAGATCAAGAGTATACAACTAGTCCATACATTTGTGCTGGGTATGAAAGCGGACTTTGACGGTTGAAATCTGATGGAAACAGTTTCAGTGGAGTCCATGACATCCAGGGCCAATGATTTGCGCACTTTCTTCATGGGTGGCCGATGCTTCAGACAAAAGGACAGAGTTAGTCCACTCAACTCATCATCGTTAGGTACAGTAGTTCAGCAACAAACTCAAGAGCAAAGTCTTCATTTATATACAAGCAACAGGGTTGAACCAAGAAAGGTGCCAAGAAACAACTTAAAGGCAAATTAGTTCCCCAAATCTGGTAAAAACTGTAGGGCAAGAGAAAAACAGACTCACTGCTTGCTTGCGTTTCTGCTCAGGGGGAGTCTTGTCCTCCACAATAAGGTCAAGTCCAGCCTCACTGCGCAGGACCTCCTTCAGATCTTCTTCCAGGTTTGGAGTTGGGGGCTGACGAAAACCAAAAGGTCACTACTTTCACTTTAGAAATACACGATAGCAATCTGCTTAAATGTAAACATAGTAAAACGGACTCAAGCCAGAATGTGATGAAACTGACTTCGGGAGGGAACAACAGAGATCCAGTGCACTCACCAGTGGTCGCAGTGGGCCATACTTCTCTAGGGCATTTTTGAAGGGTGTTGGAGTACGTGGGGTGGTATCCAGATCAGACTTATGATTCGGAGTGATGAACCTAAATGTGGTATGGGGCGATGATTAATTTCAAAATAATTCAGATTCTATCAGACAAAAGAGGAACATCAAAATTGCAGCAAGAATGGAATGAGGACTTTTGAGTACATACACAGAATTCTCCTTCTGGGTGAGCGGAGTCTTGTCCCGGTGCAGGGGAGTAGTAACAATTGCCTTCTGGCTACACACTGGAGTAGAGGTGAGGGATGGGTTCTCCAAGTCTATGGTGTCCTGCTTCGTCCACATGTTGAGAAACTGCAAATTCAAACCATAAAAATAAGTGCTTACATTCCTAACCTGACACCATCATATTATGGTTACATTTGGTTTTTACTTTATCCATAGAGCACTGCAGAAGACTGGAATACAAATCTGCTGTAAATTACACTGGCTCCTCCAATCTCTGTGGGGGAACCTCTGATGAACAGAGATAGGACACAAAAGTGTCTAAATTGTTTTGTGTGTAACATCACTTTTAGACAACAGCTGAATGAAGACATCTTGATTTATTTACAGGTTAGGTTTTGAAAATGTCTCACACATAGCTATTATAATTAAATGTGTGTTTTAACATTAACTTCAAGCTACATTGAAACTGATTTTAAAATAAATTCCTATTCTGTTTGGGTGCATTTTCCTGGCACCTATTTGCTGGGAAAGGAGAAATGCATCACTTCCACTCTGCCACAAAGAAAATTCTTAGAAAATACTGGAGAAAAAAAAAAAAAAAAAAAACACAACTAAAAATGAACCTGAAAATGCATTTTTGAAAATTTACTCCAAAATTTGTAACACAAGAAGCCAGTGCACACTGGAAGAATGAAGCCAAAGTCCTATCAACCACGTGCAGTGAATCGGCATGTGCTATACCTGTGAGGGAGAGAAGGGCAGGATTTTCACTGGGGTGCTCTTGGGGGTCATACTGTCGTTGGGATCCGGAGACAGGGGGATACGGCGACGGCTGCGGCGGGTCAGGATGGAGGGAGGGGTAGCTGTGCCGGGCGAAATGGGGATCAGTTCTCCCCGGTTACCTCGGCTCAGCTCCTGCAAGGTTCCCTCCTCCAGACGAAACTGCAGCACCTCGGAGCCTGGGGACTCCTCTGGTAGGTCAAATGCGCTCAAATCACACCATCCCTCCAGGTCCTGTGGAATGCCAGGCCAGATACACAATCTGAGTCTCTCTGTAACTGTGCATTCCTTTTCCTCTTATTAGATCCATAAGCTTATGCACCACATAAACTTGAATTATTGTAGAAAAGAGAAAAAGGTTAGCTCTTTAGTTCACAACTGGGATTTTTATAGTACTTACAGGGGCATACATTAACACCTTTAACTGTTTGGCTTTAACAAAAAAGACTGAATTCCTTCCCACTGTTGAAGGAAACTTGATTTAACACTAAAATCCTAATATACCTTATTATACACTGTGCTGCTTCACTTTGTCAAAAGTGTGTACAGAACATGTGTATTTCTGACAATTTCAGTAAATACAGAAATGTGAAGATTTAATTTTCCCTTCAATCTCAAGCATTATTCTAGGCTAATGAAGTTTCAACAGTCAAGCCCAGAACACATGTGAAGCCAGCTAACCATCATCACAACCAACAATAACAATCTTCAGATTACAAGTTTGTGCAATATTGCAGAATGCTTTGGAGCAATTCCACTTACAAGAAGGATAGTGGCAATGCAAGGCCACAGGACATTCTCTTGACCCCACCCAACCAATATCACTAGCATGATGGTACAGGAAAACCCCCATGCAAGAGCCAGAACACTCATGGTCTCTGTCTATGGTTGAAAAGAGATGTTTCCTAAATGTACGAATGAGAGTCTCTAAATGTCTGTCCCTGAGACATGGCTCACCCCTTCCATTAGCTCCATGACCTCCTTCAAAGCAGGGGCAGATGTGGGTGACAGGAAGCCAGCACTGTCTATCACCCAAGTGGTTGATTCCGGGGAGGCTTCCGACTCGCTTTTCGTTGTTGGCCCCTCATGGAGCAGTGGAGGAGAGCAGTCTTTCAGAGTTGACGCTGCTTTAGCTGGCTGGATGTTCAGAACAGATGTGGGGAGGGAAGGACCATCCTGCAAGTACAAATAAATACAAGCTGACAAAGGGACAGTGTTTGAAATCCCAGTTTTGGGCAAATTATACTCCAGAAAACATATCCATGAACACCTGCACTGTCACCTTTTCTATGACTTGCAATTCTGAGCCAGAGTCCAAAGTAGTAGTATGGAAATCCATCTGCCAACACATCAAACAGTCAACTGGGAAGCCACATACAAGTACAAGAAGAAAGCCAATTTGTGGTACTGAATAAAGATCCAGGTACGTGTGCGAGAAGCACCCCACCTCTTGTTCGCTGCTGTGGTGGACAGTAACCCCACTGTCATCCTGCTGAGAAATCTGTGTCAAGGAAATGTCCTCTCCGGCATAGCAGCCCATCTCTACCTTGCGTTTGATGGTAGAGTTCCAGTGATTCTTCACTGCATTGTCCGTCCTTGGAGGTTGCAGACAGTAGGTTAACAGCAGATGATTAATCAACCATTCACAAACTGCAAGCTAAAAAGTCATTCTACACTCAATCACAGTAGCATTATTTAATTTACACTGAACTAAAACTAAGGCCACCTAAAACACCATGAAACATTTTGAAGCTTGTGACTCATACAGGTCACAGCATCCAAATTAGAAATGCCAATTTCAGAACAACCCAAGAAAACTCATTAATAAAGACAGCAGGATAATTAGGCATACAGATACCCTCAAATTATCAGTTTTGAAGAGCACTACTCTATATTAAATGTAAATGTAAATAGCTGGAGAGCTGGTGTCTAGTAACCTCCCAGGGAGAAGCTTGGCAATCTCAGCCCAGCGATTGCCCAGAAAACAATGGGCCTTGTAGATGATGAGGTCCTCCTCTGCTGTCCAGGAGGACTTCTTTACATCAGGGTTGAGGTGGTTGTGCCAGCGCTCTCGACACTGCTTGCCCAGCCGGCCCTTCAGGTGTTTCGCTACCATAGCCCACTGCTTGTTGCCATATTTTTTCACCAGCTGGATCACCTGAGTAGAAAGGATGACAGCCTTCTGTATCTAACTCTTACAACGAACTACATTATGGACACAGGAACCAAACTAACAAAACTGCTTTGAGAAATGTTCCACAAAAAACAGTAACTATCCTAAAATGAACTATTCAAGTTAACATTAATAAAAGTATGGGCTCTGCAGAAAACTTAAAATTCACTTCTCAGTATCTTTTCGTAATAGCACTGAACGCAAAGAGAATAAAGTTTTCTACTTTACTTCCTTAAAAAACAAGTACAATTAATTTAAAAACTTTTGTTCAAGTGAATTGTAAAACAAATGACAAAATTTGTTTTAACAAACAAACAGGGAATAATGCATTCCTGACCCACAGAATGCTGGGATTACAATGTTTAGATGATATGTATCAACCTGTTATGTAAATTTTAGGGGTTTTTTTTTATACTAATTAAAAACAAAAATCACAAGCGCATGTTAACCACCAAATCCTGTACTATGAGCATTCAGTATTCAGGAAAGGACTTTATTTAGGGTGAGGGGATTGTGTCTGCTCCTAGACTAACCTTCTCATCCTCTTCTTTTGTCCAGGGACCTTTAACCAGATCTGGATCCAAAACCTTAAACCAGCGGTGCTGACATTGATGCTCTGTACGATTCTGCAGAAACATGTCAAACCTTTGACTTGTGCTTGATAAAGAATTATGTAGAGAACATAATACAATAATTCATAATTATATTAGCTGCTACTGTCTACAAAAGTATAGTTCACACACAATGCTCATGACATGATACTTACTGGTAAAAAGCTGGCTATGGTCTTCCAGTCATGTGGGCCAAAGTTCTGAACTAAAGTTCTTAAATTATCATCCTGAAAACAGACAGCATTTGTAAGTACCGACTTGGGGAAAAAATGGCCCATTCCTGCTTCTAAATGACTGCATGACAAGTGCTTATGAATTGGTACAAAAGATCAGCCAATGTCTGAAAAGCTGAATAAAAGAGAATGCGAAGAGTGACCATGATCCCATATGTTCAGTTTGGTCATATTGGTGAGGACGCAATGTAGGGTTGGAGTGTGTAGAAAATGTTCTTGTTCACTCACCTCCTCTTGAGTCCATTTCACTTTGACCCTGCCACTGTCTCTCTGCTCAGCCACATCCGAGTCTGTGTCCTGACTCACTTGCTCCTCAACCTCCTCACTGCAAAGATTAGAGACAAAACCCTCAGAAAACAGCTAGACTGAGACCACAATAATCCCATCCCAGCTCAAAGGGTGTTTAAAATGGCAAATTATGCACAAAACAGTAGTATGTCTTGAAAAATAATAATAAAAACACAGATTTGGAACTGTCAAGACAAATGTTAACAGTCATCTGGCTGTGAATTTCCCACATGAGCCACATGGGACTGAGTCACCACTAAACTCACATGTGTAGAGGCTAAATATTAGTGAGTTATAAAATATTGCATATCAAGAAGAAGAGATCACCAAAAACACAGACAGACAAAGCACGTTTTTAATAACTAAAATCATCCTAAACCTTGAATTAACTATCATCTGGACAACATGTTTCGGGTGAACCCAGTACGTTTCCAGCAAAGCTCCTCGGGATGGTTCTCTGTGAAGAAATAATTATGAAGACATTAATGAAAAGTGGGCGCCGCTTATTTTGCTGGCACAAGTAAGTAACGAGTTTTTCAGGAAACATGTTGAGAAAAAAATGAGGGCGAGTATTAGAGTAAGAAATCAAGTGAGGAAGGGGAATATGATGACGTTGTTAATTTAGTTTTAGAAGACAGACAATATATCACAACGAATTACAAATCGGTAGCAAAACAAACATTTAATTTTACGGAATTTGAAAAGGTCACTAGATTTACTTCAGCTCAACTGAATGTATCTGCACGATTCTACCAAGACCAAGTTCAACGCGTATTTTAAATACTATTTACTAACCATGGCATGCAATCCGATTGCCAATCGATTATGCGGAACAACTCAACATGATGATCGATAAAAGGCAAATAAACAAGTTTCCCGGCGTTGAAATGACAGGACACGCGATGAACTCGAAGCGCGCTGTCACAACTAAACACGGCGGGGGGAAAGGCGTTTGAAATGTGAAGAAAAAACCGTTAAAGAGACTTTCTGTCACTGTGAGGAAGCGAACGATAAGCGAAAGGCGGGACGCGCGCGCGCCGCCGAGCCCGGCGGGCTCAATGAGTTACCCAGCTCAACTTCACCGTAACTTAAGTTTAAGGAAAACGTCAATAAAGCCACATAAAGCAGTGTGCAGAACATCTAGCTGCTGTCAGGTTTGTGTTTACAGAAGTTTAAAATTAATATTTGGGCTCCAGTTAACAAAGCAGTATTTGATTCTCACCCGCCGCGCGGCCACCAGGACATTTCCCCGCCACCTCCAGCCAACTTTGTTTGCTAAAAAAATATATATTTATATAAAATCCCACAGTTCTGGACTCGTCGGACATACAGTTCCGAAATTGTTTTTATTTTAATTGCTGTGGGAAGGAGAAAGGCTGCTATCTACAGTTCATGGCTGATGTGCCGTTTGCGTTTCTTTCCCGAAGAAGGGCGACAGTTCTCGCGCCGCAATTTCTATCTCGCGCGCTAGAATCCACGTACGAGTTTTTTTTTTTTTTTTTTTTTTTTTTTTTTCCCCCGGAAGTGATGCACACGCTTAGCCCGCCGAGAAAGGACAGGGCGCGGTGGTGCGCGCTCGCGCCCGCTGGGAAAACGAATGCATGCATGCGTGCGTGCGCGTCCTCGCGTAAACAGTCGGAATAATAATTGGGTTTTTAACGAATAAAAAACCAACAAGCTGTAACATGTACTTAGTGACTGTTACCAAGCACTTAATCATTATACAATTTATGAAACTAAATTTTAAAAAAAAAAAAACCCTCCGCTCTGCTGAGTTAGGGTGGGATTTCCCAGCCCCAAGTGCTTGTTGACCTCTGATGACCCCCAACTTGGGGGCCCAACTATAAATACAAGCTGGACATCATTATCTCCCTTACCAGGACTCATCATGGATAAACAGATACTTTATGGTAAGACGTGTGTCTTTAAAATAAAAAATAGCACACCTGTGAAGTGCGTAACTTAAATTCTGTTTAGAAGTGTATGATTTAAATACTTTCTTGTGCATCAGTGACAGACGTAAGTGTCCCTCACCCTGAATTAATATTTAATACTATGTTGGATGGTTTGTAAAACCTGACTGAGGTGTTGTGGACCTTTCACTTAAATCCAATTAGAGTTAATAAGGACTGCATTAAAATTAAGTGCAGTTTAAAACCCCAGAGGACTTGGTGGAGGAGTTCTGTGCTGTACTGTGAAAACGAGAAGCTCTGCTGCTGGTGAACTTCTATCTCTGTAGGGGCTCCAGAAATTACTCTGTCCAAGAGCTATGATGGTTCTGCTGACCTCAACAGAGGCTTTCTGCTGCTGGACCAAAACTCGACGGTTTCTTCCCCGTCGCTTGATCTGCGTACGGGTCACCGCAGGAAGCTGGTCTCCTCTTCGGGGATCGTTGTGGAGTACGCAGAGTGTAACAATGCCAGCGAGGGCTCCTGGATCCACTCACCCAGCCTTGTGTCCCTTTCCCTCTCCCAGAATGAGACTGTCCACAACATCCCCATAGGCAGCAAATTCTCTACCCCCTGTGAAGGGATGAACAGCAAAAAAGCTATTTTGGCGAGCTCACCAAACCTCTCCTGCCTGGATCCATCAGCCTCCCGCTTCTTCGGGGAGCACTCTCTCATCCGACACGGCCCGGTCAGCCCACGCCTTAGCTTGGAGTCCAGTCTGGTTGACGGGCTCACCTGGAGCCCCAGGTATCCGTGTCCACCCCAGTCCCTAGCGGAGATCTCCTCCCTGCTTGGGTCAGCAACCCCTCCAAATGTGAATGTCAGCAGGGAGCCTGTTCCGGGCCCTAGTCAGAGTCCTGCCGTCATGTCTGCACCGTGTCCTGATGAGTTCTAGCCTATGTCTCTGGCCTATTGCTCAAAGGTGGACTGAAGCAGGAGCAAGCGAGATGAAGATGGGTCTGCCCATAGGCGACGTTGGTCATTGGTGCTGAAATATTAGTAACTGCATATGGGTTGGGTTAATCTGGAACATGTATATTGAAAAATTTAAATTCCTAAATGCAAGAAACTCTGCTCTTGGATAAACCACAACTGTTTGCTTTGTCTCTAACCCTGTTTTAAAACAAAAATTCTTACCGGCAAGAGAAGCACTAGATGTAAGAATTGTTTGCAAACTAATAAAAGTATACAATAAAACTTCTAATTTTGTTTATAGAACTTACAAAACTTTATTTAAATTTACATGATAGGGCCTCGATATACAGGAATAAGCTTAGAGAAACAGTATTCAAAAAAAAAATACAAACTTAAGCCACTAAGTTTTAAGTTTAGTAAAGCCCTCTTTCTAAGAGGGGAGGGATTATGATGGGAGAAGAACAATCTACATATAACTGAAAATTTGACATCAGGTACACACACGCTCCCTGAGCCACACAGGTGAAATGGCAATGGAGAATCACTGCACTTCAGAATGGAGAAAACGCTGGCTCCGCTGTGTCAATATCATGCTCCTAGGAGTAGAGATGGAAACAAGTGCAAGAAAAGCAATTCCAGTTAGGAATAATCTACAGCAAAAGGTCTGACATTTAAGCCACCAAGAGATGTCAAAGACCTCAGGCTGCTGCAATGTAGTCCTACTTATATATAATCCTTCCACACCACTGCAGGGGAGGTTATGAGTGGAGTTAAATGGTCATTTTGCACTGGTAGCTCTCTTAAATAACTAGCCAGGGTTGACCACTCACCTGATTAAGCTTTTTAAACTCAACGACCTGAAAGAAAATGTGTTCCAGGATATGTTTGGCATCTCTCTGTTCCTTAGGCAGCTTTCCAGTCACGCCAAGGATGTCTCCACATTTGCGTACGTAGAATTCCAAATCGTCATCTGTGCCTGGCCAAAAAATGGATTTGGGTTACTGTCTTGTTTGCTAGCATGTTTATCACATGCATCTTCTAATTGTACTTTTTTTTTTTTAAATATGATGCAATTCAGAATAAAGACTTTGCTCAAGAAAGTTACAGTAGGGACCTTACTAGACCTGAAATATCTGGATCAAATTTAAGACCCTGATTATGACCTACAAAAGCATCAGTAGAACTGCTCCCAGGTATCTACAGGACTTGATCATCTGCTACGCTCTTCCACATCTGCCTGCTGGGTGGTCCCACGCACAAAAGGTAAAGCGCAAAGGTTCTCGGTTCTGGCTCCGTTGGGGGAGAACGACCTCCCCCTGTCACTCAGAACTGCTGAATCCCTGTCTACATTCAAAAAGGGTCTGAAAAATCACCTCTTCCAGACTCACTTTGCCCATCATCTCTTAAGTTAATGAAAGGTGTAAATGTTCCTACACTATAACTTTAAGATGATGCCAGATAAACCTTTACACAGCTACTCCTGTAATGTAAATGTTTATATGTATCTCAAAAAAAAATTACTAGGAAGATGATCAGGAATCGTGGATATTCTGATAGTTTTATGCAGCTACTAATGTGATGAACACTTTTTCATATGGTTAAAGGAAATAACTGTACTTACATTTATTTAGCAGATGCTTTTCTCCAAAGCGACTTCCAATGAACTCTGTGTAGTGCTTACATAGTGTAGTACCTTAGTAGTGTACCTTATTCACTGTGGTGACTTACACTGCTAGATACACTACTTACACTGGGTCACTCATCCATACATCAGTGGAACACACACACTCTCTCTGTCACTCAAACACTATGGGTGAACCTGAACAGCATGTCTGTCTTTGGAGTGGGGGAGGAAACCCACGCAGACACAGGAAAAACATGCAAACTTCACAGAGACTGAGTGGAGATTGAGCCCCTGTCCTCTCGCACCATCCAGGTGCTGTGAGACTGCAGCGCTACTCGCTCTATAATCCAGCAGGTGGTGTGGTGTTTAGAGCTGTCCCCTTGCAATCTGAAGGTCTTCCGTTCTCTTTCACACCCAGTTCTCCCTTGCCCTCCTATCTGCTCCATAAACTTTCACTCTATTGTATTACAATTACAAAATACTCCGTGTGAATTCTGTGCAGCTACTGGTGTAACGCATGCTGGCATAACGGTGGTATTGGACAAACGCACTGTACTTCGACAATCTCATGTCTGTGTCTAAAGCTCTTCATCTGTTGACGAAATGCACTTTTGTTCAGTGAGTTGTATTCTGTTTTGGAGAAAAGCGTCTGCTAAGCGAATAAATGTAAATCCCAGCTCTTGTAATAGTGCCCTTGATCTAGGTACTTACACTGCCTTGCTCCAGTAAGATACCCTGCTGTGTACAAGGTTAAATCACTAACATGTTAAGTTGCCTCGGAAAAAATGGATTAAAAAAATAAAGGTTTTTATTTATAATAAACCCCCGTTTATCCTTGAAATCCACAGAATACGCTGAATGTGTTGCATCAAGCAGGGAAAAAAAAAAAAAAGTCAATACTTACATTTGTTGGAGAGCTGTGCCAACCTCACCTTCTCCGAGGAGAACGTTTCGTCGAGGTCGAAGAGGTCAAGCATCGGTGGGGGAAGATCCCTGAACGCTGGCTGAAAGACCTGGCCAGAAGGGAACGCCAGTTAACACTACAGCATATGAAGAGGAGAGGAAACTCCTGAAATTGTTCAGTGTAAAGAAACTCACATCTGATTGATCAGTTTGCTGTTGAAATTTATCTGATGTTGGTTATTTCAAAACTGACAACCTTCCCTTTACGTTACATTCATTTATTTAGCAGACACTTTTGTCCAAAGCAACTTCCAGTGAACTCTATGTAGTGTTATCAGCCCACACACCTCATTCACCGCGGTGACTTACACTGCGTCACTCATCCATATATCAGTGGAACACACTCTGCCACTCACGCACTATGGGTGAACCTACAGCATGTCTTTGGAGTGTGGGAGGAAACAAGAGCACCTAAAGGAAACCCACAGAGAGAGAACATGCAAACTCCGCACAGACTGAATGGGGATCGAACCCACATCCTCTTGTACCACCCAGGCGCTGTGACACAGCAGCGCTACTCACTGTGCCACTGTGCTGCCCAGCAGAGTGAGTGAGTGAGTGAATCAATGAATGAATACAACTATATGTAATAAGAATGAAGAATAAAACAAATAATATTATTTATGAAACACACACACACACACACACATTTTCAGAACCGCTTGTCCCTCACGGGGTCACGGGAAACCGGAGCCTACCCGGCAACACAGGGCGTAAGGCCGGAGGGGGAAGGGGACACACCCAGGACGGGACGCCAGTCCGTCGCAAGGCACCCCAAGCGGGACTCGAACCCCAGACCCACCAAAGAGCAGGACTGCGGTCCAACCCACTGCGCCACCGCATCCCCCCTTATTTATGAAACATTCATACCAATGTCAATTAATTACCAGTACTGAGTTCAACTTACTCTAAGAAACTGTAACTATATTTATAACTTTTTGAAAGTTTATTTAGACCAACTGTGATGAAAAAAGTTCCATGATAATATGAGCTGTAAATTATAAGCCACTCCAGGACAGAAAGCAATTAATGACTGGAATGCCTCTCAAACAAAAAAATAAAATAGGCCTCTTAGATATTTCAATTTAAGTAATCCCCACAAATCAATAGTCCACAATTCAAAAAGAAACATTACATTTACATTTATCTTATACTTTTCTCTAAAGAACCCAATAAATTTCAGCTACTTACACTTATTTACCCATTTATACAGCTGGGTAATTTTTCCTGAATGGTTCAGAGTAAGTACCTTGATCGAGGGTACTACATCCTTAGGGTAAAATAAAGGTATACCAAGACCAGGTGCATGAACTCCAGACAAGGTTAGAGTAACGCAGAGGTGTGCTGGTCTTCACACGTGTCTTACAGCGGGCTGAAGCGCAGGCAGGGGCGTCTCGAACTGCGGCTGGATCAGCTGAAGTGGCTCGTGCTTAACGTTGAGCTGCTTGTAGGAGCTGTGGAGAAGGCAGAAGGAGGCGAAGCCGTCAACACCGTCACGTGCGTCTCCTCGGCGGGGATGTGCGGAAGCTGAGCACGCGGCGGTACGCACCTGATGACGTGAGGCAGGGAGCTGTTGGACAGCTTCAGCAGAGACATGTCAAACAGAGACGTGAAGTCTCTGGGGCTCTCGTCGCCCTCCTGCAGACACACCCGCAACCTCTCCGAGAGACACCCCGTGTCCGGCAGCATGGTGTAGTCTGTGATCTGCGTAACACAAAAACATGGTTCATCACACCAGTTACACATCGTCTGAACCGCTTGTCCCATACGGGGTCGCGGGGAGCCAGAGCCTAACCTGGCGACACAGGGCGTAGGGCTGGAGGGGGAGGGGACACACCCAGGACGGGACGCCAGTCCGTTGCAAGGCACCCCAAGCGGGACTCCAACCCCAGACCCACCGGAGAGCAGGACCCGGTCCAACCCACTGAGCCACCGCACCCCCCACCACACCAGTTACATTTACATTTATTTATGAGATGCTTTTCTCTAAAGCGACTTCCAATGAACTTTATGCAGTGTTATGAGCCCACACACCTTATTCACCGTGGTGACTTACACTGCTAGATACACTACTTACACTGGGTCACTCATCCATACATCAGTGGAACACACACACACACTCTGTCACTCACACACTATGGGTGAACCTGAACAGCAAGTGTTAGGACTGTGGGAGGAAACCAGAGCACTCGGAGGAAACCCATGCAGATGGGGAGAACAGTACAGCAACGGCCCCAGTTGCTGCACATTGTTCATGTTTGTTCATTCAGCTGCCAAGGAACTCGCAAAGTCTTGCTTTTTAATAAACCTACAGGGATTTATACATATGGGTAATTTTTTTACTGAATTAATTCAGCGCAAGTACCTTGACTGAAGGCACTACAGCAAGAGGTGGGATTCCAACTCAAGTCCTTTGACTGCAAGGCGACAGCTCAAACAGGTATGTCACTCATATGCTTAAAATATGTGGAGGAGGACCGCTTACAAATCCCACTTACCTCGGGGTCCTCGGCATCTATCTGGTTCAAGTGGATGTTATCAGTCGTGAGCCACTGAAAGACAACATCCTGCAAACGAGGGAACAGACAGTTATGGCAGCCTTACAAGGTCCTGAGGAAAGGTGAAAACTCCTGGGTGGCGCAGGTGCCTCGCTCTCCCAGGCTGCAGGTTCGGACCCGGATCAGTCTGCGCGGAGTTTGCGTGTTCTCGCTGTCATTCAGGTCGACTGGTGACACTAAACTGCACGTAGTGTGTGGGAGTGTGTGAGATTTTCTTGTGAGGAGAGGTGTCCCCTTCCAGAGTGTATCTTGCCTCACACCCTATGCTTCCAGGATATACACTGCAACCCTGCATTAGAGAAGTGGTTTCATTTACATTTATTCATTTTACTGACACTTTTCTCTAAAGTGACGTACAATGTTAAAGTTACAGTTGGTACAATCTTACAATTATTTACCCATTTATACAGCTGGGTACTTTTACTGGGGCAATTTAGGGTAAGTACCTTGTTCAAAAGTACTAGAGCTGGAGGTGGGGACTGAACGTATGACCTTTGTATTCAGAGGCAGTAGCTCTAACCACTACACTTTATTGGTTGGTTGGCTGATGGGTGGGTGGGTAGGTAGGTAGATGGATGGATGGGTGGGTAGGTAGGTAGGTAGGTAGGTAGATGGATGGATGGATGGATGGATGGATGGATGGATGGGGAGGTAGGTGGATGGATGGATGGATGGATGGATGGATGGATGGATGGATGGGGAGGTAGGTGGGTGGATGGATGGATGGATGAATGAGTGGGTGGGTGGATGGATGGATGGGGTGGGGGGGTGTGTGGATGAATGAATGGGTGGGTGGGTGGATGAATGAATGGGTGGGTGGATGGACGGATGGATGGATGAGTGGATGGATGGATGGGGAGGTAGGTGGATGGATGGATGGATGAGTGGGTGGGTGGATGGAAAAGAATTCTGGGTATTGATTATATGGACATGTCTGTATAAAGAGCTCCAGATGCTCACCATTATTTTACTGTTCTCCTCCTTCTCCAAGTACTGATCGCTAAACATGTGGCAGGACCCCAGTACAGCCAGCTTGCCCGCGTCCTACAAACAGGGCAGAAGAAAGACCTGTGACCTCCAACAACGGGAATGCGTGCAGGAGACTGGACCCTACAGACAGCAACACACAGTGCGGTGGAGAGTTCCGCATGGTGCGGAAGCGCCTCACCTTGACGTGATGGAAGGCAAGAACAGGCCGGTTTAGAGGGAAGCAGACCGAACCCGTGGACAAGACGGCCACCGCCGGCTTCATCACGCTCAGGGTTGCTCCATACGGGTAGATGAAGGTGAGGGCCCTGAGCGAACGCAAGCCACATTAGAATCCGCATCTGGTGTAAGTACAACCCTAAAGCAGAGAGACACACCGACTGCGGTGACACGTACTGCGAGTTGTTTCCAGCGCTTTCATCGTCGATTATCCCCGTCGTGGCTTTACCGGCAGCGCGGCTGATTTCCCTAAAACGAGCAGCGACGGTCATCGCAGAGGTAACAAACACCATCAAACCCTTTACTGCTGATGCATGTAGAAAATGAAATTAAAACACAGGAACTGCTGCATAAACTCAAGGCAGTCACGGAGTAAGTGGTAGTGCAGTGGTTACAGCTGCTCTCTTTGGACTTTGAGGTTGTGGGTTCGAATCCCACCCCTTGCTGAGCAAGGTTCTTACCTTGAATTGCTCCAGGAAAATGACTCAACTGTATAAATGGGTAAATACTGTAACTAACTAAACATTTTAAGTCACTTTGGAGAAAAATGTCAGATAATAATTCTTGATTGTATGTTTTGAATTGTTTTTTAAAAAAAAAAAAAAAAACTCAACACTGCAAATTTGCGGAACCGTTTAAAAATTCAGCCTTTCTGCAATTTAGAGAAAGTGGGGGGAGGGGAATGTAATAGGAAAAATACTGAAAATATATTGAATATTGAATATAGAAAATGCATTTGCACCCAAGTAGATGTTGAGCAAGTTCATAAAATACAAAAAAATAGCATCTGAAAGAAAAAGGTGAGAGGAGGAAGGAGCAGAAGATTCGTACCTGTTTAGGACACCGTTGGAGACGAGTGCTTCTTTTGGGTGGAAATACTTGTAATAGACATTTCTTATAACAGCATCTGTTTATGGAAGGAAGAATAACAGGAGCAGGTAAAATTTCCTACTCAGTGCATGAGTAAAATTTTTTTTTAAAAAAAAAAAAAAAACATTTTGAGAAGACACCCACCACCGTTAACCATGATCCCAAACTCCTCAAGAAGAAAGTTGATGTTGGTGTCGTACTTCATCTCTCCTCCTTCCCCCAGCATCACCAGGACGCCCCCTCCGCTGTGAAGGTACTGCTTCAGAGCGTCCAGCTGAGACGGAACACATCGCACGTGCGCGATCAATCAAAACTGCTCGAGACGTTCAAGGAGAGCGATTGGGAACGTTCGAAGACGCCTTTGGAGAATCGCTGCCGAACCTCAGCGGCCGTGAACTTCTCCCGGGGTCCGGCCGCGATCCAAAGCTTCGCGCCGCTGAGCTTCTCCAAGGAGAGCTCGTCCTTAATGCTGCGGGACAGAGCGCATTGACAAAGCTCGTCATTCGTACGTCGCATCTCGATTATAATTGTGCTCCTTTTTGAATATTGCAGGAGGCCCTTCCCCAGTTAGGGCAGGATTCAACGCGGTAAAGAGCAGAGGCGGCACCAGTCGGCTCCACACTACGGCTGGTCCTCCGTTCAGACCCCCGCAGTAGTTGGAACTCATTCATTACTGCTATATAGTATTCTAAGTATAATATTTTACATTTTTAATTATTTTTTATCAGGTCAGCTTCTATTCTTCCACCAGCTTTTCAAGGATCCTCAGTTCACACACAATCTCAGAAGTGTCTAAACATCTCTTATTACTCAGGATCTGTCTGCTGCTTCACTGTGTTCTCAATCCTTGCTTGTTTGTACATGCATAATAACGGAAGGGTGGGGGATGTGTCAACACATCCTAATCCCCCCCCCCACTTATTTATAAAAATGAGAAAACTATATGTGTGCATATATAACTTTAAGCAACAGGGGCAGCAGTTCAATAATTGGCAATTTGTTACACGCCTGGTTATTTAATAGCTTGACTTGCCCTTTAAGGTGAAGTTCTTGTCCTGTTCATAGTTTTCTTTTCATAACTGACTGCATGTGATGTAGTCCTAGCCTGGTTTCAGTCACCTATTCGCAGTTGCAATAACTAACAATACTGTACTATTATATATACGGAAATATTGCTGTAACATTATTTTGAAATTGGGAAAAATGTAAAAATTAAAGGGTTCTTGACTCTTGACCAGGCCCTACATAGCATACTGTCCTAACGGTTACTGACAGCATGTGGACCAGGTGATGGGACAGTTTACAGGTGTGTATCTGTGGACCAGGTGATGTGACAGTTTACAGGTGTGTATCTGTGGACCAGGTGATGTGACAGTTTACAGGTGTGTATCTGTGGACCAGGTGATGGGACAGTTTACAGGTGTGTATCTGTGGACCAGGTGATGGGACAGTTTACAGGTGTGTATCTGTGGACCAGGTGATGGGACAGTTTACAGGTGTGTACCTGTGGATCTTCCACTGGCCCCTCAGCCTCTTCTGCAGGGCCTTGTAGCCGCTGGCAGCTGTGAAGAGCTCCCTCTTGGAGGCATTCAGCACGATGACGTTGCGCTGCTCTTTGTCCATTTCCGTCAGGGACGGAGACACTCGATCGGCCCGTTACTAATCTTCGGCGGTGACAGGGAAACAGAAGGACAAAGTATTGTTCACACGCAATTCTTTCTGCTGACTAACACCAGAACTGCACTGGGTAACATTAACGATACAGGGAGAGACTACACGCACGCACGCACACACACCTAGTGCAACACAAAAGCAAAAGTCTTTCACAGGTATGATCATGTAGCACTCTTTTGATTTATTTGTACTGAAGGCATAACTATAAACTGATTGTATACAGGAATTAATAGAGTAACACTGTTTTAAACACACACGGCACGTAAATAAATGCAATAAAATTTTTCAAAAGTGTCAATTCAGAGATTTCAGCTCCATTGCTGGGCCTCAAGATCGTTTTACACGTGCGACCCTCGGCTCGGACCCGATTACACTTTCCGATCGCAGCCCTTCCTTGGCTAAAGGTTGTACCCCCAGTATTAACCCCCTCTCCCCCCTCACGCGAGTTCAATCAACATGCCCCTTTTATAGGGAACTTTAGGTATCGATCGCAACAACTGAATATTATTTCCTTGCCAGATATGTAAAAGTAAACAGAGCTAGTATGATCCAGTCATGATCAAAGTAGACTGATAGAGGTTTTACCACCTTTTACTGCATGTATATCCACACGACTGATGATGGCTGCAGGGAAAGGAAGAGTCGCAAACGGACATTTAAATGACGCCAAACGGTTTATTGTGCCTGTGTCGCATACTGTGTATCCAGTGGAAACGTCGCTCTCGAAACACACGACACGCGTGACGCGGGGGATACAGAAACAACGGTCGGAGCCGCGAACACCCGAAGATAAACACGACGACGCGCCGCACCGAGGCGGCGTCAGGCGCGCTCGCGAGCCGCGTGCACGCGCCCTTTGTGTGCAGCGCCGCGCACGTCGCCCTGTGGCATAATCGCTCGCGCGCGGCGAGGCGAGACGCCGCCGATTTTGACGCGCAGATGCTCCCGCGTACCTCGAATCCGAGACACCATGTTCCGCGAACGCCAAAAAGCACGGCTGCATTGTGGGTAGAGTAGCGACACTTCAGCCGTAACCGGGGCAACAACGCCCGTCGTCGAGAGCTAGAGCCGTCGCCATGGCAACTGCGGCCTCAGCGGCGGAATGCGCCGCGTGGAAGAGCGCGTGCGGCGGAATCAATCGCTCCGTGCGCTGCAGAATAAAACACTGTAAATACATACTTTTTAATGCTTAATGTGTTGTAGCCTCCAGCTCCAGTACCCGTGATCAACTTCCTACCCTGCGCTAGTACAGTAAAAATTACATTGCTGTATAAATGGATAAATCTGGTAAAGTAGCTTGGTGTATAAAACTCAACATTCTAATTCACTGTGTGCACAAAGCGTCGGCTACCCTAATAATAAGAAAAAACTGTCCATAAAATTTCCCCATTAATGATTTAAAGCAATCTTAATGAAGGAAGCGTATATCAATTTCAATGCTTTTCCCTTTTCAACAGAAACCCTAACGGTAAAATGCTTATTATATAATAATTCAGTGTGTGGTTACATTTAAAATATCCACTTCTCTAAAATAAAATATTTTGTGTTGTTTTTATTTTGTATGAGGTGTATGTCCATCATGTTCACGTAAGTACATTTTATTCAGTTTCTTAATGTATCATCCCGGAAGATACAAATGCAATTTACTAACAGCTGATCAGATCTTTCACCTTCAACTACCATAGATATTTATTATTTAGATACTTTTGTAATATTTTCAGTTAAATTTAGCAGTAATATTTAGAATAGTTGAAACTGCTTTTTCCTTATTTATTTCTCAGAAATTGGAAGAAATCAATGTACTTATATTGAAATGCGAGTTTATAAAAAAAAAAAATGTGTCTGAGTCCCTTTCTGTGGTCCAGTAATTCAGTCTGCAAGTATTTAACGTTTCATGTGTGTCTCACCAATAAAGGAAGCTGCTCTGGGTAATTAGTCATGTCGCAAAAATTCAAAAACTCATTTTGTATTGGAAAGGAATTAATATTGTGATCTTCAGCACTTGAGGACCTGAAGTACACAGGTGACAGACACTATAAATGGTGTCATATACAGTAAACTGCCCAGCAGGTGGAGTAATGGTTAGAGCCTCCACTTTACAGAGCAAGGTTTTAAGTAGCTAAACATTCACTTTGGCATGTTTTGCCAAATAAATGTGAACAGCTGTAAATTATTCTGAGGGAATGTTATAGAATGGCAGTTTTATTAAACTGCTTCTTACATCTTTATCCAAAAGGAACACTGTTTATATGACCAGGCTTATAGCATTTACAGCAAAAAAACTACAGGGGCAAATTCATGGTTTGAGGTTAAGAAGCTATCAGCACATCCTAATACTCAGCTCTGTCTGTCCAAGGATTTTAAGAGCAAAGCTTCCTGCTAATCATCTAGTCTCACCTCTGAGTTGTCAGAAGTTACTATGTCTAAACACACAGCTCCAGGGGCTGAGATAAGGTAGGGAAAGGCTCTAGAAAAACAGCTCATCAGGAAGACTAAGAACAGATGACAACAATGGTGTCAACACTCCTGCATTAGGGGTTTGAGTCTGATTCATTTGCCCTGGATGTGGTGGGATTACCTCCGCAACCCACATTTCAAGTACACTGATTACTTAAACTGCAGTCTCTTTGACATTTCACTGATAAGCCTGGTGGTGTATACAGGGTGAAGCTAACTTCCCACCCGCTGTTATGGGGAGGAACACTGCACCAAAAGTGATTACTGACACACACTCAACCTCCAGCACTTGAGTGCTCCTCTAACACACAATCAAAACACCACATGTTTATTGAACACAACATATTACAAATTAAAGCAAACATGAGCACAATAGTTAAACTCACTTGACCCTTTTTAACAAGGGGGGGGGGGGGGGAATCCCTGACTATTGAGAAGAATAGACCTGCTTTTCTGCAGTGTATCAAAAGGAATTTATTACAAAGGTCAGCTAAGGCCACTGACATTAACTGGAAAAGGGCAATGAAAAAAAGCAAGCAATGATTGTAACATCTATAACAAAGCCTTACAGAGGAGGACTTTTGCTGTAAAGGGCATGAAATTCAGAGAAAGCTAAACAAATTCAGATATAGTACACAAATTTTGTAAGCTAATGAAAACATAATACATTTCCTTAAATTAAGGATTGTACAACTTGTGATGTACACTACAAACCATAGGAAACAGCAAGGGGATTATGACCTAGGCACCCCTCCAATAGTTACAAACCTCCTGAAGAAATTCAGTTTGATGAAGTTATAAATATGAAGCTGAGGGGTGGGGGCACGACACCCCAATAATACCAGGAAAATGTGAAGGGGCGTGGGGGTGCCACAAGCACCCATCCTACAGGTTTGTCCCAACCCAAACTCTCCATTCATTTTATTAGGTTCGGCACCAAGTGTTTAGACAAAAGGACTAAATTTAAGACTGACCAAATTTTGCATGCCAGCAACAGGAGTAGCGCAGTGAAAACTGAAAGGAAGCCCAAACAAGTGGGACTACACAGCAAAGCAAGAGTAGGTCATGAGCAGTTAGTCCTGCGAGGCAGATCTGGAGCGTGACTTGGATCGTGATGGAGAACGGGAAGCAGATCGCTGGACTGGAGACCTGGAGTTACGGCTGCCACCCTGAGGAGAGGAAGAGCGCGATGCAGACTTTGCACGCTCTCCTTTACCATTCTCCACTGGAGATGGGGAGTGGCTGTGGGACTTCTTACTGACAGACTTCTCCTTAGAAGCACTCCGGGAGTCACGTTCAGACTTTACCTTGGAGCGGCTTTTAGAACGTGATTTCCGAGTGTTGGAACGGGACCGAGATTTACGGCTCACAGAACGGCTGCAGGATTTCCTGGTGCGGGACCGAGAGTTGGATTTCCTGGTTTGGGAGCGGGAATGAGACTTGCGAGCGGGGGACTTTGAGTGGGACTTGTGGCCAGACCTGGAGCGAGATTGTCGTTTACTCTGGGAATGAGACCTGCCAAAACACAATCATTCAGTGTGATCCACAAATATATCAGTACTGATAAATTCTGAGACAAAAAAAAAAAAAAAAATCCATTACCGCGATCGAGATTGCGAATTGCTACGGGACCGGCTGCTCCTCTGGCTTCTGCTACGAGAACGCCTTCGGCTACGGGACCTGCAAGATAGTGCAGTAGCACAACTAAGTTTGGCCCAATGAACAGATTTGAAAGCCTTCTACGACAACTCAAAGCATTCACTTGCTACCAGAAATTCAGCCTGTATTAGTGCCGTTTATTCGCATCATGAGTAAATTACCATAGTCAGACAGCGGTCAGCATGTGGCACCGCTGTAGCCGCCATCAAACATGCAGCTTCTTCTAAACCCTCTCACCTGGACCGGCTGCCAGAGTAGGACCGACGTCGACGTGGCCTGTCTTCCACCAAGCGAATCTTCCTGCCATTGATATCAGTCCCATCTAGCTTGTCCAAGGCTCTTCTCATATCGGAGTACGACCGGAACTCGATGACACCCTCATTGGTGCGTTCCTTGTGAGCATCGGCATAGGTCACCTCCCCTGCTTGACGCATGAAGTCCTGGAATGGAGGACACCATGAAACACCAAGCCAACCAGGCACAAAATTTGACTAGCTGTGCTCGGGAGGCGTGTCTAGCATCTCACCTTGAGGTCCTGCCAGCTGCAACGACTGGACAGGTTCTCCACAATTAGGCGATACTCCGTTCGAACTGGTGGACCGTACTTGTCTCGGCCAGAACGGCTTCTGCTGCTGTAACCACTACTACCTTTAAAGAACATATAAAACAGCAAGTCAGCATGGTACACTGGAACTCCATAAAGACGACTTAAGATGGTGCTGAAAAATAAAAAGATAAAAGGGAAGCAATAACAAGGCCAATATCTTTCTGTCCCAAAGGACTGTTTTTACTTGCTCCTTGGGAAATGGCCATTTTCACCTTAAGGATCTAGATGTCTGGCAGAGACTTCAAAGCCACTTTTATCCTTCAAAAACTGAGGCAATGTCAATTTATAGTCTTCACAAAGCAAAGCAATTCTGGTTTCACTTAATCTTACCATTCTGATGCAATTTAGAAAATTTGACCCTAGACCCAAGAATATTTCATAAGGAGGAGAAGAAAAAGCAAAATTCAGGTAGGCATCATGGAAAGATGTCAGCAACTAGCTTTTCAAAGCTATCAGACAGTAAGAGTACACCTTTGTAACTTTACCACTGCCTGTCATGTAACTGTAAACCAGCCACTCTAAAATAGACTGATGTTAACATCTTGTTTTGGCTTTAACCTCTCCATATTTTTTTCCAACATAAAAACCAATGGGATTCCTCACCATCAACCTGGTCTATTGGCAAAAGGCTGCGGTCATCATGGCTTCCGGTTAGGTCAGCCAAACGGTCAAAGGGCAAAGGTCACACACACATTGTAAGGTGAAAGCCAAGGCCAAACGGGACAAGCAGTCATCTTAGCCTCAATGGACTCGGACTCAGCCTCAGCCCGCACAGGACTCTTTCAAATTGAAACATCAAGGACTTTGTTAATGTTTAATTCAAGCGGTATATACACATTGCATCTTCACAGTCACACCCATGGGTATTTACATGACAGCTGAACACTTCCTTGGGGAGGAAAGAAACTGACAGTTACACTGACCTCTTTTAACAGAGAAAGAGCCCAAAGCAGCTACTTCATATGCAGCTCAAAGATAGATATCGGTGAAGTAAATACAGCTGCCATGTGAATACACTTAAGCCCCCCCTCCCCAAGCACATGAATACAAAACCCAACTTTGGCTTGTATTTGTTACAAGTTTTCCTTTCACCGTGCTGAAAAGTTTTCAGATTGAATGGGAAAGAAAAAAAAAAATTTAAAAATCCTTCCCCCACTCTTGATGGAAAGAGGCCTTGTGAAATAATCTTATCCACCTTAGTCAAGAATATTGAGCCATAAAACAAATGACAAGATGTCACCTAGCAGGTTCCTCAAAATGTAATGGCACAGGTTTAAGCAACTGATTTTTCCCCTAAAATCTGTAAGAAAAAAAAAAAAAGGAAATATCCTGAAACTTCAGCACTGCCTGCAAACTATATGGATTTAAAAGTTGAGAACGACCACCTTGCCCAATACAGTAAGGGAGGGGAAAAAAAAAACCCAGTTGCAGCATATTTGCAAGTTACATGAAACTTGCAATATGCCTGATTTGTGGCAAGATGCTTTTTAGATGATATTCTGATTAAAACAATGTGACAAAGGCTGGGGGGGAGGGGGAAAAAAAGTCTGAAAGACCCCCCCCACAAAAAAAAAAAAAAAAAAAAAAAAAAAAAAAAAAAATTTTCTTGAGGGAAGTCTGCTTTTTCTTGGGGACAAAGCAATTTGCTATTTTGATCTTTCACCTGACAGCCCTTCTTGCACCCACCACCCCTGTAATCCCCACCGTATCCATCACGATCCCTCCGGGGTCCCCGGGCATGCTCCACGATGACACGCTCGCCGCACAGCTCCTTCCCGTTCAGCTCATACACAGCATCATCCGCGTCCCGGGTGTCGTCAAACTCCACAAAGCCATACCTGTGGGGGAGAGCACAACGCAAGACCAAGAACCGGTAAGGGACCAAAAATAGAAACTGCGCTTTGTCCTCCTGAAACCCCATCTTCATTTTTGTCTGCTCTGGATGACATTTTTAAATGCATCTCCTGAATGATACATATGTCACAAACTCCTAATGCACCTTAGAGACAACACGCTATGCTTTTAGAGGAAACCTCATTTTGGTCACAGGACCCCACTGTCCTATTTATGAGCCAAGAAATTCTATACAAATCACTAAGTGGCAAAACACATGCATTTGTCTTAGATTCATATTCCATTAAGATTTATGACCGCATCTCCTGCAGCCAAATATTTAGCTTTAAAAAAAAAAAAAAAAAGCCCACACACACACCTAAATGACTGGCATTGGGAAGCAGTTAAGTCTATTAAAATAGAAAACCACACATTAAAAGTTACAAATTTTAAAAACCCCATGAATTTTGAAATGTGTGCTGTAAGACTGCTACAACTTGATTACCACTGATTATTTAGAACGATAAAAATCCCATTTGACGCTAACATCTTAACGCCAAGATTAGGCCACTTTACAGTAATTTACCCATTTATACAGTTGGAGATTTTTACTGGAGAAATTCAGGGAAGTACCACCACCTCGATCACCTGTAGTAAAGCAAACAAGCAGAGAGGCTCGACCCCCCCCCTCCCCATCACGCGCGCAGTACATCGAGACCATTTGACAATGAGTATTTTCTCTTCAAAACTTGACGTACAATACTAAAGTTATACTCATTAATATAGAACTAAATACTAACTGTAAAACACGACGACCGACACGACAGAACACGAAATACAAAACTAATCAATCAATCTCTCCGCTCAGACCGCGGCTAGGCCCGAGTCGAGTGTCTGCCGCAGTGCCCAGGAACAAGGCCTGCCGCCTAGTATTCGTTCGCACCTTTCCCGCCACGAAAAAGACCCTAAAATGCGAACGTTTACCACATATTTTTTTATCGTTTTAAATTTTCCCCCGTTCATGTATTATTTAACACACACAAGCTCCTGTATGCAGACTCCCCGGGCGCTGCCCCGTGACCCCTCCCCCTCCTGTTTTTTCCAACCGTCGTCGCCATTTTCCCCCACACGACAGAAGAACTGAATTAAACAGAAGCAAGGTAAAAATTAGAACATTAACTATGAATAAACAAAAAAACCTAAGTTTGAAACTTAGTTTTCCCTTCAACTGTGCGAAGTAATACCCGCCCGCGCGACCTCACGTACGTCGTACCCGTTTTTGAGGTCTATTTCTAAGAGCTTGCCGTAGCCGCTGAAGAACCTCTGGATGTCCTTCTCGCGGACGTGGTAACTCAGTCGCCCGATGTAGACGCGAGGCATATCGTCAACTACCGCTACTATCGCGCACAAACCACACCACCGTCAACTACCAAAGGAAGACGGTCTCGGCCGCTCGCTGTTTTACGCTTTATACCAGGCCGTGACGTCAGCATGCGCGTGCGGAATGGCGCCTGTACGGCCTGCGCGCGCGCGCCCCCCCAAGAGACAGGAGACAAGAGAGGGGAGCTGGACTTTTCTCGTGTGGTAAAATGTCTCCAAATTCCTTTCCTGCAAAACAACATTAATTGTTGTAATAGCACGCTACTTTCCCTCTTTCTTCTCCCTTTTTTATATTACATTTAAATTTATTTATTTAGCAGACGCCTTCCAAGCTACTTCCAATGAACTCTATGTAGTGTTATCAGTCCACACACCGTAACTTACACTGCTAGATACACTACTTACGCTGGCTCACTCATCCATACATCAGTGGAACACACACACACTCTCTCTGTCACTCACATTCTATGGGTGAACCTGAGCATCATGTCTTCGAACTGTGGGAGGAAACCAGAGCACCCAGACACAGAGAAAATATGCAAACTCCATACAGACCAAGTAGGGATCGAACCCACGTGATCTCGACCACCCAGGCGCTGTGAGACAGCAGCGCTACTCGCTGTGCCACCGTGGTGCCCTTGTTTATATTACGCTTCATAAGAATGCACTGACAGTGGTCTAAAACACATCCAGTACATGTGCCCAAATGCTACAGGAAAAATTAATAAGCCTACTGGGGAAGACATGGGTCAGTTATATATTTTGAAGCCAGAAAGGGATTGTTATGGGAAAGATTTTGTCTTGACAATGTGTTTTATGTAATGGTTGCTTAGTAACTTTGTTGACCAACTGTAGGAAAATGGTGTTGGGTTTGTTTGATTGTGGATTTTAATGTATTGTTTTGGTTGTGTATTATTGATAACTTTATTAAATAAAGTTTAGGAAAAAAAAAAAGCCTACTGTGGAGGTGATGAGGAGAGAAAAAAGGGAAAATCACATTAAAATGGTCCTGCAAAAGACACCTGAAGTGGATTTGTTGCACTGCAGCTTGTACAGTTTAATACAGACATAAGAGAACAATATTCACTACTTTGTAGGCTACATAATATGGACAGCAAGGAGATTCAAAAAAAGCACTGGACATATAATGATGTCATGATCTGAAACTTCACATCATTTACATTTATTTTGCAGACACTTTTCTCCAAAGCAGCTTCCAATGAACTCTATGTAGTGTTATGAGCCCACACACCTTATTCACCGTGGTGACTTACACTGTTAGATACACTACTTATACTGGGTCACTCATCCCTACATCAGTGGGAGACACACACTCTCTCTCTCTCTCTCTCTCTGTCACTCACACACTATGGGGGAACCTGAACAGCATATCTGTGGACTATGGGAGGAAACCCACACAGACAGGGAGAACATGCAAACTCCACACACAGAGTGTGGATCAAACCCACATCCTTTCACACCAGCTAGGTACTGCGAAACAGCAGCACTACCCGCTGTACCATCATGATGCACATCATACATGGTAACGCTTACTAAGTACTGGGGCACTGCACTTTACTTAATGTGATGTCAAAAGGACTGCAATTCAGGGTCACAGGTTCTTCAAAAGCACCAGGTGACATAGTGGTTAGAGCTCTCACTGCATACTTGAAGGCCTGATATTTCAATCCCACCCCCTGCTGTAGTACCTTTGAGCAAAATCCTAACCCTGAATTGATACAGAAAAATTAGCCAGCTATAAAAACGGGCAAATCGGTATAAGTAGCGCAACACTGCCAGTGACTTTGGAGTAAAGAATCATCTAAATAAATGTATTGGTAGCTTTTAATATGTCATATCAGTAGGTCACTGCTTTAACATATGTGCCATGACCAAATGGTGGTATCGTACGAAGAAGCAGCGCTTTCATAATAGTGTGTTTGCATCTAAGCTATCCTTCTGTTGTGGAGTTTACGCTGGTTTCCTCTTGAGTTCTACAGAGCTTTAGGTGATGCACTTGGTCAATGACAGTCTGGCAGCATGTGCTTTTTAGCCTTGACTTGAGCAGATTCTCAGTAGAGTTTCCAGAATCCATTTCTTGGTCTTCTTATGTTTACATTCATTCTGGTCTTGTATTAGGTAGATATGGCAAAAGCAACAGTGAAGGAGGTTGTGATCAGACATGCACAGGTGGCTCTGTAAAATGTAACTTTTTTCAGATGGGACAAGAATGTTTCTGTAGATTATTTATTGTTGCTTTTATTCTTTATTCATCTGATGTCATCGCCCAATACCAATGTCCAAACAGAAGGTGTGAAGATGGGACAGCAGAGGCTGAAAGGTGTGTGGAACTAGGGTGTTGGGGATTGGGCAGGTCATGGTGTGAAGCTGGGGTGTGGAAACTGGAATGCAAAGAAGATATGAACCAGGGCAGGGGATATGTCCTGATGAATGTCTTTTGTGTTTTAAATCTGCTTCTGAAGGAGGTGCGAAGTTAAGGCAGTGGACACTGGAAGGTGAAAGAGGCATGAAGTTTAGGTGGTGGAGGACCTGAAGAATGTATGAAGTCGGTGCAATTGGAGAAGAAGATCACAAAGGTGTTCAGTTGTTTTGATGAACATCTTTTGTGCTTTAAATCTATTTCAGCTTTGTTAGCCAGAGATTGGCATGCATTAGTCCTGGAGGTCTTTTTTGAAACTGATGGTTTGATGGTCCCTTCAGACAGAAAAGCACTCTGCACTATCAAGCTAATTCCCGGCTGCTCCGCAACTTTCCATGACAGCACCCCTGTAGAACTGCGTTTTGGAAATGCAGTTTTTTGGTGAACAGTGGGTCGAGTACAAATATTCCTACAAAAAGACTAATCTTTGACTTCCAGTTATGGTGAGACAGAGCAGTCAAGTGGCGGAGCATTGACACTTTCCAGAAATGTAAACATTTATTTTCCGTTAAAAGTTAAAATAATTGATTATTACCTTCTTTGGGAGGGGGGGGGCACAATGGGCTTGGCCAGGTCCTGCTCTCTGGTGGGTCTGGGGTTCGAGCCCTGCTTGGGGTGCTGTGCGATGAACTGTTGTCTCGTCCTGGGTGTGTCCCCTCCCCCTCCGGCCTTGCGCCCTGTGTTGCCGGGTTAGGCTCCGGTTCACTGCGACCCCACTCAGGACAAGCAGTTTCAGCCTCTGTGTGTGTGTGCCTTCTTTACTTCACAAGATTTGTTGTGATAGAAAACTAAATAAACACTTGCTTTTCAGTGCCATATTCTGTATTCGAAGTCTGGGTTTGATCCCCGCTCAGTCTGTATGGAGTTTGCATGTTCTCCCCGTGTCTGTCTGGGTTTCCACTGGGTGCTCCGTTTTCCTCCCACAGTCCAAAGAGATGCTGTTCAGCTTTTAATGCAAGGTAACTCATCTTTACACCAGTGGAACACACTCTCACAAACACTATGAGCAATTTAGAAAACATTCATTTACATGTATTTGTTTAGCTGATGGTTTTCTACAAAGCAACTTACATTGTTAAGTTACGCTACATACAGTTATTTACCCATTAATATAGCTGGATATTGTCACTGGAGCAATTCTAGGGTACCTTGCTCATGAGTATTACAGTTGGAGGTGAGATTTGAACGTGCAATCTTTCAAGCGTTATTAATCGATACCAAACGCATCAGGCACTACGTGGCATTAGGAATGTCCACCGAGGCATCCCTAAAGTTTACTCCTTTCTTTGACCCTCAGCACTCCTTCTTGGGCACAGGAAGCCGCCAGTACCCCATCTCTCCTCCACAGCCGGCCCTGAACCAAGCCTCTGCTGCCTCCTGTGAAGCAACATGACAGGTAGTCAGGTCAAAGAAAGATTCCTTGGATTATTTTTACTTTTGGAGCAAAGTATACAGCTTTCACCTGCCCAGGGACTCTCACACTCGTACAACATCCACTGATCTGCGCGGAAGGTGCTGTGAAACCACATGGCATGGTCAAGGGAGGCAGAGAACTGCACACTATACTGTGGGTAAGGCAGCAGAGCAGTTCCCAGGAAGGCGAAGTCAGACACATAGGCAGCAACGCAGCAGTGCAGCTTCATGTTTCCTTCACCTGCAAATTGAAACGTCCCACCTGATGCCAGCGCCAGCTCAACACAAAAGTTCAACACTCATTCATTTAATCAGAACGAGGCCTCTTTGAGATCAGCAAATAATGCGAAAATTATGACCCCTCATTGGTATCACTATGAGTAAAGTGTGTTTCTGCTAATAATGCTGAAAACCACAGATTTCCTGAATGAGTGGCACTTGCTTTTCCTGCATCTTACCAATATGTCCTCTTGCTCGAACCCAGAACAGCTTCTTAGGTTCCATGGCAATGTGCCCATAGAAATCAGGGGGGTTCACTGGTTTAATCTCAATGGGAATCTCCTCTGCCAGTATGTTGCTGAGCCCCTGTTTGGCATTCTCTGCCAAATTGGGACTGCTGTTGGGGGAAGGAAACAAAACTCAATGTGAAAACCTAAACTGAAACACCAGATCCACCCGGCAGTGAGGACTGTGTATATATTTAGTAAAGAGACCCGGTATGAAAACCACCAAGTGCCACTCAGATTGGCTGGTTGTAGTACCCAAGGAAGTTTTCAGTCACCCAGTCAAAACCAAACCAGCCCACTGGGAAAAGTCTCGCTTCTTCCGACGGCCACTCCAGTATTGTATCCACCCTAACCCTCACCTGTATACCTGCTAAACAATGGTGCCGTTTCTTTTGGGATCAATATGGTTTTTATCTTAAAGCTATACGTAAGAAACAGGCCATTCAAAGGCTGAATCACTGCTCTTTGTTTGCAAAAGTAAGCACACTAAACACCTTGTGGTGTAATACTGGAAAAAAGGTGCAAACCTCAAGTACTTCTGGATAAGCTCCTCTGCTGTCAGCAGCTCCTCTGGAAAGGGCACAGTGGGCATGGTGAAGTGGTGCTGCAGAGGGCTGGGCTGCTGGATCTGGAAAGATGCCTGGCATATGAGGATAGGCTTTCCATGCTGGATGGCCTTCACAGAGCGCACCAAGAAGCTCCTTCCATCCCTTGTCCGCTCCACCTGGTACAGGACTGGAACCTTGGGATCTCCTTCAAGAGAAGGCATGCATTTCAGCACCTGTCCTCAAACAACAAAGCACGCTTTCACCAAACTGCAAGGCAAAGAAATATCATGGAAATGTAAAGAACCACAGGGCATTTGCAGGGGCAGTAGGTGGCGTAGCGGTTAGAGCTGCTGCCTTGAAAGCTGAAGGACCTAGATTTGTATCCCCACTCCTGCTATAGTATCCATGGCTAAGGTGTTTACCCTGCAATACCCAGGGTTAAAAAAAAAAAATTCCACCTGTATGAATGGCTAAAACACTGCAAGGACCGCAGTATAAAATCCTCAAACTGTAAGTGACCTTGGAGAAGAGCATCTTGTAATCGGATAAATAATAATTTGCGCAAACAGGAGCTTACCTGCTCGAACGAAGTAGCAATGCAGGGAGTGAGCAAAGAAATCCTCGCTGACGGATCTGGCAGCAGCTACCAAAGCCTGTCCGATGATCTGGCCTCCAAACAAGCGCCTAGTGCGAGGGACCCAGTGGTGTGTTCCCCTGTTTGGAACACAGAATGACAAATACTCACAGTTTCCCTACTGTAATGGTTAAAATGTGTTTTAACAAGGTATTAAGTCAAAGCCACTAAGATTTGCACCATGTAAATAATCTTTTGCATGAAATTAAGTAGCAAAGGTTTTTTTTTTTTTTTTTAAAAAAAAATCGAGGGGCATGGTGGCACAGCAGGTAGTGCTGGTGCAACATAGCTCTTGGGCTGTGAGTTAGGACATGGGTCCAAACACAAACTCGAATCCAACCTCCAACCGTAATACCCTTGATCAATTATTACACCGAATTGATCCAGCAGGAATACCCTGCTGATTTGGTGCCCTCCCGCAGTCCAAAGACACACATTTCAGGTGAACTGGTGAATACTTTGCCAGCTGCGTGGGTGTTTTGCAATGCTCTTGTGTATAAATGGGTGAATGACTGTAGAGCAGCGCATCTGACACTGTAAGTCAACTTGAACAAACCCCGTAGACATACAGTACACATATGTTCGTAATCATTGTATCAGCTCCTAAATGAGTGTCAATGTAAATAAACTGGTATCATTGCGAAGCTGGTTATCTAGTACTTTACCTAATCTATGACAAACACATATCATAGGTCACAAAAAGACAATAATAATCAAGAATAATGACTTGCTAAATGACACTTTCACAGAGAAAGTGAAAGATGAGAAAATTATGAATTTGATTCATCATGTGTGTCACATCATGGCGGTGTGGCCAAATCTAATGTCAATGACTGGATAAAAACTGTGTGAAGCTGCAGGCAGCAGCGCTCTCTCTGTCCACCTATGGAGGTCAGCGTCGAGTTTCTCCAGGTTTAAAACGCTTGTCATTAACAAGCTTCGCAGGTCGGACGCGTCTTCGGCCGGCAGTGCGGAGACGCCATCATGTGCGGGGACCTCGGCAGCCGGAGCAAGAGAAGCGGTTCGGTCTCCGACCGATTTCCCAGCCGCACCTCCTTCGCCAGCCATCTTGGTGTGACGTCACGTCGCCACGTGACCAGAACGCGGAAGTGCTGTCTAATGTTTAAAACAATGAACGAATTTAGGCTAATATGTGTACTAAGAGAAGATACAGTAGCATACTTACAAATATAAATATAGTCCCCGAATTCAGAAACCCGTAGCAGCTAAATGCTGCATCCCACACCCCAATATGTATTCAAATTCCACAAAAAGTTAAAAAAAATAATAATCCTGCTAGTGCTATGGCATGGTGTTCTTTTTGTAAGATGGCAATAATAACCCCATTTTTCTCTGGCTATGAAACTGGACATGTAAGAAAGTTAAACTTAATTTACGCTGGCAGCAATTGACACCCTTACTCCTCATTTTGCTGTATGATGAGTCATTTACAGAGTGTGGTAAAGTACCCAGCTGCCAAGTGTACGCCATCACAGACAAGTTCTTGGCTTCCACCATGCTGCAAAGTTTCTTTCTCTGCATTTCTACCCACGTCAGATTGTAAAATCTCCAACCTCCCGTTGCCACGCAGAGCCACCACCTGCTTCCTCGATCCCACCCCTTCATCTCTCCTACAAGACATTTCCCTCCAACGTACCTCGTTTATCTCCAACATCATCAACTCCTGCTTCTCCTCTGGTTGCTTCCCATCTGCCCTCAAAACTACCCTCAAATCTCACCACTGTAAAAGAAGCCCTCTATGGATCCAGAAGTCCAGAACTCTCCTCCTTTTATAGATCTATGAGTCCAGAACTACAGGCCAGTCTCTCTCCTCCCTTTTCTGTCAAAAAAAAAAAACTCTGAAACGAGCAACTTGTGACCAACTATCTACATTCTTCGCACAGAATGATCCCATTGAGGGTAATCAGTCTGGATTCAAAGTCAGACATTCCACCGAAACTGCCCTCCTTGCAGTATCAGATGTGCTCCAGTCAGCTACGACAGCCTCCCTCTCCTCAATTCTTATCCTCCCCGACCCGTCTGCTGCATTTGACACTGTCTGCAACCGGATTCTACTCTCTTCTCTTGGCCATCTTGGCATCTGAGGACCAGCACTGAAATGACTGGAGTCCTACCTGCCAGGTAGATCTTACCAAGTGGTCTAGCAGGGCACCCGGTCACCCCCTCTGCACTGGTGTTCTTCAGGACTCAGTGCCAGGCACCGTACTCTTTTCCATCTACACATTTTCCCTTGGCCCTACCATAACCTAACGTAGATTCTCTTACCACTGCTCCACTGACGATACCCAGCTCTTCGTCTCTTTTATTTCCAGAGCTGCGGATATTTCCTCACACATTGCTGCCTGCATCTCGGACATCTCTGCCTGGATGTCTGACTACCACCTCCAACTCAACCTCTCCAATACAGAGATCCTTCACTCCCAGCTGGTCCATCCTCCAGTCGAGAACTCCATGAAACTCTACAACTCTCTCATTTCACCTTCTTCATCGGATAAGAGGCTCGGAGTAATGATCGACTCGTCTCTCTTTCTAACCTAACAAAGTCAGAACCTAGTCCTGCAGATTCATCCTGTAAATGTAATTTGAAACCGGGATATTGAAGAACTGGCACAAAAAAACATGGACTCCTTTGAACTGTGGTGCTGCGAGAGACGCATAAGGACACCACTGACAGTCAAGAAAACTGTCGGGGAATTCTGTTAACACTTAACAATATTAAGAAAATAAAAGCAATAAAGTTCTGTTCAGCAGATCATTGAACAGAAATTCAGCATTCAGACCAGTGCTGGGGAGGCAGGGCTCCCTGAACAAAAATGATACATTCCTTTAAATTAACAATTTCTCATTGGTCAGATCATATGTTTGCATAACACGAACTTGGTTATTAAAACAAAGTTAACAATTCGCAAAACATGGTGCATAGGATGGCGACATACTGTGTTTCTGACGACAGAAGGGAGACAAAATATCATAACAGGGACATCTTGTACGGGACAAGGACATAGGATAAAAGACATGATGGAGCCAGAGGGTCTGGCAACAGGGAGGACGTAGCAACCCTGTGTACGTGACATCCGTAGTCTGCAACAGGCAGCATAAATTATTTATCCACAACCTTCTTTTTCTAATTTCAATACAATTAACATAATCCTTAATCGTGGGAAGGGCAAAAACCTTCGAAGAAGGGAAAATTCCCTTCCAGCCCCCCTAAGAGCGATTAGGATCGCGTCCTCGCAACCAGAACTTCCATAGTTTCATTGATGTGTTGTAATTACGGTCATCAAGGGGTGCTGACTCCATGAAAGTGCCATCATACTCTATTTGCTCAGCATCAACTGATAGGAGAGGTAGAGCAGGGGAGATGACAATGTATACAGAGGAATTACCAGAAGAAAACCCACAAAACAAACAGATGAATGTGGATCAGATCAAACCAGAACTTTCACAGTAAATAGAAATAATAAGACTGAGGTTGATCATACTTTTGGTATATCATGAGCAGACTGGATTCTCCTGGAAAGATTTCAGCATTTGGCAAAACTGTAGGAAGAAGAGGGACGACCAGCAACCAGATGTATAGGCCCAATCGCAGCAACAACGGATGCACCCTCTCAGCTTTAACAATACCAATAAGCAACAGAACATTCTGGAGACCCACTCTGTATGTTGTTCCATATTTGAGCATGTAACACTGTTAGTAGCTTGGATTTTTTACAGTGATGACTGAAGTAGGTGCACATTAAAGGATTAAACATTGCCCTGTTTTTGAAAAACATATGTATAATGTGTATTCTAAATACACTCAGACGGCTGTTTTAGTCCCTATGGGGGCAGCTTGCTGCCTTTGCACCTAAAAGTCAGATGTTCAATTCTCACCCTTAGTTGTAGCACCCTTGAGTAAGGTACTCACTCTACAATTGCTTCAGTAACATTACCCAATTGTGTAAATGGCTAAATAATTGTAGGTAGACTAACATTTCAGAAGTCGCTTTGGGAAAGACATCAGTTAACTGAATAAATGTAAAACTGAAATAGAAGTGAGCTCACAAATACACCAACCCTAACTCAAGTTATACTGAAAATTATGTTGTACTGATTTTTGAAAATGACAAAACGTGTTTTTGGTTTTGAGTTCCCTTTCACCCCCTTTTTGAAACTATGTGAAACGTCCTCACTTCTTCATGCTGCCTAGAAAAAAGTTTCGTTCATCACAGAGAAACACAGAAAACATGAAATCTGATATGTATTTTATGGACAGAGATCCCTGCACACCCGAGTCCCAACCCCCACTCTCCCCCACTCGCTCGCTCTCTCTCCGTTTTCCTCTCAGCTTTAAATTCCTCTCTCCAGTCCCGGTGCTGCAAACATCGAGGTGACGCAAAGAAATGAGGGCTTCAGTTGTTTGTATGAATGTGATTGTTTTTCTGGTCTTGGCCGGATGGTCAGCGGCATCCCAGGCGGCTGGACGCAACAGCACAGGTGAGCTTCTCGCACCGCACAACACATCTGAAAACGGACAGTCTTAAAGCTCAAAAACAATTAATAGTAAACTCCACAGCAATCTACAGATGTATGATTACTTGCATGTTTTTAGACTCATATAGACTTTTCAAAACTTCCTACATATTCATATTTTCAGCGCTCTTACATTATGAAATAAAAAGCCCATGCATTTCATTCTTAAAAGTATAGGGTATAACAAGATGCATATTCAAACTGTTTAAATTTGTTTGAAGGACAAATACATATTTTTAAAAAGCAACATATATGTGTGTATGAATTTGATTTCACAGCGATCCGTTAGTGTAAGTCTTGCGAGGCTGAGAATTCTATCTGCTGGCCAAGGAGACCTCAAAAATCCAAGGAATCCGGTTGAACCACTGTGTTTGAAACACGGACATACCTAACACATTACAGTTCTTGCTATTTCACGAAAACAAGCTGAGGCCTTTTAAATGTAAAGGGCTGCATAACGTTTGTTAAAAAATATGAAGGCCTCTTTACATTCATTTAGTTAGCAGATGCTTTTCTCCAAAGTGACTTCCAATGAACTCTAGTGTTATCAGCCCACACACCTTATTCACCGCGGTCACTTACACTGCTAGATACACTACTTACACTGGGTCACTCATCCATACATCAGTGGAACACACACACACACACACACACACACACACTATAGGGAACCTGAACAGCATGTCTTTGGAGTGAAACTAGTGCACCGGGAGGAAACTCACACAAACACGGGGAGAACATGCAAACTCCATACAGACCGAATGGGGATCGAACCCACGTCCTCTTGCACCACCCAGGTTGTGGTCGAACCCACCCTGTGCCACCATGCTGCTCTTTAAAGAGCGTCTTTAATGTAAATATGAAATGTGTCTCAGTAAACTGTTGAGTGGAGATGAGGAAGCATCTGATGCGCTTCCTTTTTTAGTTGTGAAGAATGGTCACTGCCCACGGCGCTTGACCGTTGTGCCATCCAAACGCGCCTGCACCTGTGACACCGACTGTCCAGGCAATGACAAGTGCTGCGTCTTTGACTGCGGGGCCGTGTGTGTGCCGCCTGCTTTCAGTGAGTCCGCCAGTGCCTTCCTGCACCCCACAACACCATCATTTTACTTTTTCGTAAATGATGGAATTTGCATGGTTTTGCCAGGCTGCTCCAGAAGTGGTCACGACCTCTATGTGTGACCCACATGTCTTATGTTTGCCTCCTTCAAGCAAAGCCGGGCGTTTGTCCCCAGAGAAAGAGGGGCTTAGGACTGTGTGCGGAGTTCTGCGCCAATGACAGCGACTGCCCCGAAGACGAGAAGTGCTGCTTCAACGGGTGTGGACACCAATGCACTGCACCGTATACAGGTGACTTGCCACGAGCCATCAGCAGTGATCTTCCGCTGTAATGATCTACAGCATTAATTTTGATGATACTTAATTAGGTTGATAAAATAGAAGATGCACTCAACTAAGTATGAGAATCCAATTAAAGGCTTGGGGCTCAAATGTCCTGGTATGATTGGAAACTAGAGCAAAGGTGTGAGAACAGTCACACTGGGGTTTACTAAAGTAGCTTTATTTTTCATAATGGGAGAGATGTGGGGTAATTCCCTTTTGGAGGAAAGCATCAGCTAAATGAAAAAAATGTAAATGTAAATGAAGATGTGTTACGACAGGATACCTTCATCAGTGTCGTTCTACAAGAAACATGACCAGCTTGTGCTGATGCCCCCCCAAAAGTTACCTATAATGTTAAGCTACCAAAAATGATCTACCCATTTATAGAACTGTGTAGATTTTACTGGAGCAAGTTAGGATGAGCACATTTCTCAGGGCTACTATAGGAGAATGTGAGACTCAAACTAGCAACCTTGGGAGCCAAAGGCTGCTGTTCTAACTACTATGATACCAGCTGTGCTCCTTTAGTGTTCGCTGAGATTTTTTCTTATTTTTTTTAAAAGGGAAAATTTGTCAGTACTTTTGCACTCAGCTGATGCCATTCTTCAAAGTAACTTCCAATGTCAGGCTTGTATATTAAGCCAGATTCAATTAGCCATACATTTACCCACCAGGGTAATTTTTATGGGACCATTTGAGGGTAAGTGTGTGAGTAGCGCCGTGGGAATTCAAACTCTGTTTCGAATGCAAGGCGACAGCTCTCACCAGTATTCTACTAGCTGCCCTGTTTATGCTGATATATTTCTCAGTATAAATGTTCAAAAGTCCAAATGTACGCCAGGTGAGTTGGTGACACTGAATTGCCCTTTGTGGGAACCTTGCATTGCTCTGTGTTGGTGAATAAATAATTGCAAGTAGCTTAAAATAATGTATCTAGCTCTGTAAATTGCCTTGGACAAAGATGCCAACTAAGTATGAATAAATAATAAGAAGAATAACGATTTAAACAGCACACACACACACACACACACACACACACACACAGTCTGAAGCTGCTTGTCCCGAGTGGGGTCACGGCAAGCCGGAGCCTAACCCGGCAACACAGGTGCAGGACTGGAGGGGGAAGGGACACACCCAGGATGGGACACCAGTCCATCACAAGGCACCCCAAGCAGGGCTTGAACCCCAGACCCACCAGAGAGCAGGACCCGGTCGAGCCCACTGCACCACCGTGCCCCCCCATACAGTATATATAATACTAATACATAATACACACACACACACACACACACACACACACATTTTCAGAACCGCTTGTCCCATACGGGGTCACGGGGAACCAGAGCCTACTCGGTAACACAGGGCGTAAGGCCGGAGGGGGAGGGGACACACCCAGGATGGAACGCCAGTCCGCTGCAAGGCACCCCAAGCGGGACTCGAACCCCAGACCCACCGGAGAGCAGGACCTGGTCCAACCCACTGCGCTACCGCGCCCCCCGATTATATGATTACATATTATTATTATTAACATTACATATATATTAAATATATATGGACAGCACTCAAAAGGTTCCATGGGGCAAGTATTGAAGGCTTTGTTTAACTTCAAGGTCCAACCATTAGGCTTTTCTTTCTGCGCATGGCCATGGCACACACTCCGACATGAGGACATGGTTTGGCCCGTATGAACATGCAGTGCATAGTAGTGTTCACTGACTGTGAAAAATCAGTCCTGGTATTTATGACATACACCAGTACTAGAATTAAACTCGAGGTAATATTAACTGCATAATATCGATTCTTATATCGGCTTGGATTCCCTCTGTGGTTGGTTTAATACTTCATTGCAGAGGTTCCTGGTGACGTGAAAGAGTTTCCGGATGGCCCCCTGGAAAAAAACCCACTTTTTAAGAGTTCTGCACTATTCTGGAAATTTTAATTTCGAAAACGAAATAAACGGAAACGTGTTGCTGACTATTTCTGACTATGCAGTGAAGCCAGGCCGCTGCACTCGTCCCAAGGGCACGCCGATGTGCGCCGAGTTCTGCTACCATGACGGCCAGTGTCCCGGGGAGCAGAAATGCTGCCGGACAACCTGCGGACACGCCTGCAGTGAGCCGTGCTGATTGGGCGCATGGCTGGAGTTGAGGAGGAATCCCTCAAGGTCACACTCTCTATTCCCTCAGCCGAACCCTTGATTTTTATTAGCAAAAACTAAACTTTCTCATATTAAATGTTTTTTAATTAGTACAATAATAATAATGATGATGATGATGATGATCATAAACTTTTGTACTGTTTTTCAAAAACAGAAACATTTAGTACTAACCCTTTGCATATGGATATATACTTCTAAATGACATTTTTGGGAACTTTTAATTTTAACAGAACATCCTCTTTGATTTTTTTCCCCCATTTTTGCTAACCTTAGCAGACAAATGCTGAATGTGTGTGCACTGATTTGGTGTAGCTTTGTGCAGTCTTGGTGAAAAGACATGAAACAATATATTTTCTCTATGGTGCTTTCGAACTTGGACTGAAATGGTTTCCTTTATTGAAATTTGTTGTGTGCCACGATGACCGCAATCACGACAGTCTGACTTGTGCTCATGCGGTCCAGTCCGAAGTCGCCACCTCTGGAGGTCAGTTCAGTTCAATCCAGATGTGAACAAGACATCAGTGGGTTTGCTTGATAATTATGTATCATCATTTAGCCGAAGCTTTTCGCAGAGGTGGTGCACAATGTTATTTTTGTACACTAAGCTACTTATGCTGATTCACCCATTTATACATCTGGGTCAATTTTATGATACCACGTTGGGGTAAGTACCTTGATCAAAGGTGCTACTGCAGAAGAGGGACTGGAACCAGGAACCTTAAAGTGTAAGTCAACAATGCTAAATACCACGCCACCTGCTGGCCCATTAAATTTACCAACCAACCATTGTCCCTAGCAGGATCGTGGCAAGCCATAGCCTATCCCGGAAACACAGGGCACAAGGTTGAAGGGGGAGGGAAAGCACCCTGGACTGGATGCCAGTCCATCGCAGGGCACCCCAAGCAGGACTCGAACTCCGGACCCGCCACACAGCAGGCACAGACCACACCTGCTGTGCCACCACACCCCCTATAAACTTAGCATCGTACTCAAATTTTTATTTTTTTTTACATACCAGACAGGGACCTTGGCTTTGTTTTCATTGCCTTGTATACTGACTCAAACATCAAGTAGTCCAAATGAAAAACTGGTGCAAAAAACGTTACATACATACATACATACATACATACATACATACATACATACATACATACATACATACATACATACATGCTTTCTGAACCGCTTGTCCCATTTTGGGTCGCGGGGAGCCAGAGCCTAACCTGGCAACACAGGGCGTAAGGCTGGAGGGGGAGGGGACACACCAAGGACAGGACGCCAGTCTGTCGCAAGGCACCCCAAGCGGGACTCGAACCCCAGACCCACCGGAGAGCAGGACCCGGTCCAACCCACCGCACCCCCTATTATATAAATAACACAGTTCAAACCATACATTTTATGCAGAGAATTGCACCAAAGATAATACTAATGTTAAAATAATGTAGGAGAACTTTCCAGATTTTGGTGATTTGTGTGGTATTTTATGATTCAATCTGTTTTTTTAATTACCTTAATGCATTATAAATACAGCTGAAACATTTTTATGTGTTTATGGAATCAGAGATGACACTATTTGATTGCTCCCTTGTTCAGTACTTGAGATAGTCAGATATACCTTGAAAATCTGAAAAAGCCTTCAGAAAAAAACAGCAGAAAGCTGAAAGGGTGGTGTACTCTAACTAACCACAGCCATATGGCTCAGTGTCATGCTTTTCTTGCTCTTGGACTTGGGTTTCTCCTCACTTACAGCAGCGTATCGACAAAAAAACTGAGAGTGCAGGTTCCTTACTCAACTATTACCATGTTTTCTAAATGGGGCTGCAGCTCTGCTGAGTTAAGTGTGGAGGAGATCGAACAGCAGCTGAGAAATACCCCGTTCGTACACCACTGTCCGCAAGTACCCCCACAGGAATGGTCCCCCATCCCCCTCCCCCTGACTAGGGTTTAATATCTGGACAGCGAGCTTACAGGCTTTGCTGTCCGGAGACAGAGAACAGCGGGACCCTGCGAATGACGTATTCAGTGGCAAACACAGTTTTTTCCGCCCCGTCTGGAATTCCAGTTGCTCGCTGGGAATGAATGACTTCTCTTTACACCGAAGCCCTCGCGGCTGAGAGCATGGCAGCTCTGAACGCCGAGCTTATTTAAGAAGAACCGGTTTCGTCGACTCCCCGAGGGTCTGCATAGGCGAAGCTCGTTCCTCGGAAAAGAGAGAAAGTTCGAATGGAACTTGGATCTTGAGATCACGGGCGTCTTTCTTCCGGGCGACGGGCTGTCACTGCGGAGCGTGCCGTGTACGATCAGAGCAACGCCACAAAAGCGCAGCTGAATTGCAATCGAATTCCTCAAGCATTAAGTCAGAGACTTTGGGGGAAGTGCAAGCAGATGCCCGGCGAAGACCAACGGAGAGGAATCCGCGATGACCTTGATTCAACATCACCACTGCCAACAAGTACAGATGGAGTGCTGCGTCTCTAGCCACCTCCCGGTGTCTGTGTGTCGCTGTGTGTATGTGTGTTAGTCTGCTGGGGAGGGAATCCATGTGGGATGGCTGTTGGGGGCTTTACAGAAATCCCGCTGAATTAGAAGTCAACACCGCACGGCCAAATGCCACCCAGGCCCATGCTTAAGAGCTTTACACTATTAAGCACACACACACACACACACACACACACACACGCGTGTGGACATACACTCCTTTGAATACCAGTTCAGTACCACTTTCCAGTGTGTGAAGATTTCCAAGAAAATAAACACATCTAAATATAAAATTTAATGCTGAGCAGAGCACTAAAATACAAACTCATTCTTTGTTGTTTGTTTTCCCAATATTTGGTTTTTCGGGTATCTGGTCCAACTTTGTTAATACCATTTATATACCGGATTGTCATTGAAACAATCTGCTGCATCCATTCAGGGCCATGAAATTTGCTCCCATGCAATAAACTGAGACCACATTAATGTGTGAAAGAGACTGTGAGACACATTGCATTGTGGGAAGCACATACCAACGCTCTCAACCTTCATCTTACTCTAGCCAGTCTATGAACAGTATCGCTGTTAGTTTAAGAAATCATTTTTAAAAAAAATATATTTCATGTGCACTAAAAATATATTTCATGTGCACATTTTCTCAAATAGCCCACTGTAGACCTATAGACCCAGTAAACCTTGAAACAACCTTCTTGGACATGCCCGCAGCTCAAAAACACTTCTCGGAGGTAATGGAATAGAAATGAAAAATGTTAAAATTATTTTCTGGAAAGAAACCTGAAACAGTAAAACTAAAATTTTAACGTTACACTGCTTTTTCACTACTTTCACCACGCTACTTCAGTCACTGTTTAGGCTGATCTTCAAAAAAAGTGAAAATTACCTGTTTTTTTTATAGAAGATAGCTGTAAAAAATTGACTTGTGGGCTTTATATAAGAAAACAACCATCATATATTAAGCGCAGTTTTCTTCTGCAAGTGGACATATTACATCCCAGAATTTTTTCTATGAGGCAGAATCGATCAAACCAAACAGACACATGTAAGAAGCTGGATGTATTTGCCAGCTGTCAAAAACTGCACATAGTAAGATTTCCAAAAAACCATTAAAAATTGAATGCATAATCTATGAATATCACATATAGCCAAATGTATACTATAAATCACATACATAAAAATCACACACACTGTCTGAAGCTGCGACAAACTGAATGGGACGCCAATCCGTCACAAGGCACCCGAAGCAGGACTCGAACCCCAGACCCGCCAGACAGCGAGACTTAGCCAAGCCCGCTGCACCATTGTGCCCCCTGCATAAAAATGAAACACAGAATTAATAATTCCATTGAGCACTGTCTGTTCATTTTCCCAGGCAGTATGGTGGCGCAGCCATCTCACAGTGCCTGGATGTTGAGAGAAAATGTGGGTTTGATCCCTGTTCAGTCTGCGTGGAGTTTGCATTTTCTCCATGTCTCTGTGTGGATTTCATCTGGGTGCTCTGGTTTCCTCCCACAGTCCAATGACATGCAGTTCAGGTGGATTAGTGACTCTATATTGCCCTCAGTGTGTGCCCGTGTGTATGTGTGTGTGTGAGTGACTACCCTGCAATGGACAGGCATCCTCTCCAGGGTGCACCCCCCCCCCCCCAGCCTTGTGCTCATGGAATAGGCTCCAGCTCACCGCGACCCTGCTCAGAACAAAGCGGTTATTAAAACTGAATGGGTGGACGGATGTTCATCTAGCGTGTGCTGTGAGGAGCTATAGTTTGATGTTTACAGATCTGACATGGACGGGACAGGGACAGGTTTGTGTGTTTCCTGCACGGCCTAAATGAAGGCCTTGTTCCGCTCAGATGCCCCTCTAACTGACCCAAACTGCAGTTCCCACCATACTGTGCTGCATCTGGCAAAACTGTTTCAGAGACACACAGGAATTTGCCCGAAGTGCACACTTCTGTTTTCACAGAAAATAAAACATTAATGAGAGGGGAGGGGCAGACAGAGGGATTGTTTTTCTGTCTGCCCTTTGCCTGGAAGGTAGCAAGCTTGGCCCTGTTCCCTGAGGGCTGCAGCCTCTGCTGCCCGATTCAGCCAAGAACAGCAAGACCATTAATGTTACCATGAGCAATCGTCTCATTAGAGAAATCATACAGGAATTTTGATTCGCTGTCTCTCCAGCCATCTTTTATTAAAAAAAAAAACAAAAAACAAAAACAAAAGCCAAGCCTGCCAGTGATAATTATTATGGACTTTCAATGTTGCTTCACTTTGCTTAAAGAAAAACTGACCACATCCTTTACTTGCAGTACAAATAATGGCAAAAACAGGGAAATAAACTAAAAAATTTCCTTTGCAGATCTTTGATCCGCCCATAAACAAAACATTGCTGTGGCTACTTAAGGAAATAAGCTAAATATGAGTAAATAACAATGAAAGGAAACATTTTCCTTGTATTTTATGAAAATATTTTAAAAGACTCTATAAACAGACTTTAAATGGATTTCTGCTGCAGTCAAACTAGAAAGATCTGCTGGGAGGTCCCATCCACGGAAGGATAATATATCTGAAAATCTGAACCGTTTCAGCGAGCAGACTGGGGTTACTTTTCATATGTACGGAGCAATACATGAAAATTCTGTGTATTAATGTCAGCCACAACTGCAGCTATGAAAGGTATGGTCTCCTGATAAAAATAACGATAAACCCATTTTATATTTATTTATTTTGCAGACACTTTTCTCCAAAGCAGCTTCCAATGAACTCTATGTAGTGTGATGAGCCCACACACCTTATTCACCGCGGTGACTTACACTGCTAGATACACTATTTATACTGGGTTACTCATCCGTACATCAGTGGAACACACTCTCTCTGTGTCACTCACACACTATAGGGAGCCTGAACAGCATGTCTTTGGGCTGTGGGAGGAAACCCACCAGGAACAGGGAGAACATGCAAACTCCACGCAAACTGAGCGGGTATCGAACCCATGTCCTCTCGAACCCCCCAGGTGCTGTAAGACAGCAGCGTTGCCAGCCATTTTCTGAAGTGAAAGAATTTCAGCAAACAGCTCGTTTTGACTCATAGCACATTTTAACGTGACTGCAGGTGAGACAATGAACACACTACAGAAGTACGAATTTGGCTCTTGAAGCAATGGCATACAGCTCTAAAGACACGGTGTCAAACATGCTTTCGGAAATAATGCTCTCGTCCACTCTCGTCCACTGCTGCACCCTGAGGTTGGGAAAGACACAGTTGTCCTCTGATTTTACTCTGCAGTGAAGCAGGGGCGCTCTAAGAAAGAGTTGCACTGCATAGACAAGAGCTGTTATTTTATGGAATGATTGTCTAAATCTTTTAACCTAATGTTCAATTAAAGATATAACTTTTGTTTTTAGCTTCAGTGAAATTGATCAGTACAAACAAACATAGTTTTTAGCATAAAAAGACAAAATGTTATTTAAATCACAATACATCTCAATGAATTTCTATATTTTTATGATTTCAGATTAAAAGTGTTAACCAATATTCAACTAATAAAACACCTTTCTGCTTTTGAAAAAAAATGGCATGGCAGGGGGAGTGAGGGCATGGCATGCCATGCTTCTGGGGGAAAAAATTACCCCCCAAAAGGGCGAAGTCATTTAGAACCAACATTCACATAAAACTTAGGTGTGATAAAGGTAAAAGCTGAAAAATCTGACACTTGTATTCATAACAAATCACTGGTTTTTTGATGTGCCTTTCGATAATTATTCCCACATATGGCTAACTGCAACCAGAGTCTCATTTACTCTTAGTGTTTTGCAATGATTCTTTCGAAAAAATAAAAGCAGTAAAAGTACTGAGTAAAACAGTGAAAGTAAAAAGAAAAGTAAAAAGAGTAAAAGTAAAATATTATAGTGTGTATTATTATATTCTGTTTCCTCTGGTTTTGCATTGTGTTGCTGGGAGGGATTCGCTGCCCTACAGTTAATGCCACTGTTGTAAGCACATCTCATATGATAATAAAGAACATGAGGATCTTCCATGAGTTGCCTGTTGTCACGGTAACAGAATGTTTACACTTATACAAACTCACAGAAATTGCCTGGGCAACCAAAATGTTTATATAGCTACAGAATTTTGCCATGCAATATTCATATTGGCCCCTGTTGAAGAAGGCTCTCACAACTCATGGTCCTTTTCATAACAGACCTCCAGCATGGATTTTCTCTGTCTACTTTACCCAGTATTATCCCTGAAGTACTTTACACCGTTGATATGTGTTGTTGGCTTAGTGATTGCTGCAGCTAGCTCAATTCTCATCTGCACGAGACTCCAAGGTAACGAGGACTCAAAAGAATAATGAACAATTTGTCAATATTATTCTGAATTAATAATCTAATAATATATCTGAATTGTATCCAGATTAGCAATAAACAGTAAGTTTTGTAACCTAATGTTCAATGTTTCCATTATAATTTGAATGTAATTTATTTTTCAATTTAAAATGAGTAAAGCTATAGCAGCTATTTATAACTTTTTGCCAGTTTTAAGTGTGTGGCGCCTTATTTTTGGTACTCGTTTGTAGTCAACAACATCTCTTGATAAATAAAGATATTTGTTATAAATAACTTGCTAATCCTTGTTTACTGAAATACAACTATTTCTAAATTGTAGATGCATTCATGTATTGTAAATATGGATTTAAGAGTGCGTTATGCTCTCTTTGCTATACCAGGAATATGAGCTCTACACGCGCAAGGATCAGTGTCAAGTAGAGTACTGCTTGAGTATTATACTTTCAAACCTGTCCCCTAAGTGTGGTGTGTTTGTGCCCTTCTCCTTTTCAGGCACCCAGCACCTTATCCAAGGGAAACCTGATGAACACGGTGATCAGGTATAAAATGGGCTGCTTTTACTGGCAAGGTTTGTATGATTGCATGAGGAAAACCCAAACCCTAAATGACATCTTGAATTTCTTCCATCAAGACCAAGGTGCCTGCTCCAGAGAGTGCTGACAAGCCTGCTGAGGACATCTCTGGGGAAGCCTCTTTGGATACCTCTGAAGAGCCTGCTCCAGGCAACATCGAGGGGCCCGCTCTTGGCATATTTGAGGAACCCGCTTTGGGCATCTTCGAGGAGCCAACTCTAGGTATCTCTGATGAGCCTGTTCCACGTATCTGCGAAGACCCCACTCTAGGGAGCCCTGAGGATCTCCAGACAGCTCCGAGGAGGCCGCTGCTCCCTTGACTGCGCCGAGGAGCCTCCGGAGTGCAAGGAGGATGCTGCTTGAAGATGTGTACTTCTTTGTCCTTTAGGTGTAGTTACATTGTTTCTCTGTGTTCTTATCCTTTTCAGCCACCCAAACCCCACTCCAAGAAGACTTCTATGAACATGCTGACCTGGTAAAATATTGTGAATACTCTAAGCCTGTGTGAAAGTATGTTACGTTGAATTTCTTCATTTTCTTCATGGTTCTGAAGATCCTCAATTAGGCAGATTTTGCCCAAAGAGACTAGTTCCGGCGCTGCAGAACCTGTTCTGGACTGTACTGTGGAACCTGGCTCCCTCTGCTCCCTACTGTGTTTTAGCGCCAACCTAATGCCGCACCCCGAATCGTGCCCCATACTAGCCCCAGTAGTCGGCCCGCTGGTGAACTTCAGGGCCCATACATTTTCTCTCTACAATTGTGACTGAGCTTTCCCTTTGTAAAAGACAAGAAGTTAAATTCTTGCCCTGAATTAAACAAAAAATAATATCAAAACATTTTAAATTCAAGGCTGATTAATGTACTTGCTGTAATTCAAAATATATGACAAAACACTTGTTTTAATGAGTATATTTGAAAGAGAAACACTGATGCGCCAATCTGCAGCCAGGTTGCACCCCATTCCCCAGACTGGTGGATCATTAAGGGGAATCAAGCATCAGATGCAGCCAGTCTGTTGGTTAAAAAAGACTATAGAGAGAACTTGGAGGTGAGAGAAGTTTGCAGCTTTCAATACCGGGTGTAAAGTTAGCGTTCTGTTATAACGGGGACTTCCTCCTCCTGTGCCCTTAAGGTGGAGTTCCTTCCCCAAGAATATCAGGGAGTCTCCCAGTCTGGGCACCTTTAAATCCAGGCTCAAGATCCACATGTTCACATCGCTTTCTGATAATACATTTAAATGCTCCATTTGTCCTTTCATTTGTTTGACTAATATTTTATCTTCATAAAATGTTGCTGCTTTTGTTTCATTATTTACATTTATTAATTTAGCTGACGTGTCAGTTTTGGGTACATTCAATCTTGTTCAAAGCCGAAAAGCCATTTCCAATTCAATATCCTTTATTAAATGTCACCAAGTTTTGCAGTTAATTTTGGAGACATAATTAAATTTACTTTAAGACCACCCACTGCTGCCCTGTGCTCTTTTATTTCATCGGTCTTCATTGCTTGTTGCTTCAAATCTGCCGTCAAAACTGCCCACCTCTCACCATTAAAGCGCTGTTCTATGGACCCACACTCAGTGTAAAACTGTAGACCCTACTTCCTTCTCTCTGTCCAAACCTCAAGTGTACTCTTTACAGTTAGTGACATTCTTGCCCAGAATGATTGCTCTGAGGGGTATCAGTATCAGTCCATTTTCAAGATCATTTTCCCAAAACTACAAAGTTCTTCACTGATGGCCAGTAGTAGCAGTACATACATTTCTGAAGTTTTTTTTTAAAGCCTTTAATTTTCCTCATTTTGCTGCATGTTCAACTGGCCGAATTAAAACTCAATGAGAAAAAAATGTATAAATTATGCAGTTTGAGAAGAAAATATCTGTTTGAGACTCTCATTTGCTCATTCTCTGCTGTGGTAGGGTTTCTTGCATGGGTAATTTAATTTTATTTGTTTCACCTATGGGCGTGGTGGCACAGTGGTTGGACCGAGTCCTTCTCTCTGGTGGGTCTGGGGTTCCAGTCCCACTTGGGTGCCTTGCGGCATCCTGGCAGAACTGGCATCCTGTTCTGGGTGTGTCCACTCCCCCTCCGGCCTTACGCCCTGAGTTGCTGGGTAGGCTCCAGTTCCCCATGACCCCGTATGGGACAGGTGGTTCAGAAAATGTGTGTTTCACCTACTATCCAAAGGGTTTACATACATATTTACTTCCCTGCAATAAGATGGTGTACCGCAGATAGTGTCTGGGTACTAACTTACAATTTATTGTAAACACATTTTACAGAGCCAACAAATTCATTCTTACACTTTATTCGTTGTCATTGACACAGCACCACCCCCATTAAATAACATATTACTACCTCCAAGTGTCACTAAGATAGTCACTAGTGGGATAGTCACTAGTAAGATAATCCCTGTTCAAGTTTGCAGGAGTTAAATGAATGGGATTTAAAGGACAAACTATTAGACAAAAATAAGTCAATTAGAAAGATGACAGGCAGGAGAGGCAGAAGCCATTTAACCATGGTTGTTATTTGTTTGCTTAATAGTTAAAACAAACACAAGGCCAGAGCATTAAGGCCTCTCTTGCTTTTCTCGTCATATTCTCTCAGTCGTTACCATCAAGTGCTGAGCTCAAGGTGTCTGCTTGGGTGAAGGGAAAAAGATAATCATTGAGATAATAATCACAATCATCATTGCAGAGGACAGTGCTCTATAAGAATATCCATTGGGTTGTGACAGACAAGTGGTGCGCTGCAATTTCATCCTATAATCATGACCAAAACACTCAGCTTCATACTACAAGTAGAAGTTGGCGCCTTGTAAATTGTTCAACACATTCAGTACAGGACAGGATGGGATAATAATACTTGCAGGGAAATACACAATGAGAAATTCCCCAGGGTGAAGCAAATGCAGATAAACGAAGCCTTTAGTATATGGTTAATGCATTTGTGCAATGTACATTACTCCATTACTCCCCCCACATCCACCCTGCCCCCCAAGGCTGTTAAGGACTGAAGACTCCAAAGCTCTTCAGTGCAATTCTTATTATCATAATTCTTATTTAGTTGTTTGTATCAAGTGTTTTGTGCTACTGTTCTTCTGAGGGTTGCCATGTGGAATTTCATTGTATTGTACAGTGACAAAGTATCTTATCAAATCTATGTACAGTATGTAATATAAATGTAATAAAATGTTCCATTTTTCATGAAGACAACGTAAAGCTAGACAACTCGGTCAGAAGGGAATATCTGCACAACACAAAAGGGGATGGGCAAAAGATTTTACCTTTATTATGCAACTGTGTCAAAACATTTGGGGGGTGCGGTGGTGCAGTGGGTTGGACCGGGTCCTGCTCTCGGGTGGGTCTGGGATTCGAGTCCCGCTTGGGGTGCCTTGCGACGGACTGGCGTCCCGTCCTGGGTGTGTCCCCTCCCCCTCCGGCCTTACGCCCTGTGTTGCCGGGTAGGCTCCGGTTCCCCGCAACCCCGTCTGGGACAAGCGGTTCTGACAATGTGTGTGTGTGTGTGTATTATTGAAACTCATCATGATCAAAAAGTACAGTGATAATTTGAGGGACGTTTAAACTTATGTTTTTTTTTTTTGGACATGGACTATTATGCAGACAACTTGAAACAGTGATTTAAAATACTGTGGTTATTAAAATTAAATGTGATTTGCCATGAATTGCTGTTTGGAATAAAAAATGTACAATATGTATTACAGTATTTAATTACAAGTTAATTTACATATTAAATTTCAGTGAAAATGTTTTGCAAAATGCATGAATTTCCTTTTGTTATCAAAGGAGGGCGGTAGTGCATAAATATTAAAACTGACATTGGGAAAATGCCTCTTGCAATATGAATAGCATATTACCTCTTTGGGGGGGGAGGGAAATAGACAAAATCTGCCAATCTATTGTTTATCTGTTAGTGTTTATATCTTTATTTTTAAAACATGACATGTCTGACTGTGAGTCTCAGGCAAAATCTTGGTCTCAAGTCACAGCGCAACTAGAATCCTTAAAAGTGTGTCAGTCCACGTTTTTAGCTAGAATTCTTTTAAATGTCCCCCATGTCAGACTACACACAACCAAATAGTCCATCAAGATCCATCATCCACATCCCCTGATCTTCCCAGGTCACTTTGTGACTTCCCCACTGACAGCCTCACCGCTGATGGAACAACCTGGAAACTGCTGTTACGAATGCTGACCATCACCTTCTCCAAGGACACCCAGAATCCACCCCCTCAAAATGGTCCAACCCCTTTTGCTATATGTTTCTTGTCACAAAAAAATCAAAATATCACAAAATATAAAACTGTTTGTTGTCTGAAGCATCAAGAGCTACAGCAAATTCCTTGCGTGCATCAGCACACTTAGCCAATAAAACATTCTCATTCTCATAATGTGTTTATATATTTATGTATAAATTATGTGTCTAATGCACTTATTAGGCTATTCACCCATATCTGAGGTTATTCCCTCGGAATGGTTTATTGTGACCTTGGGATGCACACCATCCAAGTACTCTTACATGGTTACCTGCAGTGTGTGCTGCGGGTGGCACAGTGGCACAGCAAGTAGCACTGCTGTCTCACAGTTCCTGGGTGGTGTGAGAGGGTGTGGGTTTGATCCCTGCTCAGTCTGTGTAGAACTTTTCTATGAGATGTGTGATGCTTTGGAGAAAAGCATCTGCTAAATGAATAAATGTAATATGCCTGTTCACCCCATGTCTGTGTGGTTTTCTGCTGGGGGCTCTGGTTTCTTTTTGCAGTTCAAAGACATACTGTTCAGGTAGACTGGTGACTCGAGAATCACCTGTTGTCTGTATGAGTGATGGAAAGTGTCTTTCGTTGGCATGGATGAGTGACTCATCGTAAGGGGTGTGTGCTGATCCTGCTGTATAGTGTTTATTGGAAGTCGCTTTGGACTTTTAAACGTAATGTGTTTGATCACCAGAGGGTGCGGTGGTGCAGTGGGTTGGACCACAGTCCTGCTCTCTGGTGGGTCTGGGGTTCGAGTCCAGCTTGGGGTGCCTTGTGACGGACTGGCGTCCTGTCCTGGGTGTGCCCCCTCTGGCGTTACGCCCTGTGTTACCGGGTAGGCTCTGGTTCCCTGTGACCCTGTATAGGACAAGCGGTTCTGAAAATGTGTGTGTGTTTGATCACCATCGACAACCAGTTTTGTCTCTGCTTGGAAGCTTCTGGACAGTCCATCTGTTCAGCAGTAATGCTTGGACCACATAGATGCCTGGAACCTTCTTTGGTTTGGATTGTGTTCATGTTTTAGCTCACTGTGGACAGCCCCTTAAATTTCTTGTAGCCTGTGATCGGTGCCAGAGTCTCCCCTCCTCCCCCCAGCCCCCCACCCCAATCCAAGATCCTTCAACTCAAAGTAGGACCTTAAGAAGCCCATCATAGCCCAACCAGACAGGAGCGGTACCTTCTGGACGGACCTAGTATGAGCACTTGGTGCATACCTGGGGTTTCCTCTTATTTACCAGGTCACACACGATAATACTTACATAATATAAACCTACTTTTAGAAAATGATTTCAGCGGTCCTCTTTTAGGGTCTGCATTTCCACTTCTCCACTTTCTTGAGGGCTCTGCAATTTTTTTGTATAATGTATATTACGTATTTCTCTCTGCCTTTCCATTCATGAACAACCGTCGGAGGCGGCAGCCTTTCTCCACATCCCGCCGTGGAGCAGACAGACAGAGCGCTCACACCCCTCCCGGAGCATCCACACGCGCGCGCGCACACACGCACACGCACACACATACACACGCGCACAAACCCGCGCTCGCGCGCGCGCACACACTCCAGGGTCTCCGCTCACCCGTGGGCTCGCGGCGGCTCGGGTCCGCGCGTGTCAAGCCGAATCAGATCCGCACCACCGCTTCGGCCGCCTCGCTTCGGGTGCGTTTTTTTTTTTTTTTTTTTTTTTTTTTTCGTCAATATTTTATCAGCCCGCATTCGGCCATCTCCATGGCTACGTCGGGCGCGCTGGAGGGATGCGCGCTGCAGCGGGGCCGATCGCAGAGTGACCCCAGCATCCTCACGGACACCGGCGTGGAGCACGCGCGCCGCACAGGTACGCTCGCGCCCCCGCCTCGCCACGCGCCAGATCGCAAAACCACCATTTAAATGTTGCGCTACGTTTCGACGGAATCGGCGAGCGAAGCGCATTTTTTTCCCTTTAATTTCATTCGGCCGCTTAGTTTCGAGCTGCGACACGCGCGAATCAACGGCTTGATTCGAACGCGATGATAACGCAATATTTTTGCCTCGCGGATCACGCGCGTCGAGTCGCTGTGCAACACACGCGTCCTGGGACAAACGTGTCGCGCGACGCTCCGAGCGCCACGAGCGACGCGTTAGAGCAACGTGCGCGTTCCGCGGCGCCGCAGTGAACGCACCGTGTGTGTGTGTGCGTGCACATGTGTATGAATTAAAATGGTTGCGAACGTCTGCTGTTGATGTCGGGAGTGTGACATTGCAGTGTAACTGTGCGCATATATAATGTATTCCTGTGTGGAGAACGCGCGCGCGCGCGCGTGTGAGAGAGAGAATATTGCAAATTATCGGCGCCTTTTTTTCTTAGCATCATGAGCGACTGGATTTTTCGCAGATGATCCGACACTGATGCACGATAGGAAATAAGATGTTTGTGGATAAATCGCTGGTTTATCCCCCCCCCCACACCATCCATTGTCTATTGCGCATCGCACGCGACAGGGCTGAGCGGCGTTTGCTTTGTTCCAGCATCAGCATCAGCATCAACAGCAGCAGCAGCATCAGCGTCGCCGGGGATGGGGACCCGGCCTCTTCTGCACGGACACCTTTCCTGTCGCACTAAAGTCTCACCCTCTCAGAACTGTCTTCACTTAGAGGTGAAGACTGGAGGACATGCAACCAAGTGTGTGTGTGTGTGTGTGTGTGTGTGTGTGTGTGTGTGTGTGTGTGTATTTATAGCAAAACATTTTATTCTGCATATATACACTGGGGGCTCAGCTTCAGCTACAATGGTGATAAATATTATATGGGGAAATATAAGAAGCATTTTTTCTTTGGAAAAGGAGGCCAAATCCTTCCAGTAGCAAAATCCGTCTGGCAGAATATTTTACTGTTACCGAGTGAGTTACAGTGCTGGATAGTCCAATTTACAGCAAAGCGTCCATTTACAGCCAACTGTATCAGTTCAGGGTAGGTACTTTCATCAAGGGTACATCAGCAGGAGCTCAGTTTGAACCAGGGACCTTCAGACTGCAAGACCAGCAGCCCCGTCCTCTCTGCTGCCCGATGCTCCTCTGAGATGCATTCATACATGTGGTGAATGAAGAGGCTTTCTTCGGTGTATAAACTGTAACTATGGACACACTCACGCTCGATGCTTCATATCATTCAGTGCAGGGTGTGCGTGAGTGTTTGGGAAATCTGCTGTCGTCACACACCCTTCATACATGCAGTCCAGACACAATTTACCAGTGTAATTTTGCTCTCGGTGTTGTATTTCCATTGTGTGTGCTGATGCATTATGTTTCTTCCATGTGTTTAACTGGCTGATTAGTTTATTTTCGGACAAACAAATGCTGCGAGGGTTTAAGAAGACAAGGGAGAAACGTGGCAGCAGCTGAGATATCTCTGGACTGCGGAGTCGGTGGTGTTGTGCCAGCCAACCGTGAGCGGGCAACGAGCGGCTGTGGCTGGCACCACGGTTGCCGTTCCCGGACCGCGGTACTTTGATTCGTTATGTCTAATGATAAGGGGGTCGTAGGAGTGAACGAATAACATAGCGGCTTGAGCTGCTGCGTCAGACTTGAAAGACCTGGGTTTGAGTCCCACCTCCTGCTGGAGGATCGTTGATCGAGGTCCTTATCCTGAACTGATGCAGTAAAAATTGCCCTGTTGTGTAAGTGTGAGGTGTCATCAGTGTGCGTAGTTCTCTTGAGGAATTTCTAATCTGTTTTGCTGCTCGATGAATGCCGTCTGGAGAGGGTTTGATTTGGTCAGATGGATGGATGTCAGCAGTCATCCCGTTGAGTTTGTCTTTCATAGTAACTTCCTTACAGTCCCAGGTATTATTTTGGGAATTACCTTTAGACCCTCCGGCAAAACCTCATTTTTCCATTTCACTGAAGGGTCTATTTATTGGTTTCTTCTGACTCATTTGAGAGAATCAGTGTAAAATATTAAGTTGATGTTTGATATGGTATGGCCTAATGCTGAAATGCAGTGTCACGGTGTGTTTTCGATGGAAGCTCGCAATCTAAATCTAGCGTGTGACGTTGTTGTTCTGCAAATCTCTCTTAGAGATGGTTCTCCCTCAAGTATCTTCTTGAGAGCTTTTGAAGACCCAGGTTTACGTTCACGGCTCCTCGACTTTCAGTCCTGGGTTTGAAGAATACAGCAGCAACACAGCATCGACGAACGATTATCAGACTCGTTACTTTTCCCACTGGATCTCCATGGGAGCCCAGCATACCGTGGTACCGAAGCGGTGAGCACCGGCGCTTTGTGTGGACCTTAAGCTCCCGACATCCCTGTGTGATGCGGCCCATAATGAAACGATGAAGTTTACTTCATTAATGACACGAGTGCTGCATAATTCACTGAACCAGCCGTTCACTGGGCAGGAGAGACACACACACACACACACACGCATGCAGACACACAAGGAGAGAGACTCCATTTGTCACACCACATCATTTCTTTTTAAATCCGTTAAGTGTGGATGGATAAATAAGTGACTGAAGCCTTTCGTCTTCTGGGGAAATCAGTATGCCTTAAAGAGGTTGATGACAGCGTTCCTTGTGTATTCAGCCGTTTCCATGGCAACCCAAATGGCCGAGGCCAATTTCACACCCCCGATATGCAAGGAGAGGTTTTTATCCGCCTGCTTTTAATGAGTGGGGATGGTCAGTACGGCTCGACCGGGCTGCCTTGTGAAGCAGCCGGTACATATCCATAACTTTTCACTCGGGAGCTGCAAACCAAAAAGGCGCGTGCAGCATCCAGCCCTCCATCTCAGGCCTGAGCAGTTCTGTCTCTGTAGACGCATTTTAAAATGCAGTCTTTATTTGCTTTCGGTTTTTTTCGTGACGATTTGTCCATTAAGCCAGATCTCATTTGGCGTTCCAGGTATGTTTTCCGGGGACCGAAATGGAACTGCAGGTGTCTCTGAAGTGTTATATATTATAATACTGGGCTGTTCGCACCATGCAGTGTTGTAGCAGCAAGTAGAAAAATGCTCAGGGGCAACTGACCGCTGCTCCCACATACTGGACATTTATTAATATTTGAATTCGACTCCTTTCGCCACAGCAGCAACCATGTGGAACTACTGACATTCATTTACCTATTCATACACCTGGGTAATTTTTACTGTATTGATTGAGGGTAAGTGTCCTATTCACAGGTACCATAGCTGGAGCTGGCTTTGAAGCTGTGAGTCTAAAAGGGGGCAGCTCTAGCTCTAGCCACTACGCCACCTGCTGCCAGAGGGGAGCTCCTACTCTAGTTCATGCGCATGAACCTTGATCAGCACCTGGAGAAATATCCCTGCGTAAAAATTCCAGCTGTTCAAAAATGGTGAAGTTACTACCCTTCTAAGTTGCTTTGCTTGATTCGTCCAATGGGGAGTCCAGTCATTAGTCACACATGACATGTGAAACACACTGGGAGCAAACACACATTTTGATGGCAGCGTATGGCTTTTGTTACTGGACATCAGGTGGCATCGTGGTTAAACTCAGAGGTTACAGGTTTGAGTCCCACCTCCTGCTGTAGTACCCTTGATCAAGGTGCTCACTCTCAACGGATACGGTGAAAATTATCCTGCCGTATAAATGGGTAAATCAGTGTAAATAGCTTAACGTGGTAAGTCACTTTAGAGGAAAGTGTCAGCTCAGTGAATATGGCACACGCGTGTGGGTACTGCAGCGCTTACAGAGGTGTCACGGTGGCCGCAATGTGGAAAGAGCGATAAGTGATCAGCCGTATATGAGGACAGATGCTCGGTCATCACGTCGACACAAACAAAAAGGCTTTAACACGTCTCAATAACACGGTACGTTGTTATGTGATGTCGTGGGGGAGGGGAGAGCAGTGCACTGAGTTGCACTTATTTCCAGGCTGCCTTAAATACATTATGCACCATCGCTTCTCTTTTATTTTGCATATTTTGTGTCATTTATACTGCAGGCATCCGTGAGGTGTGTCTGGTATAATAATCGCATTGGGCTGCAGGTAACAGTAAAATGCTGGAACTTTACATGCAAAAATGGTCAGGGAATACAATTATGGCTCAACACACTAATATATGTATTATTAAACCATTGCTTAGGTTTTTTTTATCCAAAGCAGCTTAGATTATTAGATAAATGTGCACAGCTGGGTATTTTCACTAGAGTAATATATGTAAATATGATAAGCTGTGACGCTATGTAAAGCAGCCAAGGGGAGGCGGAGGCGTTACTGTACAGTTAGTGCTCCTGTTCGGCTGCGTTTGCCTCCTTTCGTTTAGTTTTGGGGGGTTTGTATCTTAAGGGAGTCATGGCAAGGCTACGGCTTGTTCGTGAGGCTTCCGGAAGGCTCTGTCGCACCGCGTGCAGTCATCAAGGGCATCACGACGGGGTTCCTCCTCACATGGGTTTGGGGAGGAGAGTTTTCGCTCATGTTGGTGGCGTTCATTGTTGACTTGTTGTCATGGGAACCCACCTTGAAAATCCCCCACAGTCCACACAGACCTGGCTTTTTGGGTTGTGCACAAATAATATTTTGTGTTAACGGGCTGGATGCGATAGAATCCCTCATTCCCATTAAGCGGATCGTGATGCACTCGTACTTTCTGCGTGTCTTATTACGGACTGTACAGTACAGGATGTCGCTTGAGGGAATGATGCTCGGCCCGACTGCCGTTGAACACCGACAAAAATGAAACATCTGCTTCTGCGTGCAGCTTTTTTAAAATAATCTATAAACAGAATGTGCGCTATGTCTAATCTACAGGGGTGTATAAAAACACTGAGAATATTAAAAGGGTTTTGAAATGGAGCCTCAGGTACATACATTGTTCCCTTCATGCCGTCACTGATGGATTTATTGATTACTCATTAATGTTCCATTTTTGCGATAATTGCGGCAAGTCATCAATTTTTTTTTTAAACCGTGAATTGCATTTTACAGATGAGAAAGAATGGGATGATACCAGTCCTCTTTTGCTTTAAATATCATGAGGGCTCTCAAAATGTACAAGAAACTCATATTATTGTTTTTTTATGCAATTTATTTGCTTAGCTGATGCTTTTCTCCAAAGCGGATGACAACGTTTGGTTCTTATGCCAAGCAACTTACCATGATTTACCCTTTTATACAGCAGGGTTGGTTTCACTGTGACAGTTGAACAGTAACTTGATCAAGGGTACTGCAGGTCGAGTAGGGATTTGAATTTGCAGCTCTAGCCATGACGCCACCTGCTGGCCCACATTGTCTAACCTGGTTTAAGGTCATGAACTGAGTAAACAGATAAATAGTTTCCTGATCTTGACCGCAGTCACTTTCAAGGTTTGTGGTCATCATGCAGTGGCACGAGGCCAGCGGTCACTTGTGTGAGCAGATGTAGCACGGGCTCCACATCCCTGTTACTCGTCACTTCGGATCACGTCACTCGTGTCGGTTTATGGAACAATTCATTCCTACAGAAGTGGTGAAGGTACCCCCCCCCCAATCCCCTCCTCCCCCCACCCACAGAGACCGCCATTTGGGCTCTAGGACGTGTAGCCTCCGTCAGGTGCAGTATCACGGACAAAGTCCTTGGATACCCCCCATGAGCTCATGTGCGAATGTCCTTGGGAAAGAGTTCTGACCTCATCCTGGAGCCCAGAAAACCCTCTGTGTCATTGGACTGACTTTGCTGCAGGAAAATATTCATATGAGACACACACACACTGACTGAAACCACTTATCCCAAGCCGGGTTGCAGCAAACCAGAGCCCAACCCAGCAACACAGGGTGCCTAAGGCTGGGGGGAACACACCCAGGAGGGGACACCAGTCCATTGCAAGGCACCCCAAGCAGGACTTAAACCCCAGACCCACCAGAGTGCAGGTCCCAGGCAAACTCACTGCGCCCTTGCGCCCACTTGTAGAAGATCCTTATCTATTTATTCATATTGTTTTATTTTAAGTCTCAATTCAGATTAAAGGGCACGTTAGAGATGCACATTTTCAGGGCTTTGGGTTGCGTGCAGTCAGTTGTCTTTCTGTCTCGCGGTGTTTGTTCCGCTTCGTTACGTTAGAATTGAACCGACGACGCTTTAAAAGCATTTCTATTTAGAGAATTAGCTAAAATAAAAGTGGGGAGTCGTATAACGTCGATCCTTTCCAACGCAGTGGCCTTGAAATGGTTTCATGAGAAGTCGCACTTTGGACCAAGAACTGAAAATGTGAAGCGTAAGAGATGAAAAATGCGTGATAATGAAAGAGCGGATGTGTATGATTCATAATCGGAATTCAGGAAGCAAAGGCAGGTTGGTGTGTTTTGCTGGCAACAGTGAGCTCTGCCTGTTTACACTCGTTTACACCGATGGCAGGTAAAAGTGCGGCTTATCGCAGCACTGGGGGATATAATGGGAGCTCTTTGATGTTAGATTATTGTGCAAACATGACTGCAGAGGCTCAGCTAAAGCAGTGTGATCCCCACACCAAGATTAATCTCACTGTGGAAAAAACACTTAAATTACCGTGGTATGGAGACCTTGTACTGCTGGTCCGTGAGTGCAGGAGAACAGAATAGGATCCAAGGCCAGGAACACACACACACAGTGTCCAAAAGCACTTGTCGCATGCAGGGGTCATGGGGAGCCTAACCCAGCAACACAGGGCATAAGGCTGGAGGGGACATAACCAGGACAGGACACCAGTCCATCATAAGGCTCCCCAAGCAAGACTTGAACCCAAGACCCACTGGACAGCAGGACCTGGTCAAACCCACTGCACCACCACACCCTCTTTGGTCAGGAAGGCATCTTTATGTATTCAAAACAGTAAGTTCACCTCATTGGTGTAAAAATCCAGGAATTTTTCCCATTAAAGAATAGGGTAAAAGGGCACTGGTTAGAACCAGGCCGCAGGGTTGGGTTCAAATCCTACCTCCTGCTCTAGTACCCTGAACTGATGCCCCCGTGCCGGTATGTTTTGTATGTTTTCCCTCTCGATTTGGTTGCGGTTAATTACCCAGGTCTTATGTCTCCCCTTTGAAGCACGAAACATGATGACCCAGAAGCGGTGACCGAATGCACACATGTGCTGTGAGACAGTCAGTCATATGAATCTCCCAGAGGAACAGCCTGGCCCAGCTGGTGTGTATCAAACCTGGGCGCGCTGTGTCTTATGTACTTATAGATAGATAGATAGATAGATAGAATTGTAGAATGATGCATGTATGTATGTATATAGTATATAAAAATAGAATTGTACAGAAATGCATAGATAGGCAGACCAAATTGAGGAGAGATATAGACATTGAGGAGCCTGTGGTGGTGCAGCAGGTTTGGCTGGTGCCTGGTGTGTGGTGGGCCAAGGGTTCAAGTCCTGGTTGAGGTGCCTTGTGATGGACTGGTGTCCTGTCCAGGGTGTTTCTCCTCCCCATTCAGCCTTGTGCTCTTTGTTTCCAGGATAGGCTCTGGCTTGCCAAGACCCTCTCGAGACAAGCGGTTGTTGATGTTGGTTGGTTGCTATTAGGATGGTTACATATGAACAGAGAATTGTCGAGATGCACAGACATATGTAAAAATAGAGTTGTAGAGTGATGTATAGATAGAGTGTATATAAAGATAGAATTGCAGAGAAATGCATCAATATATAGAACTTGTATCAGTCCTAAGGGAAACTGCAGAAGGCCAAAGCAGTATACACACCGCAGTGAACAGAGTCAGAGACACCGGATTAAATAGCACATGTAGACAGTGTAAAGTGTGAGCGAAGGGTGTGTGAATAATAAATAAGAAGCGGAGCTGACAGTGTGGAGAGTAAGAGGTTGGTCCCACTTGGTGTATTAGACGAGTAAATGATGGAAACGGCGCCGATGAGCTCGGCGCGAATGTGCTGTCGAACCCGTCTCCGTGGTCAGGGTGCGCGGAGGGGACGGTGCTCTGAGTCACTGTACATCTTTGAAACGCAAGATCCCAACGTTCAGTCCAGGCGCCCGTGTTTCCTGCCTACGTGAGCGTGTGCCTTTCTGGTGCAACCAACAACAACCAAGGATGGCCTTCCACCCCCGCAGGAAGGTGGACTCTGTTCTTGGACCTGAGTCATCCCAATGGGGTGGGGGGAACGCTCCCGTTTCGCGTGCTTCAGACAGGGCTCGGTGTTCCGGTCGGCCGGTCCAGGCGGGAGACGAGCCCTCCGTCCCCTTCCAGGCTCGCATCGCAAGTGTGTTTCCTAGATGGGTCCCACAGCTGAGGTGCCTCATCGGGAGTTCCAGCTGTTATCAGCAGCTAAGGGGGGGCTCTTTTCTGCCCGCCTCCGAGACCCCCCACAATCCGACAGCCCTGACGTATTTGCCAACCGCACCTTCACATCAAAGCCCGTCCCCCTTTTTGGACTTTTATCTCACCCTCTCCCCCATGCAGGAGATTAACACCCCCCCTCCCCCCGCCTTGCTAAAGCACAGAGGGTTCATGTTTTATTAATCAGGCGCTATATTTAACCAGCGCGTCTTTCCTGCGGTGAATATTCAGAGCTGTGATTAACACAGAGGGTCCTGTGGGGGGGGGGGCAGGGTGTTGACGAACGGGTCTCGAGAGCACCCCCTGCAGGTTGTCATCGTGTGGTCAAGGCCCTTTTTACTGGTCGCAAAATATCCCCCCTTTGGCAGCCAGCTGGGTTCAAACCCAGAAAGACTTGTTGAGGCTAAGTGCCAGTGGACATGCTCAGGTGGCATTTAATAGGGTCTCCAGGGAACGCCGATGACCTTGTGACCTTCCTGTCACACAACCCCTGTGCAAAGCAGCATATGAATGATTTCTGTGACAGCACTTTCCACAGGCCAGCAGGTGGCGTAGTGGTTATTGCTGTTACTGTGCAATGGAGAGTCCAGGGTTTGAATTGTAGTACCCTTGATCATTTATGTTCATTCATTTAGCTGATGCTTTTCTCCAAAGTGACTTACACTGTTAAAGCATTGACAATTATTTACCCATTTATACCCCTTGGTAATTTTTACTAGAGGAATTCAGGGTAAGTACTTTGGTCAAGGGTACTACAGCCAGAGGGGGGAATCAAACCTGTAACTTTTCACCCCACAGGCAGTTTCTCTAACCACTACATTACCAGCTGCCCTGATGCCAGCTGAGCACAAGTACCTTGTGATCAAGGTACTAACCCTGAGGTGATACAGTAAAACTTACCCTGCTGTATAAATGAGTAAATCAGAGTAAGTAACAACAGTGAAAGTCACTTTAGAGAAAAGGAATCAGGTTAATAAATGTAGTCTGGTTGTGATCGTAGCGATGTGAGATTCCGCTGCGAGATTTTAACCGCGGTGAGATGAAGTTGCGGCTCAATTGAGGGTGACAAGGGTTCCGATTATTGCGCAACACAGATTTCTGCATGTGCATTTTTTTCCACATTGTACTGGCGTTGTCAGGTTACCGTGGCGATCGACATTTGGACCCCCGCAGAAGCACATCGTACACTCGAGTGGCACAACGTACTTCCCTTACGTCTCTCACACACACACACACACACACACACAGCACAGCCCTCCTGAAGATGAAGGATTGTAGAGAAGTGGCGGAGCCAGAGGAATCATGGGAAATTAAGACCTTCTGTAGGAACCGGATGGGAGGGCCAAAATGTGAGGGACCCTCGGGAGTCGGTGAGAGCTACGTGCTGTCACCCCTCCAGGCCTCGGCCCTGTGCCCGCCGTCTAGGGCAGGGAGAAGGGCAGTGATGAGGGAGAGGCGACTCGAAGGTCTATAAGCTCCGCCCCCCCACCCACGTGCCGTTTGCTCTTCCGTTCTCAGCTCGTCATTAGAGCGCCGGCTCTTTGTGTGCAATGCTGCAAAGACCGGCTTTGTGTTCCTGTGTTATCAGCACAGTGTTGGGGGGAGGTTGGATGTGGGGGGGGGGTCAGAATTGGAATGGCATGCAAATTAGGGCGGCTTTCACTAAGGAGTCCTGTCGGAGGAAAGGGGTGAGAGTTGAAAAGCAGGAGAACGGGACTGAGGACAGGAATTGGGGGGAGGAGGCGGAGTCTGAGAGAACAAAGGAGCGCCGAGAGTGGGGGGGGGGGGTGCTGTTCCAGCTCCAGCGGCTGCTGTGTGCGGAGGAGGTCGGAACATCAGTGCTGCACAACAGCTTTGGAGGGCAAAAATAGCTGTCCATGTGGTTACACTGCATGTGGAAGAAATACGTCTGTGTGGCGAACAAATGGGAGCAATAATTATTATTATAACTCAATAAGTTGCAGCAGGAGCTCAAGCTTCTGCGCAAAGCTGTGTTGCACGGTATAAAATCAAAAATGCCACAGCAGGAAATGAGACGTCGGCATGTTGCTACAGTGTCCAGCTGAACATGAGCAAGAAATTAATATTCATTCATTCATTCATTCATTCATTCATCATCAATAACGGGATGTCCAGTGCAGGGTCACGGTGGTCTGAAGCCTATCCTGAAGTCAAAGGGCATGAGATGGTACACACTGGATAGGATGCTAGTCCCTTGCAAGACAAAATTAACATTAATATGAATAAATTTATTATTTATGCATTTTTAAACATTTTTATTTACTTAATATTTATACAGGGAAAGCATCTTGCACTGATCTGAAACTCGTGTGCTTTGACGGTTCCTCTGTTCCCTGACAGCCTTTCTACTCATTTCCTGCATTAAAAAAAATGATGGGTACAGTTGACAAGCTGTCCACGTTTAATATATCGCATTATTATTATTAATCTCTGTTTAGGGTTAGACTGTCAATCGTAAAGTGATTTACCCATGGATACAGCCTGGTTATTTTTTATTTAAGTATGTTGATCAAGGGTACTGCAGCAGGAGGTGGGATTTGAACCTGGACCGTGAGATTGCGGGGTTGTGTCGTCACTAGCCGCTACGCCACCTGCTGTTCATTATGAATTTATCGATCCTTTGCAAAGCGGAATAAATTCTGCCAGCGGCGAGCGTGTGTGTTGGTGCTGTGTGTAGCACTCGAGGCTCCATGTGGCAGTAAAAGGAGACAGCACTGAGTGGCACCCCTGCCCCCCCCACCCCACCCCACCCCACCCCACCCCCCAGTGTGAACCCGCGACGTCTCTGACTCCCATCGACTTCAGTACCACAGACAGCAACACAGATGGCGGCGAGCGAGAGACATGACGTCACTGTCCTCCACTCGCATTCGGGAGCCCAGAGACCCGAAATGCACAGACTCCTCTGATTGGCCGGTGGGGTTTTGGTGACGCCACGGGGCAGGGGGTGTGGCCAGCTCTCAGAGAGCAGGAATTATAGCGCAGGCTGTCATTTCGGCGTCCCATCACCTTGCTAGATAGTTGCTCTGCCAAGTGAACCCGGAATGGGATTTTTCAAAGTTTGATTAATTGACAACGGAACCAAAAAAAAAAATAATAATCAAACCAGGTTACAGCAACGTGGTCACTGAACCTCTGAGAAAATGAAAATGCATACATATTTCATAAGGTCAAAAGGTTGCAGTGCTACTGGGTGGTCATCTAGCTTGGTCTGTAAAGGGTCCAGACCTTCCCAAATTTCTTAAAAATTATAATGCAGGGTAAATGTGAACCTCCCTAGTAGAGGCAGATAGACACACATATTTGTGACCATTGCTGTAGAAACATTTTATGAACAGATGGGTGGAATAATTAACATACGTTTCATAACTTCGCCATGAACGATTCGGGTTGTGGTTTAACGGGAATAGAGAGAGGGACAAATCGAGGTTTTCCTCGCCGATCTCTTGAATAGAGCCGTTGCCTGGGTACCGTCAGTAACCGCACCATTGGGGGCATGAGTTGCAAGATGAATTAAAAAAAGAAAAAAAAAAAAAAAGAATTAATGTGTGCTAATTTCTTTCCCTTGTCCATGATGTCGTAGGGTAAGTGTGCGGTAAAAGAATGTTATAATGCAGAGGTTAACGTCGTAGGTAGGTCGGGCAGGTTCGGCCGCAGACGCGACCGTTGAAAGAAAATGTACTCGCGAGTGCGGTCGCTAAAGCGAGCATTAATGAACACGGTCCCTCAATGGCGCGGTCGTAAATGTGCACCGTCATTGACCGCATGTGGCCTGTCGCGTCTCCGGATGAGGCTTCCGACGAGGAACCGAACAGGTGATGAACGTTTGGGAGGAGCTGTGTGATGATGACCCTGCAGGACCCGTGCGGGTGGTGAAACACGTCGGGGGTGTTTACCGATGATGGAGGGGGCGTCGTTAAATACCCGGCCTGGTACGCTGCGTTTTACCATGGTGTTTTCGCTCTGTGTGTGGATACAGGTTTTCCGCTCTTCATATGTTGGTCTCTGGTGAGGAGAAACCTTTCTATGAACTGCCTGTCAAATCACCCGCTGTATAAATTGGTAAATCAGTGTAAGAAGCTTAGGGTACAAACATTATGTCTGAGCTAAATAAAGGTCAGCGACACTTAGTGGCAACACACCAGAGGAAGTGTGTGTTGGGCATCTGTATGTGTGTGTGCATTCGTATCTGTCTGCTTATTTGAGTGTGTTTATGTCATGTGTGTGTGTTCACCCATAGATATTAATGGAGTATGTGTGCTCTTTGCTTTGTGTACATTGTATGTGCGTGTGTGTGTGCGTGTGTGCGTGCGCGCGCGTGCCTGTGTGTGTGTGCGCTTGCTTCGGCTGCGAACGCAGAGAAATTCTGCCCAGCGACTGCACGCTGGTCTCCTCCTCCTCCAGGGGGGCTAGATGGAACTGAACCGTGCGGCACATATTATTATATGTTTTATAAATGTTGCATGCATTGACCCAAAAACACGCAGCGCTGACTAACTGTAATAAGTTGCACATGAGGAAACACCCACCTGATCCCTGCTGCAGCCACAACGAGTTGAACTTTTTAAAACCCATCTCTTCAGACAAAGTTTATTATTATTATTATTATTATTATTATTATTATAACAATAACGATAATTCAATATTTATATATAATAAAGGGGGAAAATGTTCTAATACAATGCCCTCCGATGGACTGGTATCCTGTCCAGGGTTTACATTATTTACATTTATTCATTTAGCTGATGCTTTTCTCCAAAGTGACTTACAGTGTTGAGGTTATGATTATTGACCCATTTATACAGCTGGGTAATTTTTACTGTAACAATTTGAGGGTAATACCTTGCTCAAGGGTACGACAGCTGAAGGTGAGGCTCGAATCAGCGACCTTTGTGTCCGAAAGCAGTAGCTCTAACCACTACGCTACCAGGTGTCCCTGCGGCCTCTGTTGTACTTCTTTCAGCAGATGCTTTTGAACAAAGCAACTGCCAATGAACTCTGTGTAGTGTTATCAGCCCACACACCTTATTCACCGTGGTGACTTACACTACTAGATACACTACTTACACTGGGTCACTCATCCATACATCAGTGGGACACACACACTCTCTCTGTCACTCAAACACTATGGGGGAACCTGAACAGCATGTCTTTGAAGTGTGGGAGGAAACCAGAGCATCCCGAAGACTTCCACTGTTAGATACACTGCTTACACTGGGTCACTCATCCATACATCAGTGGAACTCACTCTCTCTGTCATTCACACACTATGGGTGAACCTGAACAGCATGTCTTTGGACTGTGGGAGGAAACCAGAGCACCCAGGGGAAACCTGCACAGGCATCACACAGATTGAACAGGGATCAAACCCACAGCCTCTTGCAACACCCAGGTGCTGCAAGACAGCAGTGCTACTCATTGTGCCACCTGTACTTCCGGAACAGGCTCCGCACCATCGTGAGCCTGCAGTGGACAAGTGGTGTTCAATAATGGTTGGATGAGCGAATTTTCCTAAAATATTTCCAGGCCGCTCCATAGGAAAATGCGATACAGATGGCAGCCTTAAGATCATAGAGATGTGTCGAAAAGCGTTCATTTCTACAATTCCATAACACTAAATAACAGTTATTCCTGCGTGCTAAACCCAGTGGTATATAATCAGAGTCGTCTCAGAATGAAAGCTCACGAGACACATGGGTTGTTTGCTGTTTCTATTCACACACATGCATTCATTATATTAATTTTTTTAACATTGGCAAAAAAATAACTAAATTTATGTTTTGACATTGAAAAATTCATTAAGAGATTCATTAATTCATTCAAAAATCATTGAATTCGACCAGTGCAGGTGGGGATCAGCGACACAAGTGATGGGCTCAGTCATCTTCAGTCAGTCCCCATTTCGCAGTGATCGCTGACCTGGAAAAACTGCAGTGAATTAAATAAATTGGCTGAATAAACGCAAGGCGACAAGTCGGTTACACTTTTACGAGCAGTTGCTTCGGCGTTCAGAAGTAGCCGTTTCATGAGTAACAAATAAAAATGTAAGTATGTATTTAAATATCAGCCCATGAATAAATACATAAAGTATATAAATATACAGTATATACTACATATATACTCACAATAAATAAATGAACAGTTTTAAAAATATTATTTATATATTTATTAGAAAATATATCATTAAAATTTATATATTCATTTATTTAATTTATCTAAACAATATATAGGAATGGAAGTATATAAAAATGTCTTCTGCCATGAAATATTATAAACTTAAAATTTTTTACTTTAGCCGACAAACTCTAGAAACAGCTTTTGCTGTAAGTCTGTTGCTAGTGAAATGAACGACAAGCACACAATTTCTCAGCTTTTGCCCTAAGATATAAAGATGTAGATTTGCTAAGTAAATAAGTGTAAATGTAAAAGTAGATTGTTATAATTACCCCCTTTTTAGTGCGCACCCTTGTCCAAAGCCAGTTAGAGTGTGAGATTTATGTACTCTAAGTTACTGCTAGTGTTACAGTACAATTATGGTACTATAAATATCTAACCCTTATTTACCTAAGTCCTCAGTGCAAGGAAACTTGCAATGTTAAAGTCAGTTTTACAGTGATTTACACATTTGTGGAGTAGTTTTTACTGTATCCGTTCATGGATACAGTAAAAATCACTGATATTGATAAGTACCTTGATCAAGGGTACTATAGTAAGAGGTGGGATTTGAACCCCAGGTCCTTCAGATGAAGGCAATGGCTCTGCTATGGCTATCTATCTGCTGAGAAGTGTATTCAGATATGTTTATTTGTTGGTCCAAACCTCCTTTAGAACACTGTCCTTCAGATGATTGAGGGGACTGATGTGTCCGTTTTCTTAATTGTTTTGCGAACATTTGCTGGGGCAGGTGCTGCCATAGCACTTACAGCTGCTGCTTTTGCACCCAAAGGTTGCAGGTTTGAATCCCACCTCTAGCTGTAGTTCCCTTCAGCAAGCAAATTACATGTATATACATTTATTAATTTAACTGATGCTTTTATCTAAAGCAACTTACAATGTTTAGGTAACAGTTATTTACCCCTAGATAATTTTACTGGAGCAATTTAGGGTAAGTACTTTATTCAAGGTACTACAGCCAGAAGTGGGGAATCAAACTTACAACCTTTAGAGCCAAAGGCAAAAGCTTTAACCACCACACTACCAGCTGTCCTAGTAATACCCCCTAAATTGCTCCCATAAAATTACCAAGTGTACAATTGGATAAGTAATTGTAAGTCCCTTTGGGAGAGGGTGCAGTGGCACAGTGGGTTTGAGTGGGTCCTGCTCTCCAATGGATCTGGGGTTCAAGCCCTGCTTGGGGTGCCTTGTCATGGACTGGCGTCTTGTCCTGGGTGTGTTCCCTCCCCTTCCAACCTTATGCCCTGTGTTGCCAGGTTAAGCTCTGGCTCTCCACCACCCTGTACGAGACAAGCGGTTTCTGAAGGTGTGGGTGTGTGTGTGTGGTCCCTTTGGAGAAAATCTTCAGTTAAATGAGTGACTGTGAATGCACTCAATTCTCATGATTTTTGCAGCTTTTCGACATTAAATTTGAACATCGTGTGAATGGTGTGGAAGACAATGAATAAATGAGCCGTGATAAGTGTTAGAACGTATTTACCCCCTAACCAGTCTAACCAGGGGGGGTAATGAGACGCACACCTGTTTCCATACAATCGTGAGGGATCGAACACGGCGCTGCACTGTAGTCCGCTGCCGGTGCTGCATCTCATTGCACATTGAAGGAAACGTTCAACATTTACGTCCATTTTCATTCGTCCGACTTTTTTCTCTTAGGAAACGTACACTGATTTACTCATTGATACAGGTGGGTAACTTTACTGTATCAGTTCGGGGTAAGTACCTTGGTTACGGGTACTACAGCAGGAAAGAGGATTCAATCCTGGGTCTATTGAGTTACAGGCAGCAGCACTAACCACTGCGCCACCTGCTGGCTGTGCAAGTAGCTGTCTTGTGAGCATTGCTTTGAGGGAGAACTTGTGCCCTCCTTGGAGATCAGCAGAACGTGTGGAAAGGAAGCGACGGGTCCTGCTCTTCTGAGCTCCGCACGCCCATGTGGAGGACTGATTGTGTGGCAGTGCTTGGTCGTTACGAGGCGTCCGTGAGGGATGGGACCAGTGTGAAAACACCAGTTTTGGAGTATTTACTTCCCCCCGTGACCAAGAAAAAACTTGCTCGGTGCAGCGGACACCAGCATCACAAACACAGGGAAGCGGAGCTGCTTTGCGTGACTCAGAAGAGCCTGGAGTGGGTAGGTGACGCCGGTCCTGGGTTTCTGATCCGGCAATAAGAGTCACTGTGTCACCGCAGTGCGAACCGTGAGTCAGCGGTGAATCCGCAGCATAGCCACCCTTTGGTTCCACGCTGAGACGGCCCCATGGTCTACATCTTCTGGAACATTCTGGGCGATGGCTGCAGGGAAGTGAAATTGGTGGATCGAGTAAATCGCATTTTCCTGCTCTGCCGACCCTCCTTGCTGCTGCGCCGGACAGCGTCGGATGCAGTTCTTCCGGAAAGTTCTGTCCACGTGTCTCCTTAGTGTTGAAAGGGGTGTGTCTGCGGTCCCCATCCTTGAGTCCACGCATCTGCACCTTGTTCCCTGATCCCTTGTTGGAGTTACATTTACTGGATAAACAGCTGTTTGTTTATGGGAGGTACGGTGGCACAGACAGCGCCTGGGTGGGGCGAGAGGATGTGAGTTCGATCCCCACTCAGTCTGCGTGGAGTCCGTATGGTCTCCCCATGTCTGTGTGGGTTTCCTCTGGGTGCTCTGGTTTCCTCCCACAGTCCAAAGACATGCTGTTCAGGTTCCCCCATAGTGTGTGAATGACAGAGAGAGTGAGTTCCACTGATGTATGGATGAGTGACCCAGTGTAAGTAGTGTATCTAGCAGTGTAAGTCACCGCGGTGAATAAGGTGTGTGGGCTCATAACACTAGAGTTCACCGGAAGTCGCTTTGGAGAAAAGCGTCTGATAAATGAAATAACAAAAATGTAACATTTATCTTTACTCCCTTTCATAATTATTTTGATTTTTCGATTTTTTTTCTTTTGTATTTCCAGCCATGTCCTCAACTTGTCGGGTGTTTCTTTGAAAGGGTTTCACCTGGGCTCTGCGGACTCGGACTGGGTGTCGAGGGTTATTTTTGTCGTTATGTTTATGTGCGAAATCCCAAAAGTAAACAACTAATATGCAACAACCATGTATAAATTACATTTAAAAATATTGGCCTTTTGCACTGCAAGTCACCTCGAACCGATATGTTGGCTGAATTACGAGCGGCGATGTGAAAGGACGCCCCTTGCAGCACAGGGACCTGTGAAAGCGACCCTTAGCTGTCACTCAAAGCTCCTGACTGGATCCCTTTGACTCATGACCCCCCGAGACAGAACCGCAGTGTGTGTCAGCGATGGGCTCCCATCCATCTGCGCTGGACCGCTCCCGGGGTCGCGAACCCGGCCCGCGCTGGCGCCTGTCCCGGACGCTCTTTCTCCGCTCTGGATACCGTCCGGCAGTTGCTTCTCGTTCAGCGCCGGGTGATTTAAGTGCACATTTAATATAATTTCATAAATATTGAATGAGCTCCATTTCAGCTTAGGAAGAACGATGAAACGCTGCGGTCTTACGCTGCACTTTTATTTACCGCCCTGCGGTCCCTGGAGAAGACGCTCAGCGGTTCGCTTTGTTAGAGCAGCTTGTATTTCTGAGCCCCCCTCCCCACCCCCACCCCGTTATATTAATATCCCCCACTTACTCTTTTCAGGAGCGATTCGAAAACCGCACACGACTACGCTTCTCTCGCCATCGATTGCTGTCATAACAAACGATTCGATAAACCGCCTTTCCCTCGAGTCGGACGGCGACGCCCACTCACGCGGGGACGACGGGCCGAAATCGACACGCGGCAAAGACACGTGAAAAGTGGCGCCGCGTCCCTTCCGTCGCGATGCGCGTCCTGCTGGTAACAGACGACCCTCCGGGGCCCGAATTCAAAATCGAGGCGCAGGCAGCACACAAACCTGATGACATTTGTGCTGTTTGTCTGTGCGCTGCTCTGTCCTCCTGTTCCGCCACTCAGCAGTGACACACACACACACACACTCTGGGCATCATCATTCAAATCATACATCTCACATCTCAGTGTTTTCCAAAGTAAAAAAAGAACCACACTTTAGCAGTGTCTGACAGAGTTTATATATGCGTGTGTGTGTGTGTATTTAAATATACATATGTGTATGTGGATATATATATAAATACATATTCATATGGGGGGCACGGTAGCACAGTGGGTTGGCCCGGGTCCTGCTCTCTGGTGGGTCTGGGGTTCGAGTCCCACTTGGGGTGCCCTGCAATGGACTGGCGTCTCGTCCTGGGTGCGTTCCCTCCCCTTCCAGCCTTGCGCCCTGTGTTGCCGGGTGAGGTTCTGGTTCACCGCGACCACGTTTGGAACAAGCGGTTTCAGACTCTTTGTGTGTGTGTATTATATGTATTATATTAATATATTTTCTAGTAGGGGGTGCGGTGGCGCAGTGGGTTGGACCGCAGTCCTGCTCTTCGGTGGGTCTGGGGTTCAAGTCCCGCTTGGGGTGCCTTGCGGCAGACTGGCGTCCTGTCCTGGGTGTGTCCCCTTCCCCCTCCGGCCTTACGCCCTGTGTTGCCGGGTAGGCTCCGGTTCCCCGTGACCCCGTAAGGGACGAGCGGTTCTGAAAATGTGTGTGTGTGTATTTTCTAGTATGCAAACCAGTATTATATAGGTAACATTTACTGTTACCTCTCAGTTTAAACTGAACTGACCTCTAATTTTTTTTTTTTTTTGGTTATGAATAGAGTCTCAGCTGTAGCTGAGAATGAGAGCCACGTGTCCCGTTTGCCGGGTGAGGCCGTTCACCGTAGTAACAGTCTCCTCGATTCATTTCCTTCTTCTCTTTATCGCGCTGCTTATGTCACCCTTTCGGTAACTCAAGGAATTGGATTAGGCCTCATGTTTTTGTTACGCTGAGATAGTGTAACGAAAATCAATCATTTAATGCCACGTTGCTCAGCTGTCTCCTTCTTACAGTCCCACATTCACTCAAAGTAATTTTAAATTGCTTCCCCAGAAATTAAAAATTTAGCGACGCCTTTGCCTGCATTATATATCGTCCCGCTCTGACTGGGCCTCGGCGAGGCTCCCTGTGCGGCCTGGAGACACGGTTCCCACCCGCGCTCGCCATCCTCTCCTGTCTCCGAGGGACTTTTCTGCAGCATCCGCTGTGGTTTCCATGGCAACGGCTGGATGACCCCGGGCCTCTCTTTTTGCTGCAGTGTCTGCTGGCTTGACCTGGATTCTGCGCTGACGGTTAGTCGGGCAGACGGACGTGGGCAGCTGACCTGTTTCCTCTCGACTTCAGCAGAACGGGCCCCCCCGTCCCCCACCCCCTTACACCCTGCCCCATTCATGCCAAACAGCATCACCGGGGAAGGAGCTGGAACCCGTGATCATTTCTTTAACATTTGTACTACCTGCCGAAGAGGTCTAAGTCAAGCAGTTGCCCGTCCCCTCGAGCTGATGACAGAACATGGTCTAGTTCATCATCGTTCATCATCGGTAGCTGCTTGTCCAGTGCAGGGTCACACTGGCCCAGAGCCTATCTTAGAAGAGTGCGAGAGGCAGGATACAGCCTGGATGGGTCACCAGTCCATCACAAGACAATCACACACATTCTCTCAGACACTACAGGCAATTTAGAGTCACCAGTTCACCTCAAACACGTCTCTGGACTGTGGGAGGAAACCAGAGCACTTGGAGGAAACCCATGGGAACACAGGGGGAACTCCATTCCACAACTTCTTCTTCACCAAACATTCACCATCAGACCCTCCGACAGCTTGACTGGCATCCCTCACGTCTCCTGGTGGGGACTGGGGGGGTGGGTGTGGCCTTCTGTGGGCAGTATGTACTGCTTCAACTGACCATCAGGTGGCATAGCAGTTGAGGGACTTGTCTAAGCACCAGGAGCCCCCTCTGTTGTTCTACACCTCACTTAGAAAAATCCAGGTATATAAATTCTGCATAAAGGCGTTTTGATATGAGATTATAACACATGCAGTCATGCACTGTTACTGCTCATCCACATCAGTTTACACAACTACATGTAAGTGGATGGCCTTGCTGGAGTCGCCTCTGGGGGGCGCAGTGGTTAGAGGTGACGCCAGGTAAGGGGTTCATTTCTGATATATTTACTCAACAGCTGGAAATAGTTCTTCAATCTCTTTTACAATCACTTTGAGCTGCTTTTCCGTAAAAAAAAAACTAATAATTGTTGCTGCTGCTCTAACAGAATCCAGTTTCATGGAATGAACACATACTTTTCAATCAGTTGCTTTTTCTCTAAAGCAACTTATACTGATTTACCCATTCATGGAGCTGGGTAACTTTTATTGTACCAGTTCAGGGTAAGTGCCCCAATCAAGGCTACTACAACAGGAGGTGAGATTCAAATTCAAAGACAGCATCTCTAACCACTGTGCCATCTGCTGCTGAACCATAATCCCAACAGCCTCATTCATAACTCAAGTGTGTGATTGTGCTGTAGGCAGTATAAACACTAAGTTGCTTTGGAGGAACATGTCATGTGAGGTTAATCATAATAAATACTTCTGAAAGTTATAATAATAATAATAATAATAATTGTATTAAGCTATGATAAATAATGTCTACAGTTTGAGGCCCTTGGTTGAGCATTAGGAGCAGCACTGGTTGCCACAGTTGATTTATGGTGCCACTGACCCCCTGGACTGCAGCGTAGCCCCCTCTGTCCGCTCCGACGACGGAAGAACAGGGGTCCCTTTGTGCCCCGGAGCGAAAGTCTTCCTGTCGGAGCCCAGTTCACACAGAGGGGCACTTATTCCCTGTGGGGCAGGGTGGGGGGGTTTGTCGGGTTCGAGCACGGATGCGTCTACGATAGGGGGGCCGTGTCAGCCACACCGACCCCATCTCCATTCGACTCCTGTGGCGAATCACAGGAGAGAGTCTTTTTCTGCTGCAGCAAAAAAATTAAAAATCGAAATAAATAAATCTGTTACGAATGATACCGATTAGCTGTGCTGTGGGAGTGGCGTTTGTGCCGATGGCGACATTCAGTCGCTCTTCCAGCAGAGGGCGCTGACGCTCATTTCCATTCAAGTGAGACGCACGTAAGAGAGCGGCCGGGATTTTCACACCCCACAGGTGTGTGTGTGTATGTGTGTGTTTGACCTCCGGGACACTGTGACAGCAGACTGCCCCGCTGCACCGCTTCCTTTCCGCGCTTCGTCCTCCGTCCTCACGCCCCCCCCCCATGTATTTTTCCCGCTGCAGATGTGATGGACCAGCAGAGGGCGCTGCACTCCGGCTGCCTGGTGAGCGGCGCGCGCACGCCGCCCGCGCGCCGCAGCAGCAAACTGGCCACTCTGGGCCGCATCTTCCGGCCCTGGAAGTGGAGGAAAAAGAAAACGGAGAAGCTGAAGCAAAGCTCCACAGGTGAATGCGCTGAGTGTTTTGCAATAATAATAATAATAATAATCATAATTTTAAAAAAGGCAGCACTCTGATTTCACTGCTTTCCCCCATCCAGTCCAAAACAGTGGTAGAAGTCAAGGTCTGACTTGGGTCACATCTCCATCTCTTGGGCAGGATGGAGAAGTTGAGTCCTTCGGAGCTTTCTGGCAAATACATCAATCAATCGATCGATTGATCGATCGATTTATTTCCTCCAAAGCCACTTACAGTTATTTACCCATTTATACAGCTGGGTAGTTTTACGGTGTCAGTTTAGAGTAAGTACAGTACCTTGCTCAGGATTCAAGAGTTTATTGTCATGTGTACAGTAAACAGTTTGTTGCACCATACAATGAAATTCTTACTCTGTGAATCCTCCCAGCAGCCAATGACATAAATTGTAAGGACATAAGGAAAGAAAAACACAAGGTGTAAATCACAAATTACAAAAATTACTATTAGTTTAAGGGTGATACAGCCAGAGATGGCATTTGAACCTGTGACCTTTGGGTCCAATGGCAGCAGCTGTAACCATTTTAGTGCCAAATACCCCATAGTAGCCCATAATGAAGAATAACAGCTAAAGGCATTAATAAACTGATTAGCAGTGGGTGTGCCCTGGTGCATTATGGGAAAACTTGCTCCACCACCACAAGGAAGAGGAGAGAGTGTGAATGAAGGGTTTTGTGCCCACAGATTGGTGTAAATGAATATGGATTGGCTGCAGGGCTGATGTGTGAAATTTTGTTTCGTCTTTTCTTTTTTTGCTTCGGTTTTGCTGAATTATGATGCTGTGTTTGGGGATTTTTGACCTGATGTTTTTTGGATTAAAGAGGTGATGTGTTTGCAAGGTGTGGTGCTGGGGTTTAGGAACAGGGTTTGTTCACAACCCCCTGGGTCAAACCTTACACTAACCCTAACCTTCTATTGTACCTCTTACTTAAATCCGTCTTTACAGATATAGAACTTCTTCAGAGCAGCTTCAACGAGCATCTGGTTGAGCAGAGAAATCATAACTACAACAATAAGTGTCAAACTTGATAATGGCGACGCCTTTGAGGTGTTTCCCGGCCGACTGGAGGTTCCTGTCGGTGTTAATTGGTATTTTCTAATAGCCGACCTCAATGATGGACTGGTGTCCCATCCAGGTTGTACCTGCTTCATGCCCTACGCCTCCAGGATAGATTCTAGACTTCTGCCGCCAGCACCGGACAGGCAGTTATCGACGATGGGTGAATATTTAGCGGTCAGTGGAGCGTGATAGCCGTGATGCGGCACGGTCGGTCACAAAGCGCTGGCGACGCACCGTTGCCAGTGACGGGGTGTTAGTCGTTCCCTGCGGATCTGGAGAGGAGGGTGGTGCTGCTGCTGCACGGTCAGAATGAGCTGGGCAGGAGTGGGCAGGCAGAGGTGGTGGAGCCAGGAGAGAGAGAGAGAGAGAGAGAGAGAGAGAGAGAGAGAGGAGAAAGAGAGTTCAGGGGTTCAGAGGAAGAGGGGTATGTGTCAGGCACAGATTGACACAAACACATGGGCACATCCCCTCCCCACCCCAGCAGGCGAGGTGCCAACAGACCTCATCGCGTGATGCCTTGTCGTTGTCCACCGGGACGCTTGGATTTCTGTGTGTGTGTGTGTGTTGACAGATTTTGGCAGAGACGCTGTATCCACTCCGTGTCGTCTCACCTTCTACCTGCAGATTCCGCACTGGCCTGCGGGGGGAGCCCTGAGGAGCCCAGCACCCCAACCAAGGAGCTCTCGGACGGAGAGGAGAGGGAGGAAGAGCTCCCCATCCCCCTGCTTAACCCCAGTGCCCGAGAGGACCAGGGATCCAGCGAGGAAAACCATTCTACAGGTGCGGCTGCCATGTTAGGGTGGAATGGGCAAAATAAACAAATTAATTGGGAAATGCGTGAAACTGAAGAGAATATTTTCTTTGTGGCTGAAAGATGACACTGAATATTTAAAGGTGATATTAAAATAAACATGAAAGGTGCAGGGGGGCGCGGTGGCGCAGTGGGTTGGACCGGGTCCTGCTCTCCGGTGGGTCTGGGGTTCGAGCTCTGCTTGGGGTGCCTTGCGGCGGACTGGCGTCCCGTCCTGGGTGTGTCCCCTCCCCCTCTGGCCTTACGCCCTGAGTTGCCGGGTTAGGCTCCGGCTCCCCGCGACCCCGTATGGGACAAGCGGTTCAGAAAGTGTGTGCGTGTGTGAAAGGTGCAGTTCATATGATTCCCACAAGGTGGCGCAATAAGAGAGGCAGCAGTCAAACATGACAGTAAGAAACAATAGTACTGTACTTGACAGCGAATGTTTTAATGGTGGCCTCTTCCGAGTTACGATAAATGATTTTGTCGTGCCCTACCTTGATTTAAATTTGGTCATGTGACTTCTGCTGCCTCCTTTCCAGCGTGCGAGTCGGAGGACGGTGAGACCGGAGCTGATCAAGACCCGGATGCAGGGCAAGAAGGGGAGCAGCAAGAGGAGTCGGTCCCCCCTGGGAGTCCCGTCGGTGCGGCTGTCACCCAGGAGGGGGCGGAAGAGTGTGAGGGAGACCCCGGCAGCGGGGAGCCCAGCCCCCCTTCCCCGCCTGCTCTGCCAGTCAAACTGCTCAGCCGGCTGGGCAGCGTGGAGGGTCAGTGCTGTGGGTGTGCGGGATGCCAGGAGGGAAGCTTGCTCTCGAACCCGAGTCTTACCGCCTCACACTTCCCCGTGCTGCAGGTTCGCAAGGGGATACTGGTGTGACCTCCCCCTCCTCCCTGCAAAGGAACAGCATCCTCCCGAAGGAGACTCCGTGGGGCCCCGATGCGGTGCGGGGCCAGAGCTCTACACCCACCGGTTCTCCCCACTTGGGCATCCTGCACCCGCAGCTGCCCCCTAGCTGCATCATCGAGGAACTGCACCGAGCCCTGGCCTCCAAACACCGCCAGGACAGGTAGGTGTCCCCGACTTCGCCGAGTTCGCGCGCATCCCGTCCTCTCCTGACCGTGCCCCCCCACCCCTCCACCCCTCCACCCCTCCACCCCGGCCCCGCAGCTTCCATGGGCGCGAAGTACGCTTGTCCCCCAAGCGCCGCTCTGACGGGCGACTCTCCCGGACCTCCAGCGCGGAGAAGGAGTCGGGCGGCGACGCGGAAACCAAGAAGGAGGCGGATGAGAACAAGGAGAACGTGCGTCTGGACGAGTTCTACAGCGACGCCTCTGGGCTGCTGCACGACCAGGACAGCTGGAACGAGTCGGTGATCTCGGGTGAGTCGCCCCCTGCTGCCAACCGTGACTTAACGGGAAAAAAAAGGTGTGAATTACGCCGGGCGTGTGCATTATCCGCCTCAATCCATCGCTGATGGACGTTTTTTGGTGTAAAACGGGTTTACCGCGTTTAAGACGACCAGCATCTGCTGACCCACTTCCTGGGAGGATTGGCTCTGTCTAGCGGCGCCTCCAAATGGGTCAGTGTTTGCAGCCGGAACCCGAGTTGCCTGGTGAAACGCTGAGCGGTGCAGCCACACACTGAGACACACCACTTCCCTGTATGCTGTGATTTAAAATAAATAAAGAAAATAATAAGAATAATCTGGCAGCAGTAAGTGAACACAGAGGAAGACGAGCATTGCGGAGCACTGAGGGAAGGATTCTGACATGTGGGGAGTCGGGTGAGTGAGACACGCGGCGAAAGGGAAGATGGGAGTTGGACGGTGATCTGAAAGTGTGTGTGCGCTTCCCTGTGTGTTTTGTTCATTGGACAGTAAGTTTCCCCCTGGAAATACAATGATGTGTGTGTGTCATGCATAAAACAAACATGTATTTACATACATAGCTCTACATGAGGCACAGACATTATTTTTTTATTAAATGCGGTACAATAACTATTTATGTGACGCTTTTTCTCCGAAGTGACTTAGAGTGTTCATCCACTTACACTGATTTTACCCCTTTATGTAGCTGTACATACAGCACATCAGCTCCAGAAACGGATTGTCATTTCTTATATGAATGCTGCAGAATGAGGTATTATTAATATGGCAATTTCCTCCAAAGCAACCGATAATGTTTCTTTTCTACACTGAGATACTCACACTGTACGGAGTTGGGAAATTTTTACCATATCAATACAGAGTAAGTACTTTGATCAAGGTCTACAGCAGGAACGAAGACTTGAACCCTGGACCTTCGACTCCCAGCTGGCAACGCTAACCATTACGCAACCTACTGGCCCCAACAGCAGCAACGCTCCTCCTAGTGCAGCGTGAACATCTGTGAAAAGCACTACTTGCTCCACAACGGGTTTTTGTTCCAGCAATTTCTGCCAAAATATGCTGGAAACACTGGAAGTGTAATAACATTTATTCATTTAGATGATGCTTTTTCCAAAGCGACTTACGGTGTTAATCTACCGGCAATTATTTACCCGTATATACAGGTGGGTAATTTTTGCTGGAGCAATTTAGGGTAAGTGCCTTGCTCAAGGGTACTACAGCTGGAGGTGGGATTCAAACCTGCAACTTTTGGGTCCACTTTGCTATCAGCTGTCCAATTACTTTTCATCATGGCCTCAGTACTAAAAGCTATACTTTAACGGCGAATGTTGCACGCATCCACAAGGAGATCAGCATTGTTCCAAAAATCCCTTTGCAATGTTGCCATGAGACAGAGCGAAACCACCAGCTTCATCCAGTAAAGTGCTCTGAATCGTCCCTCCTGCTTGACCCGATAATACAGCAGTTTCAGACGAAGCGGCAGAACAGTTGCCCTTAACCGTTTTTGCCCATTGTGGTCTTATTGAACCCTCTATAAGAGCACTTAGGAGTTGCAGTGCTGCAGAGGAGGGGGTTCACACAGAGTCAGGTGTCCCCACCCCTTTGTGCCAGCAGGTGGGGCAGTGGTTCGCGCTGCTGTCTTTGGACTCAGAGGCCCTGGGTTCGAATCCCCCTACTGCTGTAGTACCCTTGGTCAAGATGCTTAACTGTGAGCAGATACAGGAGAACTTACCTTGCTGTATGAATAGGTAAAAATTCCAAGTATACAAATTTAACCTTGTGTATCAAGTTGGAGAAAAATGTGCAATGAATGTTAGTCCAGCAAAAGTGTGTTTCACTGATCAGATCACTCTCCCCCCCCCCCTCCAGAAAAGTACAAAAGACTTTTTTTTGATACCGTTGTACATATCTTCAGTCGTTTCATTACATTGTTTTTATTCATGATGTGCTTGCATATTTATTTTCTGATATGGTATTTTTTTGGTGGAAAATTTATGGGAAGTTCAGGAAATTTCCACACCTGTTTCACTTCTAATGAGAAATTGTGCCCTTAAACTCTCAAAGCGAAGAATCGAGTGAAGCCGCCCTGCGGTCGGACAGTTTCCGATTAGAAGTTGTGCCGTTGCATCGGTGGTGCCTTCGCTGGATTTGCCGAATCTGCTCACGCTTGGCAACTTCACACGTACAAGCACATCTAATGCTTTTCATTCAGGATTATTTGTCTTTATTACAGTAAAGTATGGGGTAGGGGGTAACATGGTGGTAACATAGTGGTTAGCACTGCAGCCTTGGGACTCATAGGTTGCAGGTTTGAGTCTCACCTCCAGCTCTATAAATGGGTCAATAACTGTAGGAGCCTTAACATTGTAAGTCAATTTGGAAGGAAGCATCAGCTAAGCAAATAATTGTAAGGTAAATATGCTGTGAATGGTACATGCAACTAAATTTGTAAGCAATATAGGAAGGAAATTTCTGCATAATAATTTAAAGGTGTCATGTTTGGATCAGGGGGGCGCGGTGGGTTGGACTGGGTCCTGCTCTCCGGTGGGTCTGGGGTTCGAGTCCCGCTTGGGGTGCCTTGCGATGGACTAGCGTCCCGTCCTGGGTGTGTCCCCTCCCCCTCCACCCTTACGCCCTGTGTTGCCAGGTTAGGCTCCGGTTCCCCGTGACCCCGTATGGGACAAGTGGTTCAGAAAATGTGTGTGTGTGTGTGTGTGTGTGTGTGTTTGGATCAAAGCACCAGTTTGACTTTAATAATCAACACTCAGAAAAGTCTCGCTTCCTTCTAATTGAGATAAAAGTCGTTTTATTTGTCCGTATCTGTTTTTCTTGCCTTATGCCTGTGTTAAAGCGCTCTGTGTCACTGCATGAGAAGAGCGCTCTATAAAAATATATTGAATTGAATTTGTGTGTGTGTCTGGACTGTGTTGATATATTGTGCGTGTGTGACGTGCTTCGTTGTGTCTTTCCGCGTATGCCGTGACAGGAACGTTGCCGCGCAGGATGAGGAAGGAGCTTCTGGCCGTTAAGCTGAGGAACCGACCTAGTAAGCAGGAGCTGGAGGACCGAAACATCTTCCCCACCCGCAGCGACCAGGAGCGCCAGGAGATCCGCCAGCAGATTGAGATGAAACTCGCAAAGTTAGTCTCGCCAACCATTGGCTCTCTTATCTAATCCCCACCTCCTTTAATCTCCCGTTGGTCTTCTCTTTACTGGCCCCGCCCCCTTTTACTCACTATTGGTCCACATTGTCTATTCCCTGCCAACTTTATCTCCTATTGGTCTCTTCTTTCAGCCACTTTTATATCCGATTGGTCTCTTTGCTTTTCCCCCCTTTTACTCCCTATTGGCCCCTATTCTGCCCTCTCTCGCTCTCTTTTAATTCACATTAATTTACTCACTGTTTTGGTTCTTTGCTTTTTTACACCCTACTGGGTGGCACAGCACATAGCACTGCTGTCTCACAGCGCCTGGGTGGTCTGAAAAGACGTGGGATTGATCCCCACTCAGTCTGCATGGAGTTTGCTTGTGCTTCCCATGTCTGCGTGGGTTTACTCAGGGTGCTGTGATTTCCTCTCACAATCCAAAGACATGCTGTTCAGGTCCAACCATAGCGTGTAAGTGACAGAGATGATGAGTGACCCAGTGTAAGTAGTGTGTCTGGCAGTGTAATTCACCACGGTGAATAAGGTGTGTGGGCTGATAACACTACATGGAGTTCATTGGAAGTTGCTTTGGAGAAAAGCATCTGCTAAATAAATAAATGTAATGTAAATGTACTGGTCCACATTGTCCTGTCACCACCGCCTTTATCTTCTAGTGGCCTTCACTGTCCCCTTTTTATGCCACTGACCTTTTCTTACATTAAGTCCCTCCTCCTTCCCTTTTATTGGTCCACTCTGTCTAGTCCCCATTTCCTTTAGCTGCCATTGGCCTTCTCTGTGTCTAGTCGCCGCCTCCTGAATCTCCTATTGGCTGTTCTCTGTTTAATGCCTTTACTTCACCGCTCACTCCATAGCTTTTCTTTTTGCAGACTGCCTAATCTGTTTCCTTAGTTCCCGTTGACCTTTCTCAGTTCCTGTCTGCCTCCCAGTGGTATCTGCAGGGTTCTTTTATGGGTTTTATGGAATTTAATTTGTGTAAAATTGAATGTTGGCAAAATATGATTAGAAGAGTGTCCCTTTAGGGGCGGTGTACATACAGGATGTCCCCGTATCAGATCTGTTTCCAAAGTGCAAACCATATTGTTGAAAATGCCTTTCAAAACCAGAGGCCCAGACTGGGAGCAAAGGTAAATGGCGAAGAAGAGAGCAAACTCTTGTCGCATCGAGGGCCGAATCGAATATTTGTGCTCCCACTCTGCAGCTTTCTGAAGGCTCTGGCGGTTGTACAGGCGCTTGGATGTTAATGGAATGGGATTGTTCTATTGAGGGACACACGCAGAAGTGGAAAACCATAATCGTATTTGAAGGGTTGTATAATTTTTTGGGTGGCGGGGGATTCATTGCATAATGGCGGATGCAGCAGGATTAGTGATGCCATATTTGTGTTTGCGGGCTATTGTGACGGATGGATTCGTACGCTCCTCTCCCTGTCTTCGTGTTTTATCTCGAACTCGACAATCGGTGATGCTAAACCCCTTTTTTCTTATTGTAATAGTTGAGAATTTCGAGAAGAATACGCTTAACTACTACAAGTGTTTTTGTGATTTTTTTTTTTTTTTTTTAGTTTTTCCAGAGCTGGTTATCACAGACTTACATTTATTCATTTAGCAGACGCTTTTCTCAAAAATGACGTACATCTCAGCGAAAATGCAATTTGTGCATTATATTAAGAGAAAGAGACATGGCTACAGATATGTGATTCTTAAGTAGACCTAGTTTGTTACTTTCCCCTTGATGCACCGATGTTCATAGCTCGAGTAGGTGCATAAAACGCAGGCTAGATGAATGCTGATAACCTTCCTACAATTTTTTAGAAGGTACACAAGTATTCGCATACAGTGTCGGAGTAGTGGCTGTGTAAAGGCTTATCCGGGAGTGATCGTGAAGTTACGGTGCATGAACATTTACACCATACATGAGCTGGGGAGATCTTGGGTGATGTGAGTCCAGAAAAGTTGAGTTTTCAGACCCTTCTTGAATGTAGACAGAGATTCAGCAGTTCTGAGTGAGAGGGGGAGGTCATTCCACCACGATGGAGCCAGAAGCGAGAACCTCCGTGCTTTACTTTTTGTACGCGGGAGCACCAAGCGATGGGACGGGGTTTTCGCACTTCAAGCTGGAAAAGTTGAAAGGAGGTTTTTTCATTCATGGCAATGAAAGGCAGAACTCACTATTAAAAGAGGACATATTTATTGGCACTTGCAGTGATGGAAGTAGTTTGTGATTAAGCATTAAATCATTAGCACACGCTTTATCCCTCATTACCCAGAACCAGTGCGGTAAGTGTGAGGAGACAAGTATGAGGAAAGGGAAAGCAGGAAACTGGTCCGCTGGCTCTCTCCTTTCCTCTCTCTCACACACTCACACACACACTCACACAGCAGTCTCATTGCTTCTTGGTGTCAGCAGAACCCCTAATTTACATTTATCCATTTAGCTGATGCTTTTCTCCAAAGCAACTTACAATGTCAAGCAACCAACGGTTATTTACCAGTTTATATAGCTGGAGCAATTTAGGGTAAGTAACTTTACTCAAGGGTACCACACCTAGAGGTGGGAATCAAACCTTTGGGTCTAAAGGCAACAACTCCAACCACTACTCTATCATCTGTCTACTGGATGTTTTTGTAGTGGCCGGATCTATCAGACTTACAGTACACTTGCAGGTCAAAGCCCACTGACTGGATGGATCTGGAGACTTTAGCGGTAGAGGATCCGGCACGGCCAACAGTGAGAGTGTTAGCAAAAACCAGACCTTTGTCACTGGCCCGGCATTCCCCTGACCACATTGTCACCTTTGCCACTGCTGAAACCGCATACATGCTATTTATTTGGTATTTGAGGAGTGACGTGAGCTACAGCCCCTATAAAATATTCATACCAAACCCCAAAACCACAGGTTGCTGCATTCTTAGCGGGCTTCTCAAGTCCACTTTACCATAGTACCCCAAGTCAGAGTGTATATGGAGGCAGAGGAAAAGAGCCGTGTTTTTTGAAAACGGCCTATTTATCTGGATGAGTGGAGCAGGTGTTGAGTCGCAGACTGGTGCTCAGTGACCGGTCCAGTGTGTTCGGTCAAGAAGCTCATTGATCACCGGTTTGATGTGTGGAACTGGCAAACAGTGTCTTTATTTCAAAGTTAAGAGTAAATGGTGATAAAAGTGAGGACTTTGTGAATGGAGTTTTCATCAAGAAGCATAAACCATTATTCCTCATGAGTGTCAATAAAATATAAATGCATGTAAATGATTGTGTACAATTTAAGAGTCCCATCAGGTTGAGCATCATCTGAGCTTGTAAGGGGTAATAATCGTAAATGTCTCTTGCTTAGGTGATGCACCTATCCGTAGTAAAATAGAATTGAACCGATTTGCACAGGCAGGCTTGACCGGGTCCTGCTCTCTGGCGGTTCTGGGGTTCAAGTCCTGCTTGGGCTGCCTTGTGACGGACTGGCATTCCATCCTGGGTGTGTCCCCTCCCTCTCCAGCCTTGTGGTCTGTGTTGCCGGGTTAGGCTCTGGCTCGCCGTGACCCCGCTTGGGACAAGCAGCTTCAGCCAGCTATTTGCACAGCTGGGTAATTTTTACTATATCAGTTCAGGGTAAGTATCTTGATCAAGGATATTACAGTGGGAATGGGGAGGGGGATTTGAACTGGTAACCTTCAAAATATAGTCCATGTCCTTAACCATTAGGCTAATAAATAATGATAACCAAAGAGCAGTGTCCACCCGTTTGTCCGTCCATCATCCATAAGTGCGTATATTATTCAGCCATTGTTCTGCTATTAGGGGGACGCGGTGGCACAGTGGCGCAGTGGGTTGGACCGGGTCCTGCTCTCCGGTGGGTCTGGGGTTCAAGTCCCGCTTGGGGTGCCTTGCGACAGACTGGCGTCCCGTCCTGGGTGTGTCCCCTCCCCCTCCGGCCTTACGCCCTGTGTTGCCGGGTTAGGCTCCGGTCCCCTGCGACCCTGTATGGGACAAGCGGTTCAGATGGTGTGTGTGTGTTCTGCTATTCCCTGTTCCATCCTAGGTTTGTCACACACTCCGATACATGACACACAGGCTCTGTGAGGGTGTTTGCATCCTTTCGGGGGGGTCCACAAGTGTTTACCGGTGAAAGGTTAAGCAATTGCTCTGCTTGGCTGTCAGGAGAACATATCGATCAGCTTCACTAAAGTTTATCTTATTTATGTACGGTTCCCGCATATTGATGAGATTCCATTCTCTCCACAGCGCAGTTCTGTGTTCTGCAGTTTCTTATCTCCAGGTTGTGCAGCGTTTTGCGGTGCAGCCCATCCCCCCCCCCGTGCAGCACTGCATCTGTCAGCCTGGACCAGAATGCGGCGCAGCAGCCCTTAAAGGAGGGAATCCTCACGCTGCTATTTATAGTCGTGTACGTAGGCAACCGAGTGGAAAACTGCAGAACAAGCACCTGGACCGCCCCCCCAGGGGAGGCTTCCAGTGTATCAGCCCCACTGAGCACATCGCTCACAGAGGTGGCTCTTTTGCCCCCCCCACCCCTTCTCGTACCACTCCTGTGCTCACTGATGGGGTCCGCAGCTCCGCAGTCCCCAAGGAGGTGGTCTGCAGCTATTTTTAGAACAGAGACCGCTGAATTATACATTGCTGCACACTACTGCCCAGCAAGCTCATTAACCCCGCACCCTTGGGAAGCACGGAGGGGGTCAGCGGACGACTCTGAGCTTGCGGTGCTCCTTGAATGTCAGCATGAGCACTGGACTGCGATAAAACCAGAAAGCGCCAAACAACACCTAGTCAGCCCCTAACAAGACCAGTCGGCCCACCCGCACACAGCTGCTCCCGGTGTACAGACACGTTCAGCCTCGCTCACATGGACACTGCTGTACATCCATGGTGTCATGTGGAGTGAAGATGCTCTTTATGCCAGCCGTTTGTGCAAAACCCTTCCAGCCTCTTTTAATGACGTGTCCTGTCATTTGCACACTTGCTGGTCTTCGGCCACTCTGGGTGACAATCGATAGATGATACAGTAATAGAATAGCAAACCTGGTCTTTGTGACAGTAGTACTTAGAACACTCACCTTTACATACAAATGACCCAGGTCTGAATACCACCTTTGGTTCTATTACTCTTGATCAAGGTACCTACCCTGAATTCACACACACAGTCTGAAACCACATGTCCTAAGTGGGGTCATGGCAAACCAGAGCCTAACCTGGCAACCCAGGGCACAAGGCTAGGGGGGACACACCCAGCACGGGACACCAGTCCACCGCAAGACACCCTAAGCGGGACTTGAACCCCAGACCTGCCGGAGAGCAGGACTTGGCCAAAGCCACCGCACCACCGCACCACCTCTACCCTAAATTACTATGCTAAAAATTATCCCTATGTATAAATGGGTATAACATTGTAAGCTGCTTTGCAAGAAAGTGTTTAACATTTCAACTGAATAAATGTTTTGTTTGTTTTGAGGTTTCACATATTTTAATAATGATTTATGTGTCATTTAGGAGAAACTGAGTAAATAAAAAAGCAGAGTTTGCAGGGTCTGGAAAAAGAAGAAACGTAGCTATAAATTAAGTTCGGTCAGAAGCTACGAACACGTGGCATCTTTTTTTATTAGATTCTTTTTTAGCAGCTAGAGACATTGTGCAAAGCTGGGAAATATGCGCAGCGCAGACCCCCCAGAGGACACACTCCACCACAGAGCGTGATTCACCGCCCAAGCCATCCTCATTAGGCTCTTTGCAGAGATGCGATTGGCCCGTTGGTGCTCGGTGGTGACACTGTGTTGCTAGGCAACGCAGGGTGGTCAATAATGGGAATATTTTGGTGGCGCTGCAGTAGAAATCCTCTGTTCCATGTGCTGAAATATTAATGGCAGTTTCTTAGTGGGAATACACTCGCCTCCCTTTGTTTGTGCTGGTTTACTGGTCTCATAACTCAAGGTGTTTCTCGCGGTGAAAATGACCATTATTAACAAGTATTAATAAAACTCTGGTCTGCTTCATTATGCGACTCAGCGGTACATCCTGTGCTCCCAAAGAACCGGTCAGTGCGAGGTTAACGCATTCTCGGTGTTACCTTTGTTCGGGTGAAGGCTGAGGGATGACAAATATCGTAGAGCGTTAGAGTGCTGCTTGAATTACTCTTTTTTTTTTTTTTTTTTTTTTTTTGTTTTCTGTCTTTCGTGGATGTCCTTCACACCATTTGTCTTTGTACGAACTTATCACACTGTCCTTCTCTTTTCTCTGAGCATGAATTAATCACCCAAATCCATTGGGACAAATTTGCGCTGGCTGGTTTTCCATAGCATTTCCGTCACGACCGGTCCGTTCCGCAGTCAGACGTACGGCCTTCAGTTTTTAAGGCTTCTTCTCAACTCGTCGTTCAGGTTTTGGTCATAGACGCTAAGTATGTAAATTATATTTTTGGTTTTTTTATTTATTTTTGGAGGTGTGGTGGTGCAGCGGGCTTGGCTGGGTCCTGCTCTCTGGTGGGTCTGGGGTTCGACTCCCGCTTCGGGTGCCTTGTGATGGACTGGCGTTCCATCCTGGGTGTGTCCCCTCCCCCTCCAGCCTTGTGCCCTGTGTTGCCGGGTTAGTCTCCGGCTCGCTGCAACCCCACTTGGGACAAGTGGTTTCAGCCTGTGTGTGTGTGTGTGTGTGTGTATATTTATTTTGTTTGCTGAAGGCCACGGGAACTGTCTGGTTAATGTCTGTGGTACTCGGGAGAACCCCTTCTGCTGGGCCAAGGGTCAAAGGCCAAGCCAGACCTCAAGTGAGGTTAGCGGCAACCCGCAATTCCGGAAGGTTCCTTAAACCGCGGCCGTTCAGCCGTCCGTCACTCTTTGCGCACGTACTTATGTGACAGGGCCTTCTGGAAAGATCTGCAGCAGCGCTCTAAGCAACACGTTGCCTGGCCCGAATCCACTGCTATATAGAGGCGAGGGAGGCTGGTGACGGAAGGCGCAGCATCGATCCCTAGCAGGTTCCCCCACCACCGCCTGCCTCTTTATTTGGCTGTTAAAAAAAAATTCCAGTGTGCGTTTCTCCGGAAGCTCGGAATCCATACCAAAAAAGGGTAAAATTATACGCTGTCTCCATGTCGTCGCCCTGCTGTTGTTACGGGGTTTCACACGACCTACGTGCAGTAATTAAATATTCACTCAGTGGGGTAAAATAGGATTTGTGTGGGGCTGCATGGTGTGTAATTAAGACATCAAAACGCCGCTGATTTGCTGTTCACTCCAGAACTGTGGGATCCACAAGGTAGGACGTGTACTCAGTAACTGACCAGGTAGAGCACCTGCCTCCGCAAAATACTGGATTATGAGACTCAGGGACTGCACACAGTTATTAAAAAAGCATTTAGTCTATTTTTGAAACAGAGTGCCTCCAACGTTTCTTCAGTTATGCATTCGTTCAGTTGTAGGTAGAATCGCAGGTAGTAGAACAGAAAAGTAAAAGACCTGATCCGTCCTACACTCCAGGGAGAGCGATGTCCTGTCCTTCACCAGGGGTCCAAAACCAAAAACCTGTTATTTCTTCATTTGGCCCTGATGTTGTGAAATGTGTTTCCTCTGTCCCTCAGAGCTGCTGAATCCCTCACACATTCAAAAAGCGTCTCAAACCTATCTCTTCCAGAGCCACTTTTCTCCCATCTCCTGACAGCTCTATACATGAGTCCAACACCACCTGCTGTGATTGTCCAGCTCTTTCAATGTCTGCACATCGGAGACAGTTACCTGTAGTCCTCATAAGATCTTACTTTATTGCAATGTCCAGTTGTTGGAGTTTGTGCTCATTGACACTGGAATATAATTTCTGTTTCACTGAAACATTCGAAGGCATTTACTTTCAGTCAGATGCCGTATCGCTTTGTATGTCTACCCCTGCAGTGGTGCAGGTGACGGTGACCTTTGCTGTTTGAAGAAGACCTCTTGGCTTGGTGTGAACTGAGGCCAAACTGGCTTTTGATGAATCATTGATTTTAAGCCCCATTAAATGCAGGTTTTATTCCTGGCAGTGACTTTTATACCCCTTTTTTGGCTCCTTTGATTCTTTGAAGTCGGTGGTAAAAACAACGGACGGGTCCCCTTTGAAAGGAGCGTCTCTCTCTGAGTCATTTGCCGCGCCGCATCTTTAAAAGGGTCCGACGGAAACCACGGCAACACTTAGAAACCCTTCCGAAATTATAAGCCGAAGGAGAAATCTCTATTAGCCCATATTCTGCAGTGCCAACTCTCTTAACGGAGCATATGGCGGAATTAATGACCTGCAACAACTAAGTCTACATAGTCACACTTTTACAGCAATAATGAGAACAAGAAATATAATCCCTGCTTTATCACATAATCTTCTAGGTCATGAAAATCCCTCATTCTAGATCAACAAAATCGCTGGACAGTTATCCCAGTAGCGCGTACAAAACAAAGTGATGGTTCATGCATTTCTTTGACAAGTTATCACAAAGGAGTGGCATAATTTTTACTCATTTTTCTGTCTGATGCATTTTTCCAAAATGACTTATAACGTGAGGTTTATACACTAAGCTACTCACAGTGATTCACCCCTTTGTAGATAAGGGTCACTTCTACTGTGTCAGTTAAGGGTAAGTACCTTGATCAGGACTCCTTCAGCGGGGATGGATTTTGAACCTGGGTCCCACAGCTGCAAGGCCCCAGATCTGAGCAGTACGCCGCCTGTTGCTCCACACAATTCAGTTTGGACAAAAACTACCAGTACAGTCCTTTGTTACATATTATCCAGAAGAAGCAACCAAATAATATTGTATTGTACTTCAACGGGGAATCAAACCCTGGTTCTTTGATTGGATGGTGAGGGTCTGGTTGCTATGTCAACGGTACAAATCCGGCTTATGTAAAAATTACACTTCTGCCTCTTGGGAACGGAAGTGGTTTCTGTTAATCTTCCACTTCCGCCCCAGACAGCCTGCGAGACCCCTCAGCGCTCCCCGCCGGCCCTCTACACACCCTCCGATGCCCCACACTTTGTTTGCCGCTTGGCAGCACGCTGCCTGCGGCCCATGACTCAACCCGTTCCCCTCTACTCTACCCATGGCATGACACTCCCATCAGCCCCTGCTCTGGCCGCCCTCTCATCGCTCTGGCACGCTGGCGACCTGCCCAGCCGGAGGGGCGCTTGCAGTTTTAATGCCCAGGTGTAGCGAGACCTCGCGGCACTGAACCGGCCCGTGTTGAGTGGCAGTTCATGGAACTGGACGGTGTCCCTGTCACACATTCCAACTCGTCTCCTCTTCTATTACATGATGCTGACCTGCCCGTGTTTGTGTGTGTGTGTGTGGGCGGGCACCTTTGTGCTCACAAATGTGTTCTGACACTCTTCCAAGGGCCCAAGGCCACATCGATGGCCTGAAGAAATGCAGCCCTTGTGAGATGTACATCCTAGAAACCAGAGTACCACCTGTCATCTCCATTCTCCTCCACCTACCCATTTACATTGATTCATTTTGCAGAAGCTTTTCTCCAAAGGAACATAAAACCAGCAGATGGAGTAATAAAGGTATAGACAGTTGATTCTCAAAGTACAGTCAGTCAGTACCACTATTTTTGCTGGCAAACATCATCGAGAGAAGTGGGTCTGAAACAGTTTTAAGACCCTTCTTGAATGTTGTGGGATTCAGCAGCTTTGAGGGACAGAGGGTGCTCATTCCATAACACTGGAGTGAAAACTGAGAGCATTTGAGCTCACTGCATGCGGGCCCACTAAGTCAGCAGAGGTGGAGGAGCATAGCAGTCCGGTCGGGGTGTAGCGAGCGATCAGGTCCTGCAGATATCAGGCAGCCGATCCGTCGATGGCTTTCTAGGCTGTAACAAGAGTGTTGAATTTGATGCAGGCAGTTACAGGAAGCCGCTGGAGAGAGATGAGGAAGAGAGATACATGGGAACACGTTAGTAAGTGATACATAACTTATACCGCGATATTCTGTATCAGCTGGAAAGGGTTGATGGTGGAGGAAGACCAGACAAGAGAGAGCTGCTGTAGTCCAGGTGTGATATTAACATGGCCTGGACCAGGATCTCTGTAGAGTCTGTTGTGTGACAAGGACCCATCCTCCGGATGTTATGCAGGAGAACTTCTTAATATTGTGACTTTATGTGATATTATTAGGTTATTCCATCCGTCCATCCATCCATCCATCCCCTTAATCCCATGTTTAATGCAGGGTCTTGGAGGTCCAGCGCCTATCTTGGAAACGCAGGGAACCTCCTCCCCCCCCCCCCCCCCCCCCCATATGATTAACACTCTGAATTTTTTTTGTTCACTCCACAGCATTACCGGGTCACAGCAGCATGGAGACAGAGCGCACACATCCATACACATAAAACAAGGTGAAAAAGTTACAGTATTTCAAAGGTCTGATCATGTAGCTCTGTCTAATAAACCTCAGAAAGGTGTCCAGAATTCCTATGTATTATCATGCAGATCAAATATTAAGAAAGTTAAGAAAGAAAGTTAAACTCTTTGCTCTTCGCATATTTACAGAGGGACCTTTGGATGTCGACCAGAACAGTACAGCAATTTTCTAAGGCCACATTAGAAGGGAAAAGAAATAATGGCAATTCAGCAGGTTCCATAGAGGTTAGGGGATCGAATCCCACCTTGTGCTGTGTCTTTGATCAAGGTACAGGAAAATTACCCTGTGGTGTAAATGAGCAGATCAGTGCAAGTAGATTAACATTGTAAGTCACTTTGGATAAAAGTAAGTGGTAAATAAAATGGGCCGGCTGGTACCCTAGTAGTTGGCGCTGTTGTCTTTGGACCCAGAGGTTGTAGGTTCAAGTCTTATCTCCAGCTATAATAACTGTGATTAATATACTACCCTTAAAATTGGTCCAGTAAAAGTCACTTGGCTGTATAAATGGCTAAATAAACAGCTTTATACTGTAAGTCACTTTAGAGAAACTTATCAGCTAAAAGTAATGTAAATAAAAAAATGGAGGCATAGGAAGACAAGGCCTTAGATGCTGCGGTTCCGCCGGGCAGCTTTCCGGCTTTGCGAGTCAAACTCGTCGAGACATTAGAGGATGTATTTAGGTCAGCTTTGCGGGTGCCCCCCCTCCCCCCAAGTGAGGTTCGGGACCGAGACGCGACAACAGGAGTCGGCACGCAAGTCCCTTTTCACCCCTTGGTCTGATAATTGCTTTAAGGCCACTTATCTGATACATCTGTCATTGTCCTCGATCACTGTGGACATCCAGGACATTATTGATTAAACTCCTTATTTATTTACAGGTATTGATCACTGGCGCTGTGTATGGATTCCCAGATTGGGAGCTGTATATAGGGAGCCAAAAATAACTAAACAAAGTGGAATAAATACTCCAGGCTTATTTCCAAACGTGTGGGCGCATGTGTTTTTTATTTTTTTTAATCACAGCCGCTCGGCCGAGCGCTATCGCTCTGTCCCCTATGCCGGCGCCGGTGCCAACCGTGTCCTGCTGTTGCCGTGAATCACTGCCTTCTTGTGTCAATTGTGCGGCCGTTTTGTTTCCAGGAACCCGACCGTTGCGTTCCAGTATGTCCAGATCTTTGTCTTCTCAGCTGGGACATGCAACTGGAGATGGACAGAGTGTCCACTTGTGTCTAGTTCAGAAAATCACCTCCATAAGTAGTGTGGTAATGGGGAAAGATGTATTCCGTCTTTTACACTCTCTCATTATCTGTTTTAGCAGATAATTCCAAGGGATTTTTTTTCTTTTTGGTTTTGAACTAGTCTCACACAGCAAACAGTGCAACTTAATGCACTGAAAACACAAGAAATAAATATTTATTCTCACCATCATACAGGGGGTGTGGTGGCGCAGTGGGTTGGACCGGGTCCTGCTCTCCGGTGGGTCTGGGGTTCAAGTCCCGCTTGGGGTGCCTTGCGACGGGCTGGCGTCCCGTCCTGGGTGTGTCTCCTCCCCTTCTGGCCTTACGCCCTGTGTTACCGGGTAGGCTCTGGTTCCCCGTGACCCTGTATGGGACAAGTGGTTTGGAAAATGTGTGTGTGTCACCATCACAATCCACCCATCCCAGGCAAGGTCAAGGTGGTCCAGAATCTATCCTGGATGTGTGACAGGGCAGACCTTGAACAGGATGCCAATCCACTGCTGGGCAACAACAAACACACATGATGGGAAATTTTGAGTCACAAACCATATACACAGCTTTAGAGTGTGGGAGGAAACAAGAGCACCTGGAGTAAACCTGCACAAGCACAGGGAGAACATGCAAACTCCACACAGAGCCAGATTTGAACCCACATCCAAGCATGCAGCCCAGGTGCTGCGAGGATATTCCCTGTGCCACTGTGCTGCCCTGAAAAACACCTGTTCATGTCAGTCCTGTCCTAAAGGTGGACCTTGGTCAACATCTCCTCGTGTCCCATGACATGTGGAGCTAAAACAGAGGAACTGGACTGCTTGTCCTCAGATCCCGAGTTACAAACAACAACCAGTTTATCACTCGGTGCAGCTCAGTCTCGCACCCTGCTCCCTTGCTCTTTCTATCATGGTAACTGTGGCCTGTCTCTTCAAATGGTCGGCCCTGTGCTTGTTGGGTGCGTGGGCTGGGGGGGGGGGGGTCGCGGCCAGGTAGGTGACCTCTGATTTCGATTGCTTTCTCTTCAAATCTGAAAATAAATAGTATTTTTTGAATATAATAAGAAAATGTATTGCTTTATATATAAACAATAGAAGGAGTATAGCCTGGGTTCCCTCACTGGGACTGTGCGTAAGAGTATTAACACTTCCTGCATATTTTCACACTTCTTTAAACAATTCATTTCTTTTTTAACAACTGTAGCTTTTATAAATTTGTAGCATGTGTTTAATAACTCCTGTGTAATTTTGTAGGACTAAGTATGGCATTTTTTAAGTGGTTCATTGTTACGGATGGATCTCAGCGTTTCGTGTGGAGGGCTATTTATAAAAAATGTAATTTAATATGCACCATCTGGTGTGAATAATTTAAAAGATTTTTCTTTCAAAGGAGCAGATTTGATGTCAGTGTGATTTCAGAAAGCGGTTTATCTCTCACATTTATTCGACAATTAGTAGCATTTGTCAAATCAGTAATTACTGGTGTCCTGGTAAATGCAGTTTTATACTGTGAATATGGTAAAGGTACATTTATAAAGACTCAATGGAAAGGTCCTCAGTCTTAGTCCATAAGGGCAAAGGAAGTGTACTGTTTAGTGTTACCCTCAGTCTGTCCGAAGTACATGGGTTTGAATCCCACCTCCTGTAGTACCCTTGATCGAGCTCCTTACCCTGATTTGATGCAGTAAAACTCGCTCTGCTGAATAAACTTGTCAGTCAGTGCGGGAAGCATTTTGTAAGTCACCTGGAGAAAAAAAAAAGCGTCGATCATATACAGTAAATGAATGTAAATGTACACGTGTGGGAAGAGTACAGTGCTGTAAAGACGGTAAGCAGCTAAAGGTGATGATAAAATTGATAGAATGACTGAGTGGGAGACAGACAGAGAGAGAGAGAGCAAAGCGGAATGTTACGTGTCTTTGTCGCAATGAAGGATTGTCATCTCTGAGTGAGTACAGACTGAGGGACTGGAACTGAGAACAGAGTGAAACTGCTCCACCTGTGCGCTGTTCAACTGGCCGCACTTTTTTTTTCCTGCTCTTTGCGGGGAAAATCCTGCCTCTGGCGAACAATAATAGTAAATCGTACTGAGCGGCGCAGGAAGGCGTGGAGACCCCCCGTGGCTGCTGTTCCCCCCCCCCCTCTGCGGGCGTGTTCTCCGCGCGCGGGGATCTCTCACGCGCCGCACACCTCGCCCCCCTCTCTCTCCGCGCAGCAGCACAATTACGCGCCGAGGAGAGAAAAGAGGAGAGTCGCGCGCCGGAGACGCACTTGAAGCTGAGGCGCGAGGAGGAGAGCGCGCGCGCCCGCGCACACTATTCCGCGGCGTTTCAGGGGAGGCGGAGCGGCTGGCGGGTTCGAGTTCGGGGAAGACGGGACGGGTCAGCTAGGACGAGAGCGGACTATAAGGGGGTCGGAGCCCCGATGTGGATCGCGTCCCGAGCGGAGAGGACATGGGAGCTGCGGGGGGTCCTCGCTGAATCCGCGCTCGGCTGCTGACGGCGCACGCGGGAGCACCGGGCGCCGCGCGCCGACATGGTCCAGAACGTCATTCTCGTGTTTTTCCGCAGGAGGCTGAGCCAGAGGCCGGGGGTCGAGGAGCTCGAGAGCCGCAACATCCTCAAACGTGAGTGGCGCGCGCCTGCACCATGGTATCTGCGCGGCTCTTCACCACATTTTCCGAACCTGTAGGGATCATAATTATACTAGCATTCACGCGGATCTAGTTTTACCATGGTACCTGTGGGCATGCACTAAAGTGATCGTATCTGTACACCTTCTTACTATAGTATAATACTGCATGTACAGGTATTCACTGTTGTATTCATACAGCTCTCTATGGTATTTATACAAGTGTTATTTCATACACAGTATTCGCACAGGTAAATCCTTCCCCATGATCACCTCCTACAGCAGGTGTATTTCCTCCTGTCTGTAATCATATATCATGACTCCCCCACACTGCTTTATACTTTTACAGTTTGGAAGAAATTGATTCTATTGCTGTTGCCCCGGAGTTTGTGCTCAGTGAAAGTAAATAGAGGAGACCCGTCTAGAAATAGGTGAATTTATTATCACTGCGACCCCATGATTCAATAGAGAAGTTATTACTGAATGTATGAATTTAAGAAGCTGAGTGACTCATTGCGACTTATATAGGGATATAGTAAATACAGCAAATAATTTGAAGGCATAAAAAATGCTTCAATATATCTGAAATGTGTTAAAATGATTAATTGCAAATGTTTTTGAAAGTTTTAATAGTTACATGTGCAAAATATTCAGATTTCACTTAAACAGAATCCACAATTTGCATTGGCGACTGTTAATTCTAAAATTTATTTTAGTAAACGGGACATAAAATAAGTCCACGAAGAAACTAATGTGATGTTTTATAAATGTGGGGTATAATTTTTATATGTAATTGTTTTTTTTTTTTTCCATCAAATACTGTATATGAGGCCACACTTAACATGTGTCAATGAAGGGATTTCATTTACTCTGATAATGAAACCTGAGCCACTTATCCAAGATGTGTGCTGTATTGTGTAGAAACCCCCCTAAGGGTGCTGTGATATGGATATGGATCGGCGCGCTAACACATGCTCCAACACTTCACACATTTACCATGCTCAGGGGTGGTATCCGTTACATCCTTCTTCAGTGGACTCCATTGTCCAGCGTCTGGCTTATTAAACCCCCAGTCCACCATTCGAGGTAAATGCCTTCTAAACGGAGAAACAAACCCAGTAAAAACACGCTTCTGGGGTCATGTGGCCCATCAATCCCATGTGCCTAATGTGGCCCCGGCGCCTCCTGATTCAGAGCAATTGTCACTTAACTGCGCCGCCACGTCAGCCCCCTCCCTGGCGAGGCACGTGTAACACGGAGAACTGGAACCCACACTTCAGCTGCTCTGGCGGCAACACCGAGCGCAGAGCCAAAGGAATGGCGAACAGCAGCAACCTGCATCGTAGGAGTGAGTGACATCAGGCGACAGCAGGGCTGGAGCAGCATCCTCTGCGGAGGACGCTAATTACACGACGACAGCAGCCGTCGTTCAGGGCTGTGAACCCCATGCCGCTGCACTTCTGGAGGGCGCGGAGTTTTCACTTGTGCTCGGAGGAAAATGTAGAGCGGCAAAGTATACAAGAGTGACGGCTTTCCTTGGAAATCCTCTGTCACCCCCGTAGGGGGACGCTTTCGATAGTGTTACCCAGAAGGGGTTCGAAAACGAGTCAAACCTCGTGGCCAGAAATCAGACTGGATCCCCAGATCCGATCGCAACGTGCCCTGGGGTCCGTCTGCGATACGGGGCCAGAGGTGCTCCAGATATCACAGCTGCAACTGCAGACCAGCAAAGACTTATGGGTAATTTAAGGCACTGCATTTGCCCGGTCGTGTACATTTATCACTGTAGCAGAAGCTTTTCTTCGAAGCGACTTGAAACGATTATTAACTAGGATATCGCTGACTTGAAGTGTGAGATGTACTGCAGTAAACTCCCTAGTTATTCACATATCTGTACAACAGAGCAGTGTAACACACACATACACAAACACACACACTGTTGCCATCAAAAGCTAATTTGTTCAGCAGGGGTCAAACCGTGATTCAGGGTCATCTAAAGGATTCATCCGGTGTCGCTAAAGCTATGGTTTCATGGCTTTATTTACAATGATTTATTAATGTGATGCTTGTCTCCAATGCAACTTACACTGATTTACCCTTTAACACACACACATTGGCTGAAGCCACTTGTCCTGAGCAGGGTTGCTGCAAGCCAGAGCCTAACCCAGCAACACAGGGCGCAAGGCTGGAGGGGGAGGGGACACACCCAGGGCAGGACGTCAGTCCATCACAAGGCACCCCAAGCAGGATTCGAACCCCAGACCCGCCAGAGAGCAGGACCCAACCAAACCCGCTGCACCGCTGCACCACCTTGCCCCCTAGCCTTTAACACACTTGGGCAATTTTTACTGTTTTAGGGTTAGTGCCTTGATCAAGGGTACTACAGCAGGAGATGGGATTCCAACCTGCTTCTTTCGAGGCCAAAGGCAGTGGCTCTAACCGCGAAGCCACCTGCTGGCCACTAGCTGCTACAGTCTGTTTAAGCTCCTCACACAATTTGTAGACTGTGCACAGATACGGTGAGTGGCCATTGGTCCCCCTGAGGTGAATGACACACAAAGTGGACAAGGATGATAAAGGAAATTGGATCATGCAATAATGCATCTGTCACAATTCAGCGCTGTAGTATCTGGTCCCGTAATGGGGATCGCATCACGTAACGGGTCTCGTTTCTAGGGTTAATGTCGGGAGGGCCTAGGTCACAGTGGGCCACCGAACCCATGTGTCCCGCACTCTTTGCACCGCTTCGGGGACACATAGTGACCTTCGGCTCTGAGCCGCATGTTTCCTGTCTGTTCGTGCCCCTTCCTGGACGCTTTTGTTGACGTGTGACTTTGTGTCCCGTGTGTCGCAGAGCGCAACGACCAAACGGAGCAGGAGGAGCGGCGGGAAATTAAACAGCGGCTCAATCGAAAGGTTTGTAGGCCGCAGGAATCCCATCAGCCCCTAATCTTCTCCGTCCCTCCTCTACCCCCGCACTAAATCCCCGATGGACGCGCACACATGCGTGCCCACACACAGAGAACAACAAAATCAACCAGCAAAGCCGCTCTGACACTGGCGCCGGTGGAGAAAGCAGCGAAAGGCCCTCCGCGGTTGACTGTGGGATGCTGACCGCAGGAAGCAGGTGGCTCACGTATCGAAACGGGATGACGCCGCGTTCCCACTAAGCCGCAGAGGTGCGTGCGAGTAGGCCGACCGGATTATCTCAACCACTTAGGGGAAGCTGAGTATCGGTGACACGCTCCTCACAGGCTGAGGCCTTGAGTCTGATCCAGGAGATCAGCGAGCAGGGAGATGATATTAAATATGAGGTGGATTTGTTATGGGGGCAGAAGTACTGAAGAATTATGGATCGCTACCAGTTCAGTGTGAGCCAAGCAGACATGTAACGAGAACAGCCTGAGAGGTGCACGTTTGAGCGTTAGATGCTCCAGGTGAGGTGAGGGGAAGAGGTAACATGGTCATGGTCATGGTCATTGCTTTTCTGAGCTTCCATTTATTCTGTACATCGACAGACAAGGAGCTTCGGACGCAGACCCGAGATGACGGACATGCAGCTTGTTGCTGGTTCACGTCCCTCCGGTAGCTACCTATAGAAGTGACATTCCGGAAAATGCAAATACATAGGCAATCATAGCAAATGGGGTTGGATTTATTTATGGAGCTGTCAGGAGATCGGGAGAGAAGTGGCTCCGAAAGATATGGGTTTGAGACCCTTCTGGAATGTTTCAGGTTTCAGGTTTGGACCCTCGTGAGTGAGTCCACCAAGTGGCCAGAGGTGAAGGAGCACAGTGCTTTTCCAGGTTGTTCACCTCATGAAGTCTGGGAGAGCGATAGATCAGCTGTCAGTGCAGTGATGCCGTGGCAACGGTAAACAATGAGAGCTCGCTGCCACGACGTGTTCGCACTGCACATGGGATGATGGCAGAGCTGGTCGATGGAGACACATAACCCCTCCGCTGTCGGAAATACATAATTCCACCCCCACCCCCTCGTTTGCATTTCACTGGAAGCCGGGACCAAGCGTCCGTCCCACATCCTCCAGCTGAGAATCCTCCTCTCTGTCTCCGCAGCTCAATCAGCGCCCCACAGTGGACGAGCTGCGCGACAGGAAGATCCTCATCCGCTTCAGCGACTACGTCGAGGTGGCCAAAGCTCAGGATTACGACCGGCGTGCCGACAAGCCCTGGACGCGGCTCTCGGCAGCTGACAAGGTACAGCCTACAGTAAATCACGCACACACCTGCACGCACACATACGCTCCGTGCGCGCTCCACACGCCACGCATGGCCTTGTGACGAGCACTGCCCGGTACCACCACCTGTACCTACAGTATGACCGTAATCAGAGCGAGGCATGATGGGAAAGACACATGGGGGGGGAAACACAGCTCTGGGACAGGATGGTAAAACACTGTGTTTGCATTTTCCGTGCAGGCGGCGATACGGAAAGAGCTCAATGAATTCAAAAGCAACGAGATGGAGGTTCACGCATCGAGCAAACACCTGACAAGGTCAGCGATGTGTGTGTGTGTCTTCATACACATATCTATATGTATATATAAACCTGTTCAATTTATACCTTTACAATTTACATTAATATCGGTCAATGTCTTTATTTACAAACGTTTCTGCTCACATGAGGTCGTGCAATCCCACGTTAGATGCCTCTGGCGCTAAGCATTGTGGGAATTATCGTCGCGTTAGTCCCTATGTTCCCTCAAGGTGGTGCCTTGTGCTGAGCGCTGTGCTTATTCACTGTTAAAAATCAAACAAATTATTGAGATTGTTAAAAAACAGCCTGCGTCCTTTGCTTGGCTAGTCACCTTCTTGCAGTTTTTTAATTACCTAACTAGTTAATTTGAGTGTTTCTTATGTTTAGAATAATTTGTGATAAAATAATTAGTAAAATTATAGATTACATATATAATTATTTAAATATACACATATACACACACACACACACACACACATTTTCAGAACCGCTTCTCCCATACGGGGTTGCGGGGAACCGGAGCCTAACCCGGCAACACAGGGCGTAAGGCCGGAGGGGGAGGGGACACACCCAGGACGGGACACCAGTCCGTCGCAAGGCACCCCAAGCGGGACTCGAACCCCAGACCCACTGGAGAGCAGGACCCGGTCCAACCCACTGCGCCACCGCACCCCCCTTTATACACATATATAAATTATATATTATAAATAGTAAATTATGAAATAAGTAATCTTTTATTTTATGAGTCATCTTATATTTGTGTTTAATATTATTACCTTACCCTTAACCATACATATACTACCTACATTAATACATGCAGTTTATATGTACATACATGTATATACAGCACTGTATTTTATTATAATATTTGTAATTGTTTAATAACACTTGTCTGCAATTTGGATAACTGGTCTGGACACATCGAAACAATATTTCTTATTGTGTTTGGATCCTGCTTGGAATGAGTTAACGTTTCACCCGTAAGAAATAATGGAATGTGAGTTTTTGCCGAACGAGCTGATTTTGTGGAACGAGTCGGGTTTGTAGCCCGAGGATCGTGCGTACTTGTCATTGTCCGCACATCTGGGGGGAAGCTGGACACCTTGCGCTGGACGTAGTCAAGGTGAGAGTCGATACGTGTGCGGTCGGTGATATTTTTAGTAACGCCAGAGTCAGGAATAAAGGAGACAAGAGCGCTGGGCTAAAATTAACAGGGTGTCTCCCCCCCAAGGGGTCTGAAATCTGGGCGTCGCTCTGACCTTGCCAAAGATAACAAATGCGCCGCACCTGAATTAGCCCACGTTTCGCTTACTTTGCACGGCCTACCTGTTTGCTGTGCGGCCCACGGTGTCCAAGAATAGCCCAGAGATTAATGAAGTCCTCCGAACGGAGGGCTGTGACGTCGTCTCTCGGGCCGGACCCCACACCCCCCGACCCCCCACTCCGCCCCGCTTACTGACACCCCTCGCTCTTGTGCCGCAGGTTCCACAGGCCGTAGCAGCGTTTCTTCCGTGAAGAGTTGCTCGATCCGGGTCCTGCCGGCGAAGACCTCGAGGGGGATTCTTCCGGGAGCCCCGCCCTCGGTCCGTGGGTGTCCTGATATTTGGGCGCAGTGAACCTCGGAGGCTATGTCTCCACGTTGGGGGTGCCGCCCGGCAGGAAGTGGCGCCGCCGGGAGCCGGACAACCTGCTCAGACAGAGGTCTCCGGAAATTTCCGAGGAGTGCTCGGCAGAGGTCCTGGTTGCTCTTTGTTTCCAGGACCATTTTTTCTACGGACTCTTTTGGAAAAAAAATCAGAAAGAAAGACTGTCTTTGCATATCTGGGGAAGGGAGGTGGGAGGGAGGGTGGCGGGGGTTCGTGCATGTTGACCGGCTTTACCTTTCCTACCACGTAAGCGTCTGTCCTCGCGCCAGCATTGTGGACTCACTGCTCTCGTACTGATTTCCTATCACTGTATAGATGTCAGTCTTAACAGAACTCCATGTGTGAACACGAGGAAGGTCCCTTTGTAAACACTATTTATTGTGTGCACAATACAAGTTTTTGGATTTTTAGAAAATAGCCAGCTGCTTCTGATTCTTTTGGGTGGGTTGGTGGGTGGCTGGGCAGGAGGCGGGTGGGCGGAGGGCGGGCGCTTTGTCGTGGCTGAATGCTCAAGGGCGCCGAAGCAGTGGCAGAGATCGGCGTGGGCAGGATCTGTCAAAACGCTCCTGGGGGGGGAGAGGCCGAACTCGGAGGACAGGAAGGAAGCCCATTCACACCGAACGATCGCCACTCGGCGCTCGACTCGACGGCGCGTCATATTTACTCACTTATTCACAGTTCTTTAAAAAATAAACTTTCATATCAGCCATCGACAGGAATATGATGCTGATGGTATGACATGATATTCAGCGATGAACTGGCGACTCGCCCGGGGTGAGCCCTGCATCACTAGATGTAAATGGCGGAAAAAATGAAGTTGTCCCAGAATGCATTTATCTGACATGTTTCTCAAAGCTACATGTACCGATTCACTCATTTATACAGCAGGGTAATTTTTACTGCATCGTATCATGCTAAGTACCTTGATCGAAGACACTAGCAGGAGTGGGGTTTGAACCACGGTCCTTTGAATGCGAAGTGGAAGATCTAAATCACTTTGCCGCCCGCTGCCCCAAACTGACCTTTGTCACCATGGCCTACGATGGACACTAGAAGAGGAGCACGACCAGTAGGTGGCGTAGTGGTTGGAACTAGTGGGCGGCTCGGTGGCTCCTGTCTCACAGCACCTGGGGGATGTGAGAGGACGTGGGTTCCATCCCCGCTCAGCCTGTGTGGAGTTTACATGTTCTCCCCTTGTCTGTGTGGATCTTCTCTGGGTGCTCTGGTTTCCTCCCACAGTCCAAAGACATGCTGTTCAGGTTCTCCCATAGTGTGTGAGTGACAGAGAGAGTGTGTGTGTTCCACTGATGTATGGATGAGTGACCCAGTGTAAGTAGTGTATCCAGCAGTGTAAGTCACCGCGGTGAGTAAGGTGTATCGGCTGATAACACTACATAGAGTTCATTGGAAGCTGCTTTGCAGAAAAGTGTCTGCTAAATAAATAAATGTAACCTATTGCCTAGAAATCAAAGGAGCTGGGTATGGATCTCCGTCTGTGCTGTCGTACCCATGATCAAGGTACTTACCCTGAAGTGACACAGTAAAAATTACCCTGCTGTAAAAATGGGTAAATCCCTGTTAGTAGCTTCACACCTTCAGTTGCTTTGGAGAAAAGCAGCAGATAATTGAGAAAACAGTAAGGATAATAAGCTGTGGGAGTCGACTCATGTCAGTATCAATGCAGCTGGATTTCCCTTCTTGCTCCAGCGTGAAACAGTCCTTTTGTTAAGGTGGAAGGACCCGGGAGGCGGGACGGCGCTTTGGCACCGGCGGCACCGTTACATAAGCTGCCGTGGCTCTCGATCCTCCCCGAAACGCAGCGTGGGCGTCACGGAGAGCTCATCCCACACGCCCTCCAGGCTTCTTGTGAGCGGCGCTCGCAGGCCGGGGTGCGCCTCCGTGCGCCTGTGCGCCTGCACGCCTCTGCGGGGTTCACCGGGACCACGTATCCACCACGTGCGCCGTTAGTTCGAACGGTCAGATGACGTAAAACCAGAACCCCACCCGCAGATCCACAGACAAACTGTAGCAAAGTGATTTTTACTACAAGCACAGAGGCTGTAGTGTTATACTGTAAGAATATTAATCTAAAAAGGAGGCCCAGTTAGCGCTCTTGCCAACTGACTATGTGTCCTGAATATAGGCCTACCGGTTCAGCGCCCGGAAGAACCTGCTAGAGGCTGTGGCAGCCTTTATTGGCTGATTTGTATTATCTTATCTCACTCTCACACACACACACACACAATTCTATAACCACTTGTCCCGAGCAGGTCCTTGGTGAGCCGAAGCCTCACCCAGCAGCACAGGACACAAGGCTGGAGGGGGGGAGGGTCACACCCAGGACAGGACACCAGTCCGTCACAAGGCACCCCAAGTGGGACTCGAACCCCAGACCCGCCAGAGAGCGGGACCCGGCCAAACCCACTGCACCACCACACCCCCCATATTATATAATATTATATTATATTAGGGGGTGCGGTGGCGCAGTGGGTTGGGCCACAGTCCTCCTCTTCAGTGGGTCTGGGGTTCGAGTCCCGCTTGGGGTGCCTTGCGACGGGTCCCGTCCTGGGTGTGTCCCCTCCCCCTCCAGCCTTACGCCCTGAGTTGCCAGGTTAGGCTCCAGTTCCCCATGACCCCGTATGGGACAAGCGGTTCTGAAAATGTGTGTGTGTGTATATTATATTATATTATTAATTTGTCCAAAGTGATGTAATGTTATTATTTATTAATTTATCTGACACTTTTTGCCAAGGTGACTTACTATGTTAGGTTTGGATACTGAGATACAGTGATTTACCATGTTACACAACATGCAAATTCCAGCATAACGAGTATTATCAAACTTTACTATAAATACCAAAATCCTGTCATGAGGTCTAATCAGAAGCTGAGCCACACAGCTCCCTTTTTGTTTACCGCTTTTACGATTAATAATTCATCTATCTCACACTTTCCTCCTAAGCAGCTCGCAGCACTGAGGTACTTACACTGGTTTACTCATTTTGACAATACGGTTATTTTTGCTGGATCGATTTGGGGTGAATAGCTCGATCAAGGGGTATTATAGCAGGATGGGGATTTGAACCTGAGACATTCGTGTGCAAGATGACAGTTCTAACCACCACACCACTCTCCACCACACTTTGAAAGGAAGTATGCCCTTTACTGCAGTATGTTTAACGCTGTAAGTTACCATGGATACAGGAGTCGGCTAAATACTAGTCAAAAATCACAGTAATTCGTTTCAGACGGAAGCGTCTGCCAAATGAATCAATTTTCAATGTGAAAGTGAGTATCGGAGGAGAGTATGACAGCGAAGTTACATCTCTGCACCGTGTTCATTCCCAAATCGTGGTAAAACTAAATTACACAATGGCTGGGGCAGAGAAGTTAATTTTGTTCAGTTTTGGGCTTGATTATTTTTTTTAATAAATTCATTTCTAGTGTTCACAAGGTTCAAAGGATCCCTTCTGGTGTTCCAAATAGACAAATGTCACTTTGCGTGCGCCTTTTCGGAGTGCCTAAGCAACGCGGTAAACCACGGGCCACGTCTCTATGGTGTACTATGGAGGTGTCTTCATCATGGCTGGTGGTGGTTGGGGTTTAGGGACCATGGAGACTGTGATCATGTGATCTGGTTACTGGAGGTGTTGGGGAAAGGGCTGGATGTTCGCCTGTGTCTTATGTGTGTGTGTGTGTGTGTGTGCAGCGTCCAGAAAGGCACAGAAACACGCAGGCCCCTACATGGCTCCGGAGGTGTGTTTTAATGAGGACAGGTCAGGTGTTGCAGGTGCGATGGTGGGGTGAGGCGAGGTAACTTGCGTCATCTCCGTCCCCCGACACACACACATCGGCATCTGTTCCACGGGGAAGCATCAGCGAGTCTCTTTTTCCGCTGCCACCCTCTGGGCTGCGATTCGTGCGGTGACAGGAGATGAAGGATTATTAGAAAGTAGGTCATCAATTTACAGCAAGATTTCCAAAAAAATCGCTCGAGGCGAGATTATTGCCGCTTTCTTCTCAGCGAGACGGCGCAGCGAGGAGTTACAAAAACGAGGGCTGTGCGATTATTCAGGCCGCAAACGCAGCCGCCGTCAAAAATAGACGCCGACGATTGACGTGGAACCTCAACTTTGCTCAGTGGTTAAGGAACTGGACCATCGGGGGTGGGGGGGTGGGTTAAACTCCCAGGTGGGGCTCTGCTTTTGTACCTTCGAGGATGGTATTTAAGTTGAGTTATTTTAGCTCTGATGACTGAATTTGAAAAACGATCAAGCCATGTGAGTCATGAAATGACCTCATCCTTGGCTCCTGACTCCCGATGAGCCCTGTTTTTATCCCCACTTTATTAACGTATTTACAAATTAATTAAAGTAATTAATAATTTAATAATTAAATGAACGTTCTGTGCGGATACATTCTTTATATTTAATACATTGAAAAATACATTAGAATTTTATAGATGAATGGATTTATAATGATTCAGTGCTTATAAAATAAGAAAAAAAAAATTACAGAATATAGACTTCTGCATGAAAATAGTGTTTTTTTAACAGTGTATGCATAATAAAATACCATTTTGGCACTTTCGGAACAACAAAGCTCTATATCATTCTATACATTCCTTAAGCGGATCTAGGGAATGTGGTAAGGGTTATAAAATTAAAATGATATTGCTCAGCTCATCCCTGTACTATAAGTTGCCGTGGAGGGAGACACACGCTGTCCGAAACCGCTTGTCCCGAGCGGGGTCGCGGCAAACCGGAGCCTAACCCGGCAACACGGGGCGCAAGGCTGGAGGGGGAGGGGACACACCGAGGACAGGACGCCCATCTGTCACAAGGCACCCCGAACAGGACTTGAACCCCAGACCCACCACAGAGTGGGACCCAGCCAAGCCTGCTGCACCACCACACCTCCACATCCCCCCTCATCTATACAGTATATGTTTATATACACTTTTATTATAGTTAACATGTACTAGTGTAGTGGTGAGATTGAACGAAGTGCCTTATGGGAAAAAAGCTCTTTCCACCAAGTGGAATCACTTTACCCTGGTACTGGATCTACTCTCACCCTAGTGAAATACCCGTGAGCCTCCTGCACGTGACACGGTTCAACACAGATGATGGGGCTCTACATGTTAGTGATGCTGTCGTGTTTGTTTTCGGAGATCCGTGTTTCGTTTCGGGTTGTTGGCCGAGTAGTCGGAAGATATTGTTTCTGTCGGGCAAACGTGCAGATGATCAGAGAGGAGTGTGTGAGAACTGTGCATGAAACACACCTTTTGAGAGTGAGGCATGTGACAGGTGCATCCGCCCAGAGTCTGTCCCATTAGTATTGGGTGTGAGACAGGGTACACCCTGGATGGGACCCCAGTTCATCACAGGGCAGTCACACACACACACACACACACACACACACTGCAGACCATTTAGAGTCACCAGTTGACCTAAAACACATGTCTTTGGATAGTGGGAGGAAACCAGAGTACCTGGAGGAAACCCATACAAATACAGAGAGGGCATGCAAACTGTACATGCGCTGGGCCCAACTTTTAAGCCTACAGCCCAGGAGCTGTGAGGCACCAGCACTACCCGCTGTTCTACCCTGCTTTGCAGTTATAATAGCTGAATTTCCACACAGGGTTATTTCAGGTGCCTCCTACCAGACTGTAAGTACTTACTGAAAGTGACGACTCCTCACCACAGTTCACAACCTGTAATTAACTACGCCTCAGGTCCCAAGGGGGCTGTGCTGCAAGGGCCTAAAGACAGCGCTGCCACCGAAGGCCGCCGAGTCTCGGCGGGGTCTGTACAGACACGTCCGTCAAGGCCCAGCATCCTCCGCTTCTCAACTCTGCAGCCCTTCAGCATCCCAGGGCTCCGCTGCTGCTGATGCGTGTGTGTGTGTGAGAGTGTGTGTGTGCGTGTGTCTGTGGGTTGGGGAAACAAGAGGAAAAGAACAAAATTGCCTGCCTGTTGTGCCTGGCGAACCGTAACAGCTAAGAGGCAAGGATTTGAACCCTGGATCAGTTCGCCTTCGGTGTTCAGCTTCCTGTGTACTTTATTTATTCGCCCTCACTAGTGTGCATATGAGCAGAAAAACATTACTTGTGCAAAATGTTTTCATCTCTCTGTTATTCAGGACTCAGCTCTCACTATTTACACGACTGTACAGACCTGGATATTTAACCACCTCTTAGACTTCTGTCTCTAAACTATTAAAGGTAACAAAAGAAAAAAAAACAAAATTTGAATTTATCATTTATTTTTATGTAATTATTTAGGATAACAAATATGTGAACATCAGATATTCAAAGAACTCAAATTTATACTTAATAAATAATTTATAATTAGACAATTTATACTTTAGACGTCTGAAAACTAAACATTTTCCAGATGGAAGTTGGTTAAGGGAACAAACAAATAAAGACTATTTACTGTGTGGAGCGACAGTTTGTTTAAAGAAACCTCACCTTTGAAGCTACAACATTTCAAAGACCCCGGTGCTGATGCCTCATACCATGTTTACATCATGTATAAGGCAGCAGACCTTCAGTTTCGTAATAAAACTGTTTATTATTAAGCAAGGTTTCAACATTATTTTTCCAAGATTTATTTTTGAATTTTTGAAGGAAAATTTGGAGTCCACAAATTTATTCAACCCCAGTTTCACCAATTCTACAACTGGTCCTGTTAATATATCCTAATGTTAAATATCCTCATATCCTAATACTCTGCATATGAATTGGCACTGAAGAAACCTAAATAAGGCTACATAGTACATCTGTATTTTATGTAGATTTGTGCGTAACCCTATCAGGCCAAATATTTAAAAACGAAATCTCTCGTAAAGAGAAATGTGATAAATTCTATTGTAGTTTCTGAGTTATGGAAATGAATGAGGAATTAAATGGCATGTAAAGCAGTTTAAAAGCCCGTTTCCCCGTTTAAAGATTTGTCCTTTTCCCATTTCCATATTTTGCTTATTTTCAAAAAAAAAAAAAAGAAAAAAGTAAAAACTCAAGGTGTTCAGAAGGACAGAGGATAGAAAAGGGTGCTCTTTGTTCCAACACGGGCATTGGAAATAAAGACACGAACTATAGCGCCCCCTCGTGGCCAGAGGAGGCGTTGCAGCGCGCTGTGCGTTTTTCTCCATCTCTGCGACTGCAGCCCTGTTTCTCGACACTGCACTTTGGCAGCTCTGAACTCACAATGGCAATAAAACGCATTTCTGAAGACTTTGCATTTAAACACGCTAATAGGACTCAGTAAACAGTCATTTCCACCCCGTTTCTAGTTACAGTTTAACAACAGCGTGACTCTGGGTTGTACAAGTGTTGAGTGGAACTCACAGTGACATCCATCCATGTAGCAGATGCCTTTCTTCTAAATAATGCACAAATCACACACACATCGTCTGAAAGTGCTTCTCCCAACTGGGGTCGCGGCAAACCGGAGCCTAACCCGGCAATACAGGACACAAGGCAGGAGGGGGAGGGGACACACCCAGGACAGGACACCACTCCACTTTAATGCACCCCAAGCAGGACTTGAAACCCAGACCCACCGGAGAGCAGGACCCGGGCAAACCCACTGCGCCACCACACCCCCCTGCATGAATCAGCGTAAACAAATTTCATCAACAGAGACGGAGATACGTGATTCTCAAAGTACAGCCGTTTACTCCAACATCACCTTATTGTCTGCACACATAACGCAAATAGCTGTGTATAGAACTGGCAACGAGACTTTATCATATGATGTGGTGCAATTTTATGGAGCAGTTCGAAGATCAGGAGAGAAGTGGGTCTGAAAGGAGACCCTTCTTGAATGTTGAAAGGGATTCAGCAGCTTTGTGGGACAGAAGGAGCCCATTCCACCACACTGAGGCCAAAACTGAGAACCTACATACATGTCTATGTTGGACCCCTTGTGAGTGGGACAGCTCAGTGCTGTTGTTGGGCTGTAAGGAGTGATCACATCCTGTAGATATTGGGGACCAGATCCACTGATGATGTGTAGACCATGAGTGGATCTGGAAGAGATGTGTTCTGAGAACCTTCTTGAATGTTGAGAAGGATTCAGCAGTTCTGAGTGACAGAGGGAGTTCCTTCCACTGCATTGGAGTCCGAACTGAGAACCTCGGGGCTTTTGATTCTGAACCTCTTATGTGTGGGACCAACAAGTGGCCAGAGGTTTGGGAGTATAACAGCCTGGCTGGGGCGTAGTGAGTGATCAGGTTCCGTAGATCCTGGAGAGCAGATCCCTTGATGGTCTTGTAGACTACAACTGGAGTCTTGAACGTGGTACAGGCAGCTAGAGGAAGCCACTGGAGAGAGAAGAGCACGGGGGGTACATGGGAACGCTTTGGCGGGTCACACAATTGACACGTTGGTATTCTGGATCATCTGGAGAGGCCTGATGGTAGATACCAGAAGATCAGACAGGAGGAAACCACACCAGACCCTCTCTGAAGATCCATGTGATAGGTATGTAGCCATAGTCATCCAGGAAGCAGAAAGGAGGGCCAAGAGGGTGATAGAGAAGGACAGTCAAAAGTGTGGTTGGGACAGCGATAGAGACAACATGGAATTCAAAGGAGGAAAGATCAGGCAGGTGGAGAAGGAGAGAACCAATTTTTCCCAACGGGGAGAGATGAGCAGGTCTGCGCCTCCACCTCTGCCAGAGGGACGAAGGCTATGAGAGGAGTACCTGGTGGAGAGGGTCACGGGCGTGGCTGTATCGTCCAAGGTTATGAACATTCCGGTGAGAGCCAGGAAGTCCAGCGAGAGGTGGGTGGAGAGGAGCCGCAGGCCGGGATCAAGTGGGTTTATACACAGCAGGCTGGTACTTCCAGAGGCTCATGGAGAAGTTAAAGCACGATGGAGGAGCTGGAAGGGGAGGGTACGCCAGGTCACCGTCCCACAGGAAACGTCTGGTCCAGTTACACAGATAACTTCAACGTCTGGTAATTTTGAGCACGGTACACTACGCAGGGTGGCGAGCCCAGCCGGCGAGAGCGATGGGTGATCGGCAATCAACGATCAGTGTGAGAGGAACCGCCGTTACGCTGTGTAGCGCCGGCCCAGGTTCCTCACACACCCCCGCCCGGCCCGTTTCCCCCAGGAGCTGTAGCCGTCAGCAGTGACCTTCTAGCGTTCGCTGCTGGGCCTACAGCGGTGGAAAATAGGAGCACAAAAGGGCAGAAGTCACATGACGGCGATGGACCAATCGTGTTGCGGCTCACGGGACCCACCCTAACATTCCTCTTACTCTCGCATTCTGTGCACTTATTTGGTGCTTTAACCATTGCAGACACACCTTGACACAAAATAGACAATATTTATTCATTCATCTCACATTTTTCTTCAGAATGAACCACAGTGCCACATTTGTACAATAAGCTGCTTAGAGTGACCCACTTATTCAGCAGGGTAATTTTTACCACATCACTTCAGGGTATGTCTCTTGATCAAGGGTACTACAGCAGGAGGTGGGATTCAAACCCAAGTCCCTGCATTACAAGGTGATGGCTCCTGCTGACACCCCGTTAGGATCGCGTCCTAAACTAATCATGCAGTTTCCCGTTGGTTTTAAGCCCAAATTATTTACTGTCATTTATCTTCACCGTTAAAAGTGTACAAAAATATTCCACTCAAATGTTCTTTCTCTACCGTGCTGCTTGGAAGTAGGCGAACCCCTTGCATCGTAGGTGTAAAAGTAAGTGATGCTCAAGTTGCTTCGGTTAAACCAAGTGGGTAAGTAGAATCAGGTGTGTAAATCATAATCATTTATTTTTTTAAGTTTAATATTTTTTACAGGAATAAAACGCATCCATCCAGGGTTCACATACTTTCAAGCAGCACTAAAGTGACAAGTTACAAAAATTAAAGAAGCAGGCACAAAGCAGCATATATAAAAACTTTAATAAAGTTTCGAGCAACTGAGTGAATCAGTGTGTTTCTCATAGAACAACATGGCTTTTACCACACTTCACCCACCTGAGAAGGAGCGGTACTGGTTCTACACATCAGCTCCACTCTCCCACCTGTTACACTTAAAGTACTTTCCCCCCTTTCGTTTTTTTTTTTCCCTCCTTTTAAACAACGTGCTGGTGCGTTTGTGTACAAGTTTCTTAGTTTCACACTTGTAGAAATTTATCACTCAACACGATGACATAGATACGGCACATTGGGCAAACAGGAATTTCCAAGTTCGGTTGAGTTACGGCATATTTAAGAAACCTCGAGCGTCAGAAGAACGTAAGTGTGCTTTTTGGCATTGCGGAATACTGGCGAAGGTGAAACACTGAGACGGCGGCCTTAAAGACAACGTTCCATGGCTTATTGGCAAATAGCACTGGAGGGGTTTATAAATAGAAAAGAAATCTTTCCATTGCTTGACTAAAACTGCTAATTATAAACTACACTATGCTGCTTTTAAAGGCACCTGTGTGATAGACATGTTCTCCAGCATGAACCCAAGAATAAGTGAATTACTGCAAAAGTGCGTTTGAAATTGGCACCACGCTTCCCAACACCAAGTGCTGTTGCTGATATACATTTAGTGAGGAAAAACGACAAAATAAGTGCAAGTGCTGCTACATGTAGCATTTCAGTTCTGAGATTTTTCTATTAAAGCATTAAGTCACATTTCAGTAGTCGTCCCCTCAATTCCCATTTCACTTTAAATCCCGAAACAGCACCTTAAACCCAACCAGCTATTAGCAAGTGCAGAGTAAATGGCAAGTTGAGAAATCGGTGAAGGTCAGCGGTTCGAACCAGTGGCCATTTCTCAGTTTTGGCGCAAAACGGCAAAACAGCCCTAAACAAAAGTGCATTTACAACAGAGACACAGTGTAAGGAAGTGTAAAAAGTGTCTCCAGCCAGCTGTCTCCTCAACCGGTTGCCTAATAAGACTAAGAATACGCAGTGCTTAGTGGTACAGTGCTCTTCAAAGCAGAGCGCCCCCTGCAGGTGGCTAGATGAAGTGCACCATGCTGTCCTCGCACTCCTTGGGGACGGCGAGCTTGTAGCTGTGGCAGGTGAGCCGGTAGTTGCGCCCGTCGTTGTTGTCCCAGAACTCGGCGCCGGCGATGCGGAAGCGCACGGCGAACTCGAGCACGGCGCCGGGCTGCAGAATGAACGGCGGGACGGGCAGCCTGAAGCGGAACACGTCCGACGCGGGCCCATCGGCAGCGCCCGCCCCGCGCACGGTGCCCACCCAGGAGGCCTTGCTCTCGGCGCTGCTCTTCCAGTCGGTGAAGGAGTATCGTGCCGAGACGTCCTTCTCGAAAGCCAGGTTGAGCACCTGGGCCGTGCCCACGATGCCCGCCTCCGAGCACAGCACCTGCTCCAGGCACACGCGCTGGCGGCAGAGGCGCGCCAGGAAGTCCGCCTGCTCGACCGGCCGCTCCGGGAACGCCGGCTTCAAGTAGGGCAGCGAGATCTCCAGGTGCTTCCCCGCCGCCATCTCGGCGCTCATCAGCAACCTGGAGAGCACGTGCTGCGGGACCAAGGGGTCCTCACCTGCCGCGAACACCTTGACCTCCTCCAGGTCCAGGCCCAACGAGTCCACGAAGCGCACCTGCAGTCGACGGGAGTCTCGCCTGCGCTCGGCCGCAGAGGGCAAGGACCGCGTGCGCCGCCTCATGATGGGCTTGGGCGCGGGCTCGCAGGAGAAGCTCCGCCCCAAAGCAGGCTCTCTCGGGGGAGGGGTACTGGGGGCGGGTGGCCGGATCCTCACCGGTTTCCTCTCGGCGTCGGCCTTGGGCGCGAGCATCTCGCTCAGCCGGATGGTGACCGGGGGTCTGGTGACCGGGCCGAAGGCCGCGCTCATGCCCGCCTTTTCTGGAAATTGCCTCTGCTGCCACCACCTGCCCGGGTTCGCCATGGCCGACACGCAGCACCTCGGACACCTGGCCGGAAAAGGAACACGGTTACGCGCCACCTCTAAACCTCACTTTTAAAGTTGCATCCCGGAATATGCAATAAAATATCCAATTAAATATGCAACATCCAAACCATTAGACATATGACCAACATAACCGTGCACTGACTGCATATTATTTCATTCGTTGCATTTTCAACGCTTTGCTAAACTCAATCAGCGGAAGAATGTTTAATCTTTCAGTTAAGCAACACATTTAAGTCGTGCGACACACAGATGCAAACTTTAAATTGCTAGGCGAGAAAGACTCAGCTCGGTCCCCATAAAAGCGGCATAACATGATCTACAGCTGCCGAACGCCGCATTCGATCATTACTTCACAAGTCATTTTAATCGAACTTCCTACAAGCGCTAAAAAAATTACAGTTGCTATGGTAACGCGAAGATTATTTCAAACAAAAAAAGCGCGTCACATCGCCACCGGGCCGTTCCTCAGGGCAGCGCCGTACTTGCAGAAACGTGACGCGCAGCGCGAGCTCGGCGGGCGCGCTTCCGCTCCGGGACGTTCGGCTCGCGCGCCTGCGATCGTTCGGCCGCGAGCGGCGTTCTGCTCTCCTCCCGGGGCGTCACGAGCTCGCAGCTGGACCGCGAGGCGGGAGGCTCTCGCTCACGCGCACGTACTACATGTCTGGGGCTGACATGTCACAACGATCCCCGTTCGTTCGCTGATGACGCGAAAGACCCGCTGGCGGAAATTCAAAGTTCGAGAACATCAAACCAAACCCACTTACACCCACCTCACAAGATGCTGTGAAATTAGCAGCTAAATGTGTACATTAATAACAAGCAGAGCGCACGCGTTAGCACATTTACAACTCCTCTGATTTAATTTGGCCTGGGCAGCTGCGCTGGGAGAGGGGGGTGTGTCCGCGTTCACCGTCCAAACTCAACCCTTGATATTTCAAAGCACAGATTTCTGGGAAAAGTAGTTCCTACGCCGTGGCACGAGCGGCACGTGCGGGAAACGAAGCCGGGGTCCGCGTGGCTTTTGCCTACAAAAGAATCAAAGACAGCTGTGCCTTTGGAAACGTTTGCACCATTAGCTGGGTACACGTACCATTTACTGTAAATATCTGCAAGCGGCAGGGTTAATTGCCCAGCAACTTTGTTTGTAAATTAAACTACATTTCCCACAATACCTACGTAAACGCAAGCGACGTAGCGTACGATCGTACGTCTCGAAATCATAATATCGATTCACAGGTGTACCGAGGTAAGCATATTTTCCAGTTGATGCGTTGACGACGAGGGGAAAAGGAGCAATATTTGCATAATGTTGCCAGGTAAAATAATGCAAATGAACCCGTTTAATTTGCAGGCATTTCAGTTGTTTACAAAATGTTCATCCTTTCGATATGTATAATTTGTAAAAGGTCGGTGCTAGCTGCCTGATTTAATCATAAATGATCGTTTGGCGTACCGTACCGTACGTCGTCTTTATAAAAGTGTAATTTACTGTTACTCACAGTGTAGCCGAGGTACTAGTGTAGTAAAATCGCGGTGGAGCGGGGGCATCATCATGATGTTTTGTGTTAGGGGTGAATAACGGAAACAATGTCAATGGATTGGCTACTTCGATTCGAAGTTAAATTTCCTGTATATTATTATAATTTGTCAAGTGGGGAACGGTTTAGAAAATAACACCACATGGCAAACATGAACAAACTGTGTGTATGAGCAAAGAAGAGGAAGAGAGATCACAGTTGAAGCTCACTAGATACAGAGGCAGACACTTCACAGGATAGTTGCTAAATAAATGCCCCAAAAGTACAGCCTCAAAAATTACAACAAAACTGAATCAGTCCTTCTGTCACCGAGTGTCCACGAAAAACTATGTTGTGAGTTTCCTAAACCTGGAAGTTATGGCGGGGTTGCGATTCATAAACTGGCCAGTGCATAACCTGGTTTCAGGAGTTCAAAATCTGGACCCCTGAGTGTTTGTGGGTGGGGAGTAATTGGGTTGGATGGCTCAAGACCATATTACTCCCCACCCAGCCAGTCAAGTCTCGGTTCTGGCTCCGTTGTGGTGGAACGACCTCCCCCTCTCACTCAGAACTGCTGAATTTCTGTCCACATTTAAAAAGGGTCTAAAAAGGGCTGGCAAAATCATCCTAGACCCTTCGCACCCTTCGCACCCAGGCCAGTTCCACTTTGAACTTTTGCCGTCTGGCTGGCGCTACAGGGCACTGAGCACCAGGACAGCCGGGCACAGGAAAAGTTTCTTTCCTCAGGCCATCTAACTCATGAACAGCTAAATGCCCCTTAGGGAGTAAACTGGTGCAATAAACAAAGCTATTTATATTTATTTTTCACATCATATCTCTTATTTACTTTCCCTTGCATTGTATATAACATACCTGTACAAACATATAATGTCCAGTGTCTATTTTGTATATTGTGTACTTTTTACTCTATATATATATATTTTTAAATCTTTTATTAGCCCACTCTGCTTTTATTATCTGTGTCTCGTCACTGTCATTCTGTCTGTGCTGTGGAAGTTTCCTTCACCAAGACGATTTCCTTGTATGTGTAAACATACTTGGCAATAAAGCTCATTCATTCATTCAAAACTCGCCTCTTCCAGATTCACTTCACCCATCATCTCTTAAGTTAATGTAAGGTATAAATGTTCCTGCACTATAACTTTAGGATGAGGTCCGGATAAACCTTTACGCAGCTACTCCTGCAATGTAACATAAATGTTTATATATATCTCAAAAAATATATTTTAGGAATGTGATTAGGAATCGTGGATATCCTGATAAAGTTTTATGCAGCTACTGGTGTGATGAACGTTGGTTTATATGGTGGAAAGAAACAACTGCACTTAAGAATCATGCGTCTGCATCTAAGTCTCTTTCTGCTAATATAATGAACACATTGTATTTTCTGTGAGATGTATGTCCCTTTGGAGAAAAGCGTCTGCTAAATGAATACATGTAAATGTCAACATTTTCCCTATTTGTTACATCCATCTGGGTTTATGTTTGCAGAAAGCAAAAGGATGCCTTCACCCTCTGATGTCTGTTGCCAACTGGTGGAGGATCTGCATCGGAATCGACAGCCGTCTTATGGGAATAACTAGATCCGCTGATAATCACTCTGCCCTTATTGCTCTGCGGAGCCCTGTAGCAACCAAGCAAAATGAAGTCATTTTCAGTACCAAGTGCACCCTACGGTGCAGACATTTTCCATTTACATTTATCTATTTAGCAGACACTTTTCTCCAAAGCGACTTCCAGTGAACTCTACGTAGTGTTATGAGCCCACACACCTTATTCACCGCGGTGACTTACACTGCTGGATACACTACTTACACTGGGTCACTCATCCATACATCAGTGGAACACAAATGTTCCCTCAGGATGCTCCTATATTCCAGTAAGAGGTACACTGCTAAACAAATTTGAGTGGCTTTGTGAACATCAGGGTGATGTCAAATATTTCTTTAGCCTCCCAAATCATATGACCTAAATGTCATTCAGTCTTTTTGGGAGGTCCTCAAGTGCAGAGTGTTAAGTTGATTTCTACCACCTTCATCCCTCAAGGAACTAGAGGCTTTTCTACTTGATGAATGGTGCAATATCCCACTACACACAATTCAGACTGAAGCTCTTCTGAGGGCAAAGGGTGGCACTCTTTCTTATTAGGTTTTTGATATTGATATATCTTTTTGGTGTTCCCCTGTAGAAGAATATAATATTTGCACTGATTCAGAATTGTCTGGATTATTTTGGATCATCTTTCAAAGTTTTGCATTATTATAAATACCATTTTACATGTCTTTGCCTGTATTTAAAAAAAAATGAAGTTGGCATTGTTGAACTCATTCAGGAGCTGGAAATATGTGCTATTCATTCTCTCAGCTTTGTCTTAGGGGCGGCAGGTAGCATAGTAGTTACAGCTGCTATCTTGTACTTACCCTGAGTTGATACAGTAAAAATGACCCAGCTGTATAAACGGGTTAACAGTGTAAGTGACTGAATGTTGTCAGTCGCTGCTGAAATGTGTCAATGAAATATTTGGAGGTCAAATTGATCAGTGCTGAAATTCTATTTTTTGGGTTTATAAATTATGTGACTTCTCCAAGTATGACATTAAACGTGCGCTCAGCTAGTTCAACAGATTTCCAACCCGGATAAAATTCTTTGTCAAACCCCCCATAAACAGAAAAAACTAACATATGTTTGGAAAGTTCCCATATGCCTCAATTTCTCCCCTTAAGCAAAAACCACAGTGTAAGTATTGTCTGTTGGCATTTCGTTGTAAACATGTCAGAAAAATTAAACATACTAATCCCACAAAGCGCAGTTTTAATTCTGGAGGACAGCGCACTGACAGGAGAATCCTGCAAAGCTTGTCGTAGTGTTGACACCCGCTGTAATCGATCGTAACTCATGTTCTTTTTCCCCATGTTGCTTCTTGTTGATTTACATTAGCGAGTCAGTGGAATCTGTGCCGAGAACATGGGGTTCATTGTAGTGATTCTTAGTCTGAGGTTGGAGCCAGTAGCAGACTCCAGATGTATCAGGAGACCAGTTTCTGTTTGGCTGAGGTTGTCAGCGAGGAATGTAGCCTTGTGTTGTATTGGCAGACGCTCGCTCCTTTGCGGATGACCCATCGGAAGGTTGCCAAAACCATCTCAAGTGAGGGACAAACCGACCCCCATGAGAGGTGAGTTCACAAAGACACAGAGTTTGCGCTACTTCTCAGCTGGAGCTGCTGTTGAATGGCTCTCGGGCCGCCGCCCTATCCGTCGTGGATCAAACACCCTTCTCTCCCATTTGTTACTTCTGTCTGTTCCCTGCAAGTGGGTCATTTACTGGCAAATCAGACTGTAATGGGCCAGTCTGAACCCACACGCGTGCCATTGAGTCCATCACCTGGGCAGGTGGTCGGGGACGCACAGTAACGGTGAGATCACGTGCCATGGGACCCATCCTGCAGGAGAAAGTGTCCTGCAAAGAGAGAACATGGAGCAGAAGGGAAGAACGGCACAAAGGGCCAGCAGCCAGGTGAGTGACTTCAGTCTCTAACAACACAATAAATAAACTAAGTATCCAACTTAAATTTCAATGTTTTTATTAGGAGGTAAACAGAATGACTGTGATTTTTAATGACTATGATTCTTAATTTTAGAGAACGTCTTTGTCCAAGGTGATTTGGTCTTATTCAGCTTCACGGTGGTTAACCCATTTACGCAGCAGGGTATTTTTACTGTGTTAGTTCGGTTTAATTATTTCGATGGAGTAATGGGAGTCGAGCCTAGAAGTCTGAGTCGCAAACTGGCAGCTCTAACCCCGACACCTTCTGCTGTCCTGTTTGTTGCAGCCTTATGTGATGTGTCTACCAAGCCTGGTAATGTCTCATGAGTATTCGTCTCCTTTATCCAAGTTCACTTATAAATGTAATTGTTTTCTTTCTCTTCCCAGCAGCCCCAAGAAAGGGAAGCTGAATCAGAACTGCAGGTCACAGAAAAAGCCAGGAGCAATCCCCAAACACGCACCACAGCCGCTGCGCAGGGACCCCCTTATAGTAACAGAAAAGGTGAGCTGAGGAAGGAGAAGATGGTATGACCTGCCTCGTTGGTGAGGAGTCTGCATCACTGTTCTTTTATTTACAAATGCGGTTTCTTATTAAGGAGTAAATAAATTAATCTTGGGGGGGCATGATGATGGGTCTGGTGTTCGAGCCCCACTTGGGAAGCCTTGTGACGGGCAGGCGTCCTGCCCAGGCTGTTTCCCCTCCCCCTTCGGCCTTGCGCCCCGTGTTGGTATTTCTGTCTGGGTTGTTGACATTTACATTTTACACATTCATTTATCCAGTGCTTTTCACCAAAGTGACGTACAGCTAGGAATATACAGCTGCTGCTCCTGTATTGTATGTAAATGTTTGTGTACCTTTTAAAAAAAAATAGTAGGAAGGTGGTCAGGATTAGTTTATCCTGAGTTTTGTGCACCTGCTCGTGAGATGAACATCGGTGCATAAAGTGGAAAGAAACAAACTAGGTTTACTTAAGAATCACATGTATGCGACTATGCCTCTCCTGCTAAGGTAATGCACAAATTGTATTTTCGCTGAGATATACGTTGCTTTGGAGAAAAGCATCTGCTAAATGAATAAATGTAATTGTAAAGTGTTTCACCAACAGATATAGAGATATAGACACTGTATTCTCTAATGAGTGAATTAGTCCAGTACCACTGTTTTTGTGGTGCACATTACAGATGTGGTTACATAAAGAATTAATGAGGATCCCCTCACACGCTCCATGTCACGTTTGACTTACAAACTCTTCAAGTGTTGAACCAACTCAGTCCCAGTTAAGCTTGTAACGTGGGAGATCAATTGTAGTTTGTAAGGGATGTTTTCTATGACTCTACATGTTATAGCTGCACTGAATAGACCTGCGCTGTTTGTAAGTACAGGACGTGCAGTGCAGTGGGACCAGGGTGAAGTCCGTCTCGCCCCGGGGAACGGATGCCGGGACGACTCGTCCCCGGTGAGCTTCACGGTCACGTTGGCTCTCACTTGCCGTAACCCAACGTAATTCACCGCAGTATGAGCTGGACGGGTATGTTTCACGATTTGATCTGCTTCCCCGCAGCGGTCAGGTTCGAGTTTCTCCAGCAGGAGACAGCGAGGAGCGCAAGGAGCAGCGGGGCTCCCCTCGTGGTCGGGGTAGCAAGCGGAGTGAGATGGGTAAAGGGAAGGAGCGCCGGGCATTATCCCTCTCCCTGGCTCCTCCTTCTGCCCACCTGGAACCATTGATGCGGCGCGAGCAAGAGGAGCCCGACAGCGCCAGCGACCTGTCCGACTCGGAACGGCTGCCCTTGCTCCCTCCACCGCGCACTCCTCCGCAGCTTGAGCTGCGGGCCGAAGTGATTGGCCCCGATCCCCTGCAGCCGCCCCTCCCCGGGCCCTGGGTGCCGTTCCTCGGCAGCCAGAGCTACCCCGACTTCCTGCCCACACCGTTCAACACTTGGAGCCTCCGGCAGCTGGCCGTCTTCGTCCACACGGAGGGCAGGAGTGCCCCTCGGCCCAGGCCGGCCACTCTCTTGGAGAGGTACCTGGAACGGCTGCTGCAACTCGAGTGGCTCCAAGTTCAAACCATCCAGGAGGAGAACGGCAGGCCCACGGCCTCTGTGAGCGTGAGCCGGCCCCGCCCCCACACGGCTCCGCCCAGCAGCCTCAGCTCGCCCAAATGTCTGCGCCATTGCCAGCGTGCCTTCCCCCTGGCCTTCTTGTCCTCCCTGGCAGACCCCGCTGCCGGGGCACTTTCGGGCCGTGTGTGTCCCCACTGCCGTGTGCGCTACCCCTTTTGCAACGGGGCGTGCAGACTGTACGGGTACCAGCGCTACTCCCGGCTCGGCCCCCTCCCCGAGCGCAGGGCCCGGGGTGGCGCCCTCCCATCAAGGAGTAGCAGCGAGAGCAGGGCGGGTCTCGCCCATCAGTGCCGAGAACCAGGCAGCTCTGCGGGGGGCAGTAGCCACCTGCAGCGTATGCAGGCCGCCGGGAACATCCGCAGACCTACGGGGGGTCAGAGACCCATGTCGAGGCCCCTCTCGAGCCCGCCTTGTTTTGTATCTGGAGCTAGCAGGTCCGAAGGCCCCTCGAGGGAAGCTGGGTCTTCCTGTGAGAATGTGAGGGATGGCAGACCGCTGATCACAGCTAGAAGCGATGGTGAGCAAGTTGTGCCAGTGGGACGGGATTCGAAAACACATCCTGTTGGTTCTCTTAAAGACCTCTCCTGTGTGTCTGGTGCGAGAGTTAACAGCAACCTGAAAGTTAAATTTGTTGCACAGTAAGTGACTTTATACTCTTTCATGTCAAACTCTCTTCCTTTCTGTTTTGTACACTGGCTCGTCGAATTACAAATATGCCGGCACTGAAAGTTCATTACTTGTTTAACACTCAAGTCATAAAGGTGCACTTTACTGCCACCTGTTGGCTTGGAAATTTGGGACTGCAGATACTGTAAGAGAAGAAAATAGTTGTTGTTATTATTTTTTTAATCATACCAATGCATTTTAAAATTTCAAAATCTGTAACTTGAGTAGCCAGAGCATTTTGTGCAGGTGCAAAACAAAATTGTGAATCCTCAGATTTGGGTATGTCATCTTTTTAAGCCTAGTGGCACAACAGAAAACGATGTTCTGTACCATTTAATTCAGGTCTCCAGTGATGCAATGTAATATTTTAATATTTTGCTATCTTCTCCAGGACATTTCCTTGACTTTAATACTCTTAGCAGTGGTGTCTGTTTAAAACACTAGGATGTGAAACATTTTTTCATTTTTTTCAAGGCTTTACTGCCTTGTGTACAGGGGATGGACAAAATTAAACTCTACATGGAAAAAGGAATCGAATAATAATTAGAAGCTGCAAAGTGGAGTCATTATCAACTATTTCTTTGGCATTTCTGTAACTTTGCCCATTCTCTGCTTTAAATTCAAGATCCCTCCTTGTTGTATAGAAGATATTTCAACAAACATGTCATTTCACGTTATACAGAAAGGAAATATATTCACCAAACCATGAATATATTTTAAAACAAAAAGATCTGAAGGAAATCGAGGGCGTCTGAATATGTTCTAATGCAATATTTGGAATAATGATATTTCTGCCATGATTAGTTATCTTTGTACATACACTAAGGTACCAGATGGTTTTTATATTTGTATACATTTATACTGTTAAGGTTGTTTCTCCGAAGAGGAGTGTGCATGGTTAATTATCTGGAGTAAATATATTTCTACTACGTGTTTTTTAATTTAGAACTGCTGCCAGCATGCAATACTTTCCATGATGCAGGATGTGAAACAAATGAAAAAAACTTTATATTCTGAAGCAATTTGTGTAAATTGTGATGTTTACATGTTGAAATCAGGGATAAAAAGGAATGAATTTTTTAATTTATACAAACATTGTGATAATGTAAAAAGTTGTATTTTTTTTTTTTTTCTTTTGAGATGTTATGCAATAAAGCCTCCTTGCGCGTCAAAGTGTTTTTGTCATTTCATGATTTGATTTGGGGAAAATGAAGATGATGCTCAGCGAAGGGGCTGTAAAGTGTGGCCCCACACGTTTGTTGATGTTCATTGGCTCTATGGCAAATGAGCTGTGCCTGAAGTGGCCTCAAACACCTCTAGTGTCTGCTTACAAATACATGGGAGACTTTTATTCCCAAATGAAATGTTTGCAATGAGCACCGGCTACAGTACAACAGGTACAAATTGACTTCTGCAGCTGTACAAATGGACCACGTCCTCTACTGTCTCACATCGTGAACCAGAAAAAACCTGAACTGGTTTATCCGGGAGGAAAAAGGCAGATGGTGCTTCCGGTTTTGGTGCTTCAGTGGCAGAAATGGAATTTGTTGGAATTCGGAAGTGGACAAGTATTCAAAACCTACAGACAACAGGATCACCAGGTGTGTGTAAGAGCGCGGGCCTATAGTTTGAGGGGACCGTGTTTCCTGAACAAGGGCGGACACCTTAAGGCGGTGCACTTCCGGCTAACAATCATGGAGGCCTCGACGGAGCGAGTCCTGCGGTATTTGGCAGAAGTGGAGGAAGCAGCAGAGGATGTTCTGGCGGACAAACAGCAGGTGGTGGCACATAAAATCTAATAATAAATAGAAAATGTGCAATTTATTATTATTTTTTCCTTTCTTACCGTTTATCAAAGTGGAAAATGCTGCAGCACAGCCGTCTCTGAGACTCTGTGTGTCTGTCAGCCTCTGGCACGGAGACGACGTAATTGTAATGTTAATTAATATATAATTTATATAATTAATTACCACTTGTCACTAATACATTATCTACATATTTCAGATTGTAGATCTCGATGTGAGAAGAAATAGGAACAGAGAGGCTCTGAACGCACTGCGGAGAGACGCGGAAATGAGTGACGAGGGTGAGAAGAGAACAACACAGTGTTTTATAATAATAATAATAATAACAATTTTTATATATTGAACACCTTCCTAGAGTGCTTTCAAATAAGTAAAGATAACATATGATATGAGTTACCATTAACGCAAATGTTCAATGCAATGAATGTAGAAATTGGAGTGAAACATGATGATGAGCAAAATAAAACAGGTAATAAAAAGGAAAAAAAAAAAAAAAAACAGGAAGATCATCGAGGAGAGGGATAGAAAATGTAAGAAGTAGTTGTCCATATGAGCAATGTCGAATATGTGGACCTCTGTGTAATTAAGTGTGTGGAAGCCGTGACTGTTAAAATACACTGTCTGAAAGACACTGTTACTGTATCTGAGGCTCACCTAAACATACCATGGTGAATCTATACGATGCAGTATGGTGGTGTTTCAGATTTTTAGCATGACACCTGGCTTTGTAAAGCATTACTTGTAAAGGTGTTACGGACTGACTTCGTCCTGACCTGGTTCCTGTCCGATCCATACCTGTTGAACACGTTTAGTTTAGTTTTTGCTGAGACGTACGTCGCCTTGGAGAAAAGCATCTGCCGAATGAATAAATGTAAATGTAAAAGCCACAAGTTTCCAGACGTTAGTTGTTGGCTTCCTCCGTTCTACTTTAGGTCTCTCGATTACGGACACCCTGTTTTCCTTCCTTTCCCTTCCCTCCTCCTTCGCAGATAAAATCAAGGTGTGTTTTGGGAGCATGTTCATAAAGCTGCCCAAAAAGACAACCAGGCAGATGATCCATAAAGGTAAGTGAGTGGAATCTGAGAGAAACTGAATGAAATGTGGTGCTTCCTCCGTTCTCGTGATTGTATGCACATTCATTCATTCAGCGGGCGCTTTTTTTTTTCCAAAACAACCAACAAGTCAGAGTAGTAAATAACAGTGTATTAACAACAGATGAAGAGCTTTAGGCACAAACACACAGTTATGAAGATGTGGCTTGTTTGTCTGATAACACCGTTTCTGGTAGCCACCTTTACAATTTTGGGTCAGATGGGAAATGCAAAGAAGATCCTGCCAGGAAGAGTGATGCAAATTTATGTGCTACTGCCACACATTTCTTATCAATATCTGTTAACACAGTTGGTTCTATTGTCCTTTCCTCGCACGAACAGACCAGGAGCAACTGGACAAGGAGATATGTGATATCCGAAAGCGTTTGAAAGTGAAGGTTAACCGCTTGAATGAGCTACAGGGTATGGTGTTCTCCTAAAGTTACACATTATTTACTTTAATCCTACATGAATGTTAGTGATGTACTTATGTCTGTTTTTTCTTTTAAATTTAAATGAACTGCAGCCTTTTTATTAAGCAGAACCCAGTAATGTGCTTCTACAATGTGTTCTTAAACCAGTTTTGTGTATTTTTCAGGAAAGCCTGAATTGAAAGGGTTCAACCTGTCCCCGCTCAGCAGAGACGAGATGAAGGCCATCAACCAGGTTCTAAAGAGATGAGTTGGGCTGTGGCTTTTGGGCCACCGATGGACCTGCTACAGAAAAGCTTGGTGACCTGAGAAGGGACTCAGAACCTTGAACATCCTCGAAATGGAGATGCTGAACATCTGTGGTCGCTTGAATGGGAATCATCTCTTGCTGTGGTCTTGTTGGACTTCTGCGACCAAGGAAAGTGTGATCGTTGCACTGCTTGTGGAATATGGACGGTTAATTTGTATTTTTTTGTTTTTATTTTATTTATTGTAACAAAGTTCTGAATGAACTACGTATTTGAGATATGAAAGTTGGAGAGGCTTGTTTCCTTTACTTATACTAGTGTTCCAGAGGTTGGAGTCATGCAGCATTTGTTAAATTGATGATTTTTATTCACCAAGGTAGCAATAATGGATTAGAAAAGATAGTCAATACATTGACAATGTTATAACATTGTTTATATTTCATATAACTATACAGTAAACCTTAAATTCATCAAAGAATCCACGATTGTGCTGGCCAGTCCATCAAAGACCATACAAGTACTGACCACCGCGGATGGCATGACATTGTAAAAAAGAGTGATAGCTTTCCTGATTCATTATTCCTTGCACTCTGTGCAAATTTCACACCTTATCAGCTCCAAAGCAGCCCCATAACATTACACTTCCTCCACCATGTTTGATACAAGGCATTAAGCACCCCTCTAGCATCCTTTCATTTGTTCTACATCTCGCATATGTTCTCCTTGAAACACCTTAAACTTAGACTCACCTGTCCATAATACTCTTTTCCAATCCTTCAGCTGTCCAATGTCTGTGCCCTGTTTTATTTGGCAGTTTCAAATATGGCTTTTTCTTTCACTCTGTCTTTAAGGCCAGTGTCCCGGAGTTGTTTTTTCACCTGAGATGACAGTGATGTGTATATTATTTAAGGAAGCAGTTGACGGAGGACTTGTAAGGTGTCTGTTTCTTTAACACAGACTCTGATGTAATGCTCTTGTGCAGTTGTGCATCTGGGCCTTCGATGTCTTCTTCTATCCTGGTTAGATCCAGTTTGCCCTTTTCACTCAAAACAGTAGTGGAAACCTTTACATGAACCCTTCAGTTTCTTAGCAATCTGACGTTAGGCAGTAGTAGCCATTCGCAACATTAGTAAAGATCTCTTGGCTATATTTTAAGATCAATTTAATGGTATCTTGATAAAGTATCAATTCTTTCAAAAACATGAACATTTCTTGCTGATTCCAAACTTTTGGAATTCTAGTAATCTGAATTCATATCACATATTGGTATCAGGTGGCACACTGGTGAAATGTCATAAACTTAAGATTGCAGGTGAGAAATGGTGCACGTAGATTGTAAAGAAGTAATAATCCATCTGTGGGTTTTATGACACAGAGGGACTCGAGTTTTTTACCAGTTGTCTTTAGTGAAAAGTGGCACTACTTGTTTTCTTTACATTTAGTTTAATTTTATAGGGTGGTACAGCATGCGAACTTGGGTGTCAGTTTGACCCTGGTTCAGTCTCTATGGAGTTTGCATGTTCTCTCAGTGTTTGCCTGGGTTTCCTCTAGGTGCTCTGGTTTCCTCATGCAGTCCAGATGTTTCTTGCTCATAAATCATGTTTTTTGTTCTGAGTCAATATTTTGGATTACTTCTTAATTTCAACTCTTCAATTGTGTTTTTGACCAGAGGAGTAATTCACAAGGCAACCGCTAGATGGCGACGCGTCTTAACCAATCACTGCAGTTGTTGAGCTTTTGTGCAGAGACTAATTAAAGGCCATTTGGGGTTTGATATTAGTTGTATTTTCACATATGAACTTAGCTGCCCATAGTCTTTATATACATGTAGTAACATTTGACAGCACTTGTTTAATTAGAGTTACCCAAAATGCATTTTATCCAATGTATGATATTTGAAATGAAGTAGCTTCAAATTTTTTAAGTGCACATTTTGCTGAGTTTGTGAGTATGCGTTTTGCGTTAATCCTCTTCCATCTTCACATGAGACGCATTTGCTCAATTTCTGTGAACTATGAATATTTACTGTTGCCTGGCTGGAGAACTGGCAGCCGCCCCCATTGTGGGACTTGAAAGAATATTACAGTAAAAGTCGCTTAACATTGTGAGTCGCTTTGGAGAAAAGTGTCAGCTAAATGAATAAATAAATATAAGTGCAAGTGTGTAGGAGCTCATTGCTGAGATGAATCAGGTTCTATTGATACTGAATGATTAAACGGAATAACAAAAGAACGGTTTGTTCCAGGAAGCAAACAATGACTCTCTCCCCTGTCGTTCACTCCTGGGGGGGAAAGAAATTTAGAAAAAAAAGAAAGGTAATTGTGTGAAATGAAGTTGGACATGTCGTGACAGGAAGGCCTGAGAACAGGAGGGAAATGCTCTGCGCTCCAAGCCGGGTTGGTGGCAAGAGGCGCACGCGTTCACGTGGGCCCGAGGGATTTGCGTGCCACAGACTCCGGGTTCGAGCCGCCTCTCAGGTGAGTCTGAGGTGAGGTGTGTGTGACTCAGTGGGACGGGGGAAGTCGCCGCCTGCACCTGTGGCTTTGAGTGACCGCAGTCGACGTTCTGCTGAGTTTCACACATACCACCTGTCAGCATCCGAGTCGCTTTTATTACTCTCTAGGCAAAGTGTCGAGTTCTGCTGTTTCCTTTAACAACATGAATGAATGAAGGAGAACCTGATCATTCATAAAAATTCAATTCAGTTTATTTTCTCACCGCAGTTAAATGAATTAAATTTGATCATCAAATTTGCTAACGTAGTATTCAGAAGTTATCCGTCTAACAGTTGAGGAGAGGAAAAACAAAATGCCCAAAAACAAGTTAAAACCTAAATGGAAAAATTTAAGCCCCTGGAGGTCCGAGCATCAGTTGCTGCCACCAGAACCCCCACCCCCCCGGGCAGTTTTCCTTTAATCTGTAACTCATTGAGATGTCTTTTTTTTTTTTTTTTTTTCTAAGGATGGCTACAACCTGTACAGTTTTTTTTATTTTTATTTAAATTTAAACCCGAAAATGTAGTATTAAGCCTAAAATATATTTTGATTATGGCGAATTCCTGGGCAGTGGAACGCAGCCAAAAAGTCTACTTAGTAACCAGCCAATAAATAATAAATAAGCTGTTGGAGGCCTGCAGTGAAAGAACTGGCTTTGCTGCATCCGCCAAACATGTTATTACTGTCATTATTATTATTAACGCAGTCAAACCCAACTAGAAATTGTTGCTCTTATGATTTTCTGTCGCAGCCTCTCGCTTTGCGGCTCCCGTCCGTCTGAGCCGTTTGATTTGTGGAATTCGAAAGCCACGCTTGCGTTTTTCGACTAATGTTCGGCGGGTGCGAACGCCAGTGGAAACCTGTCGCTGGGAAGAATTGGTGGGACCAGTAGGGCCAAATAATAGGGGATCGAAGGTAAGAGGACAGCGGGGTGCAGGAAGAGCCTTTGACACTGAATCCATAAGCAGGGTGCAAAGAATATTTCCCCTTTTCTTTATATTACACCTTTATGAATCTGCGATGGCAAAGTCCCTCCGAAAGTATAACGGGGAAAAAGGATTCCCTTTCTTTCAGTTTATCGTTATACGATTCTCTCTTCTATAGGCAGCGGCTGGAGGGATGTGAACCGGCAACATTGTGGTGTCAGACACGCCAGCTCGATAATATGTCTGTGTCTAAAGCTCTTCGTCTATTGTTGACGCACTTTTGTTTACTCTCAGATGTGCATCGCTTTGGAGGAGAGTGTCTGAAAAGTTAATAAACGTGAACAAGGCGCCTTTTCTCACAGGTGTGTCCTCCAGCGCCACAGCCAACATCTCAGAGGTTCTAACCCACAGCTGCTGTACACGTATATGGAGGGTAGAACACTGTACACTTTGGAGCTACTTTTTGGTAGTAATAATGGTAATAATAGTGGGTTGCATAGCAGCAAATGCTGTTGCTCCCTCACAGCTCCTGGGTTCTGGGTTTGAATCCAACTTAGTGTGTGTGGAATGTACATGTTCTCCCCACGTTTATGTGGGTGTCTTCCAGGTGCTCTGGTTTCCTCCCACAGTCCAAAGATGTGTCTCGGGTGGATTTGTGACTCCAAATCACCCTTTGTGTGTTTGTGTGTGTTTGTGAGAGAGAGAGAAAGAGGGAGAGACGGCCCTGTGATGGACTGGTGTACCCTGTCTCACACTCTCTGTGATTGATGACTGGAACCCTGCACTAAACCAACAGTGTATGAAAAAAGGTAATAATAATAATAACAGTAATAATAAATCCACAAAAGGATCAAAAATCTCCTCAGTGTGCTGCTCTGAATCTTTGGTTGTAATTGATCTTTGATTTTGCGGTTAAAGCCAGAGCTGCATTTAGCCCACAGACCAGGAAGATTTGTGGTTGTTTCTGGTCCACATTTTTGTCTCTTGTTTGATGACTCGCATCTCTCTGCAGAAGAGTGTGGTTCCCAGGAGTACTTGCGTTCAGTGACTGTCATCTCACCTCTGGAACAAGCAACACCGATAACATCCATTTTTTTTTATTTCTGGACCGAATGACAACAGTGCCGAAAGATGTAGCCTAATTTCAGAGTAAGATATGAGCATTTGCTCCATTAGTTGACACTTTCTGGAAAGTGACTTACCTATTTATTCAGCGGTACAAATCAAGATATTGACCGTGAATTAACGGTACTGCAGCAGGAGGTGGTATTCGAACCTGGGTCCTTCACATTGCAAGGTTGCAACATAAACCACTGTGCCACCTGCTGCCCATGAACTAAAAGCGCAAGGATGTTAGACTCTCCATTCGAAAAGAGCAAAGCAGTCAAAGTTCTCGTTAATTAAACTGGAATAAAGTCAAAGTAGCCACGGAAAGAGCGGAAGAGGCCTCACCCCTGGGGTGTGAGGGCGTACCGCACTGCCAGACTCGCTTGGGTTTCTGCTTGCCTGCTTCTGCTGTCCCTGCTCCTCTTCTCTCCCTCCGGTAATGGACCAGCCATATAGAACGAACACACACACACACACAAACAACACCTTGAAAGTATGTGAATCCTATAGGGATGGTTGTTATTCTTATATAAAATCTCAAAATAAACTGATAAGATGAATAAATAACTATGATTTCCTCCCCGATTCCTTCTACTTACCTCCTTGCTTTAACCAATGTAACTTGGACTTCACTTATTTTTACACCTGCACTACTTGCGTGTTTCTACTACACATGTGATTTCCTCTAAAGTAACATGGAATTGATCACACACACACATTTTCAGAACTGCTTGTCCCATATGGGGTCACGGGGAACCGGAGCCTACCCGGCAACACAGGGCGCAAGGCCGGAGGGGGAGGGGACACACCCAGGACGGGACGCCAGTCCATTGCAAGGCACCCCAAGCGGGACTTGAACCCCAGACCCACCAGAGAGCGGGACCCAGCCAAACCCGCTGAGACCCCGCTCTAGAGAAGCAGTTGACAATGGATGGTTACTAAGCTTAGTAGGAAGTTTATTAATTCAGAGCATTATTTTTGGAATAATTCTTACTTTACAGGTCTTTTTCCCCAAAGTGCCTCAAACTTTTGCACAGTACTGTATCTGATTAGGGGGCGTGGTGGTGCAGTGGATTGGAGTGGGCTCTGCTCTCTGGTGGGTCTGGGGTTTGAGTCCCGCTTGGGGTGCCTTGCGATGGACTGACGTCCCGTCCTGGGTGTGTCCCCTCCCCCTCAGCCTTACGCCCTGTGCTGCCGGGTTAGGCTCCGGTTCACTCCGACCCCGTATGGGACAAGTGGTTCAGATGGTGTGCGTGTATCTGTTTCTGTCTTTATTCATTTACACATTTTTTCCTGATAGGCTCCACTTCATTCTGACCCTGCTCAGGGCAGCTGGTTATTTACATTTACATTAATTCATTTAGCAGATGCTTTTCTCCAAAGCGACGTACATCTCAGAGAAAATACAATGTGTGCATGACATCAACAACTGACACTGGTGTCACGGGTGGATCATTTCCCTTATATCTTGAGTTGGATTGTAATTCATGATTTGCAGAACACGGTTTCTTTTGGGACCATTCCTAGCCACTCAACCCTGTTTGTCATTTTACATGATGGTGCGTGAAAAATGGATTACGATCGCAGCTGATTTTACTCCAGTGTGATAGTAAATGTTCTTGTTCTTAATAAAAATAAAGGAGCGCCTTGGAAGGCTGTCAGTCGAAAAGAAAGCACAATTAAAAACAGCAGAAATTAGACATTACATCTGAAGCAAGCGCCTGTTAGCACAGCAGCCGCATCTTCCGGAACTCCATACAGGCCCAGCAACTATCTCGTAAGGACCTGGAGAGCAAGAGAACGTAGAATTAGCAGCACAAACGTTGCGGAGCACGTCAGACACTCAGAAATAAGGGCGGAAACAGGAGTCAGAGATGATGTTGAGATGTTACCTGGCAGTCAAAAGAGGTTCAGGTCACACAGCAAGAATGGGGAGAACAGATGGACTACGAGGGTCACTGATAGGTGTTGAGGAACATCAGGAGAAGGAAGGAAAGGCCCCCTTATCACAACGTTCAGGACATGGAAAAGGACAGCTGAAGACAGGGAGCTGCGGCATCACTGCCACTTGCATGTTGGGGAGGCCCAAGCTGAGAGCACAGATTTATCGAGGGTTCGGGGGGAAACCAAGAAGCCGCGGTGGCAGCACCACCTTATTGGTCTTGGTCGTGCTGCTTTGGTGGTCCGGCTCCTTGACCATCGGTGTTGCGCCCGCTGGTTGTCCTCGCTCCCCCCGTCTCTCCTGGAGCATCATGGTGCCTTTAGGAACTCCTGAGGCACCTGGGAAGCTGGCGGTCGAACCAGCGCCTTTCATTTGCCGCCTGAAGCACAGAAGGGACGGCCATCCGCTGCCCCTCCAGATCAGCCACCTGAGCCTGGACCTCGACTCCTCTCTCGATGGCCTCCATAGGACTTTGTGCAGCTTCATGTGCTGATCTTTTAGTTGTAGATACGTCCAAACGGGTCCCCTGTGACCACAGTTGAATACTCTAAAGGGGGGGAGGAGCAGCTACTGGTACTTGGACCCCAAGAGGTTTATTATTTTCTCCATCATCATGACTGGTTTTTTGCTTTCTCCTCCTCAGCTGCCGTACTCATCCAGCTCAGGCAGTTATCATCACTGAGGACTGAGGTCTTGCATCCTTGGTTAAGGTGTCAGTAAGGTTTTGGGGAACAACAGCGGGTCGTGGATGTTGGGTTCAGGGGGTGTGACCTTTCTGACTCCGAGGGGTTCCTTTGTGTGCAATTTAAAGAAGCAGCAAAAGGAGCAGCTGATAGCTGAGCGATGACTGGTGTCGCCTCGCAGTCTGAAGGTATTTGACTGAAACCACACCTCCTGCTGTAGTACCCTTGACCAAGGTACTTAACCTGAGCTGATACAGTAAAAATCACCCTGGTTTATAAATGGGTAAATCACTGTTACCAGCAGCTAGTGTAGCAGTTAAGGGCTGCAGCCTTTTGCTCAAAGGACTCAGGTCTGAATGCCACCTCCTGCCGTGGTACCCTTGATCAAGGTACTTACCCTGAACTGATACAGTAAAAATGCACCCTGCGGTATATAGGGGTAAATCATTCTGACTTTCTGATGTGTCGCTTTGGAGTCTGTGGCACGCAAATATTCATTTGTCACACGCTTTTTTCCCCAAAGGGATGTACATCCCACGTGTATAAATATAAATGTAAAAAACACAAAGAAAAAGACAGAGACAAGTGAGACGGAATAAAAGGGGATTTAGCTAGAACTGGAACCCGACTGTATCCGCGCTCCATCTGTCTGCTGTTTCACCGGCACCATGAGACAGACGCCAGACTGTGTCTCCAACGAGAACGGTTTCCACAACCGTGGTTCTAAAGCCCCTGCAGCTTCCTTAACGCAGTGAATAAGCACCTTGCTTGTCTTCATTCATCACGCAGCAGACCTGTGGAGAAGGTCAAACGGCGTGCAGAGTGATGGAACGGAGCGGGGAGCAGTGTGAGCGGTGGCTGGCTGGAGCGGGGCGTGGGGTGGGGCACGGTGAGATGGGGCGGGGCATGATGAGATGGGGCGGGGCATGTGAGATGGGGTGAGGTATCGTGCTATAAGGCAGGGCATCGTGCTATAGGGCAGGGCATGGTGAGATGGGGCGGGGTATTGTGGTATAAGGCAGGGCATGATGAGATGGGGCGGGGCATCCTGCTATAGGGCAGGGCATGGTGAGATGGGACGGGGCATGGTGAGATGGGGCGGGGCATGGTGAGATGGGGCGGGATATTGTGGTATAAGGCAGGGCATGATGAGATGGAGCGGGGCATCGTGCTATAGGGCAGGGCATGGTGAGATGGGGCGGGACGTGTGTGATGGGGTGGGGCATGGTGAGATGGGGCAGGGCATGGTGAGATGGGACGGGACATGTGCGATGGGGCGGGGCATGACAGGGTGGGGCGGGGCAGGTATTGTTACGCTCCCGGGATCTGGACCGGTGTTTGCGGAGCCATTAAATCGACGTGCTGCTCCAGTTCGGTGTGCACTCGTCTCGGGACAACAGCGAGCGGTGGCTCGGCGGCCCGGCGGTGCACAGGGTGCGGGTTCAACCCAAACATGTGCAGCACATTACGGTGGAATTCCTTCATTTGGCTGATGTTCTCATCCAGAGCCACTTGTGGCCCCGACAAGGAGAAATACGACAGCAAATAACCGCACTGACAAATGTCTACTGGTGCCAGCTCAGAGTCGTTCATAAAACAGCACCCACCCAACTAGTAAAATATGGTAAAAAAAAAAAAGGGCAGAATAAATAAGTAATGAATAAATGAAAAAATGACTGAAAAATATTATTCCAGAAGAAAACTGCACTGCTACAACATCATAAAGCACAAACATCCATAGGGTGAAAATGACTGGACTTGATCAGTAAGCACCAAGAAAACAAATAAAAAGACACAAACAAACAAACAGACATAAGTTAAAGAATAGCAACAACATTGATAATAATAATAATAATAATAATAATAATAATAATAATACCACTGTCAGAAAGGCAGTTCTACTACTGTTAAAATTCAATAAACATATATGTCCATAAACAAATGGATAAATAATCTTTCATACACCCTTTTGCTTTCTGCATTTTGTACGTTTTACAGGTCTAGATTAATCAATGCTCATTTATTAACAGAACAAAGCTTATGTCATCTCTACACCGCGTTACACCATCACAGCTCGTTCCGGGCTTTAAAACCGAGGGTTATTTCTATTGTGTGATGTGTCTGTTACTGTAAAAGCAGCTTACAGTACAAACCCGCTGCGGTACCGCGGTACGGATTCGCAGCGAGCTCTGCCGTCGTCGGCTGTCAGGCGCTTCCCCGTGGGAACAAACCGGAGCCGCTGTTGGCTTTGGCTCCGGGACAAACCGAGCTGCCGATACTCACCACGCGTCTGTTTACCATCTCCGTGTCTCTCGCCGCACTTGGCTGAGAATTAATGCCGCACCATAATCTCTCCTGCCAATATAGCTCTTCATCGTGTCCTCTTTGGACCATAATGTTCAAAGAAGCCCGGGGCCTGTTTTACTCCACTGTTTACATTCATATCTAAACTTAAATATTATTTTGGCATGTGGTGCCCTATTACTCTCGAACCTTCTGATGCTGCAGGGCAAGGCCCTCTTTATATAACCCTTACATAAACATGAAGAGATATTCCATTATTTCATCCAGCGGACCATGTGTCTGAGATAACCAACGCCGTGTATAAACACGTCGATTTCATTTCTTTCCAGCCAAGAACCGACGAGATGCTGCAAGATTCTAATCGCGTTCGGGCTACCGATGTAAAATGGAAAGTGTTTTACATTTTCCTTTAGAGGAAGGGGCACAGCTGGTAGCGCGGTGCTTAGAGCTGCTGCCTTGAACCCACAGGTTGCCAGTTTCAGTCTCGCTTGCTGCCGCAGCGCCCTTGAGCAAGGTACTTACTCTGAATTGCTCTTGTAAAATTACCCAGCTATATAAATGGGTACATAATTATGAGAAGATTCGCATTTTAAGTCACTTTGGGGAAAAGCATCAGCCAGATGAATAAATGCAAAAACGAAAGCAGTAGCTGTGTGAGGTAGTACAGTACAGTAATATGGTACTGGCGATGTGTGATACAGGGCACTGGATGCATAGCAGAGACACTGAAAGTGAAAGTTTGTCATAATTTTTATAGTTTTTCACAGTTCTTGCCACTCGGTCTGTGTGGAGTTTGCATTTCCTCCCTGTTTTCATGTGGGTTTCCTCCTGCTGCTCTTGTTTCCTCTCACAGTCCAAAGACATGTGTTTTGAGTGGGCTGGGGACTCTGAATTGCCCAGTGTGAGTGTGTGTTTGTGTGTGAGAGTGCGTGATTGCCCTGCAATGGACTGCTGTCCCATCCAGGTTGTACTCTGTTTCACATCCTATGCTTCCTGGATAGATTCTGGACCACAGTGACCCTGCTCTGAACGCGTGGTTATTAAGAAAGAAAGAAAGAAAGAAAGAAAGAAAGAAAGAAAGAAGAATGGATGGCACAGTGGCACGGGGAGTAATGCTGCTGTTTCACTGCACCTGGGTGGTGTGAGAAGACATGGGTTTGATCCCCACTCAGTCTGTGTGGAGTTTGCATGTTACCCCTGTGTCTGCATGGATTTCCTCCAAGTGCTCTGGTTTCCTCCCACAGTCCAAAGACATGCTGTTCCGGTTTCTCCATAGTGTGTGTGACACAGAGAGAGAGTGTGTGTGTTCCACTGATGTATGGATGAGTGACCCAGTGTAAGTAGTGTGTCTAGCAGTGTAAGTCACCGCGGTAAATAAGGTGTGTGGGCTCATAACACTACATAGAGTTTGCTGGCAGTCGCTTTGGAGAAAAGTGTCAGCTAAGTAAATAAAAATGTGAATGAACGAATGATGGCACACAAAGTGAGAGTAGTGCACAGCTGAATCTGTGGGAGCCTGAAATTCAGTAAAATAAAAAAAAAGAAAAAAGATGCAGTGCAGTCTGCTGTGGGGAACTGTGAGTTCAAGGAAAGAGGATTAAGGAAGTATATAAACTATAGATTCTACAGAGCAGCTCTTCCCTTCAACTGTTACGTGACCTTGTACAGACTGCCCATATCCATAAAAGTTCAGCTCCATTTATTAAATGCTGTAATAGGTTTAAGGCTGTCTGGGGACTCTCTCGCTCTTGACAGTCATCCTTACGCATGAAGGGGAACAGACCGTAGGAGTTCCGTGTCACAAGACATTTTGGCAGGTCCACATCCTGGTAGAGCATCCAGCTGTATGAACTCATAAGTCTCCAGGCAGCAGAGCGTGCTGACTAAATAAATAATTATTATAATTAAATATGACGGTTGTATGAAAAGAGCATAATAGAGTTATGGAGAAATGTCTGACAGGTTCCAAATGTGAGGTATGGCACCAGATGCCCCATCTATGGTCTCAGGCACGAATGAACAGAGACATCACCTGCTTCAGTCACGTGTTCATGTTTGGGTGTGAAAAGAGGCTGGGAGGGACGGGTTTCAACAGCGTGCACAGATTCCTGTGCAAATTCTGGGTAGTTTCAGTGTGGCCCTTGCAGTTGTCCTTTTGTTGACCGTGTTTTCTCACAAGGTTGCTTGCTACTGGGTGGTACGGCGGCACAGTGAGTAGCGCTGCTCTCTCACAGCGCCTGGGTGGTGTGAGAGGACATGGGTTCGAGCCCTGTTCGGTGTGTGTGGAGTTTGCATGTTTTCCCTGTGTCTGTGTGAGTTTCCTCTGAGTGCTCTGGTTTCCTCTCACACTCCAAAGACAGGCTGTTCAGGTTCACCCATAGTGTGAGTGACAGAGAGAGAGAGTGTGTGTTCTGCGGATGTACAGATGAGTGACCCGGTGTAAGTAGTGTATCTAGCAGTGTAAATCACCGTGGTGAATAAGGTGCGTGGGCTCATAACACTACAGAGAGTTCATTGGAAGTGTCTGATAAATAAATAAATTTGCTCCTTCAAAAGCTGCATCATGCATAAGCAGAACCATTTGTATGTGTCATACAGCTGTTCTCATAATATATGTGACAATATAATAACTGCAGTCTCGCCTTCATAATTTTTTTGATCTTACTAATGGACTAGCTGGTCCGTGGTGCGAGGGGTTGACGGTAGGGAGAGGGGTTAGTAGCGGTGCGAGGGTTCGTAGTGGTACAAGCTGTTGGTATGAGTAATAGTTGGAGTAGCTGCCTTTAGACCCAAACATCATGGGGTCAAATCCCCTCCAGCTGTAATACCCTTCAGCAAGGTACTTACCCTAAATTGCTCCACTGAAAATTACCCAGCATTATAAATGTGTAAATAATTGTTCAGTTGTTCTCAGCTAAGCGAACAAATGTAAACAGTGGTGGTGTGAGGGATTGGTGTTGGTGTCGGTTGTTGAGAGTTGGTAGTGGTGATCAGCCAAATGAAAGCCATCCATCTGTGCTCAGGCTGCCCGCTGCAGCCGCAATCCTTACACAGTCAAGTATGGTACCGCTGTATGTATCAGACGCACCAGGAGGTGGCAAGCTGTAACCCTCGGGTTGTGTGCCAGACAGGTTCCTTTTTTTGGGCCAAAAGTGGGCGGTGCCTTATAATTGTTTACACAGATTATGAAAGACAGATGATCACTTAATGTTGTTACACCCTTTAACCAAATTCATTCCTATCGCATTATTGCAAGTCCTACCCTTCTTTCTGGAATTTATGGTCCATGGCATTGTGCGGAGTGGTGTGTGTGTGTGTGTGTGTGTGTGAGTGAACTCAGTTCTGCATTTAATCCTCTGCACTTTATCATAATCTCATCCATTCATTTCCCCTGGCACCCAGATCTGACCGCACGCAGATGTTCAAAATGCGAAGAAAACACATAAAATTCACTGAAACCGTCGATCGTTAATTTGTTGTGTTCAGATGCCTGCTGCGGAGGATGTCATGGAGCCGTATGGCAATAAGATGAAAGAAACCATATTTGTAAAAGATGTAAATTGGTCAGATTTGTTGGAACACAACCTGAGGGTTAAAAAAGACACACACACACTCTCATTACTTCGTAAATGTAATACATCCCAAGAGACATTCACACTGCATTGGTTATTCAAATATTTTCTATTTAGTTGTTGTTTTTGTAAAGTTTTCTTCTCAGCAGGGTGACGTAGAGCACTGAACAGTTGAGCACCAGTCCTACAGAAGTGAGCCAAAGAACAACTATTTGTAAGCAGCACGTAAGTCAGTCAACTGGTAACAGAGGAAAGGAAAACAAAAAACTCTCAGACTGAACTAAGAAGAAAAATAACTTCTCAGGGTCCGAGTACCAGCGGTTCCCCGGCCCTCCTTGAAATCCCAGCGCATCACAGCAGGCCTATTTACGAAATGTTGGTAAATAAGATGACCATGTTATTAAAATGATAAATACCAGCTGTACCAATTCAATTCAATTCAAAATTCAGTTCAGTTCAATTTGGTTCAATTCAGTTTCTTTGCATAGAACACTTTTCTCACACTGTGACGCAAAGTGCTGAACAAAGCACCATGAGATACAAATAGAAGGTTGGCTATGTATTACATTACTACGAAAACTGTATTAATTATAAGAGCTGTAAAGCACACCAACTGACCACAGAGGAAAGGAAAATAAAAATCTCCCAACGAAAAAGAAAGGGAGAAAAAAAACATCTTGGGGTCCAAGTTCCAGTGGCTACCTCCATGCTGCCATCCCACTCCTCTTGGGCATTCTAGATGGAAAAAGAGTGCCAGCAGTAGCAGCTAACAGAGAAAACTTATACAGCTATTTATAACAATAACACAGTCACTAGACGCTGAAGACTTGATGAGCTGATGTCCAGGTTCAGATATGCTGATCACTTCCACCAGCGGAATGCAGCCATCAACTCCTGTCAACATGAGAGAGATGGGTTTGAGACCCTTCTTGATTGTGGGAGGGGTTCAGCAGCTCTGAGGGACAGAGGGAGCTCATCCCACCAACTGAAAACCAGCCAGTCTTAAATTTACAATCCCTCACGAGCAGGACACGCCGGGGGCCAGAGGTGAAGGAGCGCAGTGCTCGCGTCGGAGTGTACGGAGTGATCGGATCTTCCACAAAGCTGCCGTTTGCAAAGTTGTGTAAAAGGCCTGTTTATAACAGTCGCTGTCGTGCTTCCCTGAGCACGCAAAGCCGAACGTCACATCGCTGCAGAAGCAAGGCTCACGTGAGGTAACCGTGGAAGAGCCCAGCTGCCTTGACGCTGGGTTCCTTTGGTTCCTATCACAGTTTCCTCCATGCGGGTCCTCTCCCCTCACTGCCCTCTCTGAGTCTGCTTTCTGTCATCTCGCAAAAAGCCGAGGATACATCTGCAACCACTTTCCACGGGGAAGCATCCAAACTGTTTAAGTCCAGAATAATTTAAACACGGATATTGTGTTTATGGAGGTCAGCGCTGGAGAGGCTCTGTACGTCCCTATTTCTGTGCCACAATGAATGTGGCGCTAAGGATCTCTGAAGATGTCATTAGAACCAGCTCAGTACTCGTTGTCACGTAGGGTAAATTACCACTGAATTCAAACAAACTGAACGGAAAAAACAACTTAACTGGGTTCTTCCTTATTTCGAACTGCAAGAAGTCAAGAAACATGAATTATACGGTTTAATAAAGTTTGGTCTGTGGAGTAGGCTGGAGAGAAGTTGGTCTGAAAGAGATGGGTTTGAGAACCTTTTGCAATGTTAAGTGGGATTCAGCAGCTCTGAGGGACAGAGGGAGCTCATTCCACCACATCGAAGCCAAAACCGAGAACGTTCAGGTTTCGGATGTCGGACCCCTTGTGAGCAGGACCACCAAGCAGCAGGAGGTGGAGGAGCACAGCGGTCTTACTGTGCTGTAGGGAGTGATCAGGTCCTGTAGGTATTGATGAGTAGATCTGCCGATGGTCTTGTAGACCGCAACCAGAGCGTGGATCTTGATGCGAGTAGCTCCAGGAACCCTGTGGAGAGAGACGAGGAGGGGAGATTCTAACAAGTACCTGCTGGACCTACCCTGTACCACGTTTACCCTGAACTTCCGTTCCTGGACAACACGACTGAACTCATCAGAGTGTAGAACCCAAACAGCAAGTCAGGGAGCGGAGACAAGGCGAGCACATCTTCACGTGTCACGGAGCACATTGAAAACAAATGTGTTGAAAACAAAGCAACATGGTGCGAATTACAACTAACAGAAACAGAGCATATTTTACGGAACTTAAATAGACGGTCGAGTTTGTGTCTTGGCACGGATATAAAGAGCAACATGTTTATTCACGAATTCTATTGCTTTCACTTTAGATTTGGGTGGATTTTGCGCAGTGGACGGAAAAAAAAAAAAATTGTTTCTGCACCTTCTTTTATTGGGTGTTTTTCACCAGAATGTTCTCCCCCCCAACACTGAGCTCAGATTATTACAATCCCACATATAAAACTGAAAAAATAACAACAGTTCATTTTAACACTCGCCTTCCAAATAAACTTCCCAGTGGAATCTTGCAGGAAGGTCAGAGTTGGGGGGGAAAAAAATACTTAACCAAAACATGATCTTTAACATAAGCGCAAAACCGAGAAGGGCCCTGTGCTCATTATGAGGGGATTATGGATGTCAGCAATATAAAATGTGTCATAACTACGAAAAATTCAGAAAGGTTTTATTGTTAATTGAACATAATAAGTACGAAAAGAGACTGAATTGAGGGATAAATAATCAGACAGTGGGAGGCCAGTGAAATAAGTCGTATGTGTGAGGTCCACGTATTACATTTCAGCTCCTAATTTTTTTTAGACAGCTGATTTATCCAAGATCATTATTACTGCTTACGTTTCCACAGCTGGATATTTACTGTAGCAGTTTGGGATAGTGGGCCATCGGCAGGACTCCCTCCCCACATGGGATTTGTACCTGTTTGCTCACGGTCACATGTGCAGATTCCATAGATCTTGTATCTAAGCGGATGGGGGTCTCAAGGGCGCAGACACGTGGCCAGGTGGTGGCTGTCTGTGGCGAACCATTAATCAGCTTTGACATTTCAGGAAAGTCCACGGACCATGGTGAGGCAGCTGGAGAGGAAGTGAGGAAAGTGTACGAGTAGCTAATGGCCTTCTTTCGGAAATGAAACACAATTATGTCTTATTATAAGCAAACTGCTCGCTATCATTTGCTGATTTTCAATGCAGATGCTGGGACAGTCTTGTTGCATGTGGTTCAGGTTGTGCCCCAGCGCACCATATGGTGAGCATACTTCAGACATGCCTGTTTAATAAGTTGTCCGGCATTTTAAAAAATACCACGCATATTACACTTCAAAACATATTTGAAAAAAGGCACAATGAGAAAGATCTTGTTTTTACCCCGAAACCAAATGAGCCAGAAGCAAAGGCTGTGTTTGAACTTAAAGATCTGATTTTTTGTCACTTTTCTTCTCTTTTTCATGCCTTTTAACAGGTGAAACTTCATATTACATTCATTTAGCAGACACTTTTCTCCAAAGCGACTTCCAGTGAACTCTAAGTAGTGTTATCAGCCCACACACCTTATTCACCGCGGTGACTTACTCTGCTAGATACACTACTTACACTGGGTCACTCATCCATACATCAGTGGAACACACTCTCTGTGTCACTCACACACTATGGGTGAACCTGAACAGCATGTCTTTGGAGTGTGGGAAGAAACCAGAGCACCCCAAGGAAACCCACGTAGACTCAGGGAGAACATGCAAATTCCACACAGACTGAGTGGGGATCAAACCCACATCCTCTCGCACCACCCAGGCACTGTGGGACAGCAGAACTACTCCCTATGCCATTGTGCTGCCCTGAGAAAAAAAAAGATGGTAAACGAGCAATGGCGTCACCTTCAACATCTCCTCCACTCAGTCTCTGCTCATCGACACTCAGAGGGCCAATTATGTCCTTGTGGAGCACTTTGCCGAGCTCTCAATGCGGCGCGTTTTGTCTGCCAGAGCTAATTTGGGCTGTTCAGATGAGTCGGCGTCGGCCTACAGATCGACATGGGCATAATGAGCACTTCGATATACAATTCCACAAAAGCTCAGCGAAACGATGCTGCGACAGCTGGGGTCACCAGCGGTGAGAGGGTAAATTACCACGCATTCTACCCAATTAATCGTCTGACAGCATACTCAGGCATGAACAGGTCCTGGGGGAGCCACGCTACGGGAAAAATGGTGCATCATGGGATACAAATGATGCTGGGGGTAGAGTGATGATGTAGAGTAGTTTATGAGGACAGCGGTTGATTTAATGCTTTGGGGTGCAGCTCTCTGCAGGTTCCTGGTTCAAATCCTATTCCTACAGTATTACCCTTGAGCAAGGTACTTACACTGAATTGGTCTACACACGCATTTTCTGAACCGCTCGTCCCATACAGGGTCGCAGGGAACCGGAGTCTAACCCAGCAACTCAGGACGTAAGGGGACACACCCAGGATGGGACGCCAGTCCATCACAAGGCATCCCCAAGTGGGAGTTGAACTCCAGACCCATAGGAGAGCAGGACCTGGTCCAACCCACTGCACCACCACACCACCGCACCCCCTGAATCGGTCTAGTAAAAATTAATAAATTATGTTACTTCTATGCAAAAATGATTGTAAGCTGCTTAACTGATGAAAAAACATTGCAAGTTACTTTATCGCATTTTGGACATGTTACATGAAGACTGGACTCTCTTGTTCTCAATGATGGGTGACATGGTAACACAGCGAGTAGCGCTGCTGTCTCCCAGCAGCTGGGTCTTGTAAAAGGACGTGGGTTTGATCCCCGCTCAGTCTCTGTGGTGTTTGCATGTTCTGCCCATCTTTGTGTGGGTTTCCTCTGGGTGCTCTGGTTTCCTCCCACAGTCCAAAGACATGTTGTTCAGGTTCACCCATGTGAGTGACACAGAGAGCGTGTGTGTTCTACTGATGTATGGATGAGTGACTCAGCGTAAGTGGTGTATCTAGCAATGTAAGTCACCACGGTGAATAAGGTGTGTGGGCTGATAACACTGCATAAAGTTCATTGGAAGTCGCTTCGGAGAAAAGCGTCTGCTAAATAAATAAATGTAAATAATCCTTGGTAGAACTGAGGACTGTTCAGCCAATTGTATTTTCTGTAATGTTACATGGATTAGAAAGGTGGACACTGGAAAAGCAGGGCAGGAAGAGACATGGATGCCATCGACCTAGAGGGAACTTTAGGGGGACACCATGGAGAGGCGGGAAAACAAACAGACCTTGGATCAAATCAAGCGATACGTGTCATTGGAGACACAAAAAATGAGACTGAGGTTTATCAAGACTAGATTCTCTTAAAAAAATGGTAATGCTTGGAAAAACTGAAGGAAAGGGAGAGGAGAAAGACTGGCAATCAGACCCTGTAGCAGTTAAAGGTACTGTCTTTGGACCCAAAGGTCATAGGTTCAGTTCCCACCTCTGGATGTAGTACCCTTGAGCAAGGTACTTACCCTAAATTGCTGCAGTAAAATCACCAGCTGTATAAATTGGTAAATAATTATAAGTTGCTTTGGGGAAAAGCATCAGCTAAATGAATAAATGTAATCCAAAGGTCAGCAGTGGAGGGCAGAACTTTCTAGAAGCACTTCCCCTATTGATCTGATGCCACTTCACAACAAGTCAACTTCAAAAGCGGCATCAGTTAAGAGAATTCTCTAAGGTAATAATTTTCAATCTGTATGATTGAAAATCTTGATGATCGATGAATTGAATTGACTGATTGGCGCAGGGGAACGGAAAGAACCAGGGCAAAAACAGGAAGTACTTCATCATCCAGGAGCCGTGATAGATGGTGGAGCGGATAGGACTTCGGGGGGAAATGGTGCAACAATGGTGGGCAGTCTTTGTGCACAGTTTGGTGTGGGTGTCCCCGGCAACAAAAACGGCCAGAAGGGAACCGCACAGGGTTCGAAAGCGTGGCTGGTTTACTATCAACAAACAACGTCCAACACCTGGCAGTGCAGGTCTTTGGCTGTGGGGCAAAGAGCACAGGCTCCGGTCCTCCGAACCCTGGTGGAATTCCATCCGACTCGCTGAGGTGTCCGTCACGGGGTCCGATGAGCGAGCGTGAGGGTTCGATCCGAGAGCCCCAGGCACAGAGTACCGTCAGCTCTCCGTCCTGATGGTTCTCCTGTCCGTTCGAACACAGTGTGACCTGCGTCTTCCGACAGCGTCATGACTCGAGTCTACAATTTGCAATGGGAAAAAACCCAAAAAAAGTGAAAAAAAAAACATGGTCTGTAACTGCTAATTTACATACAGTTATTCATTTAGCAGATGCTTTTCTATAAAGTGACTACAATCCTAAGGTTACAATTATTATTACAGTAAATACACATACACATTGTGGGATCTGCTTGTCCCATGTGGGGTTGTGGCAAGTCGGAGCCTAAACCGGCGATGCAGGGTGCAAGGCCGGGGGGGGGGGGGGGGGTGGGGGACACACACCCAGGACACGAACACCCCAAGCAGAACTTGAACCCCAGACCTACCGGAGAGTAGGACCTGGCCAATCCCACTGCCTCACCATACCCCCTACAATTATCATATCATTTCTGAAATCTTTTCATTTGCATTTATTCGTTTAGCAGACTCTTTTCTCCAAAGTGATGTACATCTCAGAGAACACTGTAAACAGTACATAATATCAACAAGAAGAGAGATTTGGATGCAGACAGTGATTCTAGAGTACGATCCATGTGTCACATTCCACCATATGAATCAATATACATCACGCAAGTAGCTGTATACAGGGATTTTCTTAATGATTAAACAGATGAAATAGTAGACACTTATTGAGCATATAAGCAATCGGGAGAAATGAGTCAGGAAGAGGTGAGTTTTGAGACCTTTCTTGAATTCTGAGCGAGATTCAGCAGTTCTGAGTGAACGCGGACATCATTACGCTGCATTGGAGCCAGAACCGAAAGCCTTTGTGCTTTCAAATTCGGACCCCTTGTGTGTGGTGCCACCGAGCAGGTAGACGTGGAGGACAGTTGCAGTTTGGTTGGTGGCTGAATTTGCTGTGGGCAGCGCTAGGAAGCCAGTGGAGAGAGAGGAGGAGGGGGATAGATGGGAAAACTTCAGCAGGTCAAACACAACTTGTGCAGCAGCAACTTAGAACAGATAAAAAATTAAGAAAGGGATTCATTAGCCAAAATTATTCAGTAGATTGAAATTAACAGGTGAACATATTCGTTTGCAGGCGGTGCTGTGATTTGAGCTGCTGCCTTTGGAAGGACTGAAAGGACCCAGATTTGAATCCCACCTCTAGCTATAGCTGCCTTGATCAAGGTACTTACCCCGAACAGATACAGTAAAAACACTGTAACTTGCTTTGGAGAAAAGTGTATGGGACCAGAAAGACACATATCCCATAGATATCCTAATATCCTCCTATATTATTCATCAATTATATAAAGCAAAGTGATGGGCATAGTGAAGACGTAGTTTTCTATTGGTATGAAATGTGTGCACATGTTTACGGCCGACTTTTGCTACGAAAGAGGCTTCGGCAACTGCGCGTGTGTGTTTGCACCGGTCCATATGACCATTCGTTGTCTTTTGCGGCGCATCGTGGTGGTGATCTGTCCACGTGGATATTCACGTGTATTATGACTCATAAACGGCGGATGCAGTCAGGAATGTGTATGGACCACATGAAGCATTCCCCTTTCGGCCCCAGCGGGTGAACGGGAGTCAAGGTTTTCACGGTCAGAGTTATTAGCCATCTGCGGGGTTTGGCCTGATGGGGAACACAAGGGAGCCGTTGTGGTGGAAGGGCTACATGTCCTCGGCGAAGCCCAATAAATAAGGGAGCAGCACGCCGAGGCATCGCTGACCTTTTCCCCCGTTCGCTCTCACACGATGCATACACACCTGCGCTCTGATGGGGAATTGATGAATTTCTCGTAGGAAAGGAAGCGGGAGGGCCCATCACATGTGCGCCTGGCCTTCAAAGATTTCTCAGTTTTAATCGGAGGGGAAAAAGAAATAATTTCATCAGGTGATGGAGGCAAAGGGCTCCCCTCTCTGGATCTCTGCTGTTCGCATAGGCAGAGCAAACACACAACCATATCCTAAATTTCCATACACAATATTAACCAGAAAATGTAAAGAAAATATAATGACTGGCTGTACTTTACTGTATTTATATTTTCTTTAGGTTTGTAAATAACACACCGATATTGCCATAGGAATTTTTTCCAAATTTAATAATAATACATTTTTTGATTATAATATAAAAATTCAGGCCTTGCTGTACATGCGCCCAGATTGCTCCAGATAAAAGTGTCTGCCTAGAAAATAAATAATGTGATGCTAATTGGACCAGCTGTTTCTTATCCTCATAATTTCAAGGAGATTATTGATAATCCTTGCATATTTCATTTATTCAGTGAACATGAATCGTTGTGTTGACATGTTTTATAGGGTCACCCGTATATTGATGTGCAACAGCTCTCGCGATGTATTACGTAAACCAGTGTGTGAGCCACAGATTTCATTCAAATTTCGAAGGATGCGCATATCTAACTCCTCAACCATCCATCTACTCAACGTTTAAAAAATTCCTTGGTGAAAAAAAATGTCATTACAACTGCCCCACATTATAATTGCTGTCAGTTATAGCTTCCGGTTTCTTCCGTATCAGTTAATAAAGATGTTGTTGATTAATTTGCTCATAGGGCAAATATTGTTCTATGGTCAAGTCATACAAAGAGTTTAATGTATTTTCATCATTTAAACTGGCTGGTCTTAGAAAATTGTACCTTATCACACGAGTCTAATAACAGTTAAATTTCCCAGAGGATTTTACCCACAATATAAAGTTCAAAACAAGTCTTAAATTTGTTTACTATTGTCTATCACCAGTACCTTCTCTAGCTGATAACCCAAATACCCATCATAATCAGTCTTTACTTGTCCCTAGATATATACGTGAATAAAAATGGTCACTAAAATATGCATATTGCTATCATTTCTGAGGATAAATAAACTTGTGAATCTCTTAGTCTTTGTTGCCCAAAAAAACTAATGCTCTCGGTAACCTCGGCCGACCTTTCTTACCTACCACAGGTATAGAGGCCCCAGATGGCAGCAAACCAGGCCGACCATTAATGGGCTCAAAATAGCAAACGTATTTCCCTCAAAGCCTTGGGAGTCTTTCAAAGACCACCAGTGGTTTTCGATAAAGGATTTTCCTGGTTTTCTCTATCGCCCATCTACCGTCCTTCCAATCCTGCACAAACAAAGGCAACATCTAAAACCGAAATGTTCATCATTAATCTGATCTGCCCGACTAGGAGTACAGAAGGACCACATTAGAGCTCAGTGTTTGCCTTGTATGTAGTTTCTCTTTAGCTGATTGTTAGAACAACATGCTGCGACATCGGGTGTGAAATGTCAGATGAATGTTCATGGGACACTTTAGAAAGAAACCGTTATAAATGTGAGAAGACGCACCATGACTTTACCCAGTATAAAAAGCCTGGGTATCGGCGGTAATTCAAGACAGCTTCACAATTCTTCATCTGAGGATGTTCAGGGGACGGCTGCCTGGAGCAGGATGAAGCGGAGGGATGAAGCAGTGGGATGAAACATGTAGTGCTGGGTGGCTGATGATGAGACACGAAGTCCTGCGTGGGACCCCAACCGCTGTGGTTCGAGCTCCATCACCTCCCAACCTCTGTCCAAGGAGCACCTGGAAGTTGAAGTAAGAGCCCCAGCAGACTACTCTATGTTGTCCAGTCAAGCTGAGTGGGAGTCTTTCTTTGCAGAGATGTATACTGCAGAGGTCCACAAACACAGGACCTACTTGCCATTTGGTCTGTGTCTCATCTTTCGTGTTTTCAGCACATATTGCTGCTGAAAGGTTATACGAGGTCAGACCCAGCAGGTGCAGTTCCTACGGTTTGCAGCTCTATGAGACGAGACTCAACAGTACGATTAAAGTGTCCCCTCTATGTCACAGCAATGATGTGATTATATGCTCTCTCTCTTTGTATTTACTTAAATACTGAGATCATATAGCACATTTACATTTATTTATTTAGCAGACACTTTTCTCCAAAGTGACTTCCAATGAACTCTATGTAGTGTTATGAGCCCACACGCCTTATTCACCACGGTGACTTACACTGCTAGACACACTACTTATACTGGGTCACTCATCCATACATCAGTGGAACACACACACTCTCTCTGTCACTCACACACTATGGGTGAACCTGAGCAGCATGTCTTCGGAGTGTGGAAGGAAACCAGAGCACCCGGAGGAAACCCACGTAGACACAGGGAGAACATGCAAACTCCACACAGACTGAGTGGTGATCGAACCGACATCCTCCCGCATCACCCAGGTGCTGTGAGACAGTAACACTATTCGTTGTGCCACCCATGAAGAACATTCAATATTCATTAATATTTACAAAGTTTTAATGTGAAAATGCACCACCTCTCAAATGCTTTCATTACTGAACTCTTGACTATGTTTATTTTATTAACTTTTCGCAAATAATGCCTCTTGAGCAAAAATGGTCCTGAAAATAATTAAATCACACTTTCAACAAATTACTGTATTTCTTTCCATATCTTTTGTGCTCTTGATAAACTCCTTTTTTTTCTTAGGACAAGCGAATTTTGCAAATGTGCTCTAAAGGCAGTTTGGGCGATCTTCAATCTGGGGATTATCGATGTTGTTTCTTGACAGGGTTTTCTTCAGGGTCTTTCCCAGACTTTTGTCACCAATGTCGTTAGCGGTGATAACAGATCATGACACGTTTGTTTGTAATTCTCCTTGGAATGCTGGCAGGGCCGGTCAGTAAGATGTTTATTTACCTTATTTGGCCCTTAAATAGTGTTAAAGATGGTGAGTCATTTGACCCAGTGAACCTTGCCAATAACACCCCCGCGCAACCCTCGGCCCCCAAGGAAGCTCTTCATTACGAGCTTCTTGGACCAGCCAAAGTCAGGGTGGCGGTGACCCTTAGAAAATACATATGGATGATTTAAACAGCGAAAAACTTGTGGTTTTCCAGGTCTTGCGCATGCATTGCTTTGCAAACCACAAAGGGAATCAGAGCATCGGAACCCAAAATGGGCTCCTTGTGGAAAACCTCCCCACTTTTCACCGCAGTTTAGCCATGTGTCTAGCTTTCTTATGCTCAGCATTCTTCCGTTTCATCTGGCACATGTCCCAACAACCTTAGACTCACGTTGGTTAAACTGATGGCCGACCAGTCAAAGGCAGCAGAGCTAGTTCATGCAGGAGAAGAACAAGTCCATGTGCAGATAATGGGGCAGCCTGCAGGAGGCGCTGCTGCAGCATTTCCACAAGTTGCCCCCGGCCGAACGAAGGCCTCTGCTCCCCAGCGGAATGCTCAGGGTCACCAGCGGTCATCTTTGATCCATCCTCCAACAGAAACACACCGCCGCAACATTATGCAAGGACCATTCGTCGTTCTCCGAGTCAAAGAGGTCAAAGTCCTGAGTAGCTGCTGCTGCACGTCCAACATGGGCCACAGGTCCAGAAAACGAGGCAGGGAATTTCATACGGAGTTCCTTAACCCAAGCTTTGCGTCTTTACAGAACAGCAGCCCGTTTTCAGAAGAGGTGGTCTTGCCGGAGGTGCTCCACATCTTTCCGAATCAAAGCTTCACATCGGGTTCAGGTTCAGCTGCAGTCCTCTGCAGGTTCACGAGTGCTACCACCGGTTATGCATCGCCTGATGATATAACACTGTTCTCCACCCCTCATGTTGCTTTAATATCTTGGATATGGAGCAACTGTTAAGGAAGTCGAATTCACGCGATTCTCTCTCTTTGGCATTTTCCGCCATTTATTGCACTTAACATTTTGTCATAAATGCAGAAAGATGACTCCCGGAGCTCTTTCGGAAACACTGCACGGTTCCCGATGAAATATAAGTCGTGGTTTGAAATTCTCCAGGGTACACTAAGCCTTCCGGAAGGTTTCTCTGTGGCCCAGGAATGAGCCCTGACAGAAGCTGCACCCTACGATGCAGAATTTTCGGCAATAAACGAGGAAGGATTTTCATCCTTTGGGGAAGTCAGTCCTTGTGCCCTGCAAGAGGATTCATAAGAAGTTATTGAATCCGAACGGGCACAAATCCTGTTTTTATCGGAAGATTTTGTTTTTCGAAATTGGGGCACCACTCTAAATAATTCAGCATAACAGCTCTGTAAATGAAGATATTAATTTGTAATGTCATTCCCAGTCTGCTCTCTTTTGCCTGTTCACTGGTGTCAAAGTTCCCTCTCTGCTCCAACTGGCTTAAAACAAAAACTGTTTTATAATAAATTAGGGAGGCCATTGTTAGAGGGGCTTGGAAACATCATCTTGTTGATATCCTGAAAAGTAAAAGATTATAGTTTAAATACTAGTTTATTTAGATTATAGTTTAAATAGTACTAAAGAATGGGCCCATTTTCAGGTCCCTACATCTCTGCAGGGGGGCAGAGTGATGTCACATCACATCACAGCCTGGAAAAAAAAAATTGCGGTTATTTTAGTACATTTACATTTATTTATTTAGCGGACACTTTTCTTCAAAGCAACTTCCAATGAACTCTATGTAGTGTTATCAGCCGACACACCTTATTCACCGCAGTGACTTACACTGCTAGACACACTACTTACACTGGGTCACTCATCCATACATCAGTGGAACACACTCTCTCAGTCGCTCACTATGAGGGAACCTGAATAACATGTCTTTGGACTGTGGGAGGAAACCAGAGCACCCCAAGGAAATCCACACAGACACAGGGAGAACATGCAAACTCCACAGAGACCGAGTGGGCATTGAACCCATGTCCTCTCGCACCACCCAGGTGTTGTGACACAGCGACGCTACTTGATGTGCCACCGTGCTGCCCGAAAATAGTAACAAAAATGGCTTGAATTCTAATTTGCACAGCATAAAACAGCACAAAAACAGCGCTAATAAAGCATGATGGATTTTTTTTTGTTTGTGCTGTTTGTAGGTGAGCAGCTTTATCGAGCTTAGACAAACACTCGGTTGTGTTTTTCATTAGGTGTTTTATTATCTCACAGAAACAGCTTTTCTAGTTATGACTCAAGTACACGTGCTGTGAAATATGAAGATATTTTTATTAGAAGTGTCCTGAGGACAGTTCAGAACTGGCAAAAACAATTTGCCTTGACATATATTGCTTCATTGCAGAAACTTGCCAATGTTTATATAGGCAATTTATCAAGAAAAAAGTAATATATCAGCTGTTTGTCAACGGCAGCGTTAAGTTCTTTTAAAGCAGTATTCTTACAACGTCAGTCAAAAGTCAAAAAACTAAAAATAGCAAATATTCCTGAACTGCTCCATTGTGAGAAGGATTACCCTGTGCTTGAGGTGAAACGGTGCACAAAGTAAATATCCTAATGTACGTTAAAATCCAAAATCATCAGCACATGGACAGGATGAGTAGGATAATAACCCTCCAGGTGATACGCCATATAAAAAGTCATTCACAGGTGAAAGTGAGCTCCTCTGTCTCCACTTTGTAGGGAGCATCTGTGGACTGGTTTTCACCCCCCCCACCTACACAGACACGCTCCTCACCTTCCTGCATCTATGAATGAGGTGAGGAACTGTCCAAGAGTACTAGCTGGAGAACCCAGGTGACTGTCTGTCGGTGTGTGGAGGAGGTGCTGCTCCCAAGCCGGAAGGCTTAGTCTTTAGTGGGGCTCCTCCTTGACAGATACCGCAGGTGCGAGGCAGGCAGCAACCCAGGTGTCAGCTGGGCCAGGGTTGCACGCAAAGTTCTGGCATGTTATACATGGTAAACAACATCATGCTCTCAATACAGGCAATCCCCGGATTATGGACAAGTTCCGTTCCTAAGTCTGTCTTTAAGTCGAATTTGTACTTAAGTCGGAACAGCTACCGACAGTTTGTGTCTAACGTCAGTGAGTCAAATGTTTGTCTTAGTATATGGTATATAGTATATAGTGTACCTTTCTATGCAAAAAAAAACATTGAAGAAACACTTCCAGATGCACTAAAGCATCTTTAACATAATAATACAGTATTAATAATGATGACGTTAGTTGACGTTTCACCTTTTTCCGATCCCTTTATAATTTTCACTGTAGTTTCGATCGTGATCGTTTTCCTTTTCTTTGATGCATCACCATCACTTGCATCACATTTACACTTTGGTGTCATGGTTACGAGGGTAAAAACAAAAAAAATCAAAGCCAAATACAGCAACACACGACACACTGTTAACAGCAATGTGGTCTGACGGAAAAGAAGGAAGTCTTTGCCCTACCTCGGGCTCACACGCCCATGTGCTGACGAGCCGCTGTTCTGATGCACGTCTCAAAGTAGTGCCGTTTGTTATTACGAACCATTGTATGTAACTCGAATTTTTAATACAATACACTTTGCGGGCAGGGGGTGGTTCGTAACTACGGGTTGTATGTAAGTCGGACGTTCATAAGTCGGGGACTGTCTGTACGCTGCATTGCAATTAAAACACAAGGTAGACTATTTAAATATTGCTCTCAGTACTAGAACACCTGCTTATCCTTATGGAGAACTTGAGCACTGGGCAGGAGGCCACAGTTGAAACAGAACAGGGAGAAACAAAATGATATTAAATTGGCAAAGGACTTGGCAAAGGAGGTCCTAAGCTGGATTCTATTAACCCACCTTTCTTATTTGTACACTGAAAACATTATGAGAGTAGCATTATTAGAATATGAAAGTGGATTCAAAATCAGCGGAACATCCATATTCACCCATTCAGTTGACACTTTTCTCCAAAGCAAGTTACAATGATTTACCCCTTTACACAGGTGCATAAGGGGGTGCAGTGGTGCAGTGGGTTGGTCCAGGTCCTGCTCTTCAGTGGGTCTGGGGTTCAAGTCCCGCTTGGGGTGCCTTGTGACGGACTGGTGTCTTGTCCTGGGTGTGTCCCCTCCCCCTCCGGCCTTATGCCCTGTGTGCCGGGTTAGGCTACCGTGCCCCATATGGGGCGAGCGGCTCGGACGGACAGGTGGATAATTTTGCTGGAGCAATTTAGGTTAAGTACCCATAGTCACCCTGCACGGGCGCTTTTCTCTTCCCTGCCATCTGCAAAACGGCTTAGGTCTATTCGACAGCAACAGCTTTTACTCCACTGCTGTAGGAGTATACAACACTAACCAATGTGCCGCCTTTAGTAACTAGAGTTGGACTGCTCCTCCCAAGCACATTGGTAAATTACACTGTCACTTCAAGCATTCTCATTCTCGCTCTCATGTTCTGAGTTCTCTGGCTGTCTACTGGTATTATTGTTATTACTGTTACTGTTATTTATTGTCATTTCTATTAGCAGTACTCACTGTCATTGTCATTATTTTGTTTGTGCAGTATTTCTATTGTCTTTGTTCATAGTCTGTGGAGAAGCATTCTGGAAGATTTTCATGATACGTGTACATGGTACTTGTATCTATGACAATAAACTGGAAACCTGAAACTTGCTGAAAGATACTACAACAGAAGATGAGACTGGAATCTGCAATCTTCAGACCCAAAGGCAGCATCTTTGTCCACTACCCTATCAGCTGCTCCAATTTCTGATGTGAAGAACAACACACTGATAGCAGAGGATGAAGAAGAGGTTAAAACCCTTTTAAAAAAGAAAAGGTGAAGAATGAAAAATGGGCTATGATAAAATCTGAAGGAAACGATCTAGAAAAGCAACAAGCTGTGTTGATGATGGTGAAAACTTGACAAGGGCTCCTCTTGGGATCAATAATCAACATCAAGGAATCCAGCAGTCAGGAGATACTATGAATACTACCACCTGGAAGAGCTACAAAGAGAGGTCTAGAAATGGTTCTGAAATGTGCGAATGCGTTCACAAGAACAAACGCTAAAATTACTCAGGCAACAGCATTTGTTTCTAACGTTACATGCATGTAAAAGTTGGACTTTGAAAACAGCATAAGAAAAGTGTGGATTTAAATTGTGCTAAACAATAAGAATCATGTTGGATCAAATCAAACCAGAAGTCTCATTGCACAGAGAATTTGCAAGACTGAGGTTTTTGGAATCATCATGTGAAGACTGATCTCTCTTGAAAAGACAGTGAAGCCAGGAGAAGCTGGAGGAAGAAGAAGAGGTTGACAAGCATCTAGATGGACAGATTCAATTACGGTGACAATGGACACACCCCTTTCAACACTAAGGATACTTTTACATTTATTAATTTATCAGATGTTTTTCTCCAAAGTGACTTACATCTCATAGAAAATACAACGTGTTCATTACATTAGGAGGAAGAGACATAGATGCAGACGTGTGATTCTTAAGTGCAGTTACTTTGTTTCTTTCCATGAAATGAACCAAAGTTCATCACATGAGTAGCTGCATAAAACTATCAGAATATCGAAGATTCCTGATCACCTTCCTACTAATTAATCTTTTTTTTTTGAGATACATACCAACATTTACATTACATTACAGGAGCAGCTGTGTAAAGGTTCATCCAGGCATCATCTTAAAGTTATAGTACATGAACATTTACACCTTTCATGAACTTAAGAGATGATGGGCAAAGTGAGTCTGGAAGAGGTGAGTTTTAAGACCCTTTTTAAATGTGGACAAGGATTCAGCAGTTCTGAGTGAGAGGGGGAGGTCGTTCCACCACAATGGAGCCAGAACCGAGAACTTCCATGCTTTAACTTTAGTGTGCGGGACCACCAAGTGAGCAGATATGGAGGAACGTAGCAGTCTGGTTGGGGTGTAGCGGATGATCAAGTCCTGTAGATATCTGGGAGCAGTTCTACTGATGCTTTTGTAGGTCATAACCAGGGTGTTAAATTTGATCCAGGCAGCTATAGGATCCCAGTGCAGAGAAACGAGTAGAGGAGATACGTAGGAACACTTCGGAAATTCAAACACAACTTTGGCAGCATCGTTCTGTACCAGTTGTAGAGGCTTGATGGAAGCCGCAGGAAAGCCAGACAGGATACAAAAGAAGGACACAACTTCCTGAAGATGCTGTTATCTGTGTAGTTGTAAAGACCTGGCAAATACCTGGCAGCACTTAACAACAACAGAAATGACATGTTTTGTACAAAGCAGCTTTTGCTAAATTAAAAGCTCTTATGATTTTGCTGAAGGCTGGAGGAAAAAAACGGCATAAGATTTGAACCGATTCTTTTTATTTGGCAAACAGAACATTTTGATCATCGTTCCTGTAATAGTGAGGTCTTTGTTCCTTCTTCAGAGCATTTCCCAGCATAAAAATCATTCTGATGATGGCAGACAGTGAAGACAAGCCCTTTTGTCATGTTTATGATTTATGAAGCCTTTTACGAACACTCAGGAGGTAAATGGAACTTGGGCGGTTAACCACGTTTTGGGGGGAACTCTATGAAAGAGAGTGCGAAAGCTTGATGTTTCACTTTACAGGAAATATGGTGCTATAGGAAACAAGCCAAAACATGCCTGGTGAAGGAATGGCTTTGTGTGTTTTGCCGTGAGCACACGAGCAGTGTGATTCCACGTGTAAATCTTAGCTGCACATTGCATCCAATGGAAAAATGTTATTTGCTTTCATTTCTCTTCAACACAAGTAGGAAAGTATCATTTCTTGGCCATCACATAAGCGTGAGGCAACATGTGGTGTGACAAGCTGACATGGGATGAAATGGGAAGGTTAAAGGAAGCTGGCATTGAGCTGTCAGCTTCCAGAAGCTGAAGATTTGCTGGTAGCAATGCTGACTGATGTGTAGCAGGGGGTAAGCAAAAGAAAACATCTCAATTACATCACATTTTAGCCTTCAGATCTTTCCTGTAACATGTTCTTGCATTTGTAAAGATTAATTTGTTATTTTTCTGTAGATATCTTTCCTTCCTGTCAGTTTTACTTGGAAATCCTGTCTTATCAAGAGTTGGAAAAGCATGATAGTCACATAGCACAAGAAAGACATGTCTTAAGAAGGACAATGTTAACTGTCTGTGTAAAATCCACAAGTTTCTTGGGCTCTATCCCTTTTGCTCAGATGCATATGTCAAAGAGTGTATTCATCACTGATGATTTCAGAGGATGCATCACAGCCTTTTAATGGTTGTGATAGTTAGTGCTTGTATTGGACCGGCACAAAGCACTAGGCAGTATCAAAACCTCTCAGTTAATGTGTGGACCACTTGTGAAAAATTGCACAATTACACCTGGCTCAGTCTTCATCTCATTGTTAGTGGATTTGAGACCTTGCTACATGCATCAGATGGAAAACTTATGAATGAACTGGGGTTCACTTAAATGCAAATTTATAAGGTGTACATCCTATTCTTGAGCGTGTCCTAAAATATTATGTCGGACTCAGTTTTTATTGGACTCTGTGTATGCTGCTTTTAAGTGCAAATCCCTCCATTAGCTTCACGAATCCACCAAATAACCTTTACTATGTGTTTCTCTCACATGCCAATAATATGAAATACAAAATTTATTGAGAACAGTGGATAAAGACCTGCAGATTTTCGGTCAGAAATCTAACTCGGCTAATAACTGTACTCATCGCTAGTTAACAGACTATTAACATTATTAACAAGAATGTTTGCAGCAAAAAATAAAAAAAACCCTCAGTATATATGGATTTCCAGGACCTGGGGATGTACTATATATTAAAAAGTTCACCATGTTTAAATTTCTGAACTACAGCCCAACCCACTCATATGCAAGCAACGATAATCGAGGCAGATTAAGAGGGTTGTAGTTGTACAACAAGTATACATCCTCCAAGGGCAACGACACCCTGCAAGCTGTTTCTCTCAATGTGTTCCACTTACTCAGATAACACATCCAGACACAGAATATTAAATGATCGGGAAATTGTAAGGATGCAAGGATGCTGAAACAGAAAAAAATAAAGGTCAAATCAGCTTCATCTGTCTGGGTTACATGACCCAGACTTCTCACTTCCTTCAATAAGAACTTGGTTTAATAGCTTCCATCTGCATCTTCATACACAGTAAATAATGGAAATGGAATATCATACGGTACAGGTAAACCATGTGTCACTCTTGTCTGCCCCGGAACCACAGATAAACCTCTGGTATGTGGCTGGTGCATTACAGAGGCTAACAGGCATCAGTTGAAACTTGTAATGCCCAAGGGGAGTCATAAGCCCTGTGTCTGTCCTTTGATACTACCTGCTAATACCTGCTTGCTAGCTCCCGAGAAATGTTACACTCTGACATCTTTATACCAGTAAACAAGTTCTCTGTTCTTGGCACTGGACACAGTTCAGTACTGGTATGGTACGGTACCACCTTGCAGCAAACAGTGCAGAATTAGACATCTAGAACACTCTTTGATAACTTTATTATCTGTTTAGGAGTGCAGTTCTCATATCAAAAAGCGAGGTGGCGTGGCGTAATAAAATTAGTTGCATACAATTCTTTTTGATATGGGCTTTTTAAGCTCTCTGTGAAAAGAGGGTTATATACAAACTATATTTCACAGAGCAGTTATCTGCTTTGAAGAAAATTATGGAGTGCTGGCAAACAGTTGGTGCATTTCTCTCCATTCCGGCGTTCAGCGTCCATTGTCAATCATCCATAATCGTATCTGTTTATATCACATCACAAATACACTTAGACTATGGAAGCATTCTTTACATGGCTGTGAAAGGTTATGAAAATTATGCTGCTGAGAAATATTTCCATGTACAGCAGTTATGTCTCTCAAGCCTTGCAACTAGGAAACCAATTTCTGACAAATGTTCTGATGTTAACTCTTCCTTTATTAGGAAACATACTTGGCTGAGAATTCATATCAGATTTTATTACCCCATTCCATGGATACATAGAACCATTTTGCAGATATTATAGGTTTGAACTGGGATTGTGTAAAAAATGTTGGGAAGAGGGGATGAATAAAATTTCTGAATCTGATACCCAAAGTTAAACCAGTTTTGTGCACTTTTAGTGATTTACCACAGTGATACTCCCATCTCAAGTGAATGTCTGTTAAACATTAAAAGTTCCATCAAGAGTACTTGAAAATCGCAAGAAGTTTTTATATGTAAATATTTCATACAGCTACCTGGACAAAGGAAATTGTGTTTGGTTAATTCAAACTGAAAGTATTTTTTTGGGAGTTTAAATAATTATAACTACATACAAAAACATTTGTTAATTTACTTTGTAAAACATTTAACACTTTACAAAGTCAATCTACAATAATGTGCCTCTATGCCTCATAGCATCATATCAGATTGACATGTTTATTGATGAAAAAATTAGCTTAATCTCTTCCTCACAATGATGCGGACTTTGTCCAGATCTCCATGTATTAGTTGGGGAAACAGGATATATAAGCATCTATAAAATATTTGGAAGAATTAGGAGTCATGATCAAATTATATTCTCGGTCTGATTCTCTAGATCTGTGTCCTAAGCAACAAATTCCTGATTTCTGATGCTGACTGGTTATTCTGGAGTGGATTAATGTGCTTGTGCCGAGTTGCCCATGTATAGCACCTTGCTTGCGGCCGACTGGCGTGAGTAAAGCTGCACTGAAAAATCCCGTCAACACTAGATACTAGGCTGATCAAAAAGTGTGGAAAGGCCACTGCGGTTTTGTGACTGGCACCCTGGACGTTTCCTTCCCTTTCATCTTTTCCAGGCGGAACTGGCTTGCTCTGATGGAGATGACTGTGAAAAGCGGTGTCTCACAGAGATACCCCGTGGGGTGAGCAGGGTAAACGCTCGGTCAACAGAGGCTGCAGAGTGGAGACATAGACTGCGATGATAACATCTCATGTTTCAGAAATGGCTTTACATTAAAAGATTTAACAGCAAATAATGTTCATACTGAGGTTATTTCGGTGACAAATGCTATTACATAATTGGATCCTGATGCTTTGTTGTGCCAAAGTGACACAACATTACATGGGTTCTCTGGTCTCTGCACTACCTCCGAGTAAAGTTTAGGACAAAGTCTCATCGCTGACATAGTGTAATGCTTAGGATTAGCTTGTGCTTCACTATAAAAACTTATTAGAGCAAATATGAATACAAAGGATGCAGGGTTTCATGTGATTCGTGAAACACATAAATCAACTCCTAACAGTAAAAGCATCACAACTGCAAATAAACATCACCATTGCACAGCAGTTGGTTCAGGAAGTGGATGAATTCACCTATCTCGGCAGCATTATCACAAATGATGGCAAAACTGAACGTGGTGTTCAGTGTTGGACTGGGGAAGCATCCTCATTTCAGCGGATGCGATGTATTTGGTCTTATTCCTCCATTAACACAAACATCAAAATCAGACTGGACAACAGCATCGAGATTCCAACAGCCATCTATGCCAGTGAAACCTGGAAGATTTCGAAAAGAATAGCCCACAAACTGAATGTTTTTCACCACCTTAGTTTGCATCAAATTCTGGGCATCTCCTACCACGATCGGATCACCATCGAAGAGGTGTTACAACGTAGTGGTCTGCTGCAGCTGGAAGACACCGTTGCTGAACGACAACAGGGACTAGAGGGTCACATTTTACGACTTCCTGACCAGAGACTTCCAAAGGTGGCGATGCGATGGGTGCCGCTAAAGGGAACGCGCAAACAGGGTCGACCACCGAAAACATGGCGTTCCACCTTTCCAGAAGACCTCAAGTCTATGAACATTAAATGGACAGATGCTGAGATCATTGATGCCAACACAGCCCATGGGAGAACACTCACTGCCAATACGTCAACCGACATGGGAGGAACTAACTGACTAGCAGTAAAAGCTTAAGTTGTGGAGTCCATACTGGGTGGACATCTTCCAGTTAATGATAGCAATACCATTTCAGGAAATGTATTTATATGCAGTCTTAAAACAAACTGCTTTTCTCTAGCACACTATGGCCAAAGCTATTGGTGCTCTTGTCCATGTTACCACCCGGTATGCTCACAAAGTTGCTTATAGAATATTAACAATGTTTCCTTTCAGGTTTTAGAAAAGTAGGATTACATATAGCAGTTTCGATTTTAGAGTAAAAACGGTAGAGGGTAACAATAGAAGGACTCCTTTTCTTTATTCAGTTGGAATTAGATAGACCAAATTTACATTTGGAAAATAACAGCTGGCTGTGATTTTTCCAACTCCCTTCTACCACAATTGGGCCAGTGGACCATTTTTCAGTTAGGAAGTGGTGATCAATACATCATTAACATTAAGAGAATGACTTTGGTGTTATTTTCCCTTTCACAGAGAAGTAAGCAAGGCGGTTTACAAAGCTCTTTATGAGAATCCGATACTGATTTCGTTCCAAAGACTGAATTAATGACCACCAAGGCCCTCGTTTTCAAGGTAGATTAATGTATAGTTACTAAAACAAATATCCATAAAATACAGTATAGTACCTGGCATGTCATAATAGGATATGTTGTGGAGCTTGGTGTATTTTCTGGAAAGTTTTCCACAACTTAAACTATTTATTATTCCCTAGGAAAAATATCAAGAACTCAGGTTTGGATCTTTTGGGAGAGCAGAGCGTATAAGCATTATAGATCAAGTTATTTTGGCACATGTAAACCATTAACGCATTTAAACATATTTTATTTCTTAGCTTTATTGTAATAAATGTGAAATATATACCAGCTATATTGGAGTTACCACTCACTGCTGTCCTTTCCAGTATTTCAACAGAAAGACAAAGGATTAAAAGGTAACACAGTGTCTTATTTTTATTCTGTATAACAAATTTAAAAAAAATACACAGCCAAATATAAACATATCAGATTTAATCATTTGTGAGTTTTTTTGCATCTTGTCATTTTGTCTTGGCTACAGAAATGTTTCAGGTTTATTTTTTCCAATATGAATACCACTGAAGAAATTTCAAAACCTGCATATCATATATCATTCTCACATTATTTGAGCAGTAATTTTGCTCTGGAAGAAATATTATTTTGATATTTCTGAATGTTGAATGAATGTAAGTCCAGGGTAGCTTTTTCAGCATGCCTGCAGTCACATTGGACATTTGTGTGAAGTTTGTGGTGGATATTGCATCTAACGTCTATTCCAAATCAAACTCTACAAATTCTCTCTCTGCACCCCCAAGCGAAAAGGAATGTTACTTAATAACTGTGAGGTATTTTCAAAAACACAACTGGACGAGATAAAGTTAGCGTTAGCCAAACAAGTAGTCCTGATAAGCAGCCTTTTCCTTTTTTTACAAACCTGTAATTTAAAGACAACCTCAGAAGTGAAATCTCCGGTTACTTTGCTGCCAAAAGATGCAATTTGTGCATTTTCCCCCAAATTTCGCACTTGCATTGCGGCTTTGGCAACACGTTTATGCGGTGTTGTTTTCGAGGAGCCTGTCGGGTAGAATGAAGATTGCTATAATGTCACATGCCCTGGAAAAGACTTCCCTTGTTCAAATAAATGCTTAGACATTCAAATCCTTTTTTTTTCGTAGGCTACCCTTTGTGTGCTGATGTTCCTTAATGCAGTCAAAGCAATGAGTGATGTTCAGACTGGGATTTTACTTTTTTCTTTTGCTTTACCTTTATGGATTGATGTTTTTTTTACTCACCTTTTTCCTTTTAGGTAAACTCGAGCTGCATGTGCAAGAGACCTCTCTCTGCAAAACTGAAGAATATTCCGCAGAAATGTCTGCAAAACTCATGGGTGGTTGCACCGTTTCCTTCTGCATGTGATACCCACTGTTTTTCTCCTGAGCTGGTGTGACGTAAAGACTTTGCTTTAGAGTTTTAAGTATTCCTGAAACGGGACTGAAACAGCAGAAACCTTGATTGTACGCCAAAACCTTCAAAGCCTTTGGTGCTACTCTATGGGTTTATGTGTTCTGTCCACATCAGTACTTTTTAAAGGCATCTAGCACAGAGCACCTCTTTAACTACACAGGTGGTTCCCGACCTACAATGCGGTTACATTCCGCGAAACCCATCGTAAATCAAAAATCTAGTAAGCTGAAAATACATTTAATCCGGTACGGACTAGACCATTGCCTCTGCCCAGCATCAAGAGAGAGTATCGCACTGCATATCGCCTTCCCGGGAAAAAATCAAAATTCAAAATTCGAAGTACAGTTCCTACTGAATATCTGTCACCAGCTCACCATCGTAAAGTCGAAAAAAATTGTAAGCTGAACCATCGTAAGTCGAGAAGCATCTGTAAAAGCAAATGAGGACTTGATAGCAAATGAGTAGACTGATGGCTTTCTTTCTTTATGACCATTGTTTCCCCATGATGAGACCCGAAGAGGCCGGCTGTGATACCAGCACTCCATTCTGACAGAAGCTGACATAGCTGAAAATTGACTTAAAAGTCGTTTTTTTTAATCTAGACTCCCCAGGAGGGATGGGCTGTCGCTGGCACTTGGACCCCATTAGGTTTTTTTCCTCCTTTGCCTTCTGGCTGGCAGTTTTTTGTTCTTGTCCTCTGTGGTCAGTTGGCTTACTTACAGCTTTAATAATTTTCAAAGTTATGGTAGTAATTTAATATTTAGACAACCTTTAATTCATATTATGCCTCTGCTCTGATCCTTTGATCAGTGCTCTGTGTCATTGTGTGAGAAGAGTAAAATGTGTAAAAGAGTACAGACATGCGTCGCTTAATGATGGGGATACGGTCTTAGAAATGCGTCGTTAGTTGATTTAGTCGTTGTGGAAACATCATAGAGTGTACTTATACAACCTTAGATGGTATAGCCTCGATCAGAGAGTGTACTTATACAAACCTAGATGGTATAGCCTTGATGCAGTCAAGAAATGGGGTAAACACGAGATTTATGATGCTGCTGCCGGCGTAACGCAGCATACTGTTTTACAGTAAACGTTTTTATAAGTAGAAAGAGTACGCTAAAATAGCGATAAAAACCACAATATAGTAAATACATAAACCAGTAGCATAGGTGTTTATTATCATTATCAAGTATAATGTACAGTACATAGTAGAATGTGCTATACTTTTATACAACTGGCAGTGTAGTAGGGTTGTTTACAGCAGCACCACCATGAACACGTGAGTAACACGTTGCGCTACGACGTTACGATGGCTATGACGTCGCCAGTCGATAAGAATTTTTCAGCTCCATTATAATGTTATGGGATCACCGTCGCATATGCAGTCATTCGTTAAACAAAACGTTGTTAAGCAGTGTATGACTGTATAAAAATTAATTAAATTGAATGGATCTGAATTGAATTGAATGTCAATTTTTTTAAATTCAGTTCAGAATGGAAGCCTCTGGTCTCTATGGAGTTCTTTGTGTCATCAAATTCTGTGCTCCTATCACTTAATTATTACTTATTCAGTTATACAGCTCTTCCTTGTACGCCAAATTTGTACAGCCATAACAATGCAAAGGAAGCCCAAATAAGGGACAAACAACAACACGAATGTTTTACAACCCAGCTGTTTTGAAATGTTGTTTTCAAGTTTTTGGAGAAAATGCTCCTTGATAGGAAGTCAGAATCATGGGGAAATATTCTGAGAGCATGTCTTGTTTGTATGATAACCATGCTGGCTACGTTTTGGATGTTTGGTTTCACATGGAATGCTGGCATGAACAATATTTGTGTCTGAGTGGAATACTGGCCCTTGTGTCATTATTCAACATAATAAGATCCCATAAAGGAGGAAGGACCAGCTAGAAAACAGCAAAGAGTCCATCTTCCAGGCCTGCGGTTACAAAAGAACTGCTGCCGTCCCTATTCTGGAGGTCACCCACCACGCTCCTGCCAGTAGCACATGTTTTAATTCAGACATTGTGAAAGATTGTGCAGGAACTGTCATGCACTTTGTGGCACAATCCACTCACTCATTTATTATTCTAATCCTTCACTCTTTTATATTTGGTGATGCTTTATATATATTTTCCTAACTCCGCCACATAGAATAAAAAGTGTTACATTGCAAAATGACTGGATCTCCTTCTAGTTCTTTTCCATTGTCTGAACCCAGATCCTCCTCCCTGTTCACCTTTCTTAGCCCGTGACTCAGTCTGTCTCTGGATGTTTACAATTAAAGGTGGGCAGAGTTTATCTCCGTGGATGCAGACAATGTGAGCAGGAACTTTTCTTTTTTAAGGACAGGAATCAGACTCGATCAAGTTGTATCTTGCAAGGCTTGGCACAAGTATCAGCTTATGGTGATCAGAGCTGATGGGCATTCACCCCTGGGGTGTCTGGCACAGGAAATGATTCATTTAATCAAAAATGACTTAAGAGCTTTTATAAAGTTTCAGCCAACATCAGGGAATGTCGCACACAGACAGTTTCATTGTCAGACATCAACTGTCTTGTTTATTATAACACTCAGCAAACTGAGTTATTTACATGACTTCTGTTTTGTTGAATTCTGCAGGAAATAAAATAATAAATCATGAAGCAGTTGCACAAGTCAATCCAACAGGTGGCACAGCCAGACAAAACTGAAATGTTGGACAAAATCAGGTTAACGGTCATGAATCCTAATCATGAAATCATGAACTAAATATGATTTAGGTTATTAAGTCAACAAAGCAAATTTTAATTGACAAATGTACACTTGAGAAAGTTGATTTTATACTTGTTTTCATGTATAGCTTCTGAAGCAATTCCTTTGGTTTTAATTACACTGTATCTGCTTCTGATAGAGCTAGGAAGCTCTATGCACGAATTAAAGCAGGCACTGAGAGCAGACCAAATGGCACCTTTTCGAATTCACGGAAGCCTGAAATCAATCCCAACATGTTTCTGCTCAAAAGCAAGAGTGCAACTGCAGCAGCCACACAAAATGAAGAAGACAGCCTTTCTTCTGTCCAAATTCACTCACTCGCTCACTTTCGCTAACTGCTTGCCCTGGTCAGGGTTGCAGCAGCGTGGAACCTATCTCAGAATCACTGGGTGTAAGGCCGGGAGGGGGGTACACTCTGGAAAGGACACCAGTCCGTTGCAGGATAGCCATACACACGCACTCACCCAGAGACCTACTACAGGCAATTTAACATGACAAGTCACCTGAACTATATGTCTTCAGACATTGAGCGAAGACGTGAGCAACTGGAGGAAACCGACATATAAACATGGCACACAGACTGAGCTGTATTGCAACCTACGCCTGAACAGACCTTGGATGTGCTACCCATTGTACCACCGTGTTGCCATTAGTCCAAGTTTAAAGTTATAAATTTATGATAGAGGAGCTACCATAATGGTAAACTGGAATGAAGGAAAGCCTATTATTATTACTGTCACGACCACAGCTCAACCAGCAACGGCTGGCTCCAATTAAGCACCTGGTTCCAGTTAAGCACCTGATTTCAGTTGGAACACTTGGTTATAAAAACCACCACTCGACCACTTCACACTTGTGGAATCTCACTTGAGACAACCGTCCCCTCTGGGACCTCTAACCTACCTTGCTTTGCTTATCCCAAGTCCTGTCCCTTATCGTCCTGTAGTCCTGCTCCACGTCTCGCTAGTTCCGACCGCTCGTCTTGTCCCTCGACCGTGACTTCAGCTCCTCGTTTCTGTTCTATTTGCCAATCAATCAACCATTCGCCTGTCCCTGACCACGAAAACAAGCCTGATCCGTTAGTACAGAATAAACGATCCTGCACTTGGGTCCAGCCCCCTCCATGTCCACTGCTCCGCATGACAATTAATCCACTTGAACCTCTTTAGTCTAGATGAACCTCTTTGATCTAGATGAAGGATCCATTATAGTTTGCATTAAATGGAAACTTTGAGAGCAGTAAATAATGAAAGTATGAAATTAGAACATAACAATACTCATTTTGAAATATGTAGAGTGTAAGTAGTGTATCTAGCAGTGTAAGTCACCTTGGTGAATAAGATGGCGCTCACCGTGGCAGCCGTCTCTGCGTACTCCTCCTCCTGCAGCCGTCGTTATATGTTGTTTATTTTTGTTTGTTTACTTTTTCTTAACTGCTTAAAAAACTCTTGAATAAAAGAAATAAACATCGTTGTTCATGGCACAGTAGCAGAGCTGTCTCACAGCACCTGGGTGGTGTGAGAGGACATGTGTTCAATCCCTGCTCACTCTGTGTGGAGTTTGCATGTTCTCCCTGTGGAGTGCTCTGGTTTCCTCCCAAAGACATGATGTTCTGTTCACCCATAGTGTGTGAGTGTTCCACTGATGTATGGATGAGTGACCCAGTGTAAGTCACCTTGGTGAACAAGGTGTGTGGGCTGATAACATTACATAGAGTTCATTGGAAGTTGCTTTGGTGGAAACGCACACACACTGTCTAAACCACTTGTCCCAGTCAGGGTCATGAGGAGCCGGAGCCTAACCCGGCAACACAGGGCAAAAAGGGACACACCCAGGACTGGATACCAGTCTGTCGCAAGGCACCCCAAGCGGCACTTGAACCCCAGACCCACCGGAGAGCAGGACCCGGTCCAACCCACTGCACCACTGCGCCCCCTATGCTTTGGTGGGAAGTGTTTGCTAAATAAATGAATGTAAATGAAAACATAGTTATAATTTGACTGTTTGGTCTTGAATGTTGTCATGTCACCTACTTAAAAGCGAGTAGTCCTGCACTGTGACACTTATTACTTCTCTTCCAGACCCCTGGACATTACTACTCAGTGCTTACTATTTACTATTTATTTAGTACTTATTGTACTTGTATTTATTTGTACCTGCCCTTTTATACTTGATATTTGTGCTTCCTTACTTATCAACAGATCCTCATCTAAAGACGTTTGTTCATGTCTTTTCACGCCTATATGAGCCTCGTCACAAGCATTTCAATGCCCATTGTACCCAGTATAACTGTGCAAATGGCAAATAAACAAGTCTGACTCTCAAGTACTAAGGATATTTACTGACCTGATTTGTACCACACACAGCAGTATAAACTGGTAAATCTGTAAATAGTGCATAAAAGGAAAAAATAAGAAAATTAACTAAATGGTCACAGGTTGAAATAGCCTTTCCTGTTCTGTCCTACTGCAAAGGACTACTGGAGTGAAAATCTTCTGTTTTGCATGTAACTCATGTTTGCCCAAATAAAATCAAAACCAGTTTTCCTGGTTGATGACTGTGTTCAAGGGAATATATATGTATATATGTATATATCTATTTATACGTGTGTGTGTATATATATATAATATAGATATATTTCGGTGTCAGGTGCCCTGACAAATAAAACTGCTCTAGCTTTTATTCCTTTTATATCATGTTTTACATGTCATGTTTTTTATAATATATACATGTTTTATGTGAATGGCGTGCTGTGAGTGATGCGGTGGGGCCGTGCCTCGCAGTCTGAAGGTTCCTGACTGGAATCCCTCTCCTGCAGTAGTGCCATAATTCAGCTGCAGCAATAAAAATATCCTGCCACCTAAATGGATAAATCATTGAAAGTTACTTAAGTACCGTCATCAGTTGTCTTGGACAATGATATCAAATAAAAATGACAATGTGTGTGACAGAACATAGCTCTGCAAAAATTTTTATGTTTTAAATTCTTTAATAGTTCCTTTATTCTTTTTTCCACTATGAAAAAAAATACATAAGAATATATTAGGTTGCTAGGAGAACTTTTGCTCCACTGAAATGTTGGGCTGATCTGTTTTAAATACATCACTTGATTCAAATTTAAATTTAAAAATTAATTTGAGGACATCAGTCTTTTTTAACCCAGTCCATCAAAACATGAGAACAGTTTATGGCTGGAACATCAAGCACAGAGGTAGAAGCATTGCTTCAAGTCTTAACTTTAGTCATTATTATTAATCGCTGACACTTTCGTCCAAGGCAACTTACAAAGTTAGATTTGACAATGATTTACCCATTTATATGGGTGCGGTGGGCAGCTTGGTGGCACAGTGAGTAGCGCTGCTGTCTCACAGTGTCTGGGTGGTGTGACAGGACATGGGTTTGATCCCCACTCAGTCTGGGTGGAGTTTGCATGTTCTGTCTGTGTGGGTTTCCTCTGGGTGCTCTGGTTTCCTCCCACAGTCCAAAGACATGCTGTTCAGGTTCACCCATAGTGTGTGAGTGACACAGAGAGTGTGTTCCACTGATGTATGGATGAGTGACCCAGTGTAAGTAGTGTAATCTAGCAGTGTAAATCACTGTGGTGAATAAGGTGTGTGGGCTGGTAACACTACATAGAGTTCACTGGAAGGCGCTTTGGAGAAAAGTATCAGCTAAATAAAAAAATGTAAACATGCCTGGGTATTCTTACCATCAGTTCAAAGCAGATAACTTGATCCAGGTTACTACAGCAGTAGCAGGTATTTAAGCTACAGTCCATCACAGAGCAAGGCAAGGAGTCTAACCGTGACACTACCTGTGGTCCACGTGTTCTGACTTTCCATGGAACAACTCAATTTTTCAATGTGAAATTTACACTCCTCCTGGGAGGTGCAGCACCCCCTTCACCAGCAGCGGACTGTTAAGAAACCCGATACTGTTGATGTTTATACACTTTTGGACTGGGACGAGAGCAAAACAGGAATTAAACCTGCAGCTCTTTGTATATTGACAGTTTCAGCAGCTCATGGTGTTACTAAAACAAAGGTAAACCTTCGCAAGAAATAAACGGTTAAAGGCTGTTTTCAGACATACATCGGATTAAAGCCTCTAGGTAATCCGGTATCTTGTCCGAGAAGTAAGTGCGCCGTAATCCCAAGATGATAAATTGTAAAACATGCGATTTCCCTTTCTTGTATGTGGTTGAAGTGGACTCATTGTTTTTTAATGCAGCTTGACATGAAACGGACTGTTGCTATAGGACGAGAGCTGTCAGAGCGAAAGGAGAAGCGAGAGAAATGTGTGACGGTACTTTCGTCAGGGTGGGTGCTTGCAGCACTTAGAGAGGAATGCGATCTGAACTGTCAGTGCTGCATATATTAGTCTCCGCATGATTTGTGAAGCAGGATGTCATGGTGTTAATCTAAATTATTATTATCCCCTTCACTTGCAATAATCACTCACTACAGCTGCCGCTCGCTGATGGGGAGATAAATCTGGGAGCCACCCGTTGACAGATGTTTATGACCGACAAGAAACTGCGATGCGCTCCATATGCCTGAGAGCCTCACTTGCCCTCCCATGGAAACTGTGAAACACTGACTTTCCATGAATATCAGCACCAGGGACCAGGTGTACTTCATGCAGGTTTTTAACCAGAACACTGATCACTGTGCTGTGGGGTAATGACCACATTTGCTTTAGAGTTTACTCTGAACTTAACATGTACTACTTTTTTACATTGATGACCTTAACTTTTTAAGCCACCTCTTTGATAAAGATATGGAAATATAAAATATGCGCTTCTTCAATAGGGGGTGCGGTGGCGCAGTGGGTTGGACCACAGTCCTGCTTTCCGGTGGGTCTGGGGTTCGAGTCCCGCTTGGGGTGCCTTGCGACAGACTGGCGTCCCGTCCTGGGTGTGTCCCCTCCCCCTCCGGCCTTGTGCCCTGTGTTGCCGGGTAGGCTCCGGTTCCCCATGACCCCATGTGGGATGAGTGGTTCTGAAAGTGTGTGTGTTTCTTCAATAAAACTGTATTTGCTCTATTATGACTTCGATGAAGATCAGATCACATTTTAGGAGCCACTCATGCAGAAATGTTGACGATTCCTAAGGGTTCACAAACTTTTAAGAATGACATAATAATAATTAGGAAGTCATCATCAAATCTTATTTATTTCACATATTTAGAAGATGCTTTTCTCCAAAGTGACTTCCAATGAACTCTGTGTAGTGTTATCAGCCCACACACCTTATTCACCATGGTGACTTACACTGCTAGATACATTACTTACACTGGATCACTCATCCATACATCAGTGGAACACACATACTATGGGAGAACCTGAACAACATGTCTTTGGAGTGTGGGAGGAAACCAGAGCACCCAAGGAAACCCACTCAAGCACATTAAGAACATGAAGCTCCACAGATACAAGATACAACAGGGGTTCAAACCCACATCCTCTCACACCACCCCTGCGCTGTGAGACAGCAGCGCTACTTGCTGTGCCACCCTGCTGCATTTCAGAAGCCACACAAATTAAGTGGAACCCTACCCCTGTAAGTCACTTTGGACATACGTGTCAAGCATGCAAACTTTGACAGCTCAGTTGGGACAACAGAGGACTCCACTACTACAAGCATGGAATCTTTATTGGGTGACATGGTAATGTAATACCCAGTGCTGTAGTCTCACACTTTCTGTATGATGCGAGAGGATGTGGGTTCCATCCCTGCTTAGGCTGTGTGCAGTTTTTTCACATACTTACCTCTTTTAATTGCAATATTGTTACATATTACCTTAAATTATGTTTTGATGCAGAGGAAAGCCCAGGTAACCAAAAGTCTGTGAACAGCAGGATTCCGGAGGCTTCCTGCTAGGCACGAATAAGGAAAGGTATTCAGCACGGAGTCTGGGAGTCTGAAAAGCTTAAACCCCCCGTACATCCTGTTCTCTGCGGAAGGACGCGCTGGACATGATTCCGTATCGCTCTGTGGTTGGACGGGTCATAAGAAGCCTGAGTGTAAACCTGACACCTGTGGGAAAGCAGGTGCCGTGTTTTCGGTGCTGCCGTTGGCAGGGTCCGTCTCTTAACCTGCACAGCTGCTGGAAGCCCTACCTGAAGAGGCCGTTAAAAAGTGGATCTCCTGCTGCTCTGTCGGACCGGTGGGATGAGACAGATTGTCCCGGAATGACTGTCTGACAGTCCATCCGACTACTTAGCAGGAACTGTGCGCAATTTGCCATGCTTCACCATTGTGTCTTAGCCTTTCATTGAGCAAGGGATCATTTTACTTTTTTATTCTGTACTTTTTTTAAAAAATATTCAACAATACTTTTTAAATAGATACATAATACAATTATATGCTGTAATGGGTGGCATGGTGGTGCAGTGAGCAAATGTGGGTTTTATCACTTTTCACTGTGTGGAATTTTCATGTTCTCCCTGTGTCTGTGTGGGTTTCCTCCGGGTGCTCTGGTTGCCTCCCACAGTCAAAAGTCAAAAGTGTCTAAAGTGCAGTTCAGGTGAATTGGTGATGCTAAATTGGTTGTAGTGTGTGAACTGGTGATTGAGAGTGAAAGGCTTTCCTGCAGTGGACTGGCATCCCATCGAAGTTTTAGCTCCCTGCCTTTCGCCCAGTGCATTCGCAATAAGATTAATAATAACTTAATCCATTAAATAAAGTGAATACAAATAGAGCTGACCACATACTGCACTTTTTTCTCAAGGTGGATGCCCACATGCTACAGAGGTCAGTTATATTTTTCGCAAAATGTGGCTTTTGTCAGATTTTTTCCTAAAACTGGTTTTCTATGAGTAATATATCAATCTTTAAAAACCAATATAGTTTTTTGTTAATAAATTTGCTATTTAATGTCTAGTAATTTTATAGTAGCATAGGATTACTGCTGAGTTCTTCCAGAATTTTCATTCAGCACCGCTAAGGGGTTATGAAGAACAGTAGATGCTGGTTATGAAATGCAGACAGATAGAACCTTCAAGCACATACAAGAAAAGAAAGATGTTTTCTAGGACTGTGTCCCAGATTTCCATGCAAAACATGTCATGTCAGTTGTCTTTGAAGTAGGTCCAGTAGGACTTTGGAGACATGGAATCAAAAGCAGTCGTCCAGCACCTGGTCCTTCAGCCCGAGACTCCGAGCACTGCGGTGGCAGCCAGATGAGACGAAGGAGGACACAGCATGAAGGACAGCAGATGATGCTCTGCCTTGGGGCTATGAACTCCTTCCCCACTGTAATCCTCGCCCTGCTTTTTCCTGGCTATCTGACCTTTAATCTATGCAGAAAATATTTCTGCAACACGCATCACTGTGGACACAATGGCATAATTTATCTTCAGTATGGCTGACATATGGACATCTTGTTCAAGTGAAAAAGTTATTCATGTTGAATTTAATAAGAAATAGGTGGAGCACTGGTGAAACAATGCTCTGCAAATGAAGGATATCATGTCTCTTCTAAAATGAACTCTTGTTTTTCACTGTAGTTAAAAACAGATGAAGACACACTGGGTCAAAACAACCAATTTTTTCTACCATAGTTCAACCATAATTCAACCACATGGCTATAAGCAGGCCTACGGGGTTGTGTGAATGGAAATTAGAAGAACTATCTTTCAATGTTCTACTTTGTTCTGTAGAACCCTTCTAATTTATTATTTTTTTTCTCTTTGTTGGGAGAAGAACCAAAAATATACTCTTCTTGTAGGAGGGAATCAGGTGCAATGAACCTTTTCCAGACACCTGCATGGCAGTAATGAACCACGGATTTACTGCTATTGAACCGTGTGCCTCTCCACTCATATGGAAGTTGCATTTAGACTATAAAGGGATTATTTATCAGTTTGGAACCAGTAGCAGTTTCAGTATGTTAACACCTTCCTGCATATAATGCATAATTATAACTCACATTGCATTTATTTATTTAGCAGACACTTTTCTCCAAAGAGACTTCCAATGAACTCTGTGTAGTGTTATGAGCCCACACACTTATTCACCATAGTGACTTACACTGCTAGATACACTACTTACACTGGGTCACTCATCCATACATCAATGGAACACACACACACTCTCTCTGTCACTCACACACTATGGATGAACCTGAACAGAATGTCTTTGGAGTGTGGGAGGAAACCAGAGACCCGGAGGAAACCCACGTAGACATGGGAAGAACATACAAAGTCCAAGCAGACTGAGTAGGGATCAAACCCACATCCTCTCACACAGTTGCGCTACCCACTGTGCCACCCAAGTTCACATGATTTTAATTGTTCTTAATAATGTGTTTGCTGTTGACTGAAGAAATAAATTCATCTACTTTTGGGCAGCTAACCTTGATTGTTTACTCATGTTCTATACGTGTTTTACTTGAAATTCTTAATATTATTAATTCTGTTTAGCCGATGCCTTGGTCTAAGATGACTTTCAGCATTAAGCTTGTACGCCAAGTTAATTAATTGTCTTCCCCATTTATAAAACCTTTATGATTAACTTTTGTTTTTTTACTTTTGCAAATTAAAATCAAACGGCATTTCAAGAAGTTGCTGCAGAGAAACCTATACATAAAGCTTTGTCACAGCTGAAAAAAGCAGTTCAGCTCACTTAATTATGAAGAATGATTTAGAAACCCTACAAAGCATCAGAGGACATGCATTGGCATCCTATAATTAACAGTGTCATGCTGTCAAAGCAAGTGAGGCAGTTACATATTAATAATAAGCGAACGTTAAAAGGCATGATTTCATGACAAAGGAACAGATCAAGTAGGTACGCGTTATATAAACATGAGGAGCTGAGCTGCAGGAATGGCGTGGAATGAGATGAATGTGTATTGGCAGTGTAGACGGTGAGAATTCTCATTCCAATAATTTTTCCAACCTGCGCCCTGATTGATCACCCTGGCAGAGACGTGCTAGTATTGAGCTTTGACATGCCCATTACCCCGAGTCAGACATGCTGCTGTGGAGCCTTGGGCAAAAGTGATAGAATCATGTGCTAAGATAGATTTTACATACCAAATAATTTAGGACGAGCTCACGTATGCCAGTCTTCACTACTGGGAAGGGTGAACTTTCCATCGAAAGGTTATTATTACTAACCTGTGCTTAACTGTCTAAGGTGACTTACAATGAAGCAACTTTACTTGTTACTAATTTATACCGCAGTATTGCACACATACATACAGTATGTGCACTTATTGCGAGGTGATAATGAGCACTATTTTACCTGTGTCACTGTGAGATTTGTCAGATTTATAAGATTCAGATGTTATTACTATACTTTCTGATTGCTATTGATTTGAACATAATTAGTTTAGTACAGGCCTCTCTTGATTTATGAAATTTATCTGTTCCTGAAACCTGTGCAAATATCAAAATTTCTGATGCCTAAAACCTTTTTGCTGTTATTTTAAATAGGAAAAAAATAATAATAATTAATTTCCTTTATAATTGACCGGTCCTCCACAGGATAAGCAATAAACAAAGCAGGGATCCACTGAGCAAGTTGTTTATACTGTGAACAGCTTTCTAAAACTGCACAATGTTGCTAAAATGTGCATGCATACCTCAAAAAAAACCATCAGCTGAACTTTTCCAGCTAAATGCTCTGCTGCTTCTGGAATCATTCAATAAAATAACACACTCAATATGGCTGAGAAACACCATTGTGGAATTTCATACACTTCTCAAATGCCCCACTCTCTTAAAGCAACACTTTCACATTCCTAAAATGCAAACAGATGGAGAGGTATCTGATACTGTACTGTGCTTTCACTTATATTGGCATTTACATTTATTCATTTAGCAGACGCTTTCTCCAAAATGACCTACATCACAGAGAGCTTCACTCACGTGACGAATGACTTTTTTTTTTGGACGCACTTTGGATGAATTTCATTACGCTGATTTTTTGTTCGTTAAATGGAAAACTGGGTATCAAAACCCAAGGGCCTTTATACCAATATTTTGGATAGAGCTCTTAAATTGAGGGATTCCTCTACTGAAGTGCCACTCGGCATAGGGACATGTCAGCACACTTGTTGATTCCTAATGTGGTAACCCATCTTAGGAATGTTACCTTCCGAGTGATTTTATATGCAGATTTCCGGGCGAAAACTAGTCTATGATGTTGTCCAACGCGTTACGCCTTCTCTGGTTACGCTCCACTGTTTTATAAAATACTTATCACTGAAAGGCTACCCGTTGAGAGCAATGCTCATTTTCGGGAGAGAGAAATACCTTGCGTGGTACGTATGAAACTTAGAAATATTCTTCCACGAGGTCTACATGTATAAGGTGTTAAGGCAGGAATTATAATAAGTTAATTAAAAGGCACCTTTTTATTTTCATGAACGTGTCTTTCCATCGAAAACATTCTTGCTGAAGGGCATGTCATCTTTAAGAAAACATCACTTCTTTTTTTTTGTTCACCGCTTACGCCCAGCTCTCATTCATTATCTACATTGAATTCCTTTATTTTCTACTGTAACATGTCTTAATTATCAGCCGTATAATTATAGGTTTACAGTGCAGTTTGCACTTCTGAGAAGGGTTTTCAGTACGTTCAGCCTGAATGTTTTTAAGGAAAGATAATGAAATAGACATGAAATAACTGTGCCTTTACTGAGGCTACCAATGCATGTCGTCCTTGCCATAACTTCATCTCAGTATAAACAGTATAGTCTGGTTAAGTTTGGAACTGTAAATGTAAAGGTAGTTCAAATTACCCACACCTATACTCCATGTTCCCTCATGATATTTACATTTTCTCAAGTTTTTAAAATATTTTTCAAAAATGTAATATCAAGCAGGTGTATATTTCAATATTTTGCCAAAGCACCCCTGACAGTGTCTAAATTCACATTTATTTATTGAACACTTTTCTCCAAAGCAACTTCAAATGAACTCTACGTAGTGTTATGAGCCCACACACCTTATTCACCACAGTGACTTACACTGGGTCACTCATCCATACATCAGCAGAACACACACACTCTCTCTCTCTCTCTCTCTGTCACTCACACTACAGATGAACCTGAACAACATATCTTTGGACTGTGGGAGGAAACCAGAGCACCCAGAGGAAACCAACACAGACATGGAGAAAACATACAAACTCCACACAGACTGAGCAGGAATTGAACCCATATCCTCACTCACCACCCAGGTGCTGTGACACAGCAGCGCTACTTGTTGTGCCACCTGCTTTTGTAAGTCTTACAGATTATATGTATTTAATTGCCTCCCATTTTGGTAAGAAGCCTTGCAGATGCTAACACAAGCTATATCATCTGGAAGTGCTGTGCAAGCTGTTGCTTGTGAGTTTAAGGTGCAGTTTGGGACCAGGTTAATGGTTAGACATTAGGGTTAGTAATATAATATATTGGTACATTGGGAGAACTTTAGTACTTCGTGTCAGTTCAAGTTGAGTACGTAAGTGTATTTCTTACTGTTTCTTTACTTTAAGGACATCAGGTGAGTGAAATGATGGAATGATCATATTGTATATAGCTCTATGTGTCTGGGTCATGAAGTCCAGGGGGTGGAGTGTAGGGCAGATCTGGGAAGGAGACATTCTGTCTCGGTAATTCTTGCCACTTTTCCATGGATGTGGCAAGAACTGCATTTCTCTGCTATCAGATGGCTCTCGTCTTCACATCTGCTATCTGTGGTTCTTACACGTGAGATTTCCTGCAGTACACTTCCCACTTGATGAATGGATCCTGACAACAAAATTACTTTTTGAAATTCATGTCAACCTGTAAACACTGGTTGAGAGGAAAAAAAAAAAAACTGTGCAATTCCAGCCGTGCTTATTATCGCTTGCGGTGTCCTGAGACTGAGAGGATTGCACTGAAAAATCCGCAAGAATGTGGCGACTAGGCGTGTAATTTGGTTTTTATTTATTTTTTTTTTATTTTTGCTTTTTAAGGACATTGTCAATGCAGTACACAGTGAATTGAGAGCAGATTGCCTGAAAAGCACAGACTTTTTGGAAAAAAAAAAAAAAAATCAATGGTTTGGATAGAACATTCCAGAATTATTGCTACCAGTGATTATGTTGTTAGTTCTCTCACAGACAAGTGTTTCGTGCGCTGTGCTCTTCTGCCTTTGTAGACGCGTGTGCGTCATTTCTCTAAATGTGATGGTACACATTTACCTTGTGTAAAAGCTAAGTGCTCCTTCCATTTCGTTTTACAGATTAATTCATAGCTGTGTAAATAGCTTTATGGTCCATTTTATGGCTTCGTAAAATTTCAGTCTAAGATACATTGCACTGATAAATGCTGTTAAAGTGTCACTAGGAAGATCAAGTTGAACCATAGAAACGTAAGAGCATTAGATTTAGATGGAGCTCCTAGATGTGTTCTCCTGCCCTCATAGCCAATCCAACCTGCACTGGAAGAATCAAAGTTTGGTTATGAGCCTTAATCACCTTTCAGTGTGAACTCTTAGCAAAACAAGAGTATCGAGGCCCCAGGGCGGTGTGAGCTTCGGGGCACCGGGGATCTCATATCCTGGGGCCTCGGTTTCCATTTCTCTCACTGAGACCCACAACGGGTTTGTTAGTTCTGCTTTAGAGAGGCTCAACCTTTGGTCGGATCCAGCAGGGTGCCCTGCCAAGCACAGCTTCACCCGCAGCAAGCCGCAATCTCCTCCGTACTTTGCTCCCATCGTGCACTATGGGAACCGGGCTTGGTTTACAAATAGGGATCGGCGATTTGAAGAAAAAAAAAAAAAAAGAACAGGAACCTCATCCTTGATGGACCGGTGCCAGTAAAGGTAAGCTAAGGGCACATTCCACGACAGCAAACAATCTATGGACTTAAGAACAAAATTTATTTGATTCTTCTTGTGGTACAATAGTGCATACCTTCTGTAATTAAAAAATCAAAAGATCAGAAAAGCTCAGGGACTTTTAATGTGATCAAATCCTGGCCAGAAAGGAAGATGCCTTGCAAATTTTTCCCAGGTGTGTTAAGAGCTATCATTGTTCTGCTTCTGGTCCTCTAGCAAGGGCCCAGCAAGGTGTGGTGCACCTTTTTATTTTGCATGCTGGTAGCATCTTCAGTCTTAATTTTTCTAATTCCAATGTATTGACACTAATTTAGTGTCAACACTTTCTTTGAAGACGGTTACAAAGTTAAGCAACTTAAGTTATTTCCTCATTTATAGAGCTGAGTAATTTTTACTCGAGTAACTGAGGGTCAGAGCCTTGCTCAAGGGTACAACAGCAGGAGGCAGCATTCAAACCTGCAACCCAAGTCCATTACCCTACCTGCTGTTTCATAGCTGTGATGAGTATTTGCCATCCTGGTACACACTGCACACCACTGATTTATTTTTTGTTTGTTGTTTTCAGTATAGCTCATACATTGAATTTACATTAATTTATTTAGCAGATGCTTTTCTCCAAAGCAACTTCCAATGAACTCTATGTAGTATTATAAGCCCACACACCTTATTTACCGCAGTGACTTACACTGCTAGATACACTACTTACACTGGCTCACTCATCCATACATTAGTGGAACACACACACACACACACACACACACACACACACACACACACACACACACACTATGGGGAAACCTGAACAGCATGTCTTTGGAGTGTGGGAGGAAACCAGAGCACCTGGAGGAAACCCACACAGACATGGGGAGAACATGCAAACTCCACACAGACTGAGCGGGAATCAAACCCACGTCCTCTCGCACCACGCAGGCGCTGTGAGGCAGCACCATTGCTTGCTGTGGCACCACACCACCGTGCCACCCAGAGGGGCACAGCAAGTTACCTAGACTTGGTGAGATGCACCTAGTTTCCCAGGAATTTTTTTTCGTTTTATCGTTAGAACCTTTTTAAGGCTGATTCTCAGATACATTGGAACTGCGAAACACACAAAACAAAGCTGAACTCTATTAAATATTACAGTTTCGCAAAACTTTTCACAAAACCCACCGAAAGTTGCAATTCTATAAATCTAATTGAGGTGTACGTCTAAAAAAGGTGTAAATCTGATTAAAGAGCACTTAAACAAAGCTGAACACGTGCACTTTGGTCCTGTTCGAATACACTCACGTTTTTTTTCTGCACAAAAATATAAACTTTTGGAAGAAATTGTCTGTGACATATTAAAGTTACCGAGCCACATATTTGCACATCAACTGCAATATGGATGTGGTTAAAATCTGACGTAATTTTGCTTTTCAGGGTCTTTGGCATTTTCCCTTTAGTTCTGTTCACCGCCATCCAGCGCAGCGTAAATCACAGCAGGGCACTGCCCACATGTCACATGAAGCTGTTACCGTTGCCACTGTGTTTGTGTGCGATAAATATAATCGTGCAGCAGTGGGTTTCTTTCTCACCCATCTTTGTCACGATGGTCTCGCACAGCTCAAGTGAAGCCAGTTGGCTTTCGCCTCATTGTTTGTCTGTTTACGCAACTGTCGCCCGGCTGCTGTTTCTCCCTCCCTGTAATCACTCTTACTACTGCTGGCAACGGCCCGCTAGTAAAGCTATCATTCACATTTATCTCCTGTCTCATTAAAATACTGGGTGATAGAGGATCCTCTGTGTTATAATAGCTCAGGCACACTGAAATATTTGTGTGGCATAACCAGGATGATGTATTATATAATTTCGCCGAGACATTTACCCTTGAAATACGTCTATATTAATGCACGCACAATCAGAACAAAGGAACAATGTTGATCCGATTGTTGGAACTTAGTTTTTCTTTACGTTTTGTGTTTGGTGAATATGGGTGATGAGGAATTGAAGCGCCAAGTCCTCCCGACCTCCTGAACCGGACCCCAGAGACGCAGGACGCCTCCCTCACCGGTCCAGATCCTCCCGTACAGGTGTTGGCAAAGTTGTACATGCAGAACGCAGGATATAAGTGAAATGGGATGGGTGGGAATGTAGGGGAACTGAAAATCCCTACTTTTGGCGGAACGTGTCCCTGGAGCAGCCTGGCAGGAGCCGTGCTGCATGTTAGAGCACATTATTGGTTTTCTGTCTGTAACAAGCTACCCTTTATTTTATTGTACTGCTGATCCTTTAATTCGGCAATGAAGACTTGTGGTGAGAGGTGGCTCGGAATGCTGATCCTGTTTTTTCCTGTTTGCAGTTTCTCTTGCTCCTGTTTTTAATAAAAAATCCACATTTCAACACTTCTTGTCAGATTCAAAATTCGAATGCTGCTAAATCTACCTGGTGGCATAATGTGGACGGGGCCTTGTTAAAAAAATAATAACAATAATAATAAGGAGCTACTATCCTGTGTGGAGGGTCATAAAAAATGTAGCATTTTGAGTTTGGATAATATGATTTTAATTAACTAATTATCCCGCATGCTGTGTTTCGACAGATTTATGGTCTGGAAAACTGCTTAATACAAACAAGAACCAAATGTACAACTGACATGTTTTGAAAAAAATCACACCGAAATAAATGCAGATTTAGGCTGAATGACATATTTTTTTTTTTTTTTTGCTCAAACAACCCACATGTACGAAATCTTGCTTGGATTTTCTTTGTGCTAAAGTAGGGCAAAGTCAAGGGTATTTTTTCAATCTACATGGCTTGCATAGAATAATTGCTGTATTACATCTGTTTACGGGTTATGAGTTTGAGCTTTATGAGCTGTGGGTTTGCGGTTGCTTTTAATTTAGTGCAGAAAGAAAGACAGAAGGCAATTTTAAAAATTTGAAGTCGCATCGCATTTTAATATGTTCTCACATGAGTACACAGCACGAATAGGGTTAAAGTTTGTTTTTTCATAGGTGAGTGTGCGCGTGTGTGTACATATGTGAAAGCTGGCAAGTTTGCCTCCGTGTTTGGGTGTGTTACAGTCGAGATGGGTGGATAGGACCTCTACGTCAAAGTTCACGGAAAGAGGAACTTCAGGTTCTGTAAGCAGGTGATGTGTGGGGGAAAGCCAAGGTCAAATATAGTTTCTAAGCACTTTTTCTAATATATATATATACAGTATTTTTTTACAATGACTGCTTACATTTCTGTTCTCAAAACTTTGGAGATCACTGAAGATTTCACACTTCTTATTATACTGACTTATCTGCATGACAATAAATATGGACGACCGAAAAGGAATGGAGATGTTCGCTTCGTTCAGATGATGTATCTTCCCGTTCATATGCCCAAAACTGATTTACTTTGGACAAACCGGAACCGCTTTCAGTAAGCGGATAGGAAGTGGTATCTTTATATTGGAAAGCGACAAAAAAAAAAAAAAAAAAACCCACGAAACAGGCTCTGCACAACTCATTCAGGAGTGTTAATGCAACAGGTTTGCCGGAATTGGCATGACAATGAGATTTATCAGTCACTGAGGAGAGCGGTACTGTGATGTCCTGCTGTCGGCCAACAAAATGCTTTCTGCTCATTGGTTACTGCGGCTGGCCAATCAGAGGCGAGGAAGTCACGATTTTTTTTTTCCTCCTTTGTCAAGTGCACGCCGCGATGTTCATACGAGAAAATTCTTCCTGCTTAGGTGATAAATTTTTCAGGAGCATGCAACCGGTATGTTATGAAATAACTAGCCCCCGCCTGGGAGTAACGGAGGGCTTTTTTGGTCTGGATGCTTAGCTAGTGGGAGGGGCTTATGGTGCCATCGTGCTGACCTAATGGGAGCTGGTTTAGTGGTGTCATTTGCTTAGCCAGGTGGGGGGGACGGGGGACTTTTGGTCCCTGTCTGCATAACCTAACGGAAAAGGAAGCACTGCGTGTGATATATTTCTCTGCGTCCTGCAGCCCCAGTCCCACAAATTCTTGCTGGCGTTTCCATTATAAAGACGAAATTAATTCTCTAGCGATACAGCCCAGCACTCTGGTTCTTTATATAGTCAGACAATATATTTGAATATATAGCTGTTGTGATGTACATTTGTACACAAGTATAAAAATATTGTATATATATATATATAGATACTGTGTGTAAACAATTTAGTATGATACAAATTACAGCACATAAGTTATGAAAGTGTTCTGAAAGACATCAAGAAAATATGCACGGCTTCCAGCTGGAGGTTTTCTCCCTTATATGCAACTTCTGGGTCCATTGTGTTTTTTCTTTCATTTCATCCCATTTAACCAAAAAAGAATAAAAGAAAGAGACTTTTGGTATCAGTTACATAAAAGAATTCTGAACGCTTTTCTTTCTTGCAGAACAGCTGGTAGGAACAGCTGAGGTCCAGATGACTCTAGAGTGATGGCAACCACCTTGTCTCTGCTCAGAAAAGGCCTGAAGTGAGGTCCCAGGGAAGCTTTGTTCCGTCTACATCCGTCCACCCTCGCTCATCCTGGGGGCTGTTAGCCATTTCTGCGGAGAGGTATAATACAGCGGGTAGACTCTCGTTTCTTTCCACTGACCTGATCTCCGGCATTAAAGGATCTCAAGGGTCAGCAGGACCATCCGCGAGTCTCGTCCCAGCTGCTCCGGGAATTCTGGGCGCATGGCCCCAGTACTGATGAGGTTCAAGTCTCTCTCCTTGAAAACACCAGTCCATGATGCAAGGCGTTCTGTGTTGCCAACCATGAGTCCGAAGGTATGAGTGTTGAATCGGAGAGTGTTATCCAGCGCTGAAATGAACACCTCCTTGGTGTTCGGTCCCGTGTTCACGGAGAGCGTTGCCTGGAGAAAGAAAAAGGGAGAGAGATGTGCAAACATCCCATGATGCAATTCCCCTGGCCTGAGGAATCCGATGTCCTTGCATGTATACTCATGTGCAAACTTCATTTTCTTTGTATGACCACTAAAGCATGAGGTTATTTGCTGTTGCGAACTGGTTTTCGGACATCCGGGATTTTACGCAAACCATCGAGAAGCTTGGAACTGCACCATAAAACACAACATGTTCTACCTGAATAAATCTCCTCTTGTAAAGTGTTGTGATGTTTAGTTGTTGCGTTTTGTTCCGTGTACATTACTGTGTTTTACAGCGGTTATTGCGTGTGATGGAAAATTGTTATTGCTTAACATTAGGTGTCATTTTTTTACTCTTCGGTCTGATGCCATTTTTGGTTTGCACACACATTGTGTTTTGTTTAAATTGCCAGTGTTAGAGGTTTAGTACGCTTTTCGCTGATTATGTTCGGAATATACATTTCCGTGTTTTATTGCTTGCATTAAATAATTAATTTGCTGTGTAAGAGTTCATTAGGTCAAATGGGGACTGAGCTGTTTTTTTTTTTTTTAATAATTTACAGAAGGTGGAGCGTCTCAGAGCTGAGCGTATGATACTGGTAACATGACAGTTTTTGGATATGTTGGGTGTTTTGTTGTTGTCTTTAAGGCAAAAATTTTCCTTTGCTTTGTTTTAATACTGGAGATTTTTTTTTTATAGTAGTATCTCAGTGCAATTCTTCTTTATCCCTTTCTAATTCTTATTTATCTATGTATGTATGTATGTATGTATTTACTTATTTGATTGTTTATGTCAAGTGTTCTTTATGCTGCTGTTCTACTGAGGGTTGCCATGCAGAATTTCATTGTCTTATATACAGTGAAATTGAAGTATCTTACCATATCTTATCTTGTTTAGTTTGATAGTAGGTAGTAAGTTTTAAAAAAGAAAAAAAATTAAGTAAAAATAGACAAGAAAATTATTCACATAGAGAGGGTTTCTGCACGTTTGCTTTTGGAAGAACAACTCCTTGCCATTCCTGAGGTTCTTTACACAGAGCAGGAACTCAAGTGTTGACGGTGAGACGCGTCGCTGGCGAGCAGCTCCCCACGGCTGCTCTTTATTCACGCTCGGCTGCTTTTGAAGGCTTTCCAGATGCCCTGCAGTCTGTTCCCTGTTTACAGCCGTGTGCAGAACTCGAGCCCTGTAGCATTCGGCTCGTGTGAGATGCACTTACACTTGGCTTCCCTCCACCGCAGACCTGAGCCATGCTCTCTCACGCTTGGTAGATCCGCTCTGCGTGGAACCGCCTCCACTCGGGTCACTTTAGTCGGGGCGTACAGACTTTTTTGGCCGAGGGCCGCAGTCATTATCGTGGACGGGTCCGAGTGCCAATGTGTAAAAATTATAGTATTTAACATATTGAACTTTAGAAGTCTAAACTGAAAAATCGTTATTTTATTGTATTTTATTTAGGTGTGATGTGTATGTATTCAAGTGTGCGTCCAACTGTAGCTGAATTATCATGATTAAACTGAATAAATAGTGTTTACGATGGATATTGTATATAAAAAAATAAAAGAATAATTTAATATTAATGCATTATAAAAATGTTCTTGCGGACCACATTATGCGAAATGCCAGGTCACGTATAACCGCTGGTTTTGGTGAAGATTAACGTGCTGAAGATCGCAGGGTTGCTGTTGTGCGCTGGCATAGTTTCTGGAGCCATATAAATCTGGGGATACAAGTCTCTGCTCATTGTTTTCTTGGATTGTTTTCAGTGCAGTGAACGGCACGCCACATGCCGCACTGGCACGCTAAGGCATATGTTAGGACTCACAAAACTGGATGGAACTCTAGAGGAGATAGCCGTGAGGCAGAACTGGGTTCCGGCTCCTGGCACTAAACGAAAGCTGTCGGCGTCGAAGTTTGTTGCAGTGCTGGAATCGGGCCGCGTTACCTTGATGAGCAGAAACGGTGGCACTCCAGGTCACTCTGCGCCGTGCATGAGCAGCGAGGAGGCTCCGCCCCCATGCGGCCTACGGCTCCGCCCGCAGCAGAGCGGCGCACGCGCTGTGGACCACGGTAGCTGGACATGCCGTAGGGCACCGTGCGCCTGCAGACGGACGAACGCAGTTGGTTAGGGTGATGGGGGGGGGAAAAAAACAGTGATGTATATGTTTCTGTTCTTTTATTCTCTTTTTCTTCTCATGGATTAACGCTGCAGCAGAGAGAAATGAAGTCACAATGTGGCTGTTCTTCACTACTCAGAACGTTCATTGAGTACAAATCATCTCATAGCTCACAGCATGCAGGTACTAAGGGGTTAATAAAACCTTCAATGAGGGCAGCGGGCGATGCAGCGGTTACAACCATTACCATCCAATTAAAGGATATGAGTTCCAACTCGACGTCCTACTGTAGCACCCTTGATGAAGTATTTAGCCTGAACTGATACAGTAAAAATTGCTGTTGTATAAATGAGTGAATTTACATTTATCTGATACTTTTCTCCAAAGCAACTTACAGTGTAAAACCACCTACATTTATGTATTTAAATTTCACTTGGTCCTCTGCCAGCAGCAGTTCTACATTTAACACTTGTTTATTTAGCAGACACTTTTTTTCAAAAGCGACTCCAACTCCATGCAACTATGTAGTGTTACGAGCCCACACACCTTATTCACCGTGGTGACTTACACTGCTAGATACACTACTTACACCGGATCACTCATCCATACATCAGTGGAACACACACACTCTCTCTGTCACTCACACACAATGCATGAACCTCAACAGCATGTCTTTGGACTGTGGGAGGAAACCAGAGCACCCCAAGGAAACCAACACAGACATGGGGAGAACATGCAAACTCAGGGGGATCAGGGAGCAGGGATCGAACCCACGTCCTCTAACCCTAACCTACGCACAGTGTGGCAATAGCACTACTTGCTGTGCCACCCAGCATACAATTATTTACTCATTTATACAGCTGGGTAATTTTACTGGAGCAATTTCTAGGATAATTACCTTGCTGAAAGGTACTACAGCCAGAGACGGGAACGGAACCTGCAACTTTCGGTCCAAAGGCAGCAGCAGCTCTAACCCCTGCACTACCAGGTGTAAAACAGTCTAAGCAGCAAAACATTGTCAGTCCCTTTGGAGAAAAGTGGAAATGTACAGTAAAAACTTACTGTGCTCTATAAAAGAGTAAACAACTAAGTAGTTAACAGCATAAATCCAACACTGAACAAAGGCAGGAGCAAAATTTTTCTTCTTCTTCTTCTTCTTCTTCTTCTTATTATTATTAATAATAATAATAATATCCATGTCTATTCTCCTGCTGAAGGGTGCAGGGGTGCGGTGGGCTTGGCTGGGTCCCGCTCTCTGGCGGGTCTGGGGTTCAATTCCTGCTTGGGGTGCCTTGCGATGGACTGGCGCCTCGTCCTGGTTGTGCCCCCTCCCCCTCCAGCCTTGCACCCTGTGTTGCCGGGTTAGGCTCCGGTCCGCCGGGACGTGCAGATTCAGAATGTGTGTGTATTCTCCTGTTTTGATGGACCACACAAATCATTCCTTTTCCTCTTCCTCTGGAACATGTGGTTTGTGGCTGAGATTCAGTTATTAGAACACTTCATAATGTCTGTGTCGAAAGCAGCTTGGTTTTGAGGGATGTATAATACCGTATCTCCCATTTATAAACAGATTAGAATGCTATTTTAGTTGAGGTTAACTGCTTAAAGAGTTTATGAGGAAACCATACTCCGCTCTCTCCGATGAAGAATTCTTCTGTTTGGCATCGACATGCTTTTGCAGAGAGACTTGTATGAAAAGCTAGTGCAGCATATCAACCCATTCATGTAAGGTGGCATGGTGGCACGGTGAGTAGTGCTGCTGTCTCACAGCACCTTGGGGGTGCGAGAGGACATGGGTTTGATCCTTGCTCAGTCTGTGTAGAGTTTGCATGTTCTTCCTCTGTCTGCATGGGCTTCCTCTGGGTGCTCTGGTTTCCTCCCACAGTCCAAAGACATGCTGTTCAGGTTCCCCCATAGTGTGTGAGTGATACAGAGAGTGTGTGTGTTCTACTGATGTATGGATGAGTGACCCAGTGTAAGTAGTGTATCTAGCAGTGTAAGTTACCTTGGTGAATAAGGTGTGTGGGCTGGTAATGCTATATAGAGTTCACTGGATGTTGCTTTGGAGAGAAGTGTCTGTTAAATAAACAAATGTTAAATGTAGAGCTGGTGCTGGCAGAGGACCAAGTGAAATCGGTCCTTGCTCTGCTGCCCTAGAGGACAACAAACTGTAAAGTTTGGAATAACCTGGTGACTGTGTCTGCAATGTATTGTCCAGCACTTCCACAGACCCTGTGATCGTAGGTCCTAGAGGCACCTTCACTCCGGAATGTGCATGAAGAGCGATAAACTCTACTCTAATGCTCTACCATGTGATTGATGGAAAATCCACCAAAAGAGATTTCTTTGTAATTGCTTAGAAGGTTTGGAATTATGCTTTAGAATTTTTTTAAGTTACACTTGCATTCAACTTCTGCCTTGCAATATTTATTCTTTATTTTCTATTGTGCTTTTTAAATTCCTCCCTCCTTTGTAGGTCCTAAAATTCACTTGGGCCGTAGGCGCTAACGGGGTACACAGGACACACAACGCTGCACACATGCTTTCAATGAAGGACCTCCTGGCATCAGTTTCTGCTGCTGGTAACTGACCACAGATCTACGTTCTTCATGCTTTCACCTGTCCTGGGTTTGCAGCTGGCTAGGATCTAATCCTCTCAGAACACATTAACCAAGTATCAGTCGATGACACCCAACCGCTCCTGGTTCCGCAGAAATAAACCAACACGACAATAAAAAGTACACACCGTTCGCCTGCACACACTTGTACAGTCTACGTAAATGGTGACCCTACAAACCGAGTGGAAAAGGAGGGGTAAATAGCGTTCATGGACTTCACATCACGGAAGGCTTCGCAGCCCTTGGGGAGGAATACCAAAATCAAGTCAGAACACTGAGGCACGCTCCTACTAACTCATTTAGGAATATATATCAATATCTCACAGCGTGCTCAAGTTGGAGCATGCGGCAGACGCTCTGCTAAGCTCAGAACCTATCTCTCCTTTCGCGAAGAAAGATAATAGCATAAATCTGCAGATCGAAGGGGATGGGCCACAGTTGTTGGGTGGAGCAGCTATTAAGTGCCGGGTGGAGAGGCAGCGGGGATCTTTGGGCTCATTGTTCCTCTGTGCTCTCTTGGCGGAGATGATCTGCATCTCCCCACAGAAGACTCAACAAAGAAAACCACAGAAGACCCTTGAGATGATCATCAGCAGCACCTTGTAACAGGTGGAAAGTGCAGCACGTCTTAAACACACCTGACTGGGCACCTCCTTCAAACAGGAGTTAATATGTCAAAAGGGCCACCAGAAATTACAGATCACTTTTCCCACGATGTTTCTGATAAGTCCTTTTGCTCACCTCTGTGCCTTCTGTCTTTTCCAGCCTTTCTGCCCTGAAATTTGAATTCCTTGGTGTTTTGCATATGCAGCATTATCATCCACTTATTATGTATAGTGTCTGGGCGCTTGAGCAATGCATTTATCAAAGAGCATCGTCTTATGAGTTTTACACCTTCCCTGCATATACAGTTTAACATGGTGAATGTTGGGCAAATTCCTTGACAATGAGTTGAACACCAGAGTCCTATCACAGAATGTTATGAAAGTTCAAATTCCCACATGAAGCTGTGTAGCTGACCGAAGGACTTTTCTCTATCTCTCCCAGTCAGCGAAAAATCTAAAGGACTCCATGTACAGGTGGAGAAATTCAACTGGAACCCAAAACTTTTACCATAATCTCAGTAAGCAGTAGCATCTCTCCACACATTCAAGTTCTGGACAGTTTTTACATCACAAGATGACAACGTTCAGGAGTGTTTATGATCATTCATAATTTTGATTTCAGGAGCTTTAATCTCAGTTTGTCTGAAAGCCAAATAGTATATTTTTAAAGGGTGGATGCAAAGTCTGGCTCTGGGGTCGTTTCTCCATAATCCCACTAACCTGGACCCTTCTCTTGGAGCCTGAGTTGCAAGCTGATGTACAGGGTAATTTGAGGCCAAAATAGGTGTAAGGAAGCAGTCAATCAACCTTCAATATGATGACTACACAACACTAACAACAGAGTGTGAAGACCACCAAAAACCCCTAATTCAAAAAGGCAAAGCAGAGCGAAAAAAGTGGGACTCTGACTACACTTGATGGAAGTGTAAGGTTAAGTCGTGACAAATGGAAAAGCAGCAAACTTCAGCGCTGATGGTGAAGGCAGAGAAGTCATTGACACCTGGTGGCACAGCAAGTAGCACTGCTGCCTCACAGCACCTGGCTAGAGTGAGAAGGTATGGGTTCAATCCCTTCTCGGTCTCTGTGGAGTTTGCATGTTCTCTGGATGCTCTGGTTTCCTCCCAAAGACATGCTGTCCAGGCTCACCCACAGTTCTGTGAGTGACAGAGAAAGTGTGTGTGTTCCACTGATGTATGGATGAGTGACCCAGTGCAAGTAGTGTATCTAGCAGTGTAAGTCACCACGGTGAATAAGGTGTGTGGGTTGATAACACTACATAGTATCCTTTTTGGGATCAATAATTTAAACAAGAGATAGCGTGAAGACTACCACTTGGCAGAAGACTAGCACAGTAAAATATAAGTGATCTGGAAAAGGCACTCAAATATCCTGATGACAATTGTTCAGTCATTTGCATCTTCCGTAACGCTATATGAACACGAAGGCTGGACAGGAGATACGTGAACTACTTTGAATTGTGATGCTGGAGGAGACTTTTGAGGACACCATGGACAGCTGGCAAATTAGACAGATATTGGTTCAAATGAAACCATAACTCTCACTGAAGGCACAAATGATGAGAAAGGTTATACTTGCCAAAGATTGGATTTTCTTGAAAATGCTTGGGAAAGATGGAAGAAAAAGAGATGGACGATCGCTAACCAGATGGATGGGCTCAATCATAGTGACAGTGGGTGAACCCCTCTCCGGGCCAGGGACACAAATGGAGGGCAGAACTTTTTGGAGGAACTCCATATACGTGGTTGGCAAAAGTCTGCATTGCCATACAGTAATACCAACAAAATGAAGATTGAATGTATTAATCACCCCGAAAAAGGAAAAGACATACATTTCAGAAGAGAGAGAAGAATCTGAAAATGAAGTTAACGGCAAAGCAGCAGAGGTTTAGGTCTTGATTTTCTACAAAGGCTCACAAGATTTCGCCGTAAGCTCCGAGGCTTTCCGTGAGCAGAGTGTATCTGGGGTATGAGTACTCAGAAATTTTAGCATTTTTTATGATTATTAAAAATGGTTTTTGGAATATTGTCCTACTTTATTGTTAGCAAGAGAACGAGATCACATCTATGGGAAAAAAATAACAGCTGCTACCCGGACAGCTGAGCCGAATCAGTGCTCAAGATGTTTGAAGGAGACGCTGAAGAAGAACATAAGAAATGGTCTCTTTTTTCTTAAGTTTTTCCTTTTCTTAAATTCATCTTACTAGATGAATTAGATAAACTTGCCTGTGGCACCTACCTGCCCAATGTTTTTTTGGGTCGAGCGTTCGCAAAAATAACTACGATGACCTCCAGACTGCTCGAGCATAACAGTGCCAGCTTCAGTTCCCAATTACTGCTCAGAGCAGTGTTCCTCAGAAGCTCTTTGGAGAACATGTTCTTATTTTCCTGGATGGGATTTTGCCGCAGCAACACAGAGAAGGTTTAGTACCTTGTAGTAATAACTTCGAAAAGTTTTAAAAATTGTTTTGAACGAAAGCCACCGGACAGCTTGGGCGCGCATCAGATTTAAAAAATTCATCTTTTTCAGGAGGCTTTTTTGGAGACTTCCAAGCAAGTCATCGTGCTGGAGCTTACAGTTCCTAGGGAAGAAGACACGAAAGAGGCGAATGAAGTATGAGGAACCGGTGGAACAGTATCGCTCGCAGTAGGCTGCAGGGGGTCTACAGAGCGCTTTGTGTTTGGCCTTTAGTGTGTTGGGTATCACAGGCAGCCAGAGGAAGGCCATGAGAGCTGTCACAGAGGCTGCAGAGATGACATCAAGATGATTGTGGATCAGGAGAGACGAGCCGCGCTACCTAAATGCAGGCCGAGGCCTGACCGACCTTGGTTGGGTCACTTGGGCAAGGGTGTCTGATGCTGAACCAAAACACCCCATGACCAGAGGATGCATTGATCATGTGTATAAATAAAAAACCATCTGCTGCTCTCTTCATCTCTAATTACAATTATATCATTCAAATTTATTCATTTACTCAGTCTCTTGCACACACACGCGCGCACGCGCGCACGCGCGCACACAATGGGCCATTTAGAGTCACAAAGTAACCTGAAACAGATGTGTTTGGACTGTGGGAGGAAACCAGAGCACCTCGAGGGAACCCACCGGAAGAACATGAATACTCTGCATAGAGTGAGCTGGCTAATAAAACTAACAATAGCAACAAAACAGCAAACAAACAAAGCAGCAGCAGCAGCAACAACAATAATAATAATAATAAAGGACACTGTGCAGCTGCAATCCTGCCTCCGTCCTTGTAACTTGTTACCTAAACATCTTCTTGTTTAGCATAGCAGAGAACCTCAAATTGAAAGGAATGCTAACCTGAGGGGCAGCGTTTGTTTTTCGCTGTTTGCGCAGACGCCGCCTTCGAACAACACCCTTCTGGAAGATTTGACCACAAATCTCCGGGAGAAAAAAAATAAATTAACAATACTGCCGTTCACCTCCGGCAAGGTACCGGTTTATAAAATACCTCATGATCCGATATCCTCACATGCTGTGTTCCCACAGGGGAAAAAAAAAACTAAACTTCTCAAAACAGGTTTTCCCGAACATAAACATCCAGAGCAGCTGTTTGTCTTTTATTAAAGGACGCCCGCGGGACATGGCAGCACCAGGGTAGCGATGTCACCCTGGACCGTGTACGAGCTACGAGGACTGCCTTTCCCATCACATCAACGGGTCTTCTCTTCTCTCCCACACCGAGGAGGGGCTTCGTTCGACTTCGTTTAGCTGCATTCTGCTGGGCGCAAATACTGCCAGATACTTAAGCTTTATGGATCCTTTTTTTTTTACAGCCACAGCCAGGGTAGAGAGGCTGAGAAGAGATCAAGCGGGACTCCGGCGATCGCTCCCTCCGGGACACGATAAGAAGATCTGCTAAGTGGATAACTGTCTGATGAGAGCGCAGAGCAGCACCTCCTGTCGAGGTGCCTGGAATGGAAAGAAAGGCCGCTTTCGCGGAGCCTCGCCAGCTTGACGGAGAGACTCGTTCTGGGCAGAAGAAGAAAACAAAGTAAATCACGCAGTTCAAAAGAGGCCGGGGCACCGACACACTGGGCACACGTTTCCTCCGTGGAAAAAGAAACATCCGCCCCGGTCCTTCTCTCTGCTGGATATTTGACTGTGCAGGTGGAATGCGAACCTTTCCTTTGCAGGGGGGCGCAGCGTGACGCTCGGTTCGGAAGAAGCACCCTGCAGACTCGCACATCGTGAAGATCGAGACGCCCAACCCTTATGACCAGGGGGCTCACGATTCCTAACCGAAGTCAGAATATTGGTTTTTTTCATGCGATACACAATCGATGTCCCAAAGCACCAAAATGCGTTTTACTTTACAAACCATAGTGCTCCAGCTTGTTCACAATGAGTCTACCTGTATCCATCCTGGACCCAATCAATGACCCGTGTCTTTACATTCACAGTGAGGCCCATTTGGAAACCGTTGGCTAAACTTGATCAGCTTCGTTGCCTATTTTTAGGCTCCACGGTCAATTTACGGTCGGCCCTCCGCATTTGCAAGGTTAGGGGTGCAGGACCCCTGCGAATATCTGTAGGCCCCGCAAAACCTTACCTCTCAATACCGATGACCATATTTAACACAAAAAAGTAGAACAATACACTGTACTGCAGCAGTATGTTTTACATGTTGGGCGTCCCCAAACAGAGTGTGTAGCCCGTAGTTCTTTAGCGCACTGAAACTTTTTATAAAATTTTACTTTTTATAATAAATTTGTGTATATATTCATGGTAGTAAATGATAAAATAGACTTATATTTATGACTTATAAACTTTATTAAAGTTTTCTGTACGTTTTCTAGTCTACGCACGTCGTCTGCGATTTTCCGCAGAAACTCGCAAAACTCCAAATAAATTCCCATTTCATTATCGATAGCAAACTCACAAATAATCAAATCCGCGAAAGTTAAACCCGTGAAAGTCGAGGTTCAACTGTATTGACATTAGAAATAATATACTGCCCCAATGCATATTCAAGTTCCGCTGTTTCCGTTTCAAAGTACCAACCTTTCAATTTTCCTTCACACTGTACACCCTTATTCCTGAAAAAAAAAACAATTTCAAAGACGTGCAGGGGCAAATTTTTTTGGCGTCATATTAAATTCAACGGGTGCAGCTTTCTTCGCCTCTTTATCAGATGAAAATTTCCTTCTCCTGAAATTTGCTTCTGTGGACTTGATTCAACATTTCAGAAGTATCTTAACTTTTCCTGCCGCTTAACACAGAATTCAACAGCACCTTTTCTTTTCATAGTTGAACGAAACATCAGTCGTTGCCACCATTGCAGGAAAGGAGTCAAAGTACTGGGTGTGACAGCTGAAGGTTGGAATAGAAACCGGTCCTACTGCTGCTGCACAGATGCAACTCCCCACCACAGTGAAACTCTAAATTTTTCAATAAACTCTGGTACATATATTTACTAAATATACAACACACACACAGTCTGAAACCTCTTTTCCCGAGCAGGCTGCGGTGAACCGGAGCCACACCCAGCAACACGGGGAGTAAGGCCGGAGGGGAGGGGACACACCCAGGACAGGATGCCAATCCATTGCAAGGCACCTCAAGCGGGACTCGAACCCCAGACCCACCAAAAAGCAAGACCCGTCCAAACCCGCTGCGCAACTGTGCCCCCCCAAAGATACAACTAAAAGAATAAATAATAGCTAACAACATATACTATACATCCTGTAGGGGGTCTGGTGTGGCTCCCTGTTTTCCCCTCAGTCAGTCTTCCCCTCTCTCAACTGGTGTTCCACAGGGCTCTGTGCTGAGTCCCATACTTATCTCTATCTATACTGCTTTCCATGGCTTTGTCATTTCTGTCTCACTGGTTTTATACACACACACACACACACACACACACACACACACACACACACACACACACACACACACACACACACACACACACACGAATTTACTGCATGCTGGTTAAATGGCGGTACTGGACTAATGGTATGTGATGGTACTTTGTTAACTGTGTGTCTGTAGCTGTATCATTCTATCCGTGGGTGCAATACACTGTTTACTCTCAGCTGTTTGCTTCTTTAGAGAAAAGCATCCACTAAATGAATAAATGTAAATACACTGTAAAAACTGAATATAAAAAGCATTCAGTGCTTCATCAGTTTGATGCAGCTAGACAAGAATTTGTTTCTGTTGCTGTTTAGCCTGTTTCTTCTATGACTGGATTTATTTATTATTTACAGCTAGCTCTGTATTTATAGATAGTACTCAAATTAAATATAATGGTGTTTTTTGAGTACTGAGTAGGACACATTGCACTGCAATAAAGTCTATTTAATCCAATGTGACATTTTCAAATTTTGTACTGAAGGCACCTGAAGACTGAAAAACAGTGTAAGCGCAAGATAGGCAACCTGGGTAAATTGAAACACTTAAACACTGCACAATATATAAAAGATGACAAGAGGAACAAAAAGATGGGAACTCTCTTCTCAGAGAATACCCTCACACTGCACACCTTCTACCAGAAAAGCACATTAAAAATAGATAATGGTAAAACTTTAAGCAAAATGTTAATAAAAGACTATCACTTCTGGCAGAAGGATATTTGCCATTTTATAGCAAAAAAAAAAATTCTTATTCAAAATGTTTTGGCAAAATTACGACAGAGTCGTTACCTCCTCGTGAAAGTAACAAGGTTCTCATGACACACCACATCATGGATATAGTCCCAGATATGATGATGACTGCAATGTGCTCTTGTTATGCCTAACAACATCCTTCAGTTTCTGCTTTTTTCTCAATATGTGGTGGTCCCTCGTGGCTTACTGTTTTATTATAGCACAATAAGTCAATAATGAAATCCTTCCTTTCATCTTTGACTTTACATTTCCTTCGGGGGGAAGCATCGGGTGACCTACGATCATTTGACCTGAGTTCACAAAGCTTAGCGGTAATAAAGGAAACACCTTCCCAGGTCTCTCGGAGTGCCCTTTGGAACCACATCTGATCCTCCAGGGCAGTACATGAGAACATTCAACATTATCTGTAGGGAATTACTGCTGGAAACACCCAGACACCGAGGTCAGAGGTCTGTGGTCTGTGCTCGGGCGGCGACCGAAAGGTAGTACGGCTGCACGTGACCATCGGCAGCAACAGCATACGTTTGATAAACGCCACATGAGGCAAAAAGCTGCTCTAATCTTTATAATAATCGTAGCAGTTTAACTTGGAACTACAACAGGAGTATTAATCTTGACAATAGTTCTAGGAAAAAAATCCACAGCGAATCCATGGGATTTCAGTTAAGAAAGACGGTGGGATGTCGTCTCGGACAAACCGACTGCCGGCATCACGGACACAACTCATCAGCATCAGCACCACGGACAGAACCGACGTTCCTACATTAGAGTACGCAAAACATCAGAAAGACGACTTGCGACATCCTTTGCGCTAAAAAATGTTTTAGATTCTTCTTAAGAAATAATAAATGAAATTTTATTAATCCCTAGGGGAATTCATACATTGAGGAAAAAAGGGATAAGTAGATAATTAAGTGAATGAATAACTTTGGTAAAGAAATTTGATTTACACAAGAAAAGGAAGGGTGAAGTGAGGTGGTGTTAAGTGTACTGAGATGGAACAGACCAAACTAAGTAACACATTAAGATTACACCTGTATATCATATACATGGTATAATATACACTCTATACACAGTAGTATACTATACATAGTGTATCATATATGTATGCATACATACATATTAACACACGCCCACATACATCTATATTTGTATCTCTAGTGTTTGTATGTATTCTTGTTACTTTATGAACTTCCGAAGCTGTTTTATTTCAGTAACAACACTGAAATGACATCACATCACTCACGTTAAGTGTCACACAGGCTAGTAACATTTACGTCCTTTTTGATTTAATATGTATTATTTCTTTTTGATAAAACCTAGCCGCTTGATTTTGGATGTAAAAAAATTCCAAGAGTGGCTTATGTATGTGTAATTGTGGAGCTTTTATGCTTCGATGTTGTTTGAAGAGGTAGGATATTTAGTCTCCTTCACCTGTGCAGTGAAAACTAAATAAAAATTAATTTTCAGAGGAGTCCTGCTCTTTAGCCCTTGAGTGAGGTGCCTGCTTTCCCTCGCTGCCTTACCTACCTCTAAAACGGAGCAGACTGAGAAAAGAATGAAGCTTTAGGTTCAAGTGGTCACTAAGCAACACAGAATAAACTGAAACATTTTGCCAGGTGACTCCGTACCAAATGCAATAGGTCTTTGGCAGTTAGACAGGACATAACCTGTGACATAAAAGCGAATCCCATGACCAAATCAGAAGGGTCAATAAAGGCTACGCAGCAGAGCTCCCAGCTAGAACTTTCTTCTGACACATCATGAGTATACCTGTAACGCCTCACCTGTTATATCGCACTGTGGAAAAGTGAACTTCTTATCCTGGATATTCCCCTGATGGCACATGAAACAAAAACCCGATACAAAACAAGCTCCGAGATTTTGCAAACTCTAAATAACTGAACTATCAATCTGAGTCAACTTAAGGTTGCATCGTTGCTTGAGAATTGTTAGTATGGAAGTGTTTGGAAAATATTGAGGTGAATGCTTTTAAAAGTATTGAAAATCAGTATATCTTTTTTTTGCTGAAATTAAATCTAAGACATGGTTTAATGTAATACTTTCCTTTCCCAGATAAAGTCTTATTTTCTACACTATTATGGCAAGGAATAAGGTGATCAAAGTCTGGAAATATCCAGCTGAAGTCCAGCTGAGTCCAACTGAAAATTACAAATTATTACGTATTATGACATACACAGAAACAGGCTAGAGTAAAGCCACTTATTGCATTCTTAATGTATTAATTCATTAGTAGTTAATAAAATCTAGTTTATATAATCAATGTCCCATGAGATTTCTAAGACTAACATGTTGAAATTGGCTTTTCACATAGAAAACACCGGCACTCCTCAATGTGGGATGTGGAAACATTATCCTGAGACCATGTGAAATTCCGAGAATGTATCTCCAAATGAACGAACACACACACACACACACACACACACACACACTTTGAAACCACTTGTTCCAAACGGGGTCGCAGTGAACCAGAGCCTAACCCGGCAACACAGGGCATAGGGCTGGAGGGGGAGAGGACATACCCAGGATGGAACGCCAGTCCATTACAAGGCAGCCCAAGCAGGACTCGAACCCCAGACTCACCAGAGAGCAGAACCCAATTAAACCCGCTGCGCTGCCGCACCCCCCCCAGATGACTATAGTTCTACATTAAACTAAATGCCACAACCGAAAGCCTTTGCGAAATCGTCAAGATCTCATAACATTTGCAAAATTCCTAGAGGTTTCTGCTCAAAAAAAACAAACTCAGCATTAAGCCTCTTCACTTATTAACCGCCGCGCAAACCTTCATCACCAGTGTGGTTTGTGGCTCTCAATATATTCCAGCCACACACTTTTCTCACTGAAACATGTCATTTTTAATATTCTTCATTTAAACAGAAATGATTCTCATCAAGGGGGGTGCAGTGGTGCAGTGGGTTGGACCGGGTCCTGCTCTCTGGTGGGTCTGGGGTTCGAGTCCCACTGGGGGTGCCTTGTGGCGGACTGGCGTCCCGTCCTGGGTGTGTCCCCTCCCCCTCCGGCCCTACGCCCTGTGTTGCCGAGTAGGCTCCGGTTCCCCGCGACCCTGTCTGGGACAAGCGGTTCAGGAAATGTGTGTGTGTGTGTGTATGTGTGTGTGTGTGTGTGATTCTCATCACTCGAAAAACAGGACGCAGCAACACCACAAATGTAGTGAATTTTGACTTGTCCGTTTTCCCAGTTTTTGAGTTCATAAATACTGTATAAATGCCATTTAAAGGTAACCACTCTTTCCAGAAAGGCATCATATTCCTTGATGTAAAACACTACATTTACATTTGTTTCCCTCTTCTCTCCAAAGCAAAGTGTGATGTTTGTATCCAAAGTTAAGCAGTAATTTACCCATTTATAGAGCTGGGTAATTTTTACTTTTATCAATTCAGGGTAAATGTCTCACAGTACCCGAGTGGTGCGAGAGGGCATGGGTTCGATCCCTCTCAGTCTGTGTGGAGTTTGCATGTTCTCCCTGTGTCTGTGTGTTTCCTCTGGGTGCTCTGGTTTCCTACCACACTTCAAAGACATGCTGTTCTGATGTGTGAGTGACAGAGAAAGTGTGTGTGTCCCACTGATGTATGGATGAATGACCCAGTGTAAGTAGTGTATCTAGCAGTGTAAGTCACCGCGGTGAATAAGGTGTGTGGGCTCATAACACTACATAGAGTTCACTGGAAGTTGCTTTGGAGAAAAGTATCTGCTAAATAAATACACGTAAATGTCCTGATCAAAGGTGAAAGAGCAGAGGGGGTGGGGTTCAAACCTCTGTCTTTCAACTGCAAGGTGACGACTCTAAGCACTGCGCCACCCGCAGCCCTGGGCAGAAGCCGGGCACCCTCTTGGAACACGTGCAGCTTTTTCCACCCTGGTCTCATCTAACAAAAGGCGTGTGTGAATGTGTGGTGCGGACCTCCCGTTCTGACTGCTGGAGGTCCCCCTCACTGCGCTTCGGTGCCGTGCCCCGGCGCTACGCGAGCTTTGGAGGTCAAAGGTCGCTTAGAACAGACGGAGAGGGCGCTGGCCCGAGGCCCGTTCAACGGCGGCTCCAACCGAGAAGCGATGCAAGCTCGGGGTCTTTGTGGCCTCACCTCTCATTGGGGGGAGTCCCTGACTTGAGAAGGTTCCGGCAAACTCCCGACGGGTCATCCGCAAAAGGAACGAGTGCCTGCTGAGACCACACAGGACCGAATTCCTCCTTGACAGCTTCAGCCAAAAAGAAACTCGTCTCCTCATACACGTGTGTCTGCTACTGCCTCCAACCTCATCAGATTCTGAGAAGAATCAGTAAGACGAGACCCGCGTTCTCGGCACAGATTCCACCGACGCTCGAATGTAAGTCGACAAGGAGCGACATGAGAAAATGAACATGAGCTACGATCGATTACAGCGGGTGTCAACACCGCGACGGGCTTTGCAGGATCCTCCCGTCAGCGCGCCGTCCTCCAGAATTAAAATTGCATTACACGGGATCATTATTTTTAATCTGTTGACGTGTTTACGACGAAATGTCAACAAACAATGCTTACGGCGTGGTTTAAAACTCATGGAATCGAAATGATTAACAGTTTTTCCTTAAGGGGGGAAATTGAGGCATATGGGAACTTTCCAAACACATGTTTTTTTTTTTCTGTTTATGGGGGGTTTACAAAGAATTTTAACTGGCTTGGAAACGTATGGAAATGATGCGACGACAGACATCCGAACACACGACTAATGTCAAACAAGGAGAAGCTGACGACAAAAAGCCGCGGAGCAATTCATGAAACGTAATTTCAGCACTGTGATCAATCTGACCTCCAAACTTTTGAGATGTTCAGTGGACACTTTTCTCCGAGGTGAGTTCCAGCTTTTTGACACAGTTCACAGGTACAGACACCCCTGTACTTATGTCAGTTTGACTTACGCAAATCTGGATTTCGGGAAAAAATTCTCGGCATACGCATTATATACGGATAGGGCTTTTATTTTACGAAAAACATCTGAAATACGTTAAGGGGAAGTCGGCATAGCCGGACAAGGCGGGAAGCTGCATCTTCCCCGTTCCCGCGTTTTAAGCCGTGAACGCGTCTCCTCTCCTTAGCGTAGTGCTTTTTTTGCATATTTTTTTACCATTTTCATAATTCACAATGCCTCGTAGTAGGAGAATGAGAACCATCTCGCAAGCATACAGCAGTCGATTTGGAGACGAAATTGAAAATAACAAAGAATTACGAAGGTGGACAAAGATTATGGTCCACAGCATGGGAACCAGGTTTAGCCGTATCGACTATAAATAAAATAGTGAACAACGTTGTGATTATAGGGGGTGTGGTGGTGCAGTGGGTTGGACCGGGTCCTGCTTTCCAGTGGGTCTGAGGTTCGAGTCCCGCTTGGAGTGCCTTGCGATGGACTGGCGTCCTGTCCTGGGTGTGTCCCCTCCCCCTCTGGCCCTACGCCCTGTGTTGCCGGGTAGGCTCTGGTTCCCTGCGACCCCGTATGGGGCAAGCAGTTCAGAAAGTGTGTGTGTGTGTGTGTGTGTGTGTGTGTTGTGATTATCAAGGAGCGCACCATGATGTTGGAGGGGAATCTGACATATGTAAGAGCTTGAAAAATAGCCTATTTGCATAAATCAAGGGGTGTCTGTATACAAGGAATTTTTACCATGTCAATTCAGGGTAAGTGTCTAGATCAAGGGTACTACAACAGGAGGTGAGATTTGATCATAGATCCTTGAAATCCAAAGGTGGAAGCTCAAACAACTACACCACCTACTACCTCTCCCGGTGATGTCTTCCTTGATGTTGGAAATACAGTAAAGTTGACAGAACAAAGTACGACATACTTCCAGATGCTGGATTTGTATAAGCAGCAGTGGGGACAGCTGGTAGCGTAGTAACTGGAGCTGCTGCTTTTAGAGCTGAAGGTCATAAGTTCAAAGCCCACCTTCTAGCAGTAGGAGCCATGAGCATGGTACTTATCCTAAGTTGCTCCAGAGATGTTGCCTAGAGGGATTACATTTATTCACTTAGCTGACACTTTTCTCCGAAGTGACTTACAATGTTATGGTTACAATTATTACAAACTTACAATTATTTATCCATTTATGCAGCTGGATAAATGGGCGAATAACTATAAGTACCTTAAATTTAAATTTAAATTTCAAGTAAATCAGCTAAATTAATAAATGCAAGAGAACTGTCCAACTTATATAACATACAAAATGAAAATTGCTAGAAATATCTGTGGAAAATGCAAAAATTTGAAACGCATCTAAAGCCGAGCCGAGCTCACGTTTTTCCACCGAAGTCTTTAGTGTATATTCAAAAAAGTGACAGCACGCTAATCAATGTGTTTCTTCGAAGTCTGTGAGGGTAATGAAAGGAAAAGCTCATGAACGGAGCGCGGTGCCAAGAGTCTTCACGCCATAAAGATTTCTTCAGAACATTTTGATGCCACAGAATCTGATTAATAAACAGTCAATGGAAGCCCATTCTGACCGGCAAGCTTGGTGTCACATATAGTATGACACAAATATTAATGTCCTGGAAAGGAGCGCTATAGAAGCCCATTTGCTTTCATTTACTGTTAAGTGGGCAGTTAATGGATTTGGTTCTGGCTCCGTTGTGGTGAAGCAATTTTTCCCTGTCACTCAGAACTGCTGAATCTCTGTCCACATTTTAAAAGGGTCTCAAACCCACCTATTCTGAACCCACTTCGCCCATGGTCTTGTAAGTACGTGTAATATGTAAATGTTCCTGCACTATAACTTTAAGATCATCCCCGGATAAAACTTTACACAGGTACTCCTGTAATGTAATGTAAATGTTTATATGTATCTAAAAAACATTATTACTAAGAGGGTGATTTGGCATCGTCGATATTCTGATAAAGTTTTATGCAGCTACTCGTGTCATGAACGGTGGTTCATATGGTGGAAAGAAACAAAGTAACTGCACTTAAGAATCACGCATCTGTATCTAAGTGTCTCTTCTGCTAATGTAATGAACACATTGTATTTTATATGAAATGTACGTCACTTTGGAGAACAGAATCTGCTAAACGAATAAATGTAAATGTAAATGTATTGTGCTGAAATGACCTGTGGGCACCAGCTGCCTCTTGAATCTCAGCTCTGCCAGTGATGGTGGACACGGTGGGCACAGGGCAACCCGTGGGGACCGTACCGGCTTATTCCTGCTGAGGTGAAAAACAGCCGCTTTTTAAAGCCAGCTCGAGCGACTTGGACACACCGCCCGCGGGGACAGTGAAAATGCGGCATGGCAGAAGGAAATCTGATCCCCGGACGCACAGCTCACAGCAAAAACCATGTGGATCTCAGCCTGGAGCAAAAGCACTGACAGCAGTACGGCGGCACCTCGTCAGCTCTGCACCGCAAAGCCTCACATTTCCTGTTGCATCTCCTGCTCGGACCATATGATGGGTGTTTTTGATTAAGGGCAACTCTGTATTGTTTGTTTTGTAGCCGGACTCTCTGATTCAAGTTAATGTCCGCCCATCCATCCATCCATCTGTCCATCCGTCCATCCGTCCATCCATCCATCCATCCATCCATAACTGGTTGTTAAATGCAGGGTTGTGATGGTCCAGAGTCTATCCTGGAAGCATTAAGCATTAGGCAGGGTGCACCCTGGTCTGAATAGAAAGTCCACTGCAGGACAATAACACACTCATTCAGTCACTCTCTCTCACACACACACACACACACATTCACTCACATGCCAAGCAAACAACACTAGGAAACAGGCACACGGTTGATCGCCCTCGAGCAAAGAACTGATCAACAGAACAAAGATGTAGATAACCTAAAAAGCTAACAGGACACATACGTGCATCAAGATTAGGTACTTATAGGTAGAGGAAATTTTATTTGGCAAACAAAAGATAATTTTTCTTTTAAGCCAAGACTGCATTTCTCCATTTGGTCCTTAAGTCCACGTTTTAGTTTGCAGAGGAAACTGTTTAATTCACACTATATTTACGCTTAAATACTAATATACTGTATGATTGTAATTTTTGGGTTTTTAGAGCTTAGTCACGGTAGACTCGTAAACTCAGACAGAGGTATGTGTTTAAAAGGGAAATTATAACCTGTGGAACAACCGACAGACAACAGACTATTGCGTCTGACAGGGATCATTGTTTGTAGAATGTTCTCCAGATAATGCGACAATAATTTAACTTAAAACTGATTTGCCATCACGGTCCAGCAATATTTTTGACGAACCAATGTACGGGAGATCAGACACCATCATAAAGTCCTGCTGAACCTCTGAGGCCCTTGAAAGCCCGGTGCAGAAATACCAAACTGTGCCTTCTGCTTCCATAGTAAATTACAGTACAGTCAAGTTAGCGGTTCAGATTGTCGAACCTGACACATCCGGGTCACCTTTTCTGCTTGGGAAGACCATCTAAAGCATCTAAAATTAATTTTCATTTATAATGCTTTGGTAAGAAGTTACAATAGCCTTGTAGTGAGGACTAGGATGCTGGAATGCAGAAAAGAACCCCCGTTTACCGGACGATGCCATGGCAGCTCAGCGCTTTGAATCGCAGTAACGCTGAACAAAATAGTAGCATCGTTTAGTCCTTTTGAAATTTTGGTCACATCACATTCTTCTCTATATTGCCTCGCATTGGAGTTTATCAGGCTGCTCTGAATACCAGCTCCCTGATGTCAACAACAGCAGCTGTAAATTACAAATGATGTCGCCCACGTCTTACCTGCACTGCATGAGACTGCGGAACAGCTGTTATTATATTTTATTACTCTGTTATTATTTTTGTGTTCTATAAATAATAACCCATGAGAGAAATTGTAGAGCAGAACGATTGTGGGACAAAGAAGATTTACATTTATCTTACACTTTTCTTCAAAACAGCTTGTAGAATTAAGTGACTTACACTGATTTACTCATTTATACAGCAGGGTAATTTCTGCAGTCTCATCAAGGGTACTACAGTGGGAGGTGGGTTACGAATCCAGATCTTCTGGTTACAAGAAGCACCTTTAGCCACTATGTCACCTGCTGCTCCTTTACGACACAGCGGTAACACTGTCAAAACAACGACGTGATGTTCGAACCTACAACCTCTAACCGCTACGCCACCTGCTGCCCTGGAAACAGGACCTAGAAGAAACATGCAGGAGAATTTCAGATATGCAGCTCTGCAGCTACCTCAGTCATGACCCTTGTGGGAGTTTGCATCAGACCACCACCTTCTGCATCCCCACCAGCGCCTGCCAGCCTCCGCAGATGCTTGTCATTTTTTTGCACCGCAGCAGATAATAAATTGGAACACGGGTGGTTTTTTTTTACTCTTTTTTTTTTTTTTCACTAAATCCAGACTAGCGTGACTTGCACCGTTACTCACACCAGTTACTCAGTGCGGTTTGAACAACGCATCTCATACTTCTGATGCTTCACTTCTGCCAGTTTTTTTTTTTCTGGACCAAGTTCCGTTTCAGCTTTTCTCACAGGAGAATCAGGGGATGCATCTGTGCATTACTAAGCGGAACACAGCAGTAGATGCGGACACAAAGTCACATTCCCGTGCTGTTAGTGTGTGTTTGCGGGCACTTTTCTGCAGCACCAGGCGAACACACACCTGTGTGTGCGGGTCTCCCGAGACTACGTCCAAATCTCAGTGAGCTCCATAAAAAGGAGCTTCTGCTTATTGTTTAAGAAGACGAACGTTTCACCTACAGGGCACAGGTTTGTAGCCTCAACACACTCAAATTTATCTGACACTTTCCTCCAAAGTAACTTACACACACACTTTCTGAACCGCTCATCCCATTCGGGTCACGGGGAGCCAGAGCATAATCTGGCAACACAGGGCGCAAGGCTGGAGGAGGAGACACACCCAAGGACAGGACGCCAGTCTGTCGCAAGGCACCCCAAGCGGGACTCGAACCCCAGACCCACCAGAGAGCAGGACCCAGTCCAACCCACTGCACCACCGCACCCCCCCCCCCCCGAAGTAACTTACAACGTTGATCTATTTACAGTTATTTACCCATTTATACAGGGTAACGTTTAACTAAAGAAATTCAGGGTAAGGACCTTGCTCAAGGGTACTACAGCCAGAGGTAAGATTCAAACCTGCAAAGCTTGGATCCAAAGGCAGCAGTTCTAACCACTACATGACCATCTCCCCGTACGTAGGAGGACCCTTCTCACCTGTTCACTTGCAGCTTATGTAAGGGACGTAAAACACCGACAGCCAAACGAGGCAAAAGCATGGTAAACGCACAGTCCTGGAATAGGATGTGTTCCAGCATCAGCCTCCCCATCAGCAGGGAATGAACAGGTTTGCGACACTGATTCACCACAAACACTTAACGCACTTCCCTCTGACATCCCGCGGTTTCTTCCACAATACAGTTCACTCACACACGTACAAAAGCAAGGTTTATACAAGGAATATAAATAAGGAAACACATTATTCTGCATTACTCCAGAAGGAACATGGAATTATGCAAAATATTATGGCACAGACATGAAGTCTTGAGAAAGGCACGCGCATGTTTCGTAGAAGTCCTCAATATGGCCTTGTTTTCAGACACTAAATCAATTTTTCATTTATATTCCCCACACGGTGATTCGTTGATTTCAATAAGGACACCTGTAGTTATGTAGGAAATGAGAACCTGCTGCTGTCATCTGGAGCTCTAAATTGAGAGGCAGCAGCAGCAAGGCTCTTACTCTAGGCAGAGCAGGCTGCTCATATTTCCAAATATGACTGAATAAGAAGGAGAGTAAAGGACGGATATGAATATGAATATGAACATCGCAGTCGGGTAAGTGTCACTCACTCCGGTGTGTTTATCCAGATTATGTCCAAGTGGCAGTAATACACGCATTCCTTGTCTTTGTATGTGTAGCACGTGCAGCGGCGCGCCCTCCTGCGCGCGCCCGACGCGTCGCACTGGGCGCACGCGCCCGCCGCGGGCCCCGCGCCCGCAGCACCAGCAGCAGCAACCGCAGCAGCAGCAGCAGCAGCACCGGCACCGGCGCCGGCGCCGGGCGCGCTGCCGGAGGAGCGGCTCGCGTCCGCGACGGGGCCACGTGACAGCGCGTCGAGGCCGCCGCTCCGGATCGCTTCTGCGCTCAGAGACGCGGAACCTGGAATCGCATGAAATTACATGAAATTACATGAAATGACATCAATTTCCACGCAACTCTTTGATTTTACTGCAGAAAAAATAGATGTGGCGCAGCGGGGCGACTTTTAACTCTCACAGTACGCAACGGTGTAAATACAGTTACGTTACGCAAATGAAAGGTGCATTATCATGATAGGGATTTATTGTGCTTTATCCATATTATAATAATGTGTAACACACTGAATGCGTGGGGCTCAAAACAATTATATATATATACATAGCAGTACAATTTCTGAATGAATTTTGTTTCCATCATGTAATACATCATCCACAATAAATAAAACACTGTCATATTGTGAGTGACCCGCGTACTTGGACACCCTATTATTTAGAAATTAGAGCAGTTCGACCATTCGTGTCACGCTGTGTTTGGACAGGCTTACCTTCACACTCGAAGTGTGTGTGTGTGTGTGTGTGTGTGTGCGTGTTCTTGCACCACACTTCTGCACTAGTTCGTCCACCGCACCTCTCACAGCTCAGATACAGTTAATGACCATATATTTTTAAATGTATGTCTGTTCCATTGCTGCACTAGTGTACTATATTTCACTGCACGCCGAATTATGCAGAACACACACACACTGCACACACAGGCACTCACACAGGTACACACACTCACTCACTGACACTCTGCACACAGTACACTCACCTTTTGCGAAAGCAGCTGTCAGTCCGATTAAAAGTAAAACCAGATCCATGAGGGACACATTAGCCATACCAGAGCAAGTCCAAAACAGCAGCGAAAGAGAGAATTAATGAGCAAATTACGAGTGTGTATTAATAAGTATCCGGCATAAAGGGAAAATGCGCTTCAGTCACCAAAAGACTCAAAAGCAGAGATTTAGTCCGTATTTTTTCGTCGCTCTCAGTTTCGGCAGCGGTCGGCAAACTTCAGCTACTTTTACGTGCTCCGCTCGCCGCGCATCCGACCCCAACACCCATCCCTCTATCCGCCGCGGCGCGCTCCACGTTTTTATACGGCGCGCGGTCAAAGCGCCACCCGCCGGGATCGCGCGCCGGGGCCGCGGACGCGCGTGCGCGCTCTCGCCGCCCGGGGCATCCTCTACCCGTGCGAGACGCGAACGGTGTCAGAAAGAAAGAAAGAAAAAAACGAAAGAAAGGATTCTGAAACACACGGAATGAGGTTTATATATGTGTCGCATTTAAATATGAGGGAGATGATTATTAATATTATATTGCAAATATTGAGGTTCTCAAAATACACACTGCTGTCCATATAAACCTGTCAGCTAAACTGATTTCTCTAAATAATAAACTGAAACGTGTGTATAATATTGTACATGGAATATGTTAATAGTTGGCCTAATGTATATGCTATTCATATGTTTATTGAAATTTGTGGCTTTTTTTAGCAGTGGCTCATATAGAAATAAAACTTCTCTGCACCACAAGAATCCGTAAGGTCTGCTCCTAAAAAAGTGCTCATGGAAAAAATACTGCACCCAGTTTATTGAGACCTTCATGGAGAATTATAGGGTTATTGGTCAGAGTCATATACATATATATATATATATAATATTTTTATTTTATTTTTAACTTTTATTTAGTTGAGGTGGAGTGAAGTCCAAAGCAAGTCTGCCCTTCATGGGCCCCTGAAGCCCATGCAAAGACCCCGAGTAGCTCTTACCAGCATTTGCTAGCTGAAGACCTCCTGAGCTGAAGCGTACAGCACAGTCCTACCAATGAGACGAATCCGATGGTGAAGAACGGCCCCTCGAGTTGTTTTACCATAGTATTACATTAGGAACTGGAAAGAAAGTGGAGTACGTGTTAAAGTGAACCTGCGCAAACAAGTGAAACGGATTTTTAAATGAGCTTGTGCACGTTCAAATTTCAGAGCAAAGGCCACATTCTAATATGAGATCAATTCATTAAAGACAAGATGGGAGGGGTTCTGGAAATGCATTAGCAATAAAACTGCATGTGCTTGCATGTGTGACGGGCCTCATTTATCCACGGGGGGCGCTTTCTGGGCGGAGCTTCTGGGCATCCAGGCTTTACATCCACAAGACCTGCAACGGGAGCAACTCACCAGGGGGTGAGTTGCTCCCGTTGCAGGTCATGTGGATGTGCTCCACACTGACACATTCTTGGGCTGTCAGGCCGCCTTGAAAAGTCGCACTGCAGAATGACGTTGAGCAGTTGCGCCACCCGTGGGGATCCTCTCATTCGGTGTTGCCGGGAGCTTCTCCTCGGCGCCCCCATCTCCTGACCCCGAGTTTCCCCTTTCTCCCCAGTGCAGTTCTCCAAGAAACAGATGAAACACCCAGGACCTTTGTTCCGCCATGCGCATGTTGTTTCTGGGTGCAGGAACCCAGCCACGGTGCAGTCTGGCTCTCATTAGGGAGCTAAGGGCCACGGCGTGGCGGCGACGAACACTTTCCGACGGGGTCAGAAGTCACCGCCCGTTAAAGTGCTCCAAAAATGCTGCAGACGGAGGCGAACCGGGTCTTTCCGGCTGCAGTTAGGATGCAACGATGCTGAACCACAGGGATGTTGAAGATGATAACCGTCAGCGCCGTCAGGAAGGCTCACGTGCCCACCGGCAGCGCTCGTTTTAAATGATTACATCCTCCCGGGCTCAGTGCAAAAACGAAGTAAAGAAAACACAGAGAAGGAACAGCAGTTCCCTCATCAAGCCTGTCGCCCTCATTTCCTCTGCCCTTCCTGTACCCACCCCCCGCCCCGTGTTTTTGAGCCATAAATTATATCAGACCTGTCCGAAAACTTTGACCAGAATTACGCTGCTTTGAATTTCAGGACGGATTTTTAATTTTCAGGGGAAGCCTGTTGTTTCACTTTGCCCTGAGATCATTAATATTTATTCATGGGGCTCTTTTCACCCATAATTGAAAGTGTTCAATTCCAGCAGTAAAATCAAAGCAAGTACAAATATGAGCAAAGGTCCTTATAAGCGAGCGAAGCGTTGCAGTTTTCATATTAAATCCTGCAGCTTGAAATTGTCCAGCTGGAGATTTGCTGACCAGGGCAGCAGGCGGTGTAGCGTCAGCACTCAGAAGACACAGGTTTGAATCCCACCTCCTGCTGTCGTACTCATCCTGAATTGATACAGTGAAGATTAGCATGCTGTATACATGGGTAAATCAGTTTAGCTGAACATTGTAAGTTGCTTTGGAGAAAATCGAGCGAACAAACAGTTAAAGTACAAGTGATGTTAAGAGTAGATTTTGTGGTTTTGTTGGCTAGGCGGGTAGCAGCAAGCGGAGCGGTTACAGCTAGTGCCCGCGGATCCAGAGGTCAAAGTGTTGATTCCCACCTACTGCTACAGCACACTTGAGCAACATACCGGGTATGAGGAATTGCAGGAAAATTACCCTGCAATTACACTGTTGCTTTGGAGGAAAGTGTCAGCTCGACAGGAAAAAAAAAAACGCTCCCATGAACCAAATGTGTCCCCTAGTATTTCAATATATCTGCTTCCAATATTTTTCCTTCCCCTCTCTACAACATAAGGTATTAGAACCCTGACGCCTGGATTATTAAACTTAAACGGCATCAAATACGACTAATCGCTTAAGTGACAGAAATAGAGCTGCTGTAACAAAAGGGCTAAATCCCAGGGGTCAAAGGGCACGAACCGGTAGTGCGGTCATTCTCCTGACAGTTCAGCTTCATGGGAGGTGTGAGGACTTGCGCAGGTCGCGGGGGGGGGGGTTTCCATGGCTCAGTTCTGCGCACTCACACTCTAGACAGGAAAGACCATATTTTTCCATTTCTGCCCACATTTACAAGCATGAGAGGTGCATAGCCTGCAGGGAACACCTGGTACTGTAGTGGTTAGAGCTGGTGCCTTTGGAGTCATAAGTTGTAGGTTTGAATCCCTCCTCCAGCTGCAGTATCCTGGAGGAAGGCACTTACCCTGAATTGCTCCAGTAAAATTGCCCAGCTGTATAACTGAGTAAATTGTAAGTTGCTTTGAACGAAAGTGGCAGGTACATGTGGGGTGAAACTCCGACTATGTCAGAGCTAAATGTTCGTATGTAACGTATTATGAAGAATAGGTAGAGGCACAATGAAATACACCAGAGTAAAAGAGTCAGCACTGTTGGCGTACACTGGCAGTTTTGAGCCCTTCTCGCTTGCAGCTTAAACCTCATCCATCCATCCAGTTTCAATAACTGCTTATCCTGAGCAGGGTCACAGTGGTCCAGAGCCTATCCTGGGAGTAAGGCTGAGGGGGGTACACCAGTCGCTTATAGTGTAGCTACACACACACTACATGTGATTTAAAGACACCAGTCCACCCAAAAACTCTTACAGACATGGAGACAACATGCAAACTCACCACACACAGGATCGAACCCACGTTCTCTCACACCACCCAGGCACTGCGAGGTGGCAGCAGTCGTACTCACTGCACCACCATGCCACCTGAACCATCTGCGATGAGACCCATTTATTCGTCACGTAATCATTTAGGGGCGCTTCACAAATGGTGGTGTCAGCATTTTGAATAAATGATCTCGTTTAAATTTAATTTGCATAAATTAGCGGGAATGTAAGCAGAGCCCCCCTGCGCTGTATTCCTCACCAGAACACTGATTTATGTTTTGCTGAGCCGTGACTCATCCCTCTATTCCACCATCAAAGCTAAATGAAACGAGACACAGAACAAGATTCCACTGTGGTGTGAGTCGGGTGCACTAGGGTACGGGAACAAGGGAATTTGTACTATATCTATGTGTACTGATTGCTGGCACTCGAACCCGAGGTCTTCACTTACTGATGTTGTTTTGCTCTGTATGCATTTGCTTCAGGCATTCAGGTGAAGCTTAGAGAAATAAATATCCGCGAGGAGTGGGAGGCCAGGAAGTGTGACGTGGGGCTCCAAAGAAAAAACACGGTTAAGGATTCGTGTTATTCGACACTCAGACTGAGCACAAACACCAGGGAGTCAAATAATTAAGGCTTCTCTCTAAAGCAGGGAGTCAAAGTTCTGCCAAAGGCTAATACTGCTCAAAGTTGTCTTATGATTAATCCACACATATCATCTAAGAAATTCCATATGTGCCAAACACACAATGTTTCACAAGGGCCACTTAACAGGAGCAAAGAAAGCACTTTTGGAAATGTTCACTCAGCAGATGGTGACTTGATTTTGTGTTTGTTTAATTACATTACATTTAAAGACACTTCTGTCCAAAGTGACTTCCAACAAACTCTATGTAGTGTTATGAGCCCACACACCTTATTCACGGTGGTGGCTTACGCTGCAAGATACACTACTTACACTGGGTCACTCATCCATACATCAGCAGAACACACTCTCTCTCTGTCACTCGCACACTATGGGGGAACCTGTACAGCATGTCTTTGGACTGTGGGAGGAAACCAGAGCACCCGGAGAAAAATCACAGAGACACAGGGAGAACATGCGAACTCCATACAGGCTGAGGGGAGATCAAACCCACGTCGTCTCACAACATCTAGGAGCTGTGAGACAGCAGCGGTACTCGCTGTGCCACCGTGGTGCCCCTCATGACTACTGTAATTCTCCAAATTATGGGGAAAAAAATGTACAGCACTTCCGATTTCACACCTAATATGCTTTTTTGAGCCCTTTATGCCCCCGTTGAAGACACGCCCCCTCGGGAGTAAAGGCTGTAACCGGGTCCTGCAGGATTGTCTTGCTGTAAATGAAAACACGGAGCCGTGTGAGTCACAGAGCTTCGGTCGAAAACTGAAGGACCACGACCGCGATGGTCACAGCTCAACGAGGGCCCTTTCCTCTCTAGGAAACACTGAGACCTCAAGTTCCATATTAATGAGAAATCTTCCATTCCGCCTCCAGCAGGTCACACTCGGCCCCCCTCCCGGCCAGGGATGCTGATAGAGGGCGGTTTTGGGAATGACCAGGTCTGGAGAAAAGGATGAGTTTTCACTATTTCCGCTGTCGGAGGCATATGTGACGGATAACAGCCTCGCCGTTTCAGCACAGGGATAAATACCATCTTTATGTCTAGCGGTTTACCGTAATGGCCCCGAGGCCCTGAAATGTCTGCACAGACCTCACTGAGCCCAAAGGCATAAAAGCAAGTGTGCTGTCGGCTGATACGGGTTCGTTCCTTAACGTAGCGGCTCTGGCAGGGGATTGATGTGTACGGCTGCTCTCGTGGGCTTCTCTATTGCACATCGTGGAACGTTCACTGCTGGAGAGGAATGGCGGGAAAACAAGGCTTGATGAGAGTCCTCCAGAACATTCAGAGTGAGCCACCCTCGTATGCATGTGCTCCCTGCCAAAGGGGGACTGCGGGCAGCGTAGTGGTTAGAGCTGCTGCCTTTGGAGTTGAGGGAGCTCAAGGTTCATAGCTCCACTCTAACTGTAGCACCTTTGAGTAAGGTAAACCTTACAGGTGTCTTGGTGGCACAGCGAGTAGCACTACTCTATTGCAGTGCCTCGGGGGTGTAAGAGGACGTGGTTTCAATCACTGTTCGGTCTGCGTAGAGTTTCCATTTTCTTCTGTGTCAGCGTGTTCTTTCGTCAGGTGCTCTGGTTTCCTCCCACAGTCCAACGACATGCTGTTCAGGTTCACCCATAGTATGTGAGTGACAGAGAGAGTGTGTTCCACTGATGTATGCATGAGTGATACAGTGTAAATAGTGCATCCAGTAGTGTATCTAGCAGTGTAAGTCACTATGGTAAATAAGGTGTGTGGGCTGATAACACTACATAGAGTTCATTGGAAATCGCTTTGGAGAAAAATGTCTGATAAATAACTGTAAATGCATTATCTCCCCTGTATAAATGGCCACATTTCTGTCAATAGGGTGTTCACATCATAACTTGCTTTCTGGGGAAAAGGGTTAAGGAAAAGGGGGTCAGCTGGTAGCATAGTGGTTAAAGCTGCTTTTGCATCCTAAGGTCACAGGTTCAAATCCCACTTTCAAACTGTAGTCCCCTTCAGAGAGGTCTTTATCCTAAATTGCTCCAGTAAAAAATTACCCAGCTGTATAAAGGGGTAAATCATTATAAGCAGCTGAACATTGTAAGTCACTTTGGAGAAAAGAGTCGGGTAAATGAATAATAAGAACCGCTGAGACGTGAATTGGTCAGTGGACAATCTTGCTGATGAGTTTGAGAAACAATGTTCTTCATCCTCGGAAAGGACTGTCTCTGGTCTGTGCTCCCTTATTCTGATGTGTGAAGAGCTTCAGAAAATATTAATTCCTAATAAAAAAAAATAATAATCATGCTTTCTGTTGCACATGGCTGGAAATGAACTTTTGAAAATCTGGGAATCGATCATCAGCCTACAAAGATCACTGTTGCTTCACGGCCCATCGGTCTTATTTATTTCACTTGAAAAATTATTGCTTGTTCGCAAAGAAATCCTACATTTGTGGTTTAAAAACTTTTCATCTGAGCTCAGAGGGCATAATTCAACAGGAAGAGAGCCAACAACCGTGATGGTTTTTATTTGGAAAATGTTCTTTCGCCTCATTTCTAGCACGGCTTCAAAGTCACACATGAACATTTTATTCCAATAAAAATAAGAAAGGAACATCCTTTGTAAAGGAACTTATTGTTCTCTTTATGAGTATTTTTCATTGTTCTTACCACACTCATCAAACCTGTGCACCTTTCAAAGGGAATCCCTCTATTGCCAATAACCACTTGCTCTGACCAGGGTCACAGCAAGCCGGAGCCTAACCCAGCAACACAGGACACAGGAGACACACGCAGGACAGGATGCCAGTCTGCCAAAAAAGCATCCCAAGCAAGACGCAAACCCCAGACCCCCTAAAGAGGAGGCACCAGTCAAACCCCATCTGCCACCACACCATTCTTCGTGAAATGGAACCTTGTTGACTAAATTAATCCCTATTTTGTAATTGAAAGAATGAGTTTACTCCCAGATGCAGAACAGACAAGAAAGGTGAAAAATGAAAAGTTGCAGTTTACCTCCAGGGATCCTTTCAAAAGTATAATTTAAAAAAATAAAGAACATAACTCTTGTTGTTTTTGCTCCTTTTGGTTTTTTTTTCCAATTTCATATTTGTGATTCTGTGACTTGAAGAATCTAATGGAGTGGACATGGGGCATTTTTTTGGGGGGGGGGGCAGTTTGTCATATGCAATCGCATGTCATACAAAACAAATGATATATTTACTTTTTTAAATCTGTCTGATGCTTCTGTGCAAAACAGCTCATACAGTTAAACCACTTATACTTTTATACTGCAGGTTAATTTTTTCTGCACCCGTTCAGTAAGTTCAAGTAATTTAGGGTACTGTAGCAGGACATGGGATTCAAACCCTGGTCCTTTCAGTGCAAGTCAGCATTACATTTACATTTACATTTATTCATTTAGCAGACGCTTTTGTCCAAAGCAACATACATCTCAGCAGCATAAGGAGAGTAATACGAGAACTTAAAGACTGAGATAAATGGCCGGTGGTCCGGGGGTGTGATTTGTTCTGGATGACCAATGGAGTGTGATGATGGGCAGCAAGCCGAGGAGGCTGAAGCTCAGGGGTTCACCTCACCGTCGCGACTCCTCCCCCCGACCCGAACGAACGAACGAATTCCTGTGGAATTCTTTGCTTGTTTGTTTTGCTAAGTTCCACCTTGTGCTGCTGCTCCTGGCATTTCCTTCTGGTATAATTAAAAAAAATGTCGTGGGAATGCCAGGAGCCTGGGCCGTAGCTCGGGGGGGGGCTCTGCATGACAGGACTGTGGCACGGTGGGTAGCGCTGCTGTCTTACAGTGTTGGGCTGATTCAAAAGGAGCTGAGGTCAGTCCCTGCTCAGTCTGTGTGGAGCTTGTGTGTTCTCCCTGTGTCTGTGTGGGTTTCCTCTCGGTGCTCTGGTTTCCTCTCCCACTCCAAAGACTTGTTGTTGAGGCTCACCCAGAGTGTGTGTGTGTTCCACTGATGTGTGACTCACTGTAAGTCACCTTGGTAAATAAAGTGTGTGGGCTGATAACACTACATAGAGTTCATTGGAAGTTGCTTTGGTCAGAAGTGTCTGCTAAATAAATAAATGTAAGACCAAGGGGCTGGTTTCCCCAAAAACCTCATCCAATGTAAATGTTTGTGCTCCTGTCCTTGATGCTCCCAGAAAACACAGTCAATCCTCATTTTTATTTATGGAAGAAATGTAATACTCCTCTGCTGCGTCGAGGTACCCAGGTCTCCAGTGGGGAGATCATTGCAGAGGCATTCGGGACCTGTGTATTAATAAGCGCCCTCTGTATAGTGTCCAGTGATTGGGAAGGAAACGTCAAACTGTTATGGTTTCCTCCAGACTGATTTATCGCTCATTTCAAACACCTCAGAGGCAGCGAACAGGAATTTTGCATTAAGGGCTGCAGAATCAAAACAGTTTCCTGCAGGACTTACACGCGTCACACGGCTCTCGTGCGGAGCCGCCTGATGGGACCCGTGTTCGCCCGCCTTGTTTCCAGGGGACGGAAGACCACGCATGTGAACAGAGAGCCGAACCGGAATCATACGGCCCTTCGCAGCTCTGCTGGATCCCAAGACCACATTAACAGTGTATGATCATAGATAATTTCTAAGTTGGGAGCGTAGTGCTTTGTGCTGCTCCCTTTGTATGCAGAAGGTTATAGGTTCAAATCCTGCACCTAGTTGTAGTACACTTGAGTAAAGGACTTGCCCTGAAACTGCTCCAGTAAAATTACCCAGACAGTTTAATCATTGTAACTTAATACTGTAAACTGCTTTGAAGAAAAAATCAGCTAAATGAATAAATGTAAACTATATAGATTTCCCATATATGAAAATTTAAAGCCAAAGTACACACACACACATCTGCTGAAACTGCTTGTCCCAAAAGGGGGGTCTTGGCAAACCGGAGCCTAACCTGGCAACACAGGGCGTAGGGCTGGAGGGGGAGGGGACACACCCAGGACAGGATGCCAGTTCATTGCAAGGCACCCCAAGAGGGACTCGAACCCCAGACCCGCCAGAGAGGAGGACCCAGCCAAACCCATAGTGCCACTGCACCCCCTCAAAGCCATAGTAATCTGAACTAAAACAAAGAAAAAATGATTAATTTTATTTCATTTTGCTGAAACCCTGCCTCATGACATGTGCTTCCAGGATACCCTGCACAGGATACATTGTTATTGATAACATAATTTTGCTGAAACATAAAAATATGTGATTGTTATCACCTTAAGTTTTTGTGTTATACAGAAATTTGGGGAAGCTGAAGGGGTCCCTCTGGTTGTAATCACATATTCAAAACATGCACATAGAAACTGTGGGGTTCAACATGTCACTTAAAGATATATTTTTTACATTCCATTTGGATTTATTTCCACCTAAGCTGGGTGCCCTGAGTAGTGAACATACACAAAGATTCCATGATGATATTTCTGCCATGTAAAAATATTTGTGCGAAGATGATCACTATTGCTGGAGTCTCCTTAAAAGAATGACTGATGAAACATTTGCTTCTTTTGCATGTTTGAATTCATAAATGGACATGTTTATGTAACTTTTTGGTAATTTTTTAGAATATTTAAATTTTCATTGTAGAGAAAATGATATGAAGTAACATATTCTGGATTTCATTTGTGAACCCAGGGCATGCAATTGAGTCAAAATCATCTATTTTTATTCTGTGGCAAGATAAAAATGTAAAATCTGTTGATTATTTGACAATGTAATTACATTTAGAACACATTTACATTTATTCATTTAGCAGACACTTTTTTCCAAATTGACGTACATCTCATAGAAAATACAATGTCTTTGTTACATTAGCAGAGACACTTAGATGCAGATGTGTGATTCTTAAGTGCACTTAGTCTGTTACTTTACACCATATGAACCAATGTTCGTCACTCGAGTAGCTGCATAAAACTTTATCTGAATAGCGACGATTTCTGATCACTTTCCTAGTAATTTTTTTTTTTTCAGATACCTATAAACATTTACATTACATTATGGGAGTAGCTGTGTAAAAGTTTATCCAGGCATCATCTTAAAGTTATAGAGCATCAACATTTATACATTACATGAACTTAAGAGAAGCCAGTCTGGAAGAGGGGAGTGTTAAGACCATTTTTAAATATGAACAGGGATTCAGCAGTTCTGAGTGAGAGGGGGAGGTCGTTCCACCACAACGGAGCCAGAACCGAGAACCTTTGTGCTTTATCTTTTGTACGTGGGACCACCAAGTGGGCAGAATTAACGCATGGATGGATGGATGGATGGATGGATGGATTTAGTTACTAGATCAGCCTTTTTTACACTATTTGAGTCTCCCTCAACAAGCAGCATAAGTAACAAATACAGGAACTATTAGGGTGTTTTTTTTAGGTCACTATTGTGTTTTTAGAGGCGACACAATACAAACACCATACGCAAAGTCCACATATTTCCCACAAGCATTACTGCGAACGTAATTCATGCCCTTTGACTGAACTCGAAGGACCGAGAGACTGAAACCACACACCTTGTGGTGTATTCCCGGTGTCTTGCACGCCTCCCACGCAGACGCAGCAACAGCTGTTCGGCGCAGCACGTCTCTCCGCTTGTCCCGTTATCTCGAGGCCGTGGCCAGTGCTGTGTGGTCGCACCTGTGAAATATTCCAACCTTTTGACCTCCCGCTCTGGTTTAATGTGCGTGGATGTATCTGCAGTTCCTCGCTGTGCTCTCTCTGCCTGTGTTGCTGGAACCCAGTGCTGCCCATAAATCAATTTAAAAAAAAAACCAAATCCTACATATTTGTGCTTTCTGAATAATGCTGAGGGAATCAGGTCCTTCCCTAAAGCCACCGGTGAGCAATTACACACAGCAATAGAGGTGGAGGTAGAATCCAGCTCTTGTGGAAGTTTATTAATTATTTATCAGCCCCTTTAAGCCCTTTGTGAGTGGTTTGAATGCGAAGTGGATGTGCGCTGGAGGAGGCCTTTGGGAGAGGGACCATCGAGGATGTCGACGCCTTCCTATCCTTTACAGTCTGTTCGGGATCAAATGGAGGGAAACGCGCTGACTAAGGGAAACTGTGCCAAAGTGACACCGTGAAGCGTGTAGCCGGACAGCGCGTGGTGGGTTCGCGCCCGCTGATCCGCAAGGGGCATCAGCGATGACCCAGTGACCTCTGTAAGGGCAGCTCTGCTCTCTTGTCACCAGAAAAGCAAGAAAAAAAACCTCAGAACGTTCAAGAGGAATCAAGACGTCGCATAGTTGGAAGTCGTGGATTGTTCCACGTTGCATCTTAGTAGTTTTTTTTTAATAAAACCAATCTCATTTTCAAAACTGAAGATGTTAAGGGAGCAAATAGATATAAACTATTTACTGTGTAGAGCAACATCTCATTTAATAGAAAATATCATCTATAAAGCTGCAACATTTCAAAGACTCGGGGCGGTGATGCATCATACCATGTTTACATTATGTACAGCGCAAATGAAGTATGTGAACCCCATAGGGATGTTCATAATTCTTGTATAACAAATCGCAATAAACTTATAAAATCTAAGTCTTAAATCTCAGAATAAACATGTATAATGAATAAATGACTATGATTTACACACCTGATTCTACTTACCTGCTTGGTTTACCCAGTGCAACTTGCCGTTCACTTATTTTTCCTCTGAATAAGGCGGCATATCACCAGCTTTCCAACAAATCTGTTTATTACCAAAGAAGGGTTTTTATTAATTTTTGTCTGATATTACTAATTTTTGGGTTTTACTAGTAAAATTTCTGGCTTGTTGGGATTGCCCACGGGGGTGCAGGGGCGTGGTGGGTGGTGCGGGTCCTCCTCTGGTGGGTCTGGGGTTCGAGTCCTGCTTGGGGTGCCTTGCAATAGACTGGCATCCTGTCCTGGGTGTGTCCCCTCCCCCTCCAGCCTTACACCCTGAGTTGCTGGGTTAGGCTCCGGTTCCCCGTGACCCCGCATGGGACAAGCGGTTCAGAAAGCGTGTGTGTATGATTGCCCAGGTATACCTTAAATATAAAACAGAATCTGCTTTAAATTTATTCGGACAGCCAATTCTTTTCTCTAAAGTGACTTAACAGTTTATGCAGCTGGGTAATTTTTAGCATATTAATTTACATTTATCTGACACTTTTCTCCAAAGCAACTTAGAATGTTAGTCTATTTACAATTATTTACCCATTTCTACAGCGAGGTAATTCTGCTGGATCAATTTAGGGTAAGTACCTTGCTTAGGGTTACAACAGCCAGAGCTAAGATTTGAACCTATGGGTCCAAAGGCAGCACTTCTAACCAATACAACTACAATTCGTAGTAAAGACTTAAGGAACCCACAGCAAGAGGTGCAACCCAAATCCAGGTCCAAATCGAGTCCAAGGGCAGCATAACCACTGCCAAGACAGGCTTTGCATTACATGTTGTTTTACCTGTTTGCGCTTTGGATAAACGGGGATGTGGTGCCATAGTGAGTTTGGCTGGGGCCTGCTCTCTGGTGGGTTGGGGTTCAAGTCCCACTTGGGGTGCTTTGTGATAGACTGTTATCCTGTCCTGGGTGTGTCCCCTCCCTATCCTGGGTTAGGCTCTGGCTTTCTGTGACCCAGCTCTGGACAAGTGGTGTGTGTGTGTGTGTGTGTGTTTGTTTGTTTGTTTGTTTTGAAGAATTATACATCGCACCAGCCAGCATGACTCAGTTGCCAGATCTTCATCTAAAGAAATGTCCCGCTTTGCAGTTTCTGCAAGGAAAGACCAGAAGAAGCACCATCAAGCATTTCACTTCAACTCACCTTGTTTGAATTTTTTCGAGCCTTGCTTGGGGTGCCTCGCGATACACTGGCGTCCCTCTCCGGGGTTTGTCCCCCCTGCCTTCAGCCTTGCTCCCTGTGTTGCTGGGTTGGGCTCCGGCTCGCCGTGATCCCGCTCAGGACAAGCAGTTGTAGACATTGTGTGTGTGTGTGTGTGTGTGTCTGTGTGTGTGAATGCAGCTTGCAGACCGGCTAAGTTAGCCATGATGTAGTCAGCGCCACCCTTCTATGCCACATATCTGGGAGTGTGATTTGTGCTGAGACTGTTCATTTGTAACCCTGGGTATTTTAAGTGGAAAAGCCATCAAAGAAATGTTTGCTTTGTCCCACATTCAAGGGCTTTCCCTTCTGCTCTGAAGCAGGCTTGGCAGATCCGTAAAGAAGGAGCATGTTCCAATTTCCAGGAACACCGTGTTTTCCTTCTCCGTGGGGTGTCGAACGGTGCAGTACCATCGGGTGCTTATGAGGAGCACCAGACTTCACAGCAGCTCAGGGAGGAATGGTGTTAAACACAGCTAAAACAGCCTGAGAGAACATCTACTGCCAGAGGACTTGATCCACACAACACATGAGTTTGAACTCCTGCACATCCATCAGCATTAGAGGTTCCCAAACTGGTCTGGTCCCAACCCTAAACAATGGCGATGGCTTTATTACCCCGTCAAAGATCTTCCGAGCGGGGGAGCTCCTCTAGACACAGTCTTATGTTGATGGATGGTGATCAACGCAAATCATGCTGAAGATCTACAGGGTTCCCTGCTTTAATGTGGGATGCACGAAAATATTTTCAATGTAAATCAAAACGTTGAACAAATACCAGCAGCACTGTTGGTAAAGGTCGAAACGTTAAAATCTATTATATGCCACCGAGATAAGTGTGGAAGTTCTAAACAGGCTCCTTGCTGCTCAGCTGAGACACAGCAATTGTACATGAATGGACTCCAAAATTAGGATATTAAGTTTGCATTCATGCAATGTTGTCCAGATTTATTCCACCTTCATTACTGTATCAACACTTTTTCATATTGGCACACTTAAGAAATTTCTTTATACCGTAACACTGTATCCCCTACCACACTCATCATAATTTTTATATTGCAATTTTTCTTTTTTTTTTCCACCCAGAAAGCTTCAAATGAAATCAGATCTTCTTAATGTACAATATGTAATGGTGTGTCTCCCAAACAGAGCATGTCGTGCCGACAGGTGGTTAATATAAAGTGGTGTTCATCAGCTTTAACTCTTCCACTGCTGATTTCTTGGTTGTCCCACTCACATGTGAGTATGATAAATGCACAGAACACAGACTTTTAATGATTAAAAAACAGAAAACTGAACCTGTTTTCAAGAGTGATGTTGGTTAAGGGAACAAAAAGATTTAAACTACTTTGTAGAGACAGTTTACTAGAAAATGTCACTTATAAAGCTATAACATTTCAACAAAATCAAAAGCTCAAAGGTTCTTTGCTTTGTCTCCTATGAGGAGCAATGAGCTCCCTCTGTCCCTCAGAGCTGCTGAATCCCAGCCAAAATTCAAGAAGGGTCTCGAAACCATCTGTTTCAGAGCCTCTTCTGTTGATCTCCTACCTACTTCATGCACCTGCACTACATTATATTATATAAAAAAAACATTTCTGTATTTCCTCTCAGTTGTATATGCAGCTAACTGTGTAATGTATACCAGTAAAAACAGTGGGTTTGGTCTAGGAATCGTGTGTCTGTGTGTGTACCTCTTCACCTGTTGGAGAAATGCACTTTTTTCTTATTTTGAGTTGCACATTTCTTTAGCGAAAATCATCTTGTAAATGAATTAAATGTAAAGGACAGGCAGTGATGGTTCCATGGGGGTAAATGTTATGATAAGCAGAAAGATTCCCTTCTACAGCACAGCCTGCGGGAAATTTTTCAGTTTTCAGATTTTGCTGTTAATTTCCGGGCCTGGATTCGTGATGGATTCAGCCTGCGCCGTTGTAATGGAGTACTGCTTTATTATCTCAGCATCCCATGGGACAGATCGTTGCAGAGGACGGCTGGAGGACGCGATCCAACAAGAAGTGTTGCTGATATCCTGAGTCACTGCCATTGAATGCTTTTGCTTTGTTTTTCATCTTAGTTTCCTTTTATCAACACAAAGGCAACGCCCCCTTTTCCTCTCACGGTGTAAATACAGGCAAGATTAATGTACTGGTAGCAGCGCCCGTTTCGTAATTAGGTGAGGTAGGCAGTCGCCAAGGGGTGCCAAGATATGTAGGCACCAAAAAATTGCATAAATTTAAAAAAAAAACCACAAGTTGCCAGTAAAAACTCAAAAATAAAGGAAATCAATTTTTTAAAAAAACTGCTCAATAATATATTTTTACTTAAAAATGATAGATCTGTCAGCTTATAAAAGACGTGAACATTACAAAATATGTAAACATATTTTGATGCATTGCTGCTCTGTCTTTGAAATGTTACAGCTTCATAAGTGACATTTTATAGTAAACTGTTTATATAAAGTAGTTAAAATATTTTTGTTCCCTTAACCAACACCACTCTTGAAAATAAGTTGTTTTCCTGTTTTTTAATCATTAAAACTTTGTGTTCTGTACCTGTATAATGTTCACATGTGTAATTTCATGGAGAAAACCATTTATTTATCAATTTAAATTTTATTTGAATGATCTGCATATAGTTATAGGTAAAATAAAAATATTTTTTGCATGTAAATGTACCTTTATTAATTAAGAGGTAGAGGTCTAGGGTCTGAAAGGTCTAAGAGGTGCTGGACCAATTCTGTCCCAGGGGTGCCAAAAACCCAAGTACCGGCTGTAAGCAATTTAGCCACATGCATGTTTTTCAGCTGTGCTACTAATTTCTAACACAGTGTGACATTGTGTAATACATTTACTCATTTATTAGATGCTTCTCTCCATAGGGACATACAATGATTACTATGTAGTTTTCAACTGACAACTTACCTTAGGTCACTCACAATGTTAGATACACTGTAGTAAATTTCCTGCAGTAATTCACACATCTATACGGCAGAGTAACAAAACACACATACATACACATTGTAGGCAGTTTAGAGTCACTAATTGACGTGAAACGTGTTTGGACGGTAGGACAAAATCCGGGTGAAGACGTAAAGTCCCCACAGACTGAGTTGGATTCAATCTTATGCCCAATGGCACAGCCCAGACATTGGGAGACCCCAGCGCTATCTACCTGCTGCACCACAACAGTCCTAGCTAATAATTACAATAAGACATCAATATTAAATAATAGCGGGGTGCGGTGGCGCAGTGGGTTGGACCAGGTCCTGCTCTCCAGTGGGTCTGAGGTTTGAGTCCCGCTTGGGGTGCCTTGTGACGGGTCCCGTCCTGGGTGTGTCCCCTCCCCCTCCGGCCTTACGCCCTGTGTTACCAGGTAGGCTCCGGTTCCCTGCGACCCTGCATGGGACAAGCGGTTCTGAAAGTGTGTGTGTATTAAATAATAATAAATAAATAACCACCCAATGTCAGCAACTGCATGTTGTGAGTGGGGTCCTGGCAAGCCAGATCCTACCCTGGAAGCAGAAGGGAGAGGGGATACACCATGGACAGGATGCCAGTCCATTGCAGGGCACCCCAAGCAGGACTCAAACCCTAGATCTGCCATACAATGAGTGCTGGCTAAACCCACTACACCCCCCCCAATAAATATTGTTAAAAAATAATCATTATTTTTATTTATTTAAAGCAAAGATAGCAGGAACTTTTAGCAGCTTGGATTAGTTTTCTCTGTAACTTTCTTATGTTAATGTGTGTGTAGTGGCAGGAGCTCAACCACAGTAACAGCATGGTGGTGGTGGTCATCTTCAGTGTGTTTCCAGTGTGCGAGAAAACCTCAACTCGCATGGTATTTCTAGCACAGGAGCAAAAATCCATTACATCACCAGGTCTCACCATGTGCTGTTTTCCAGTTTTATTCTCAAGATGTTTGATCCAATGGGGGGCGCAGTGGGTTAGACCGGGTCTTGCTCTCCAGTGAGTCGGGGGTTCGAGTCCCGCTTGGGGTGCCTTGGGATGAACTGGCGTCCTGTCCTGGGTGTGTCCCCTCCCCCACCAGCCTTACGCTCTGAGTTGCCAGGTTAGGCTCCGGTTCCCCGCGACCCCGTATGGGACAAGCGGTTCCGAAAATGTGTGTGTGTTTGATCCAATGTTTCCATTCCATTGGTCCAAAAGCTTTGTTTTGGTTGCACTTTGTTTTACCCATCTCTTTGCAATATACAATGACAACAAGAAACTTGCTAAGAAAAAGGTTGTTTAAGGCTTCACCAGCTATTAAATGAAATGTCAAACCATAATGTGTGTGGGGCTATGAAATAGAACAGACAGACCGCTGGCGGCACACGTTATTAGCCCCTTAAATTGGTTTGTCTGGAGCTCCGTGTGCTTTGAGCCATTCTTCCAGCATTCCTTGGGTTCATGGGAACAGACCTCAGAGCCCCCCTGAGCTACTGGAACGAGGTTAAGACACTCCATTGTGACCTCGTGGTGGGGGGGTCATTTATGGGGCAGTAGGTGGTGTAGTGGTTAACTGCTTCTTTTGGAAGCAAAAACCACATTGTTGGATCCCACCTCCTGCTATAGTACCCTTGATCAAGATACTTACCTTGAATTGGTACAGTGAAAATAATCCTGCTGTATAAAGGCGGGATCTGTGTAAAGAGCTTGAGATTGAAGGTTTTTAGGGGAAAAGTGTCAGATAAATGAATAAATGCAAATGAGGTTAGCAAGCAAGTTTACAGAGCCTCACAGTTACAGTAACATTGTATTCTGTCATCTGGAAGAAACCTGAGGTCAACCACAAAAACCAATTGTTTTTATCCACATGTCTAGATTAATGTCATTCACACTAGAGTAAATCACCACACCATTGCCATTGTAAATTACCATTACCAAAGAGATGATTTAATGTAGTTCACTATACATAAACAAAGTTTTTAATCTTTGGATAATTTTTATCAGCAGTTAAATGTAAATTCTTGGTAGCTGATGGTTCAGCTGCATAGAGATAATCCCCCATTTTATTTCATAAATTAATAGACCGACAACTAATTTGAACTAGATTGCGCACGCCTTCTAGAGCGCATGGATTTTCAGTTCTTAAGAGCAAAAATTTTATCCAACATCTCCGAGGTATTCTGACAGTCACTATTACGTTATTATTGAAATCACTGTCAAGTGAATGTGGTAAAAACAGGCATTATATTTATAGTTGATGTAAGTTACATTTGAAAAAAGATGATTAAAATGGCCTTTCCTTTGTTAGTTACAGTCCATTTTAATGTACTTTTCCTGCAGCTGCTAGGAATTTGGTTCTGTCTCATTTCAGCTATTTGTCATTTCTCAGTTATGAGTGATGAGAACCGTAAGTGTGTCATTTCATGTATCATTTGTGTGTAAAACACATTCAAAGCGAAGTCGCTATTTAATGGAGAAGTGCTTTGAGAGTGAATGATACTGATTTGAAGAGTGTGAAAAAAATTGCCTTAGGAGTAAATATAAATTCTATACAAGCTCAGCAGGTTTAACTGGAAAAATTAAAGCACGCATTCATCCTTTTTGCGGTAATTTCGATACCTAGCTCAAATGCAACCAAAGGACAAATTATGATGGATATTCAGTATTGAATCGTCCAGGGAGGGGCTTCTTTTTTTTTATATTTTGTCTGTAATTCCAACACGTATCTAACATAGTCCCACTTTCTTTGATCACAGTCCTTCCTGTTCTGTTGGCTCCAGCTCTGAAGTGGTGGTCTTTGCAGGGGCGCAGTAGATACACGGTAATGTGAGACATTTACATCGGAGCCCAGAGAAGGAGGTGTTTGGTGGGGGTGGGGGGGGGGGGGCACTTGTAATTGAACAGATCAACTTCAAAATGCAATTGGTGCTTTTTCCAGCATGTTTACCCCCCACCCAATTTCTCTTCTTACCAGAACAGAACACAAAACACTCTGGCTCCTTTTGGAAGTGAAATGGGAAGTTTTGAGGGGCATCGGAGCTTGATTTTTACGCACTGAACTTATTCTTCCCACATACGCTTCAGGTCTCAATTTGTGGAAGTTCCACACATTCCACACACACTTTGTATACTTTGGATTCGACGTACACCTCTGCTCTCGTGCAAACATGTGTTTTCCATTGTCTTATTGGTGCAGGCCTAATTACCGTCCGCTGTTTTTGCAGCAAATCGTGCCCTAAGTACGCATTCGCTATTTCAACATGCTACATCCGCAAGGTATATTAAGGCATTGTTTTCATGGTTTAGTATATTTTGCTCCGTTTCTGCGAGCTCCGAGGCGTCGGTCTTCCGTGAAAAATGATGCGCGAGTTTTGGTTCATTAGCATTATTCAAAAACCTTGTACTGTACACGGAAAACACTGTAAGCTGTTAGGCACTTTGGCATGAACCATAGACAGGCTGCAGCAGGTCAACGAGGCAGAGACCGAAGGTGCGCTTGTGACCCAAAGTACCCGGGAGGGAACAGATGAGGTGTGACGAGTGCAAAGTTGGATGCACTTGAGCACATGTTTCAGCAACTGAGAAAAGTTAAGGGTGTGCATGTTTTAGTACATATTTACCAAGATTCACTGGTTCTAGTGAGTAGCGCTGCTGTCTCACAGCGCCCGGGCGGTGTGAGAGGACATGAGTTTGATCCCCGTTCAGTCTGTGTGGAGTTTGCATGTTCTCCCCGTGTCTGTGTGGGTTTCCTTTGGGTGCTCTGGTTTCCTCCCACACTCCAAAGACATGTTGTTCAGGTTCTCCCATAGTGTGTGTGTTCCACTGATGTATGGATGGGTGACCCAGTGTAAGTAGTGCATCTAACAGTGTAAGTCACCGCGGTGAATAAGGTGTGTGGGCTGATAACACTACACAGAGTTCATTGGAAGTCGTTTTGGAGAAAAGCATCTCATAAATAATGTCAATGTTCTAACTCTAATATAATTCTCTTCACAAACGTAAGAAGAATGAGCACAGCTGATGAATGAGCACAGAACCCGGGACAGAAACATTAAAAAAAAATTGTAATGAAAATATTTCCAATTTTCAGTTGGACAGATTTGTTATGAATAACATTTAATCGTTTTGTAATGTCTTAATACACAATATGCCTGGCTAGAGGACTTCAACATAGCAGAATTTAAACCGAGTCACAGTGTACACTGTGGTTTCAGCTAAATGTGGCAATTAAATTCCAGAGTTTTACGACATAGTTGCGACATCGGTTGTTTAGATGCTCACTTTATTTGTCAATCCCCACACAGCATCTGCTCTGGACCAGGAGTTACGGAGACTGAGCATCGCCACCGAAGGGCCTCCTCTTTGCGACACCTGGCCAGGAGCGCACAGGTGAATGGAAGGAGATTGGTGTCAAAAATCAGGCATAGGCTCCACTGTCATGATGCCCAGTACAAGAACACCTCCAAACTCAGAAATTAATGAAGGTGGAATATTAAAGTAATTAACTGATCCTGCGGGGGGCGTGGTGGCGCAGTGAGTTGGACCGGGTCCTGCTCTCTGGTGGGTCTGGGGTTCGAGTCCCGCTTGGGGTGCCTTGTGACGGACTGGCGTCCCGTCCTGGGTGTGTCCCCTCCCCCTCCGGCCTTACGCCCTGTGTTGCTGGGTAGGCTCCGGTTCCCCGCCACCCTGTATGGGACAAGCGGTTCTGAAAATGTGTGTGTTAACTGATCCTTAAATGACTGTTCATCTTTTATTAGCAGATGTCTTCGTCTTACAAATTCTTTCAAGAAGCGGCTTACAATGATTTACCAGTTGTGTCATTTTTACTATCATGGCAAATATATTAATCAGTTGTACAACAGCAGGAGATGGGATCCATATCAGGGATCTTCAAGATGCAAAGAAAAAGTGCTGATCACAGCAGTACTGGAGGTCCTTGAGTTATGACATACGCAGCTTTTCGGAGACCCACACTTATGACAGCCTTATTATATTATTTTCAAGTCCTGAGATTTGGTCTTAACATCCGATGCCAACCGCTCCATCTGTTGTGTGATAACATCCTTATTTATTGCTGTTTGGGTCTCCGTCAGTGTTTGAGTGCATAGCAGCAGTAGTGTTTTCTTTCCAAAACTTTTTAAGGGTAATTCCCTCCAAGTAACATTTTATTTTCAATGTTAGGCAAGTAAAAATGTGAGTGTTCTAGTGGTGTTGAAAAGAAAAAGCAAAAGACAAAAAATTTAGGAATGAAAGTGGAAATAGTAGAGCAGCATGAAGATGTAATTTTAGTACTGCGCTGCATCATTAGTACTCGACAATAGTATTGTCCATCCATCCATCCATCTTCCTCCGCTTTTATCCGGGGCCGGGTCGCAGGGGCAGCGGTCCGAGCAGAGTCCTCCAGACTTCCCTCTCCCCGCATACCTCCTCCAGTTCCTCTGGGGGAACCCCAAGGCGTTCCCAGGCCAGCCGGGAGACATAGTCTCTCCAACGTGTCCTGGGTCTGCCCCGAGGCCTCCTCCCAGCGGGACAAGCCCGGAACACCTCCCCAGGGAGGCGTCCAGGAGGCATCCGGAACAGATGCCCGAGCCACCTCAACTGGCTCCTCTCGATGCGGAGGAGCAGCGGCTCTTCTCCGAGCTCCTCCCGGGTGACCGAGCTCCTCACCCTATCCCTAAGGGTGCGCCCAGCCACTCTGCGGAGGAAACTCGTTTCTGGCGCTTGTATCCGCGATCTCATTCTTTCAGTCATGATCCAGAGTTCATGACCATAGGTGAGGGTAGGAACGTAGATCGACCGGTAAATTGAGAGCTTCGCCTTACGACTCAGCTCCCTCTTCACCACAACAGACCGGTACAATGACCGCATTACTGCGGACGCCGCACCGATCCGTCCGTCGACCTGCCGCTCCATTTTTCCCTCACTCATGAACAAGACCCCGAGATACTTAAACTCCTCCACTTGAGGGAGCAACTCCCCCCTAACCCGGAGGGGGCAATCCACCTTTTTCGGACTGAGAACCATGGCCTTGGATTTGGAGGTGCTGATTCTCATCCCTGCCGCTTCGCACTCGGCTGCAAACCTCCCCAGTGCACGCTGCAAGTCTTGACTTGATGAAGCCAGCAGGACCACATCGTCCGCAAAAAGCAGAGACGAGATCTCGCGGCCACCAAAACAGACACCCTCCGTTCCCTGTCTGCGCCTAGAAGTATTAGTCTAGGCGCAATAGTATTGTTTTGAGATGAAAATCGTTTGAAATCGGTGAAAAAAATAACAAAGGTCTATTACACAATGTAGCATGAATGCGCATTGATTGTTGATACATCCTTAAGGTTCATATAAGGGGATTTTCAATTTACGATAGGGCCGTCGGAACGAAACCCTGTCCTAGTCCAAGGACCACCTGCACCAGTATTTTGAACCGAAGGCTGATGGGCTGGTTTGTTTGTTTTTTTGTTTGTCATTTAGTGGGTTGATTTCTTGGTTAGTTGGTTGGCCGGTTTCTTGGTTAGTTCATGGCTTGGTTGGTTGGCTTTTTTCTTGGTTGGTTCGTTGGTTGGTTGGTTAGTTCATGGGCTGGTTGGTTGGTTGGTTGGTTGGTTGATTGGTTGGTCGGTCAGTCGGTTGGTTGGTTTTATGGTTTCTTTGTCCGTCGTTCATTTTCATTCATTCATTCATTCATTCATTCATTCATTTATTTTTGGAGTATTGCGTGGGCCTGTGTGTTGGGTCGTCTGCTTTACGTCGCACAAGAAACTGCGTGATGCACCAGCACATTGTTTATGAGGTGGTGACCTGTTTGTCCTTCTCTGACTGCATCTTGCCCCCCCGCCCACTCTGCAAGAGTCGGTCCGCTCCGGATCCTGCGCTTCTGGCCGCTCATTCTGGCTCCTGTCCCGCTTCCCTCGCTGGAACGCGTCTCCCCTCATTCCCGGAGGTCTGTCACGGAGGAATCTCGGTTTGGCCGCCGGGAAGCGCTCGAAATCACCTCCGCAGGAGTGGTGGAGACGCAGTTAGACACAGTTAGACAATCCCACACCGCCGCCTGTCCCCAGCCACAAGCAGGCTGCAAATAAAGAGAAACACATGCAGCTACACAGCCTTTAGTGAGATCGGTTCAGGGACAAGCCAGTGTGGTCACACAGCCCACCGCATGCACTCAATGATGGGAACATTGCATTTTTTTAAGACTACAACTGGAATATCTTTACATTGAAAAGCCATAATGCAGGGTGCAAGGTTATGCAAGGTTATGCAAAGTGTAGAACACGGTGAAAGAACGGGATGAGATGCGGATAAAAATTGAATTTTATAAACAAACTGTTGCAGTGCATTGATATCCATTGTGCTTCTTTCTATCATATGTCTATTGCATTGACTTATTTTACTGGAGCAATTTAGTGTGAGTACCTTGCTCACGGGTGGTACAGATGGAGGTGGGATTTGAATCTGCAACCTTGGGTCCAAAGGTAGCAGCTCGAACCACAACACTACCAGCTGCCCACAATTAATATTGTTAATATTAGGATTTCTGTTAAGTCACGAACCCTGGGGTGAAAATTTGCTCTTTTTGCGTTGAAGGTCTGGGAAGACTTGGTGGCTGAGGGGTAAAAAGATACGGGAGTTAGTGGAGCTTCGGAGCTTTGAAGGTGTGAAACAAAAAATATAGCGTGTGCAGCCAGGTATCGCCGACACTGCAAGACTCACACATTTGTACCATCAAGGGTGATTTTCTGTTATAGGCCCGTCATTTTAATTATAAAATCTATTTATCTATAAAATCTATTTATCTATAAAAGTCTTTCGAAACCAAATTACTTGTCGTGGCTCTATCCTCGACCTCCATCACTTATGTGCTGGTAAATTCTCACCATGAATGTCGGAAAATTAATATCCCACAGAAGCTGAATTTTTTTTAATTTATACTAGTATGTAGGCATGAGGACCTACGTGATTTATAAGCCTGTTGAAGCTTAGAGCCTCGACACATAACATCCAGTTCCTCATAAGAGCCAGCAGGTTATTCTTTGGATTCTTCTGATTTATGTAAAGTTTTTCTTACACTCTTCATCAAAGCGAAAGACAAAAACATCTCTTGTTCCAAAGATGTGCGAAGCTATTCTGTGAATGACATATTATGATTACCATATGTGGGAGTATGAAGGAGCCACAGTGTGGAAGGGAAGTCAAGGTGGTGTTTGTCAGCATGGTGTATACAGTCAAAGAGTGTTACAGCAGTCCGCCGCTGCGGGAATCTCTCTCTGCGGTGCAGAAAGTGATGGGAGGCTCAGAGGTTAAGGTAACATGGCCTCTATTGTACGGCCGCACGGTTTCGGGATTGTTTGTTATTGATTTCTTTGGCTGGCGGATAGACCGGGGGCTCCGCGCCAGAACACCTCCCTTGGCTGACCAAACGCTTATCTTGCCTTGCCTTTGGGTGGCCGCCCAAGAAAAGCTCTATAACAGGAATATTTATGTTTACCCGTTAAATATTTGCACGACCTCTCCACAAGATGGGAAGCGGTGATTGTTACGCCCACCTTGCCAACCATCACCTTCCCAGCCTGCTGAAGTTGCCCCCTTTCCTTCTGCAGGGGTAAAGGAGGGGCAGAGGTCCCGCAAACCTGGTTTCCCCGCAATTTCAGGGAACTCAAATGACAACTGAGCTTCCATTCCTTAGTCTTATTTAGCTTGTCTCTTCACATGGAGAAGCTTGGATAACAGTGATTGCAGCGGATAAGGACCGTGACCAGATGACGTTTGTTCCAACTGCTGGGTGGGCTCTTCTGTCCTACTGTTCACACAGGCCTAACGGATATTTATTAAGTTAAATTGCCCAAAGGAGGAGCAGCAGGTGACACCGGCACTTCTCGGCTCCTGGGTTGTTAGATTATTTCTTCCATTTCTACAAACCACTTGTTGAACCTACAGCTCTGCACCCATGGAGACAACTAGACAGGGTGATGGGCTTCATCCCTCAGAGTTCATCTCCATCTGAGTCCACACCCTTACTGTGTACAGCTGGACCTGGATGTTTTTTTTTAAAGCATTTTTAGACAGTCAGTGATTCATTTTCTTAATAATTTGATTTTTTTCCTTCCGTTGGATGACAGGTGAACTTTGGATGACCATCTTCCAGAACTAGAACACAGCACTGATCAACAGAGCTATACAGTATTTACATTGCTGCTGTAATAAACCACATCAGCTGAAACCCCATGTAAAATATAATAAATCTAACATCTGTTAATTTCCATAAAGAAAAAAGATATGAGGCTAAGCAGAAATAAAGCAGAGATTTTGATATCCATTAATGGTTTTTATCTTCGAAGTGCTGAAAGAATATGCTCTTGCGATAAAGGAAGAGAAATAATTCAGATATATTTGAGCTCCTAGGACCTACAGAGGCTCATTGCACAAGCAGTTGTACAATATATCAGGCCACGCTCACATTCACACACTCAAACACACACACAGCCATGCTGTTGCCATAATAAACATTTAAAAGTGAACCCGAAGAGCATTTCCGTTCACCGCCAGTCATTCGGTGAGCTGATGGATTTATCCAACTCCTTGAACCCCTCCGCAAAAGTACGGGGAACTCCAGCTGAAACTGTAACGAAGATTAAATTATTATTTTATGGTGCTTCTTGTAAGAAATCTGGCAGCTGAGTCATTGAGCAAGACCCAGAGTGAAAAAAAAAAAAACTGCCATGGCAATATATTCCAGACAATTATATGTGTGAGAGGCGGTTAAAGGTAATGATAGTATGTGCGATGCTGGTTGTATATCATTGGACACACACGTGAAATACACGGCAATAAAAGGTGCTGTTATTCACTCTCCCTGAAGCACGTCGGCTCTTTTCATTTCCAGAGAAGTTTTGTCACCCCAGGTTTGCTACCCCACAAGAGTCGCCCTCCGCAATAGGGAAATAATTCTGATTTAATTGACTAATGGGTGGCAAAATACCTCCACGATTATTATTTATCCATCCATTTACTATCCCGCTTGTCCTAGTAGGGTCTCGTTGACAGCAGGGAGAGTAGAGAGACCCAGCCACCCCTGTCCCCCCGCAACTTCCTCCAGCTCACCTGGGGGATCCCCAGCCATTGCCAAGCCAACTGTGAGATATAATCCCTCCAGCGGGTCCTGGGACGACCTCGGGGCCTTATCCCAGTTGGCCGTGCCTGGTATACATCCAAAGGGAGGCACCCAGGGTGTGTCCTTATCAGATGCCCGAACCACCTCAACTGGCTCCTCTCAATGTGAAGGAGTAGCGGCTCTACTCCGAGCTCCTCCCGGATGTCCGAACCCCTCACCCCGTCACGGAGAGCGAGTCTCAACACCATGCGGAGAAAACTCATTTCGGCCGCTTGTATCCGCAATCTCAGGGGGGCGCGGTGGCGTGGTGGCGTGGTGGCGCAGTGGGTTGGACCACAGTCCTGCTCTCTGGTGGGTCTGGGGTTCAAGTCCTGCTTGGGGTGCCTTGTGATGGACTGGCGTCCCATCCTGGCTGCGTCCCCTCCCCCTCCAGCCTTATGCCCTGTGTTGCCGGGTAGGCTCCGGTTCCCCCGCGACCCCATATGGGACAAGCGGTTCTGAAAATGTGTGTGTGTATCTCCACAATCTTATTCTTTCAGTCATAACCCCAAGTTCATGACCGTAGGCGAAGGTAGGGATGTAGATCGACCGGTAAATGGAGAGCTTTGCCTTATGGCTCAGCTCCCCTTTCACCACTATAGTCCGGTACAGCGACCGCATTACTGCTGCTGCTGCTCCCAGTCTGCCGCCGACCTCACGCTCCTTCTCTCCTCACTCATGAACAAGACCTCAAGATGATACTTAGACTCCTCCACCTGGGGCAAATTCTCTCCCCTTACCTTGAGGCGGCATACCATCCTTTTCCTAAATCTTGTCGATATTAAATTACTGATCACGAGGGACAAAGGATGGTGGTGGATGCGGGTGTGGAGTTCATTCACGGAAGAAGTGGCAATTTCTCAAACTAAAGGCGCAGACAAAGGGAACAGTGTGTGTATCGACAGGAGAGGGTGTCTGGAGGATATGGAAGATGACTGAGTGACCACGAACTGGACAAGATGCTGCAGAGACCCACCGAATCTCTGCTCCTTTTAAAGTGCTCCCAAGTGAGGTGATGCGGGTCCGGTCTGCAGAGATGACCCCCACTGACCTGCTGGGGCATCTCCCAGGGTCTGGGACACTGCATAGTCAACATAAATGATCCTGCGCCTTTTCGCTTACACATTCTTGGTGGAATGTGGCCATTTACCCTAGCGTTACACACATTACAGATGCTACGTAAATAACAAAGAAAATAAATACAGTAGGTGGCTAAATAGGCAGGGAAACCCTGCGGTGCTTCGAGTCCTCGCCCTGGACTAAAAGGATTAGGGTTTGAATCCCGAAGCACTACAGTTGATCATGGTATTTACCCTAAAAACACAGCTTCATTAAAGGGTACATCATTGTAGGTACAGAGGAGGTGTGGTGGCAGAGTGGTGTAGTGGGTTTGACTGGGTCCTCTTTCCGATGAGTCTGGGGTTTGAGTCTTGTTCAGGGTGCCGTGCAATGGAATGGTGTCCTGTCCTGGGTGTGTCCCCTCCCCCTCCAGCCTTATGCCCTGTGTTGCTGGGTTAGGCTCCTGCTCCCTGATTCTACATAGGGCAAGCAGTTTAAGACTGTGTGTGTGTGTGTGTGTGTGTGTGTGTGTGTGTGTGTAAACCTGTTCCCCAGCTGTTGGAATACATGGGACCAAAATACAGTAGATAATCAATAGAGAATCTTACATTTATCTGAAGCAGCTGACATCGCTAATCCATCTACAACTACTTACCCATTTGTACAGCAAGGTAATTTTGCTGGAGCAATTCAGGGTAAGTACCTTGCTCAAGGGTACCACAGGTGGAGGTGAGATTCAAACATGTGACCTTTGGGTCCAAAGGCAGCAGCTCTAACCAATACACCTCCAGCTGTAGTGATCTTAATTTTGACCATATCACCAAAACACACACACACTTTCTGAACCGCTCGTCCCATACGGGGTCGCAGGGAACCGGAGCCTACTTAGTAACACAGGGCGTAAGGCCGGAGGGGGAGGGGACACACTCAGGACGGGATGCCAGTCCGTCACAAGGCACCCCACGCGGGACTCGAACCCCAGACCCACTGGAGAGCAGGGCCCGGTCCAACCCACTGCGCCACCGCACCCCCTCACATCACCAAAATAGATTGACAAAATATTTAAATATGCAAAAATTTAAATAATCTGACCAGGCATAACTGAAACACGTTAGGGATTTTATTTAAAAACATGTTGTTTGAAAAAATTAATCTTTGAAGTTCACACTTCTGGTTATGTACCGAGCAAAACATAAAGCTCTCAGTGGAAGCTCAGACGAGGAATTTTATAAACTATGAATGGAATGTCGATATCGTTTTCCTTCCAGAAGAGACTGTCCTCACCTGGACATAAAATACCGTGATGAACTTTTCACACTGCCTGTTACCACGGTAAATACAGTTCAGTTGTCCAGCGTTCTCTTCACCCCACAATGCCTGCATAAACATTCCTTTGGGGCGCCTTCGAAGTGCCGACATGCTGGGGTAGCAAAGCGAAGGACCTCGAGACGCAAAGAAGCCATGAAACCGTAACCGTGGGTTTGGACTGCAGTCAGAGCTCAGCTAAGTGCTAAAAGATGCGTTTGCTTAACCACATGTTTGTCATCACCTAAATAAATTCTCCCGAAAACTCAGCCACAGGTATTAAATGATTAGCCATTAAATATTCTAGTATTGGCCTGGGGAAGTTTTCTTTTACATCATTTCACTAAGACTTTTACCTGTAGTACATTTAAGGGTCCCCCCCCCCGACATTTATGATATCTGGATAAATGGTTTGGCCAGGGGGGTGTGGTGCGGTGGCACAGTGGTGCAGTGGGTTGGACCACAGTCCTACTCTCCGGTGGGTCTGGGGTTCAAGTCCCGCTTGGAGTGCCTTGTGGCAGACTGGCGTCCTGTCCTGGGTGTGTCCCCTCCCCCTCTGGCCTTACGCTCTGAGTTGCCGGGTTAGGCTCCGGTTCCCTGCGACCCAGTATGGGACAAGCGGTTCTGAAAATGTGTGTGTGTGTGTGTGTGGTTTGGCCAGGGCCCACTGTGTGGCAGGTTTGGGGTTTGAGTCCTGTTTGGGGTGCCTTGTGATGGACTGGTGTCCCATCCAGAGTGTGTCACCCCCCTCCTCCAGCCCTGTGCCCTGTGCTGCCAGGTTAGGCTCTGGTTTGCCATCACTTTGGCCAAGTGATTGTAGACATTGAGTGTGTGTGTGTGTGAGTGAGAATGCTTGTTCCTCATAATGGGGTGGTGTCAGGGACTTTGCAACATTCAGACTTGGCAGCCAGTAATTTATCAGCAAGATTAAATGAGATACTGTTCATGAAGAGAACCTCACTGCTCAAAGGACCGGTGGGAGACACTAATAACAATATAGTGAAGGAAAGATGCTCTTTTACTCTTCCGCACTTCTCAGAACAGTTGGTTTTCCCCTCGGTCCCTCACTGCTTCCCATGTTGCACCTTCAGAAGTAAAACATTTGGTCTGCGATTTACACGTTCAGTCAAAAGTGTGAGTCCACTTGTCGGAAAACATCTTTTTTTTCCGTTTGGCTAATAAGTTTAAGCTCAAGACTTCCCAAGCCGTATGATTCGCTGGAATCCCATCCAGGGTGTAACTTTTCTTGCGCCCTGAGCTTCCAGGCTAGACTCTGGACCACCATGACCCTACACTGGACAAGTGATTACTGATAAGAGATGGATGGATGAACAAATGAAGGTCCCCCCCACCAGTTTCGAGAGATGAAGGGGGCACCTGTGTGTTGCTTTGTCTTTACTCTCCTGTCCAGTTCCTTCCATACAGGTGTTGCCAAGGTGGACTCACACTTTTACACTTATCTGCCTCATTTCTCGAAAGCAGCTTAGAGTGTTAAGCTGCTTACACTGATTTACTCATTCATACAACAGGGTAATTTTACCGTATCAGTTCAAGGTAGGTGCCATAATCTAGAGTACTACCGGAGGAGGTGGGATTCAAACTTGCAACCTCTGATCTGTTTTCCCTGTTACTAAGTACTTTACCCTTATAGGGTATGGTAAACAGGCATCTGTTTACCATACAAACCCAATTAAAAGCTGCAACGCATGGCTGATTTTTATTTCACTAAACATGGGAAAACACTACATCTAGTCTGTGTGCAGAGTAAAAAACATCCGTACAGATGTGAGAACAGTGTAATTGTTCCACTAGAGTGAACGGCATTGGCTCTGTCTTTCTCTCTCTCTCTCCAGATAAACAGAATCATATTTGTCTTTGATGAAGCGCCTTTCTTTTATTACAGTTTTATTAATATACCTTATTTATTGCATTATTCACTTATATATTTATTATTAAGTAATTTATGTATTTTTTTATAAGGAATTATTTAAATTTTATTTATTTACAGTATCTTACTGTTGCTCGGAGGAGAATCGGAAAAAGAGATTTTTTTGGTTTGGTGCCCCAGTTTCAAAGACATTTCCTTCATTTGCTTAATTTGGATACTTCCGCTTCCTTGAAATATGGCAATTATTTTGTTTAACGTAATTAATGCAATCTACATGTCTTGACTTGAATAATGCAGCTGCGGAGGATCTCGTCAGCCTTCTGGCTCTTACCGGGGCTTTTTTCATTTCAGGAACCTCCTGCCAAAGACGTTTATGAAACATAAAAGCACTTTTGAAATGTTATTCCGCCTCGGAGCAACCTGTTTACTTCATCGTTTTTACACGTGCCGCAATAAAGCAGCTTGTTTTTTTTTCCGAGTCCATCGTTTTTGACATTTCACCTTAACGTTAATGAAGCCTTTATGAAACTGGGATATTGGCGGCAATCGGCGATTATTATCTATTGGATAAACTAGATAATTAAATCGTTCTGAAGGTAATTTAATGTGTGTCTAACAGAAAGCACGCATGTTGCTGTGATAAAAATAAATATATATATCTGGTGAGCATGAGACGCATTTTTGAAAGGAAACGACTTGCTTGGACCATTAACTGCGCTCCAGCGGTTCATCAATTCCGAAATGTTGGATGGCAACCCGCACCCCCCCGCACCCGGTCAAACCGATTCTAAGGACAGAGCAACAGCCACGTGAATACCAACTCTGATGCAATCCAGAGCCTTGAATCTCCTCTCCGAAAGGTTGACATGGATCTGAAGACAAATCACAAGTGCTCCAGATGGCTTGGCGTATGAACAAAATCAAATGGACGTGAACGCGGAGCCTTGGAGATGATGAGGAAGATCTTAAGGATGCCTGTGCCGTTGGTGAACGGGTGACTCAGAGTGAGACTTGGGATGAACATGTGTGTGTCACAGGCCTGGTGCCACCCGAGAACACTGATGTTTAAACGCACGCTCTTACATCTAGCGCAGAACACAACTGTGCCGGTGCGTCCCAGGCAATGAGGTTCTCGCCTCGACTGACCGCTGTGAACATCGTGATCCGGCTCCTCCCTGCGAACCTACGCAACCCCCACCCCACCGGCCCCGGCGCAACACTCTCACACCCCTTTCTGCCATGTGGGAAATTATTAAAGAATCTCAGAAATGAATCACCGATCTTAAGTGTCGAAATCATAACAGTGATGCTCCCTGGAACCATACGTTTGAACTCGGACATTTTTGCCGGCCGTGACGCTGCCAGACTGATGACATGGCCTACCTATCTTCAGTTCTCTTGTTAGGTCTATAAAGCTGTTTAAGTCCCTAAAACATGGAACTTTATCCAGGGAAAAACTAACACTTCTACTAATAGAGATGCTGCGGCAAACTGGAGTGTCGTTGGTATTTACGCACAGGTTACACTTTGAATTGTGTATTTTTGCTTTGTTTGAATAATAGAAAGTGAATACAAGTGAATGTGTTTTTTTTTTTTTTTTTTGGAGCGAAGCCTGTGAATTACAGTATATGACAATTCGAGTAGATTCAATGTAGGTTGATGTAGTAGTTACATTTGCTGCCTTTTAATCTGGAGGTTGTAGGTTCAGGTCCTGCCAAGTGATACTGGAGTATCATATATGTATCTATATAGTTCATATCATGGGGGGCGTGGTGGCGCAGTGGTGCAGTTGCGCAGTGGGTTGGACCAGGTCCTGCTCTCTGGTGGGTCTGGGGTTTGAGTCCCGCTTGGGGTGCCTTGCGATGGACTGGCGTCCCGTCCTGGGCGTGTCTCCTTTCCCTCCAGCCTTATGCCCTGTGTTGCCGGGTTAGGCTCCAGCTCCCCATGACCCTGAATGGGACAAGTGGTTCAAACAGTGTGTGTGTGTGTGTGTGTGTGTGTGTGAGTTCATATCATATATATTCAGTATCATATGTATATATACATATATATATGTGTGTGCTTACAGCTGCTACATTTGGACCCAAAGGTTGTAGGCTCGATTCTGAATGCCTTTGAGCAAAGTACTTACCCCGAATTACTCCACGAAAAGCTACCCAGCTGTATAAATGGGTAAATAATTGTAAGTTCGAGAAAAGTCTCAGCTAAATTAATAAATGTAGATGAGGCCTGAAATAAGAATGGAAAATGAAAGCTTCTGAGCGTATGGATGAAGTGCAAAATTGCATTAAAAACCTGCGTGACATTTTTAGTCCTCTTGTTCCCGAGTGCTGGCCCCCATGACTAACTATTCACAGATGAGGCCGTGCCGGACATTTGCCATTCGGTTTGTAATTCTATTGTTATGGATGCTTGGATGCTGTGCCTTTGCACCATTTCACTATTTCACAGCTCAGTCCCATAGCAGAACCTGGAAAACCAGTTACTTCCTGCAAGTCACTGTGGTCACTGCGTCAGCACAACAGCCACAGTGCAGGAAGGGCAAACATCGAGGAGATGTTCCTCCACTCCATTCCTCCACTGTGTGGAGTTTGCATGTTCTCCCCGTGTCTGCGTGGGTCTTCTCCGGGTGCTCTGGTTTCCTCCCACAGTCCAAAGACATGCTATTCAGGTTCACCCATAGTGTATGAGTGACAGAGAGAGTGTGTGTTTCAGTGATGTGCGGATGAATGACCCAGTGTAAGTAGTGTATCTAGCAGTGTAAGTCACCGTGGTGAATAAGGTGTGTGGGCTCATAACACTACAGAGAGTTCATTGGAGGTCGTTTTGGAAAAAAGTGTCTGCTAAATAAATAAATGTAAAATATAACACTAATAATGGGGGCACGGCAGGTTTGGCCTGTGCTTGCTCTGTGGCGGGTCTGGGGTTCGAGTCCTGCTTGGGGAGCCTTGTGATGGACTGGTGTCCTGTACTGGGTGTGTCCCCTCCCCCTTCAGCCCTGTTTTGCTGAATTAGGCTCCGGTTTGCCACGACCCCCACTTGGGACAAGCGGTTTCAGACTCTGTGTGTGTGTGCGTGTGTGTGTGTGTGTGTGTGTGTGTGTGTGTGTGTGTGTGTGCGTGTGTGTGTGTAATACTAATATAATATGCTCCATACAAATATACTCTACACAACTGCCACCAAAGACAAATATTTATGTTTTCAGACTATATATGACTTGAAAACGTGGATGTTTTTGACATCTGTTTGACCATTTCGTCCCAAGCGAGACCAACCATGAGGTGAATGTTGGCCTTGTGGGTACGAAGACTCTTTGGTGGACAGAAAGGCATCTCCTTGCCTTCCACACGTCTGTACCTTTGACACAGAAAAGAGCGCATGTCAAAATATTATGCAGCCTGTGCCAGTTGCTAAGAGCTTCGAAAGCTTTGTTTTTGCACGCTGTTCTTTGAACGGGTTATAATTGCTTCCAGCCATCAGTTCTTCTGAGGAATACCGTGGTACGCTCATGTTTAACAGCACGGTGAGCTCACTTCAAAGAGAACCAGCAGAAACTGAATCAAGATTCAATGCATGCGGCGCAATTTCTTAATTCTCTGCTCCACTGAGACAGCAGGGGGCGTAGTGGTTAGGGCAGTCATTTGGCAAACTGAAGTTCTTGGGTCTCAATCCCCTGTCCTGCCGTTTTACCCTTGATCAAGGTGCTTACCTTGAACCGATGCAGTAAAAATGACCCTGCTGTATTTCTGGATAAATCAGTGTACAAACCAAACATTAGAAGATACTTTCCGGAAATGTGTGAAATAAACAAGATTAACAGGTATAGTGGAGGTGCATCCCAGAAAAGTTAAGCAGGTATTTCTATGAAAGATTAATCTGCTTTCTCCGACGATGCATTTATTTTCTCAGAAATTAAAAAAAAATATATATTTGAATATTTCAAATAAAGGATGGTAACACTCATGTGCACATTCATGAGTGCTGGTTGGCGTTCTTACTCTATATCAATTTCTTTAATGAAGAAAAAAATTTAAAATTATCCTTTGATCAGAGGAGTGTGACCTGATTCATTGACCAAGTGGTTGTGGAATTTACTGGTAAGTCGATTTGAACCGAAAGGCCACTCCTGGATTTTGTTTTTTGATGCGGGTTCGTGCATCATTTGGAAGCTGGGCGTGAATTCTGATTTTTCGTTATGTTTCTGCTTCTGCCGATGAGCTACGTGAGCTGAGGAAGGGGACAGAAGACGTGTGCAAATCACCTGTCAAACTGAACCAAACCGAAGCGCTACGGGACACACACACAGACGCAGACATAGCAGGAATGGAGGAAAGCGCGACACACTCTTCGCTTCTCGTTTACTTCCGTTTTTTCTCTGTTTAAACAGCTGAGAAAAATGAGCAAAAAACCTGCGGACTGGATCGACAGGAGGAGACGCGCAGCTCTCTGGACGTACCGAAAAGTGAAACAATCACAGAGTCAAAAGAGGGAAAGGCCAAGAATGGTTCGGCAGTGCTTGGATACAGGGTCTCGGTAACACAGTTTACAGTGTCGGCACGGTGTAAATTGTAGTAAAGCTTGGTGTACAGCTGGTGACGGAGAGCTTGGAGGAGCCGATGATCTCCCGCTGAATGAGATCCCCCGTCGTCTTCCCGCTAACGAGCTGGTGACTGATGCGTCCGCGGGACCCGCGTGGCACGTGGAAAATTCCAGAACAGTCCCGTCTTTGGAGGGCAGCCTGCCGCGGTGGGGGGGCCCTGATTCGGACAAGCTTGGAGAAGTGACCGAGCAAAGGTGTGCGCGCAGCACTGCGCGAGTCGTGTGTGTGTGTGCTTGAAAGAGCAGCCACATCCCGTGAAGTAATGTGACCTTTGACACGCGTCACGGGCAGGAACGGTCCAAGTGGGGTCACTGACCACAGGGGACCGGGCAGATGGAACGTATGTTCCCTTTATTTACATTCCACACTTTAAATAAAGGTGCTGCGACTGCTCAACAAAACCGTGTCATCGATTACCGGGAAGAGTCAGTATTGCTGCAGCGACACACCGCTTCGCTCCCGGTGCCAGCGGAAGGAGGGCAGCGGGGCGGCAAACGTCCCTCTCCATATTGCCATGGAAACGGGAGACAACAAAAGTAGCTTTAGTGCAACAGTCGGGTGAACGAGGCCGGGGTGAAAATGCCCCCACATCGCCCTATCAGTCGTGGCTATGTTTTGTGTGTGTGCGGGTGAGGGGGGCTTTAATTTGTGTGTGTGCCTGTGTGTGTGTGTGCGCGTTAAGGCCATGCTATACATGTATTAAGGCCGTTACGTCACGTCCAGCTCAATAACCAGCTTCCCTTCATCGTCACTGCTGCTGGAGTCGCCACCATCCTCCTGAACGTTCTGGGCCCCCCTCGTGGGGCCCTTGGCCACCCTGTCTAGGCCCCTGGCTCTCATACCCGGCGCCGCTACACAGTGCATTGGGCCGGTGTGCGAGCGCACCGATCCGGTCCGTTCCGCGCTCTCGGCGGACTCGCAGCTCACATCCTGGGGTCCTGGGGTCTCGCTCAGGATGGGGTCCGACAAAGCGCACGAGAAAGCGGCTCCGCTCAGCGCTGGCTCCTCCGCGGCATGCGACGAGGTGGGCTCCTTCTGCACCGGAAGGTTCCGGCTACGAGGGCCAGCGCTCTCGCTTTGAGCACCGGGTCGTAGCGTGTGCGTCAGAGCGGTCTTGACCTGGGTGGGCATCTGATGGCCGCCGGACACGGTGGTGTCGCTCGTGGAGCAGCGCTGGGAGGAGCAACTCTTACATCCGTTTGGTCCGTCACCCGGAGTTTTTTTACCGCCTCTCGGTCCCTCGACTCCCACCACGTCCTGTGAGTGAAAGAAGCACATGCAGTGATCTGGGAGGAGTGTCTGCTACCGCTGGCAGATGGTCAGATGAGTCACCAGAGGAGCTGCGCACCGGGGATTTCTGAGATTCTCTCATCGTCTACCTTCTCCATTTTTTTACACTGCAGAACATGGTAAAACATGTATTCATAAAGAGGCACCTAAAATATTTATGAACGGTTTGTTGTTTCCAGCAAATATGAAATTATGTTGCGGAGAAGCAGACGTGCTGAAAATGGCTTTGCCCGTGTGTTGCTGCTCTGTCTGCAAAGCATCATTTGCAGTGCAATAATTAATAATTTTTGCAAATATTCATGACCTTTCTGAGCACTGCTCCCTGATGACAAACCATTAACAAATGCAGCTCCGTGACCTACGCTGCAGCCATGCCTTCAAGAACGCCGCTCAGCGAAGGACTTCTCCATGTTATTTGTTTTATTTCTACCAAAAACATTTCCCATATGTTCTATTAAGCTGAATAAGAAGGTTGGGTCATTTTACTGAGCATCTGAGGTCTTTCAGTTGATGATGGCAATAATATACAATAGATAGCTCTATTTAAAATACAGTTCATCCTTGTGTTATGAATGGTGGAGCTAAGAATTTCTGAAGAACGTGAACATATTTTGTCGTGCATTTATTTTAATTACTTTTTTAAAAATTTTCTGCCTGCAGAGGAGTGACCATGAGCTGTGTTTACCCACCCAGCCAGCAGGTACCAGTAAAATGCACCTAAATACTTTAGTGTGAGTGTGGGATGGCTTAATTCGGCTCACCTTTATAGTGTTCAACAGTGTTTAATTTTCTGTTTTATTAAAGTGGTGGGAATAATAATAATAATAATAATAATAATAATAATAATAATAATAATAATAATAATAACTAGATTATGATTGTTGCATATTTTTATGGGGATGAACCTGTAAGCAATCAGCAATAACTAGGAGTCTGGCATTTTGATTTTTTATGACATTTTTCATTTTCAGGCATTTTAAATTTGTGCCAGTTGTAATGTTAAATGCTCCATTTTAAAAGTAATTCTACTTAATACAAATCTTTTAAAGTATTTTTAAAAGGCTTTTAACTTTTGTGAAGTAAAAATGTATCACGTGAAAAAAATACTCAAATACAGAAGGTGCGTTGATTACATTAAGCTTTTAGATGTTGTTAGCAGCTTATATATAGTCTCTTGGGCTGAAAAAAACAGCCAATTTTCAATAAATTAAATCTGATATGCCTATAAAATTAGATGTCATTTTAGTTTCAATTTTAGTGTAGCTCAAACTTAAAAATATGAAGTATTCTTTTATAAAGGTGCCCTTATTTACTGTCGTTTTATCTGAGTTTTTATCGGACAAATAAATCGAGGGACATCTGCCTTAGTAACCATTTGGTGACCTGGTAGTAAAAGTGACTTTGAGTTACAAACAAAACAAGTTACAAACAGACCTGCGCTGCCTGTTGCGTTACTAATTGGCGGACCGAGCGCATGTGAGTTTATGCGGCACGCAGACGTGCTCCACGTCTGAACTCTTCAATATTACAGAAAAAAAGGGCTGGATGAGTTACAGCAAATGGGTTCGGGAGCGATTGCGTCCTTATGTTTAAACGCGAGCTTCACCGCGAGGCATCGAGGTGGTGGAAGGTGCGAAGAAGGCCTGGAGGCTCCCTCATGCACCTGTGGAGACTCGCCGCCCTGTCGGTTTGTCTGCATGAGTCCTCAGACTGTCAGAGAAGAGTCACAGCAAGAGCCTGGTGCCTGGGGGACAACGGGGGGGTCATCCCACCCAAGCATCTCCTGATTAATCCAGTCTGAAGTGTACTGGTGCACACCGAACGGTGGATTACATTCGGATAGCTGCACAAACAGCTTTCCGGAAGGCTCTCAAACGCATGCGAGAAATTCCGTACTCTCATACGGACGTGTCTTCAAAGATCATCAAGCAATAGACGAAGCTTCTAGAACAATTACATGAAGATTATATGATTACCTGGAAGTTTACGAGTTTTTAATATGATGTAAGTTTACCATGTCGACAGAAATTTAAAGCTTAGAGAGGCTTTCTGTAATTACGACTTTCCCATTTATTTGGATTTTTTTAAAAAAATGATTTTATGAGTGTATCTGATGGAAACTCTAGGGGGTGCGGTGGCGCAGTGGGTTGGACCGCAGTCCTGCTCTCCGGTGGGTCTGGGGTTCAAGTCCCGCTTGGGGTGCCTTGCGGCGGACTGGCGTCCCGTCCTGGGTGTGTCCCCTTCCCCCTCCGGCCTTACGCCCTGTGTTGCCGGGTAGGCTCTGGTTCCCCGTGACCCCGTAGGGGACAAGCGGTTCAGAAAATGTGTGTGTGTGTGTGTGTGTGTGTGTGTGTGTGTGTGTGTGTGATGGAAGCTCTTTGCAGGAAGGTATTTTTCACTGCCTGTGGATAGTGGCCTGTCCCTGTGGAGTCACATAAGGGGTGTACACTGGAGACTCTGCCCTGGTACGAAGAAGGGTAGCGGTCACTCCTCACCTGTCCTTCCATTCCCCCGGTCTTTCGATCGCTCTCACTGTGGTGCTGTGCCCCTTGCTGTCCCTGGGGGGCGCCGCAGCTAGGGGAACCTCCATGCAGAAGCTCTGGAAGGAGAAACACATATTTTTGATGGGTCAGTCAGGGCACAAACTGATTTCCATTGACTCCCTGCTCACACTTCAGTACTAGCTATTACAGTCCAATTCAGCCTTGACCATAGTACATTACTGTCCACTACAGCCATTTACCATAGCACACTACCATTCACTAGAGCTATTTACCGTTGGCCACTAGAGCCTTTACCATAGTCCACTACAGTTCACTACAACTTTTACCAGAGTCAGCTGTCGACCACCACAGCTTTACTTCAACAGTTACAGTCATTTCCTCCCCCACCTTCACGTCAACAGCTTAGATTTGTCTAATCTTGCCTGAGACATTCCTTCAGATATTTTAGACAGGACTAATATTTGAAAGCAAAAAAATAAATAAATTATGATAATTGCTATATGCGGTATGAAATGGGATTTAACAGTTATGTGTTGCCTTTAGCAATTTTTCCTTGGTAAAAAGTTCAAAAGAGACATATCTTAATGTGATGAGTGTTACAGTCCCATATAACCCACTTTGGGCATTTTTTCTTGTCTGTGCATGCAATCTGCCAGTTTATCCTCAATCGAATAATAGGAAAAAGGCTTTAGATTGTCCTTAAAGATAAAAACTAAGACGCATTCCGACACACCACCTAACATATGGTCCAATGCTCCGCGCAGACCCTGATGGAGGAGAAACAGCAGCGGCGAAAAACAATGTCTGTGATGCGTGGTAGTGTGTTTGGTTTGGCTGAACTTCTCCAAAGGCCTCTGTGCTGCTCCTCACCCGGGATCACATGTCAAGCGTCTGGCCAGGAGACAGACCCAAACCCCCCCCTCACATCCTCGACACCTACCCCACTCCAAAAGCCCCGTGTCTACAGTCTGGCCAGTCCCTCTGGAAGCTTCCTCCCATGCCACGACCCCCCTCGTGGCCCCCGCAGAGGACGGCCGATCATTAGATCTCATCGGCCTTCTGCCAGCCCTATGGTGGCCTGCTGTGCCGGGTGGAGGTCGGGTCAATGGTGCCGCTGCATCTCCAAATGCTCTATGAACAGCTGAACGCTATAATGGTAGTCCCCGAAGCAGCTGCGTCCTGTTGTGGCTGGAGGGGTGACCGGTGCCACCGGAGCTTTTCCTCTTACCTGCGTCTGTTTTTCATAACATCAACCTGGGACGTTCAGGGATTAAGGCTTCGTTTTTGTTTATTCTGCTCTTCTCCCACCCGACTCCTATCCCGCTTTGGACCTTTGACCCTGTCCTGATTTGTTACCGTGACTAATTCTGGCGACCTCCGACCTTTCGAGAGACGAACCTCTTAGGGACGCCTCAAGGTCTTCTTGACACCCTATAAGAGGATCAAATGCTGCACTTCAAAACCACGGCTATTTGTTTGACCCCTGCTTTATCAGTGCCTGGACGCTTCCTCTCATGCGAAAGCAGGCAGAATTGAGCCCTTTATAAGGAGAAGGACGTTTAAAGAGAGTCGATGTTAATGAGTAATATGCCTGCGGTGGGTAGAGGAAAGACGATCCCTCTCACTTCAGTTTACACTGATTGCCAGAGCTTGACGGCAAAGAAAACTTCATTAATCTAAACCGCCAAAGTGACATTAGCAGCTAAGGCTCTTTTATAACCACTTTGAATATCGACTCCTATTGACCTGTGATGTATAATGTTTAATCCATTGTGCAGGATCTGCTAAATTGATGAAATGTATTGTCTAGTTTATCTACTCAAATCAATTTCAACAGTTTGATTCACAAATTACTGTATTTTAATGGAGTAATTTCAGCAGTGATGCCACAAAAATATAAATTATAATTAATTATGCATAAATTTTATCATTCAAGCTTCCCTTTCGTTTCCCACTATACAATAGGAAATGTTAAACAAAATCTGGAGGGAAAAGGACAGTGTTAAAAAAAACATGGTAGATCACTGCCACCTTTTGGAGACATGTTCAAAGGAACAGAAAATAGCCTACAACACCGTTTTCCTCACTGTCTTGAGCAATTTTGTAATTTTTGACTGAAATGTTGCAACAGAATTTTCTACTTTTAACTGCCTTTCTAAATAGAACATATTTCAAAGTGGTGTCATAAACCGTGGGACTGAAGCTACATATGAATGCAGCTCATAGACTTATTTCTCTCTTGCACTGAAAGTAATGCCTTTTCCTGTGAGTGCACATGGCCATTGTTTTGACTGATGAACAAGCAAGAGTTAAATGTTTGTGGACTAATGAAATCCAGTATAACCTGTTTTGGATCATCAATTGTCCAAACAATATGACCGCTCTCCTTGAAGAATGGATACGCTGAGGGTAAAGTCACCTTGAGCAACATTTATGGCGAAAACATCTCATTTGTCTACTTCTCATGCCTTTAAGAAGTGGGGTTTTTTTGTCTAAATCGCGACGACCTGTACCTGCAGCTGGCTCGTCTCGCCCGTCTTTGACATCACAGACTGCAGTTCCACCGTTTGACCGTTTTCTTTGCGTGCAGAAAGAGGTGGAAGCATAACAGCTTAACAACACCTCCCCTTGACCCGCTGCTCGTCCGTCCTGAGGAGTGTCTTGAGGCTGGCGCTGTGGAGCAGTTGACTTGTCCTGAGTTCCATCTCCACTGATCATCACAGAGCTCCTCATGAGCAGCCTGGCTCCCGCTGCATGTGCTGGTGTTGAGCCCCAAGGCTCTAGGGTTGTCTGATGAAGCACATCAGAAGTCATCAGAGTAGCTGCCATTGCCTCTGTCTTCACTGATGGAAGCATCCTTGGGGAGACAGCCATACAGGTGTCTGAATTAGGAAGGAATCTGGATTTGCTTGGGTTGGCATGCAAGACGGGAAATGACGGAATTTCAGCTCCCTGTCCAACACTGGTGCTGGTGGACACCTCTCCTCCTTGTGCAGAACATAGTGGTAGGGTTTGGCTTGAATCAGAAGCTTCATTTACACTGTTCCCACTCTCAGTCTTTAAATCCACAACACTGCTGGAACTGCTTTGATGGGAAGGCTTGTGTTGGCTGGTGATGTGGACCAGCACACTTCCTGAGGTGATTTCTGCAGTAGATGGTGGACAGAAGGAGTTGTCCCCCGCTTGAATAAGCTTCTGCTGGCCTGAGGGTATTGCGGGACATGCTCCCTGTTGCCCAACTTCTCGAGCTTTGGAAGAAACCTGTGATGATGTCTCTACCAACACTTCTCGAAGATCTTTCTCTGTTCTACCTCCCTCTGGTGTAGCAACATTTTGAGTCGTAGGGGGCTGTGATTCCGGCTTGGAAGCAGAATGCTGAGCAATTTCAAGTGCTGCACACAGTGGATTAGTGCTGATACGATTCTTTAATTGAAGGTCAGGCTTTACAAACGCCACCGAATCCATACAAATTGGTCTGGACAGATCTCTGTCTGATTCTTGCATTTTTGGCAAGGATTTTACCTGGTTTTTCTGGAAAAGATTTGTTTCTTTACATAACCATGGTCTGGTGTATTGCAGAGAAACAGCAGCTGGATTTGCATCTGAGATTATATGATCAGTGTAGCAGAGCACGGGGTCAGAGGTGGATAAGATTTGTGATTTGGACAAGCCATCCGTGTCGCCGTTTCCGCCGGACTTGTCAGTTCTGTCTGTGCTTATGGTTATTGCGGTACGAGACTGGTTCTGAGGAGGTTGACCTGATGCGACATGTCCACCAGGACATCCTATGGAATTCCACTGGTGAGAAAATTGTGGCTGCAATGGGTGTTGGAGTTCACAGTTGAGGAAGATTTTGTGCTTTGTCTGTTGCAAGAGAGAAAATCGACTGGTGTCAATCAAACTTGGAGGCATAACCATGGCGTTGGAAGGGTTCTGCAAAATTACAGCCAAATCATCGAAATTAGTAAGCTGCTGTTGCTGCCCTGTTGTAGCCACATAGGGACAAGAACTCCCAGGCATCCTGTTGACATCATCAACCTTGAAACCCTGTTGACGGCTTTGGTGGCAGGATGATTTCAGGTCACGTGGCACATGCGGTCTGCCACTTTCTTCTGTTGGGACAGAAGTGAGAACTTCTGCCAACTCTTTTATTTCTGTTTTGTTCCTGTTCTCTGCTGTCTTGTCCGGATGACCCTTGCGTAAGGAAGGCTCTTGATGTGTAGTGTTTGAGGTTGACGTGGGCATGATGTTTGGTTTCTCTGTTGTTTGGCTTGAGCTGAGTTTTGAACCTTCTGCACCACCGCTAGGAAGTGCTCTGTCTTGGACTTCTTCGGTACTGCCTGTCTGCGCTGATGCGTTTGAGCAACGCTGCAGAGGTACGGCAATCGGACTCGAATGTATGGTGTCCCTCGATGAAGGTCTTTCATTCTGCTTGTGCTGCTTTGTTTGACAGAACTCCAGCCCAGTCCTCCAACTGGAAGCCACTGGTGCAGTCAGCACCTTACCAGTAGCACTGGCTGCCAGTTCTTTGTCGATGTTTTTCTGTTCAATACAAGGAAGAAATTGCATGTCATGACAGACAATTTTCTGTAGTTTTTGAGTGGCACCGCCTGCTTCGTCAATCTTCGATTCGTCTTTGGGAACATCCTGGCTGGAAATAGCCTCCTGTGTAGGCTCCTGCTGAACATCCGCAGCTGACAACTGATCGCCAGAAACAATCTGCAGAAGTATCTGTATGTCCCCTCTTTGCTCCCTGAACAAACCGGTATCTGCAGGAGCTCCATGTGGTGAACCGTTCAGTAATGTGAGTTGCCCTTTATATGGGTGAAGGTGAGAGGAAACCAGTGACTCACCTTCTGGGAAACAACTGTTGGAATTAAAAGAGCTAAAACCGACTGAAGTGGGTGTATCTCTAGGGATGAGCGTGGCTCCTGAAGATGCTGGTGTATCACAGTGGCTTTCTGTGGAGAATGGAACGGTTGTGTCTGTGGGTCTCCCTACAGAACATATGGGTACGGCAATTGCGGCTGGTGTGACAAAGCTGCTATCCGTTGATACCGAGGTCAGGATATCAAGGTGTTTCCCTGTACACGTGTTAGTCAGCGTGGCAGTTGTGATGGATCTACCAGAGTGTCTCTCTGTAGAGTTTGGAATGGGTGTGGTGGTGTGCGTATCGGTAGAAGCTGGGTTCGTTTTGGCAGTGTGTACCTCTGAAGATGTTGAGGTGAGCATGGATGTTTGGACAAGTGTATATCCCTCCGCTGAAACCATGTCCGGTGTCGATGTTT